>NC_132935.1:68448724-69185391 GCF_034638445.1 Ciconia boyciana
AGCACAAAAGAACTGCATGCTTGACTCAAGGCTAAGTAGCACCTAAAAGACTATTTGGGAATGACTTAGAAACCTGGGGTGGTATTAATTACCTCAAAGTAATTAGTTTTACTCTTTAAAGAGAAAACAAATGTTTGCTTTTCTTAATAGTTCTCTTTGATGTGAGTTGATAAGGGTAATATAAAAAAAACAACCCACAATGCCTTGAAATTAAAAATAGGAAAATTATTAGATGTGTGTTTAGATTAATATTGAAGTCAAGTTTCAGGTGATATGCATGCTGTCTAACATAAAAGGAACCATAAAAGACAAGAATGTTAGCAACAGTTCAACCTGAACCAATCTTTCAGTTGGGAATAAATTTTCCAACTAACCTTGGTGACTGTAAAATACAGAGCATTTTGTCAAAGATTGAATGAATGAATAAATAAATAGGTGTGTTATCTATTACCTGAAAATGAATTGCTAAAAAGATTTTTTTTTTTTTTTTTTTAAAATGTATTGCTGGAAACATGTAATCTTCAGAAAAACCTTTAGTTCACTGTTTGATCTTGCTTCCTGGGCTGTTCCTGCCTTTATTTACATATAACCAGTTAGATGTTTATGTTAAACACCCATCTGGAATGCTACATCCAGAAGTGCTAGTGAGTGCGGAAGTGACTAGCCAAATCAGGCTTAGGTGGCTGTGAGAACACATTCTTAAGACCAAAATTTTCTGATTTGGAAGTTTCTGTTAAGCTATTCTAGTCATGTATCTCATATGCAGATTGTTCTGTAATATTAAGGCTGCAAACGTAGTACGAGCAGAAGCTGAGTAATGTTTGATTGGAAGGTGATTTTTGGAGAGTATCAGGAATGTTGGACCAGAGAGAGGCACTGATTTCTGAATATAGTTGGTTTTGGTTTTGTTTTTTTAATATACTAATTTTTCATACAAGTCTTTCCTTTGGGTGAGTTACTGTTGCTCACCATCTCCTCTGAAGCTAAAGACAGACGTTTTGAGAAAGAGCAGCAACACAATGAGAAAGGCTTCCCCCCCTCCACCCCCACCACTCCCCCTCTCCTCCCCTCCTTCTAGGGAAAGAGACCTCAGTTGCAGACTTGTGCAGTTTCAGACATTTTAAGTCAACTTGGGATCAAAAAATGTCATGGAAGTAGGGCTTTTTCTGGGCAAAGAAAAATAGAAATGGTTTCAATGCTAAGTAAGCAGTAAACACTTGTACCTTAATTGAATCAAAATAAAATGGTAATATTATGTGTGTTATGAATGAGTATATGCTACTAATGAAAGTTCTTAAAAGGGAATCCGGACTGTGTTTGTACTTCTGTGTTCTTGAGCCTGTGTTCATGCAGAGTTTTCCATCAGCAGATACAGTTCTTGAAGTATACCTTCCTTAGAAACTTAGTCAATAAACTTAAGAAACATAGGGAATATTTCTAGCCCCATAAGTAATTCTTATTTATAGTATTATATTACAAACTAATTATTGAAATAACTTCAAAACATCTACTCTTCTTTTTATACTTGATTTTACCTGTATTCATTTTCCACACCATCTGCAATTGCATCCACTTCACACATGTAATAGAAATTATTTACTATGTCATACCTGCATTATGTTATTCTTTGTGTACCACTATAAGCCTGATAAACTTAAAAATATTTTCATCTCTATCATAGAGACTGTAGCCTCATTAAGGTGAGCACCTTAAATTCTCATTCTTTCCTGCTTATATGTGGGAAGTGCCATAATGTGACATGTTTACCCAATGGTGGCAAAACCAAAAAGGTCTGTTTAGAATCTATCAGTAAATTGCAATCCTTAGTAGCAGCTTATTTTTCCAGTTTCAAATAATAGAAGCTGTAAATATAAGAGACTTGAAAATCCAAAGCTAATTGCTGATATGTGCATGGTAATTAAGTGCATTTCTATGATGTAACAGGAATTTTTATTCAGTTTCAGAAAATGTTGATACTCCCTGGCCATGAAGATTGGATAAGAGGCGTTGAATGGGCAGTCTGTGGTCAGTATGAAAGATGACTAAAGTGGAATACTGGTTTAATGACAGTACTGCTGCTTTACCCCTCCAACAGGTGGCTTTGATGCACTGTAGCACCTAAGTTCTTGTGGTTGTGATTTTTTTTTTTTTCTTTCTATTCCCCCCCGAGATGTTGGTACAAATACTAAAAATCAAGGTAAAACTTTGTGTCCTGTTAAAACATAAGAATTATTGAACCTATACTGCAGTTATATTTTAGTTATAAAAATTATGGCTACAGTAGGACTGATACAGAACACTCACATCCCTCATTTTTTCTTGATTGCTTCAAGTATGTTTACCTGACTGGTACCTAAATGCAAACAAATAGGAGTTTTAGCAACTTGCCCTTTTCAATATGCAAATGTTTGTATCTGAGTGAGGAAGAGTTGGCTGCTTTTTCAAAGGAGGGAAAGTAGGGGGAAATAGTACTCCCCCCCCCCCCTTTTTTTTTTTTTTTTAAGAATAGGAGATTAAGAGGAGAACCTATTCAGACGTTAACTAATCAAATGGTTCTTGCAATGGCAAAAATAACATAGAAGGAATTGGAGGATGCTACAATCCTGAAGAAAGAAGAGGAGGAAAGGAGTTCTTGAAGAGTATTGAGGCTGTCAGAATTTCGAGAGCGAAGGCCATAAGTAGCAGGGAAGTATATGTACAATATGTACAGTATTTACCATGTCTTCTATGTCTTATAAGCAGGGAAATGTCCATAGTCAGTGTGTTAGAAACTAGTAGTGAGTTTGAAATGGGAGAGTGAGTTGATGTTGAAATAAAACAGCAGTTTATGATACTGTGTACAACAGGAAAAATGAGAACAATGCTGTAGTGCATGTTTGGAAAGATGGTAGGTTGGTCATGGCAGTGGTTGCAATGAAAAAGCAATGAAAACATGGCTCTAATTTTTTTTTTTTTTTTTTAAACCCGAATAGGTGAAGACCTTTTCTTAGCAAGCTGTGCTCAGGATTGTTTGATAAGAATTTGGAAAGTGTGTACAAAATCAAAGCAACTTCCAGAAACTGAAGATGATTCTATAAGACTGAAAGAGAATGTTTTTACTGTCAAAGGTAGGTAACAGCTGTAAAATTCTCTTATAAAACTTTTCACTTGTGTATCTGTGGTTTCAGTGGAGCTAACAAGGTGGTTACCATCTAATTTGGTTTGTTTCTTGTATTAAAAGAATCTGAGACCAGTTTGACTGCATTATTTTTTTTTCAGCTGTTAGAAAAAGTGGAGTTATTGTCTTAAAGCTGTGACTATGTAAAGTTAATGATGTGTTATAAAAAATGGTAAAGCAGTGAGAGAGCTTAATATCAACAAGCATTGTTACACATATTCCAAATGCAGTACATAGGAGATATATTTGTCTGTGGGAGGTAAGCTGTTGTGCACTTCTCCAGTTTAATAGCATACCTTTAATTTTCTTTCTAATTCAATGCGTTAAGAAGTGCTACTATTACTTAAACCTTGGAAAAGTACTGGAGAGAACAGATAAGTATGTGCAGGCTTACTTTATGGTTATTTAATATACTGTTTGAGCATTGTAACATCAGGGGCTCGCAATGCTGACATTGTGGGGTAAATTATTAGGCAACTTAGGTAATATGAAGTTCGTATGATGTTATATGTAAAAAGTGCTCATGCTACTTCAAACAATGAATCAGGATTTGCAGCATCTTAATGCTTGTATTTACAGTCACTTGGAAATGTAAACATGCTTAAGAGTATGGGTACAGCCAATGTCAGAACGTTTATTTCAAAATTGCTTGAGAGTTCTCCAGGAATTCTGTGATACCACTCTGAGGCAATAGGCTGACCTCTTAGCGTCCATCTGGTACTCAGGGCTTGTGGCAAAGTAGGTTGTCAAGGAGCTGTTCAATGTCAATAGGCTATTGAGATATTGGTAGATGATGAAAGGAGTTGATTTTTTTTTTTTTTCACTCAAGATATCAGGAATGACCTGGTGTTTCTTGGCTTTTAGAAAGAAATGTGCTTTTCTCTGATTTGTGGTAGATACTGATACAACATATGCAATTACTTTGGAGTCGGTGTTGGCTGGTCATGAAAACTGGGTGTATGCAGTTCACTGGCAACCTTCATTTTCCAAAGGTAAAAAGATACCAAATGCTTAGCAGTTATGTTAAGTATTGTATACATAGAGTACAGTCACGTCTTTGTATTGTGTTTGCATGTTCACTTGTCACTGTGGACTATGAAGATGTTTAAATTCTGCAAATAATGTTTTATAAGTAAATGGATGTTGACTTTTACTTGTGTCGTCTTTACTGAATGAAATAAAATAACCGAGCTGTACTGGCTTTATTGTAATTGACTTGTTGTTTATGGAGTACAAATTAGTTTAATCAGTATGAATTAATAGCTCTAGTAGTTTACCTTGATACATGTATTTGGAATGTCTGTTCTACAGAAGGTAAGCATTAACTCAATAGCACTCCTTTCTTTTTCTTGGAGTAGAAAGGAACAAATAGCAACATTCAGAAGATTAATCTGCAGTCTTCTGTGCATTAATATAACATGCCAGGGATTCTTTGAGTATCAGTTTTCTCTAGCATGTAGCTTTAAGGCATTAATGCAGACTCTCACTGAAAAAATTATTTACATTTTAATTTTGCATTTTGCCCTAGTCTTTGTCTGTCTTTTAAAATCCTTAAATTCTGACAGTCTTGTTTGCAGTACTGATTTGCTGGTGTGTGTCTGCCTGGCGTATAAGGGAAGGAGATTGTTGGTTTGACATGCTTGTGCAATCAAGTGTATTTGTATTGGTAAAGGTGTGGTTTTTTCTGAGATGTTTTAGAGTTACTGATGACAGGTGACTTTACCAGTACAAAGCACAGCTTTGCCAGTGCATATACAACACTTGAACAGTAGAGTGCAATTAGAATGTCAAAATACCTGTAGTGAAAGACACAGGACTTGCTTTAGAAATCTTGGCTTAGTTATCTGTTCTTTAACTTTTTTTTTTAGACACCAATAAATGATTTTGCCTGTTAAAGCAAGGTTTAGGTACAATACAGGCATGTACGTCTTGCACTGCAATCTGAAAAACTGTCCTGTTAGACCGTGAAGTTTTCCAGGTGTCTTACATCATGCTTCTGCTTACATCATGCTTCTGCATATGTGCAGCTGCTTGTGTTCCGTGGCCTGCCCAATCTTGTCTTCCCCAAAATACATTTTCTTCTTCAGTAGAGGCAGACTGATCTGACACATATTCTCAATGCAGGAGGTAGGAGGTGTGGGGCTGACATAAGATACCACCTCATGAGATGCCCATGAGATTCTCCAGAAAGGTTCCTCAGTGGTTTTCCTGCGGGTTTTGCAACTGGGTGATGAACCAGTTCCCTCTTCCCCATTCTGGCTGTGTTGGGTGGTTGTCTGGAGTGTTTCACTGCATTTTGGGGAGCAGTCCTTACTACTGTATGTATTACAAGGTGCTAGAGTATATTGAAGTCTGTAGTAAATCTAACAATTTGGAAAAAAAACCCCAGTGAATACTGGCATAGAGAATTTTTTTTTAAACTCTAAATGTCTCAGTAAAAACTTATTTGATGAATAGAACTGAGAACTGCTCTGCAATCTCTCTGTGAAGCTTTAGCTTTTCCTCCAAATTGCATTTGTTTCAATATCAATTTGGAGTGAATAAACAGTAGAATATGTACGTGTTTTACATTTCCTTTGGGAGATTATGGCTGAAAAATACAATACCTCCTAATGAACACCTGGCAAGAATGTAGAGCCTGTTAAGTCTGGCATTTAAGTACTGCATTGCACGTCTCTGATGCTGAACAGTTTTCTTAGCGTGTTTGGATTTCAGTATGACCAAATTATTTTAGAAAGTATTCTCATAGGTTGTAGGGTAATCATTTTCCTTGTACTGTAGATGGCAGCATGCAACAACCAATGAGGATATTGTCTGCATCAATGGACAAAACTGTGATCATCTGGGAACCTGATAAGGAATCTGGAGTCTGGCTAGAACAGGCAAGTGTCAGTCTTTCTCACAATATGTACCGTATTCAGGTTGTGTTTCCAGCATCGTCTGTGTACTGTAGGGAACAAAAACTCTATAAAATGCTGGGAGAGAAAGGCAAAAACATTTTCTTGCAAAAATACTCATTCGGATGCTGTGTTGTGAGTAAAACTATATTTTCAAAAATGATGTGATGCAATATGATTTTTATTGCTTGTTTGCTTTCTTATTACCATATCGGGGAGTTTCAAAGGGGAGTTTGTGCTCAACTGTCATTCTTAGTATAGCAAGCCAGGTGCTGCATAGTAACGCACGCTGTGTACTCCTGGTAAGAAGAGGAGGAAACCCTCCCGAATTCTTTGTAGTTAATCCTTGTGGGAATGTGCATCCAAGCAGTTACTACAGAGCAGCTGACACGCAATTCACAAGCCTGGTTTTACTCACAATAACTTGTTCATGGGCTGTGTTGTTAGGTTTTTCTTCCATTTGAGCTGGATACTCGCATTTCACTGTAGTGTTTTGAACGCTGTTCTAGTGCAGAGCATCCTAAATAAACAAGTAGTACAACCAGATTTATCTAGTGCTTTGGTAGATGTGTCTGTTTTCAGTTGACCTGCTTTTCCAAATTGCAATAGTTTGGCTGAAATTGTTTGTGTTGGGTTATGCCAACCATTGTTTATGATTGTTCCTGTCACAAAGAAAGTTCTAATCCTCTCCTGGGTGAAAAAAAGAGAATTACAGTAGTGTATTTAATTTTTCCCCTGTTCCATTAAAAAGTTATTGTGCCTTTCTACTTGAAGTAGAAATTAGTTCATAATAGGGTGATCACATAGGTTGTCCCTAGTTGTAACGCTTAGTTGTGGGTAAATTTACAAGCTTCTAAAAATGCGTTGTGCAGTAAAGCTTGTTGCAAGTTGTTACTCTTTCTCTTTACATTCCGTTTGCATTGAATAGACCTCAGATGTGCAGCTTGCAGTTCAGATCAGGCATTTTACCTGCAACAATTCTTTTTGCATTGAGGGAGGGAAACCTGAGCTGGAAGCCTGCAGGGAGGAAGGGCACAAGGGGAATGTCCCATTTTCTGTCTTTCATTTTGATACGATGAACAAGAAGTCTTGACAAAGTCATTCCCTTGCTTAGAGGTGAGACTAGAATTCTGCCTCTAGCATGGCATATCAAAGCCACTTCCATATGAGTGGTATTTTTTTTGAATGAGTGCTAATAGAATGGACATACTAGTCCACACTGCCATTTAGAATGAGGATAGATTCATTTCATTGTGATCTTAAAAGCAGCTGTATAATAATGGGGGAATTGTTAAGAGTTCAGCTTGAAAGGAATTGTGGTCTTATCTCTTGAATAAAACTTGAAAATGTAACTTTAATAACTTTTAATGTAATTAAAGACTTGGAAGAGCACTAGAGCAACTATAAGGCATGTGTGTATGCATGCATACATACATGCAAAGTCACAAGGGAAGCACAAAACAGAGGCCAAAATATGCCACAGAAGGAATGTGGAACTAATTGCAGGGATTCATGGAGAAAAAGGGAAATGGAAATATGGTAGTGAATCTTGGAAATTAACGGGGCGGGGGGAGGTAATTGGGAACCATTGTTCTTTTGGACCATTTTTCCATTTTGTGCAACAGAGCAGTAGCAAGGCAACAGATGACAAGAAACTGTTGCATCCAACAGACTAGACTGAAACGTAGAAAGATTGGGTTCTCATCTCATCTAGCGTAGTGTTTTCTTTCCCCTGAGGGATTGAGCAAGATTCTATCCTGAGGTGTTTATGAAGGGAGGCTCCATTAAAGTGGCATGCAGCTTTAATTCCCATGATATTTTAGTGCTTAACTTTGCAATTAAAATATTGTTTAAACTTATTTTTGTGTGTAATCTGAACTCTTGCTTATAGCTAAATTTTGATCTCATGAGATTAGGATGAGTTTATATGAATTGAAGGCCATTTTCATGGATATTTCGCTTCTGATTATTAATTCAGGTGCGGGTAGGTGAAGTGGGTGGCAATACCCTTGGATTTTTTGACTGCCAGTTTAGTCCAGATGGTTCAATGATTGTTGCTCATGCTTTTCATGGAGCACTACACCTTTGGAAACAGGCTACATTTAATAAGGTATGTTGTTTTTTTATTAGTAGTAGTACTTAAAAGAATTAAACTTATATGTTACTTGAGGTAAGCTCTATTGTTAATAGAAAAATGTAACAGTACAATTTTAAAATTAATGATTAAAATAGTCCTTCTCTGAATATAATATTCTGTAGGAGTTTCGCTCCTGCACAGAAGGGAGGTTGCAATCTCCCAGGCTCTAAAACCTGTTGCTTCCCTGTGGGAACCATAAAGTCAGTGGAATAGACTGAACTCCTTTGTGGTTGTGCTTTGTTCAGAAGTGGCAGCTGAACCAATAACACAAGTTTCTTTTAGATTGGAGCAATAAATCAGCATTTGTATCTCTTTAGCCACTCTGAGTTCTAATACTGTGCTGTTTTCAAATGTCTTTCTTTTGCTTTCTTAGCAAGGACATTGATACTTTTATTTTGGTTAGAATATGCCAATCAGTCAATTGAAAACTCCTTGCTTCTTTGGTGACTTTTTTTAATAGAAAGAATGGACTCCAGAAGTTGTGATTTCAGGACATTTTAACAGTGTAGAGGATGTAAAGTGGGATCCAGAAGGAGAGTTTATCATCAGTGTTGGTTCTGATCAAACTACTAGACTCTTTGCTCCATGGAAAAGAAAACAAGATACAGAGGTATGATCTTCAAAGATTTTGTGAGCTTGGTAAAGAGGGCTTGTCTGTCCTGAGTTTGGAACAAGTCACCAGAATATAACTCAAATCTTAAACTTCCCCAAGCCATGATCTGTTCAAAACTGCTTGTATAAATGCTTGGTTTGGTCATCCAGTATGTGCTGTTTTCACTTTAAAAATGCTAATGGAAGAGTTTTAGCAATCGCATAGCATGACTGCTGTTTAATCCTGAGTTCACCTCCGGGTTACTTTCAGTTAGTGTTCTCCAGGGTCTTAAAAAACAGGCTCTGCAGTAATTCAGAAGGAGGAATACATGTCTGATTCTAATAACCATCTATTGCCCTTGTTTAACACTTGGCTAACCACTGCTGCAGGTAATTGTAAAGAAACTCAACTTTGGTTGTGGTTTTTTACAAAAGCTTAATTGAAGCAAAGTTCTCACTGTATTTTTTTACACTATTTTGTTTATGACTCTGACTGTTTTACCAGAATGATTATCTGAACTGCATGAGTGCAGTTGGTACCTGTGCAAGCAACTTTTCAGGAAGAATTATTTCTAAATAACTTTCTGAATAAATTTTGGTGTGGGAAACCCTGTCTAGGAAAGCAGAAGTTCCTGTTTCTAGTTGCTTATGCATTTTCCTCATCTACAAATACAGCTTTTTCTGGCAGAACAGTACTAATATTCTGTTCAGGAAACTGGCAGAAACGAGACTGATTGAAGTCATGTAAGGCCCTGTGCAAGCTGTGCTATTAGTTGGGGGAGGCAAAGGGTGGCTATTACAACTGTCTCATCAAAGCTTCTGTAGTGTAGAACAGCACAGGATGTCTGATGTTTTTGGGAGAATGACTTTGGCATCAATTCCTTTATTTCCTTCTTCCAGGCCACACAGAAGTGGTGGCAATCCCAGCTCAAGTGCTAAGCTTTGCCTTGTGTTGTGGGAAGGGCATCTCCAGTTTCCTTCCCTGCCTTTTCCCCTAATCTCCAATCTGGAGGGTACAACAGCTCTGTGGAAGAGATAGTATGTTGGATTTGACATATGGAAGCAAAATCCAGGACTAGCACATGATGTAAGTTGGCAGCATTCAAAAGAGTTGTCAATATCACGTTCTCTGTGACCTACTGAAGTACCACTCTTTATTATGTATGCTGCTTGCTAAATTTTTATCCTATTTTCTGAAAGAACGGAGCTTTGTGTGATTTACCTGTACAGCTGTTCCTGCTGTCCCTGAAACTTTTGAATTAATTGATTTAGCAGAGTGATTTCAGTCTTCATATCTAAGTTTGGTGTGAACTGAATATTCAATTGTATTTCCCCTTCCTGTTGTGGCACAGAGCAGCCACCTGGCTAGTTTGACCAGGTGTAAATCCAAGTAGCATCAACACATGTTGCTGCATGGGGTGTGGGAGAAAGCTCTAGTATCCTGTCAGTGGGGTGAGGTGGAGGGTTGAGATAGAAATGGGTCATTTGAAGGGGTGCATTCTGGACTTCTGAACCCTGAAAACCAGGTGTTTAGTTCTGCTGCTCATGAACTTAGATAACATAGGCTTTTAAAATGCCTTACTTTCTTTACCATACTGAGTTTAGCATCTGAACAGGTGACATCTGATGTTTGTCTTAAGACACAATGGATGGTTCAGATATCTGTGAAAAGTTAGTGTTACAGCTCAATAGTCACATTTTTTTCTATAAAAAGAGAACTAAGTGTTAAAGGCAAATAACTATCCCTTCTTGAAGTCTCAATTCTGATATTGTACTGGGTTCAAGTATCAGAAATGAGGGATAACAATCAGCTTCAATTTCTCATGCAAATTTGCATGCTGATTCTTCTGGAAAAAGCTTATTGCGGACTTATGCAGCCCTCTCTTTGTCTGTTTTGGGGTTTGTGATTTTTTTTTTTTCATTCCTGTTATGTGCTGTGTTCTAAAGTATGCAAAGATGCACCTAGTAAAGGGTAAGAAGGGCTTATTGCACTGTTTGCTTGGTGGTTTGTTTTTTTTGTGGTTGTTTTTTTTAAGGGAATTAATGCTTTTTTCTCACTGGAAAATAATCAAGCTCTTGTGAAAACATGAGATTTTGTAGGATCTCTCAAGTATCCCATTCAGGTTTTATCAGAAGCTTCGACATTCGAAACTCAGTTGAATGTTTAGTGTGATATCTGCAGTTTACAGTCAACGTAATGCCTTTCCTTACATTTGTATGATATCTAGTACAGTGTAAACTCTGTTTTGGCTGCAGTTTTCCAGGCATTATAATACTGAAGTAGTCTAAATTAGTTCTAATTCTGCTAGCTGTTAACTCAAAAGGGCACACTGTATTTTTCCAACTGAAGTATCATGTAGGAGTAGTAGCAAATGACACTTACTAAAAATCTTGTCAGGAAAATTTATTTTCTAGAAAACAAAGGTGGTGTTTTGTTTTTTTTTTTTGAAGAATCAATTTTTTCATGTGTAGAATAAATGAGATTTTTAGAAAAACAATTTAAATAATCTTTTTTTGCTAATATTCTTTGCTTAGTGTGACTATAAAACTAACTTGTCTATCAAATTTCTGGTCAGCTGTTAATTCTGCTTTTCTTGGATTAATACTTGAAGAGTGGATATGAATATTTCAGAAAACTAGGAAAAAATTAATACTTCAAATGAAAACACTTCTAAAATCATCAGGATTTTCCAGATGTTTTTCCTATAAGAAGCTATTTTGGTTTTGTCAGTTTTTTGCAAAGCTTCTATTAAATGGTTTCATTAAAATTAAGTATTTAAAGAAATGGGGGAAGTAGGAACCTGTAGCCTGCTGACAGTAGTGCTGCTGTGCTTTGTGAGAGACAGATGAAGGAAGCAAGGTAATTATCACTACCTTTTTTGCATCTTTCAGAGCTACAGTTTTTGAAAGTAGTAAGTAGCATACAATCCTCCTTTTGCTTAAGCAAGTTATGTCCTATTCCTGACTGTCTAGCATAAAGAAGTCACAGTAAGTGTGGTGTGCCTTTAGTAACAAAGGTAAGCAAATGCCTTAAACATATCTGTGCAGGGACACAGTTTACTAATTACAGGAATTGTTTGGTGGAAAAATAGGATTTAACTGATGTATGTGAGCATACATCAGTTTTATGAATGTCAGTAGAAGGTTGCTATTAACCTTGCTTTATGTTGTTAAAGTCAGCAAGTAAAGTATTAGTACTTTTTTGGAACTCAGAATCTTGCTGCTTCTCTGGTTGAGAATTGTGTTTTAACTGTGTGTCTGTTTGTTTAGGTAACCTGGCATGAAATAGCAAGGCCTCAAGTACATGGATATGACATGCGTTGTCTGGCAATGATTGGCCGGTTTCAGTTTGTGTCAGGAGCAGATGAAAAAGTGCTTCGAGTTTTTTGTGCTCCCAAGAATTTTATAGAAAATTTCAGTAACATCACTGGTATTCCAATGGAGAAGCTGTGCTGCCACGTAAGTGTGCTAAAGCAATGCTAAATGAAGACAGCCCTCTTTCATGTAAATAAAATTAATGCTTTAGAAAACGTCAGATTGCACTAAACTCCATAAAAATTCTTTTAGTAGTTCTGAAACCTCCACCTTATTTTTCCTTTCCCTTCTATTTGCTTCCATGTGTGGTGTTTCATACGTATTTTCACGGTGTTGGCTTATAAAACAGGTTGTATTTGAAACTAAACAAGACCTAGTGTCTGAAGATTGCAAAGAGTACGGGTAAATTTGAAATAAGTCAGACCAAGTAGACTACTGTACACACTTGGTGATTTGAAAGCAAACAATAAAGCCTGGTAATGTGCTTCTCCTTAATTTAAGGGTGTAGTAGTCTTGTCTAGATGTAATTATTGTTGTGTGGTTATGTGGTGGTGTTTTTCTTAATTGTATGCTTGGAAATAGTGTGAAGCTTTCAGCACTGTTGTTAGTTGTTACATATAAATATTTATAAATATGTAGTTGCTCATGCTTTATTTCCTCTTGGCATTGGAAATTTTCTGGAGGCCTTTACATTCCAGTTCTTAGTTGTCCATAAGTATACTTTCCTATGCTGTGGAAAGATAAGACTGCAGAGTTGCCGTCCTTTGTTTGCTCTCCGTTCGCTTTAAGATCTAATTCTGTTTTTCTCTGCATTTTGTAGAGCAGTCCTCATTCGGGTAGTTTGCCTCTGTACAGTGCTTTGCATGCTCTTTGCATTTCTGGCTCAAAAGCAGTGTTTTCTGTGCAGCTTCTCAAAGGTGGATTAGCCTTTCCATTTCATTTAACAATTGAAACATCTGGGAAAGAAATCAGTTCATTTTTGATAGCAAAAAGTTACATAAGTAGCTGTTTAGCGCTTTAATTCCTTAAGACTTTGTAAGCATTTGTGTTAATGACACTGGACAAATAACATTGTGCTTTTATAATGCTGGCAGATGTCATTATTTTACTTTTATGTAGACTTTCCTTACCAGCTCTTCCTCTGAGTGCTATTTTTTGATTCATGGTATCACAAAGTGTTTCACGTGGGCTTTGTTTAAAGAGGAAGGCTTTATGAACTCTAATGATACCGCTACTCTTAAATAGCTTTATTGAAATTGTTTGCTGTGAATACTTTTTTTCATTAAAGTGGGTAAGCTTTTTCTTAATTTAGCTGAAATGCCTTTCCCAAAAAATTACTTTAAACCAAAAAAGCCAGCTTTATATTCAGAAAGGGTTGAATAGGATTATATTCAGTTCAAATCCGTGGGATTGTATTATGCTTTGGGTTGTAATGAAGAACCTTTTTTGTTTTAGAAGCCTTAGACCGGTGTGTGTGTGCCTCATACGTTTTCTCATCAAATTATGAACATTTAAATAAATAACATAGTATTTTAAGCTGTCACCTAAATTATTAATCCAATTCTGTAAAACAGTCTGTCTTTGAACTTTTCAGACACTGTAAGGAAGGGGTTTTACAGCTATTAAATCTAATCTTTTTCCATCTCTGCACAAAGGGCCCCACGTTCACTTACCCTTTCTAAATTTTGGCTTTTTCCCCCCTACCTTTATGGAAGTATTTTCTGTCTGATGATTTGTCTTTCCTCTGTGCTGCTCTAAACAGCCATATACTCCAGCCACATCTCTGTGCTATGTACTCGGTTGTATTTGAAGTTGTGGGCACAGGCACTCACCCTCTGTCCCCTTTTCCAAAATGCTGCTTTATTATTTCACCTTAGAACAGACTATTTCCCAGTCTTATTGTGTTAAAAACTGCAGTGCTCTCAGTTGATTAATTATCATGTATATCCTAGAATAACTAAGATTGTGGAAGAAAACCTGTAATTAAGGAAGAAGATGCATGCTTTACAGCAAAACTCTTGAGCTGAGGCCTTGGAAAAGCTTTTTTTTCTGGCAGAGTACTGGTCTTCATTTTGTCCAGGGTATGTTCTGGATGAGTTGGGGGTTCTTCAAAGTGCCCCCCTTCACTTATCCAGAAAATCTCTTTTTATCACAGGGATTCTTTAAACTGTGGCCTTTGAAATCTGAACCTATGTGACAATCTGTGTGTAACCTTTCTTTTTTTTTTGTTTTTAATTCAGCAATCATCTGATCTTCCAGAAGGTGCAACTGTGCCAGCTTTGGGATTATCCAATAAAGCTGTTTTTGAAGGTACGGCTGATGAGAAATAATGGTGATGGTCTTTCATGTGGAAACTTGGTGTTGTGTTTTGTTTTGTTTTTTTTTTTTTTAATGACTGTTTTAGCATACGCCTTTTGGTTAGGGCTGTCATGGTAAGCTTGACTGCAAGTTTAGAATCTAGAAATAAAATTGTGCAAATTGTTTATTTCTCTGGTAGCACCTAAATAATGGTACTTAAAAATAATTTTAAAAAAAAAGCACTAGTGAGAATCTTTCCTCCCTTTCTCTGCCTTTGATTTCTCCCCTAAACATCCCCTACTGTCTTGTGCAAACCCAAAATGCTCTTTCCCTGCCTCCTATACTGTGTCCCACACCCCTGTAGGAAGTAACCCCATTCAGTCTGCGCAGTGCTCCCGAGAGGCTCTCCTGGTGACTGGTCTTGATGAGTTTCACACGGATGCTGGGGCTCATTGCTCTCCTGTGATGGGTCTGGGAGTAGCCAGGGCAGGATATTATTTGAATTCCCCCACCTGCCGTTGTTCCTCTGTTTTCTCCATGCTCACTACCCACACCTCCCCCCCGAGAAGACTGATGACTTTTAGCCAAAAAGATTAGTATTGAATGGCATATTGTGAAAACTAGGTTCAGAGTTGTTAAAGCAGAACTACCTGTTGCTACGTGCGGTTTCTCTGTAAAATACCTTGACCTCCGAAGCTATATTCTGGAGTCCTTTTCACACTCTCCTCAAATGTTAGCGCCTTTGTAGAGGCTTACAGAAGTAACGATGCTTTGAGGGGGATCAGTCACATTTTCTGTCCCAGTGAAAATAGTCATAAACCTTCTCCAGGTAAATGATGCTTTGGGAAGGAAGAATTAGTTAGCCAACAGTGATTAATGTTCTGTCAGTAAAGGCTGGTGAGGCACCAGAGAAATATCTTGGAGAGGTGGTGGGGATTGCCTTGTGAGGGAACAAGGAAGGAGGAAAAAACATCTCTCTAGAATGATAAAAATAACTGAGTAGTGTCTTGAGACTAGGGATGAGACTGGTAATCTGGTGTTTAATAAAGTCTCTGGTAAAAATGCACTTACACTGGAACCTACAGTCAGACCTGTTTTTTTCTCTGCTTAAAGCTTTATCAGAAGGTGTGAATTAAAAAAGGAAGCATTTTAATAAGCTTTGTCTCCAGGATCTTCAATGTCAATACAGCTAAATTGTCCTAAATCTTTTGTGAGAGGAAAGTAGCTTCGTTGTACTTGAAGTAACTTGTAAAATACATTTTGGCTAAAGCTCTTTCTTCTGTTTTCTCATGAGTCCTGCTGAGAGAGGGAACAAAACTTCCTTCTCCTAGAATATTGTCACACACAGAATAACTAATTTCCATTGATTTCGTGTGGCACACCCAGAATCAGCACTATGAGTAGAAAAGCTGTCAAACTTTCCTGCATTGCCCACCGGTGCCCACTGTCAGCGCTGATGGCTTGGGTTAAAGCCCCACAGATCTCTTTTCTTGCTTACTCTGCAGAGGAATCTTCATGGTAAGCGATGATCAGATAGTGGTCTCAAATTAGATAAATGTTGCTAATTTCATTTTCAAGGGGAGAGAAGACAGGATGCATGAGAAGATAGTGTTTCTGTTCTGCTTTTTCTGTACCTGCTTTTTTAAACGTCTGTATTTGAAATGTACATTTGGCAAATAGCTAGATTGTGTCTGAGAGCCAACTGTTCCCCAACTCTGTACCTTTTTCTTAAATAATACCTTCAAAGTGAAGGACAGAGTTGAATTTTAACTTAAAATTAACTGAGTAATTTCAGGTACGTCTGGTACTTTTGCCTAAAGCTAAGGACTGAGCCCTTGGCAGTTTTGCTGAAGTTTGCAAATTGTAGATACACTTCTGCAAGTATAGCTTTTCATTTAGGGGTCTACGTTAAATTTAGGAATTAATCACTTGTATCTGAGATTTTTGCCTTAAACATTTTCAGATACAGAATGAAAGGTTTAACGTTGGGGAAGCACAGGTTCAACTCCTGGTGACTGCTTCTTTAGGTAAATCAAAGTCTCTTTAAGAATCTCTAAAAGAGACTGTGCTGATGGACAGAGGTCAGTCTCAGTATGAAATTAGTCCAAAGGTTAGATTATTATTATTTTTTCCTCTCCTCCTCATTCTCATGTGCATTAGAATAACTAGATTCTAATATTCATATTACTGTAACTCTGGAAGCAGAGAAACCTAATTTCCATTACTTATATTGTAAAAACAATAGATGTTTCTTACTTGTATAAGTGCTCATATTTTCCTGCCTGTCAAGTGTGTTCTCTCAAGCTAATGAACTGCTTACTTTGAATAGGAGATATGGCTGTTCAACCAGCTGAGGATGAAGAAACATTTAATACCATTTCAAATCAGTATCCTGAGATTTATTTTCAACCCTTGATCCTTACAGGTATGAGATTCACTGCTATTGTAGGAAATAGAGAATGAGGTTCATTGGATATAAACTTGAAGCGTTATTTAGCCGATTTTTAGATTATTTAGTACCAAATTTGAATATGTTGTACAAATGTCTCTTAGAACCTCCCCCAGAGGATCACTTGCTGCAGAATACCTTGTGGCCTGAAATTCAGAAGTTGTAAGTTTTATTTTTCTTTTTTATTTAATTTACAAAATTTCCAGAAAGCTGTTGCAACATATTAATGTAGTCTGGTCTTGTAGCTCTTCCTATTTTACTACCTGATTTGACTTTGTGTGCAGTGTGTTGCTTGTAAAATAAATACATTTACATATAAAAACTAGGAAATAATGCAGAAAATGGCAGTTCGAACTGATGTGTCACAAAATTTTATTTCACTAGTTCTTTCTGTACCAGTGAAATATGTATGTTTTTTAGCACAAAGCTATTCTTTTGAATTTGTAATGATCAAACTTTCATTGTCCTGTTGGATGTTTGTCTTTTAAAAGTCTGTTTAGGGCACTGATCCCTGTTTTTTTTTTTCCTCTTTGTTCCAAGAGAATAGTAAGGTTTCTGGTCTGCTATAAGAAACTGTGGCATGTTTTCATGGTCTTATCTGTGCTCTGGAATGTGATGGGCCGCTCTTTCCATGCTGCAGCCTTTGTTTATGTCTGTCTGCTCAGCACATCTGCTTAAAGCCTTGCCTATACTGAAGGTCTCTCTGCATAAGGAGTTTTCTACTTTTTTCCACTTCGTGGCACAGACTTGCAGATCAAGTTTGTCTTTCTGGTATGGAAGTAAAGGCTGAGGCATCAAAGGATGAGCTTCCCCCTAAAGCCTAACAGAGTTGTAAGATGCAATAAATGGAAGCAGCAGCCACAATAGGATGTGTCTGGTGGTAGAGCAAAGTGATAAATGTTGGGTAAGATTGTTACAAACCTAGTTTGGGTATTGAATGCTGACAGAGTGGGTTGTGGATTGCAAAGATAATAGAGTTACGTGGTCATAACAGTAATTGTTTTGACGTTGTAGGGTTTTAGAATTATTCATCTGTGTTTTGTTCCTTCTTTTCTGAGATTCACAACAATTTGCAAATGAAGGTTGTCACCTTATTTGTTCCCTAAAGATCCTGGTAACATTAGGCTACACTTTCACAATCTCCAAAGTTTTAGTATCAGTCTTCAAAGTATAGCACAAAGAAATGAATCATCTCAAGCTCTTATGGGTTTATTTATCTGAATCTCCTGAAAGAGTGGTATCAGGCAGGAACAAGAAGAAAGTTGAGCCTTTGCTGATGATTCCTTTATAAATTACCAGTTTTGTGACTTCAGTTTGGGGGTGGGAAATAAAAGCTTTGGGAAAACACTTTGCAGGTTGCTTTCATTTGACCGAGTGGGAGGTTTTGTGGGAGCTCATCTTTACCTTCAACCGGGCAGTTAATCTTCTTTGAATGCTTTTAAGCTCTTTTACTGTGTTTGTACTCAAAAGTGCTTCTAGGAGGGAAGCCAGTGGATATTAGACCACGTCTGCACATTTTGTAATTTCTATCTGTTACGTTAACTGCTTCTCCTGTGCATGCTATGGCCGCTAACGCACCCACTCATGTAAGTAGTTTGATGAGGGATCTTTAAGTAGTGAAAAGGAGCCAAGGCCAAAATTTTTCTTCGTTTGCCTTTGACATTTCTCAAAGTCTAGTGAGACATTAATCTTTGATATTCTGCTACAGGAGTACTGCCGATCTGCTTTTATATCCTGCATTCATTAAAATAACTGCATTTTATGATGATCTTCAGGTGACTTAATCTGAGCAATTTTTTCTGTTTTTAGAGACACTGCTGATGATAGGGATCCTTTTATGCAAGCGCAACAAGATGTAAAAGCATTCATAGACTTTCAGTTTTTTTGCTCAGGATAATCTTGAAAGAAGTAACATGAAATTGCATAATGTAGATTTCAAGTTGCCATAGCAGCAGAAAAACTGTGAGGAACTGACTTGCTAAAAATAGCTTGTTTGTCATTGACATTTGTGTATTCCCAGCTCTAACTTGACACTAAATTTTGAAGGATTAGTATTGGGTTTTGAATACTGTTTGCTTGAGTAGGTTTTAGTATGAAGAACTTGCTGATATTTTTACATCATCTAATAACTTTAATATAAAAATATGATCAATCCTGTGAGAGTATGCTAATCTTTATCCTCTTGGAAAATTACTGTAGAGAGTTTATATGCAGCAGGCTGAGATTAAAGCCTGAGTGTTGACATATATATTTATGTTTATATGTATGTGCATTTCATGTACTACACTTGGAAGTCTTCAGACATCCTTTTTGACTAGAAAATTACTGTAGTCATTTGTCTGGACACTTTGAAAGTCCAGTCAGTTTACCTGTGCATTAAAAAATGCTATGAATTGTACATTGCAAAGGCAGAATCGCTTGTGGTTGAAAATGTCATTTCCTTATTCATTCATGCAGTTGCTTCTCTCCATTGTGAACGTTTTTTTCGTGTTGTACTACATAATGAAGGGATCAGATTGTGTGTATGGGGGCAGGGGAAGGGGTTGTACTGGAGCTTCTATACTTGTAAGGCTTATACACTCTTGTAAACATCATCTCCTATTGCCACTAACTTTCTTCTGTTTACTGGAGACAGCACTGGGCTATATAGGCTGTGGGTCTGACCTTTGATAGTCCTGCTCATGTGACTTTGCAAAAGACTGTATTTTAGGTTTTATTTTAACTTAAAGAGAAAGATTACATTTTAATGCTTCTATTTAGCAAGAACAAAGTTGCATGCAGAAGCTCAAAATGTTTCTGTCAAGTGCTCTTCAATACTACATTTAGGAGATAAAACCGAAGTAATTGAGGACTTGTTTCACAAGTTGTTCCACAGGTTATTTTGCCTTCAATGAATTTCAGGAAATGATACTTTTCATGGGATATATACTTTTCAGTTTTAGAAACTTGACTTTCAATGGTTTTCACTACAAAATAGTCTCCAGGAATGTGCTTTTAAAGTAAGCATTACAATAAAACTCCTGCTGGTGGCAGACTAAGGGGAAGACACTCAGTAATACCTTCATCATTGTAAGACACAATCAAATTTGCAAATTAACATTCCAATTAAGCGCAGCCACCCATCCTTCTCCCCCCTGAAGCTCCAGACACAGTTACTCTTCACAAAAAGGTAGTGCATTCCCAATCTTCAGACATGAGTGTGGGAGTCTGTCTATGCCCAGCAGCGACCCTCCTGGACTTCATTCAACAGATACAGGCAGTAATTTGTCATTTAAACAGATGGCTGTTTTGGCTGCAAGTGAAATCCCATGAACATCAATCCCATATAAGAACTTCTTTGCAACACTGCTGACCAAAGGAGTTTATTAAGAGAACTGTCCATCTCTTCAGAGCTGGGAATCAAAGGAAACCACCCCCCCCCCCCCCTCCCCCCCCGCAACTGGTATTTAGCTGATATTTGTCCACTGTTTACAGATTGCATCTCCAGTTTTACTCTACTTCCAGTCTGTTTTCTGACTGATTTTAATTTGTGTTAGTCTGTGTGGCATTTCTGCTTATTAGTTAAATCCCAGTCCAGATATGTGAGCTTGAATTCCAGCAGAACTTGTGCGAAGACTGATTAAAAATGTATTTCTGGAGGAAGCTAGAAGTTTTTTTGTTTTCCTTTTCTGACATGATTCTTGTCCTCTAGTTCAGAAATCTTCTTGCAGTATTTCACAGAACAGGCATCCTTTGGCTGGGTGTTTGTGGTGTACTTCTTTGATCTTCAAATATGTAGCTTCTGACTTCTATTGGTAGTGTTAAAATTGCTTTACCTGCTGCTTTAGCCTGCTTTGTTAGCCATTAGGGTAGCTTCTGCAGTGCTGATGCTTTAGGACTATGGAATGGGCTGGAGAGATTGTTCTGTAGTCAGTTCCTAAATGTGAAAGAATTTATGTAGGTGTTTATATTGAATGCTGAACATCATTAGGAATTCTTTAGGATGTAATACTGAAACAGTGGTGAGAAGTTCCTGGCAGGTGCCTTTCATTTTTGCAAAAGGATTTAAATTAACATAAGAACCTTGATACATACTGCAAAAATGACTGTGATGTGTTGAATATCTTTTCACATTTATTTCAGATATGGACATGGATATGAAATTTTTTGTGTTGCATGCAATAATTCAAACACTGTAATTGCCTCAGCATGTAAGGTAAGAAAAGATTCTAGCACCATCTAGTGCAAAGTGACACCAGATTTCTAGGGCTGACAAAGCAGGAGTCAGAATTCGGTTTGGGCTGAATTCTGTTCTTTCACTTAAATGTGAAAGATTTTGTATAGATGATAGTTGCCTTGCAAAGGTGAGAGTGAATGCAGATAAGCTATTATTCGTAAATTATGTATGATTCATTTTAAGGTATTAGTAAGATGAATTCTAACAAATAATAGGTATGAAACATTTTCTTACTGATATGTTGTCAGCATTAGTAGAAAGTAGTGAAACAATCTTGAAACTTCCCAGAGGAAAGCTGATTCTAACTTGATTGCAAGCCTTAAAACAAGCCCCCTAACATCGTCGTATTTTGAAACGTGTGACTTTTATATGTGCTTTCATTAATTCTCACTGATATTTTTTCCATCAATACAGGCTTCCAAAAAAGAACATGCAGCAATTATTTTGTGGAGCACTACTTCTTGGAAGAAACTGCAGAGTTTGTCATTTCACAATCTGACTGTTACTCAGCTGGCATTTTCTCCTAATGACAAATATTTATTAGCAGTTTCTAGAGACAGGAATTGGTCACTGTGGAAGAAACAAGACTCATCAGAGTCAGGTAAGATATGTAAAGTGGATATACACATTTGAAGACTTCATGGTTTGTTTGATATTTTTGGCTTCAAAATATTTGAAAGAGAATTGGTAAAATATTTTAATGGCCATTTTCCTTACAACATTTAAGAATTCATAGTGTTGTAGGCTCCAGTGGCTTTAGGAAGTGAAATTAATGGTGTATAGGAAAGCTAGAGAGGGAATTAAAATGTGGAGAAGAATATAATCAGGCCTTAAAAGCTGTTTGATCAATGGGTGTAATGTAGTCTGCTATTTGTTCTCCTGCCTTCTGCTTGTGATTGTGTGTTTCAGATTTACTCAAATCAAGTATACATGCTGGAGTGTAATGCCTGAACATCAAACTGGTATTCTATTAAGGAAAATCTTCGTCTTAGTGATCTGTGCAGGCTAGGCTGGAAGGTTCATTGTTACACCCGTGTTCTGCATAGAGCTGCCTTGTCCTTGTTTGCAGGGCATGACACTTTGAGACTCTTGACAGGATTAATCTCTGTCTTTGGTGTGGCTTTCTGATAATCCTGCACAATTGATTAATTTGACTAGGACTGGCTCTGTCTGGAAAAAGAGCTGATAGTAAAGATTCAGTTGACTTTCCCATTAAGACTTTGAGCCTTGCAAAATCATGAGGAGATTGCTATTGAACACTTCAGTGGATTCCTAGAACAGATGCTTGTGCTGAAAACGTTTATCGTTGCACTGTTGGCATAATAGCACATAAACACTACTGGGCTCTATAGAGTTTTCCTAGAGACTTGGCAGTGAGTTTTGGCCCCTTCAGACAGTGTCCGGTTGTATCCTGGCTTGAGATTTCTGTTCTATTCAGACTTCTATTCTAAAGCTTGGCATATTGTCCACAGTAGTTACACAATGTTTCAGGATAAGGAGTATGAATTTTCGTAGGAAGTAGAGGAAATCTTCTTTTCATCTGTTCATCAATAACTTTTCTGTCTACAAAGAATATAATTATCAGTGTAAAGCAAAACTGCTGGTATTGGCATCCTAAGTAGTGGTTATTCAAAGCCTGTGCTCCAAAATGACAGCCTTTTCTACTTAGGAAAATCATTCCCATTTACTGATCTGCTGATCAGATTTATTGCCTGATTGTATGCATATTGAAATGGCAGACTGTCTCTTTGGGAACAGATTAGACCATTTTGATTTGAGCTCTTGGGGCTTTACTGATAAATAGGAACTGTAATGAAATTATTGGGGATACCTGAACACATGGTAAACGTTGCACTATGCTAAAACTTTTGAAGTCAGTGTTCTTATGAAAAACTTGTATAGAAGGAACCTGAAGGTCTTATACTTTGACTTAAATTCTTGTGAAACAGATATGTGTGTAAAAGATCAAACTGTTCCTACTGTTTTAGTGCTATAAGGGCTGACCGATATGGTCTGGAATAGGTGCTAATTATCATTGTGGTAAGTGTTGGGGAAAAAAATTTATGTGGTGCTAAGTATTCCCAGTTGCTTTAAAGATAAGTGGAATAATGTTCGAGTATTCCTGCAGTTCTTACATAGAGTAAGTAAGAGTAACAACTATTTTTAATATGTAGAGTAGTTGAAGCAAGGGTTTTCCTCTATGTGTTTTATTCCAGGACCAGTTTTCAGTTGCTGTGCATACACAGACAAAAATACAGCTGTTCACAGTCGCATCATTTGGTCTTGTGATTGGACACCAGATAGCGAGTATTTTATTACTGGCAGTCGGGACAAAAAGGTAATTAATATAAAAGGAATTGAAAAAGCCCAGAATTATTTTAAATGTATTTTAGATTAGCAAGTGCTGTGTTCTGATGAGCCCATATTCTATAAATACACAAAAAGCTTATTGTGTGTATTACCACAGAAATCAGTGAGACTTTCATATGCTAAATAAAGTGCTTGAATATGTATGTACAAGACTGTGGTCTGCCAGTTGGACTTCCTCCCTTCTTTTTTCATACGGTAAGACAAGCATATGTCACATAACTCTTATGGGTCTCTAAGTTTTTGTTTAACTTTCATAACAGAATCTGTTTTTGTTGTCAGTATCTTCAATGCAATCAGATGGACTGTCTAAAAAGTTGAATCTTTGTAGATAAACATTTTGGACTATTTTAGGGGTCATCCACTTTGTTCTGTGCCCTGGTAGTATTTCAACTAAGTGATTCCTTATGTTTTTGTAAATGCATTTACAAAAAGCTTAAAGTGAAAATTCCTAAGTGATTCTCTTTCTTTACAGGTCATTATCTGGGGCCAGTGCGATTTATCTGTGACTGCTGAAGGGAGTATGTTGGATTCAGTCAAGCCTTGTTCAACAGTACTGGATACCGGGGATTCTGTTACTGCTGTTAGTATCAGCCGTGTGCTTACTCCTGATGGAAGGTATTGCTATTTTTCTGTAATGCCATTTTGTGTTTAATTTGAAATGAGTATTTTTTCCCCCTTTAGTAATTTTTCTGTGGCTAAACAGCTCCTAAAATCTACCTGTCAAATATTTTGACCATTCTTTGAACTGAATTAACTCTCCTTTTTTATTTCCTAGCCTCTTTTTCAGGTGTATGGTGACTTCTCCAAACAGTGTAACAATTAAAAAAAAAAAAAAAAAAAAAAGAGGGGAGGAGGGACATTAATGCACCTGAAACACATTTATTCTTCCAGCAATATTGACTGGTCTTATGCTGTAATAAGCTCCTTATTTTTTTCCTAACCAAATATATTTTGCAGGTTTCTACTCTGCTTATTTTTTGTGAAGAAGCTTTGAATTACATTGTGATTTTTTTAATGAAAAAGTAAATATTGATTTGAAGGGCAAGGTGCAACACAGTGTTTGCTAGTTCTTTCTAGCTTGCATTAGAGCCGGCTTCACTGAGCTGCCTACTGTAATTTCTTTCAGAACTAATGCAGTTGTTCTCTTGATAGATATATTGTTGCAGTAGGCTTAGAGAATGGGAAGATAATCTTGTACACATGGAAGCAGAGTGGGCAAGAACCAGCACTAGCTGATTGGACCACATGTGTTGAGATGGATAACAGGTATGTCTTTTGAAGTAAGTTAGGAGCAAGGAGATATTATTCTTGAGACTAATAGTGCTGGAGTTCTGTTCTTATAATATAAAATTATATGTAACTGGTTTATTTGTATATAAAAAATTGTTGTCCTTTTAGGAAAACGCTGATCCCTGGAAGTCTAAAGATGTCTTTAAGCAAAACCTGGAAATAAAAATACTGGTTATTTAGATTTATTTAAAAAAACAACAAACCCCAACGAAACCAAGGGGAGGGTGTTAAACCCCCAAATAATTCATGCCATGCAAATGCTTTGAGAAGTATTACCCTTTGTTGGCCCCACATTAAAAAAAAAAAAAAAAGCAAGCTTTGTTACCTTTAGCTGTAAAATAAGATGATAGAAAACACTAAAGAGGGGGGGAAACGAATCACTGTCTATGTACATCAGCAAAACGTTTTGGAGTGGATGACAGCAAGTTTTCAAGAGCAGCTTCTAGCAGCAACCAAAGGAATGACAAGCTGTATGTGGTGCTGCTGCAGTGACAGCTAGAGAAACTCTCTGTAGAGAGACTTTGAATGTTTCACTTGGAGCACTCTCCTAGATTCTTCTTTCACAAACTGGCATTGGTAGTACCAGAAATGAAAGTTGATGGTGACTTTGGCCTGTGTGTGCTTGAACTGAATTGGAAAGAGACACCAGATAACAGGAAATCACAGGCTAAAAGCCAGAAATATGTCATATCTCAGTAACTGAGATGCTAGACCTGCAGCTTAATGTGGTAAAACTTGAAATCAATAGCTGTTTAAATTATTGATGAGTGAGAGGATAAAATGTCATTACTGTTAATGGCCCTACTTACTTTAGGAACTTAATAGCTGCTGGTTGTCACCAGTCAGTTTTTGCTCAGTTGGTAGTGTTAAAAGAAGAGTACTAATTATATAAATGTTGATGTTTACACTCACATGCCCAACTGTTTGACATTTTGCAGTTATGTATGGATTTCTTTTTGTTGCAGCCAGAGTCATGCTCTTGCTGTGAAACGTTTATGTTGGAGACATCATGTGGGCAGAGCTGGACATAATGATCAGAACAGCAGCGAGTGGTTGCAGCTTGCAAGTTGTGGAGCTGATCACTGTGTTAAGATATTCAATGTCAACAGATTTGCTCTTTAGCAAAGACAGCAGGCCTGTCTGTGCAAAACACATTCACAAGTTTTTATTTCAGCTTTAACCATTTTGATTGCTGAATTTTCTGTTTTCTGCTGTGGAAAGTGAAACATCTGACATGTAACTTATTAAAGCAACTTTTGTGGTAGTTTGAAATGTCAAATATTTTTCTAATTCTGCAGTTCCAGGAATATGGAGTATTTTATATGTTTTGGTTGGTGAATATCCTGGAACTGAGGGATGGGAGAAGGATAATGAGACAGCTTTATTCACTGTGACTCTGGGGGTGGGTGGGAAGCTGCCAGTACTTGGGTTCTTCTGTGCTTGGGATTGCGAGTGGAGTACTGAATTGTTTTGAACTCCTTATTCCTATTAAACTCAACTGTCAGTTGACCTGCCAGTGCTGACACTGTGTGTTTAAGCATGTGCATTTAACCAGAGATCAGAGTTAAATATACAGCTTTCTCTAATTGCCTTCTGAATGTATCTCACAGCCCTGGTCCAAATCTTAGACCGCCTTACTTTAGAAGGAGTAGTTTGTGTCTGCATGCTTGGACAGGCCTGCTTGTTTGTTTTTCCTGTCTATATTCTTCTTTCTTCTGCTTTGCAGAGTGCTGGGCTCATGCTTCTTGGTCATGTGGGGCTTAAAGCCTAACTCACAGACCACTTAAGTATTCTGATGTCTCCTCTCTGTACCTGTGAGCCCTTGCTGAGCAGAGTGCTATAGAAGAGCCACCTCTTACTCTGCTTGAGGGCTATTCTCCACAGTTTGGGATGCAGAAGCTTACAAATATCAGTAGGCAGGAGAGCTGAAAGGTGGCAGCCATTCCTTATACTGTCTTTGGACCCTTCCTGACTTTTGAGTGTTCCTTATCTATTCTGGTGAGAAGTTGAACCAGTTAACTTACTTGTCTGATTGTCTTGTAATTTAAATAGAATGCTAACAGACCTCAGCAGGTCTGTCTCCAATTCCAAAGTCTAATTAGAAATCAGTTTAACTTTGGGAGTGAAATTATTTTTGTTCCAGAACCACTTGCTACCCAAACTGGTAATGCAGAAATAATTGGAATTGTGCTTAACTTTTTACTGTGGTGCATCTTTAGATAAAGAACAGTTCTTTCAGAGTGGGCCAGACTCTTTTCAGAATAATTATAGTTTATGTTTTAAAGGTTTTTATATTTTAACTTTTTATTTTCAATTCTGTTTTTCAGCATTAAAAAAATCATTCTTTAAAACTACTTAGGGGAATAAAAACCTGACTTCTTAATAAAGATGCTTTGCTATGTTTTACTTGTAATATCCCGTGCTTTCCTTACATGTGTGCTTTAAGCATTTGAGTAGTGTATTTTACTTGTCCAGGAATTTTTAAACAACCATAGACTGTATCCTGGCAAAAGAAAGTCATAAGTTATCACTCATGAGGCTTCAAAAAGTTGCCAAAAGTGGAAATTCATTCTGTGTCACAACTGTAATTTGTTATCTTACCTGCAATTTGATGATGATATACTGCATAATACTTTCCAATACTAGTACGTCTTGTCATGCAGCCCCTCTTGCCTATAGGCAAAAGTGAAACGTCATAGTGTCCCTCTCTCTTATTTTGTGAAATGCTGTCATTAAACGAGCATCAGCTATTAACATGATTTAGTAATCCGTTCCATTACCCCTGGGATTTTTGTGACTCAATCACATTGAAGAAAATACCTCATTGTTCCAGCTTTAAATACATCAGATTAGTCTGTTGATCTCCCAAGTCTAAATGTTTGTAATAGACACTTTATTTTCAATTAAGTTAGAGGTTGTCAAGAGACACCTCAACACATGATTAATATTTTTTATGTACGATGTTATCTTTGTTCACATATCACTTTACTATGCAGTTAGTGGGCGTGACTTTTACATACGCCTTTATCTTCTCAGTAAATCCACTAAAGTCTTTGCAAACCAGCATGCAAATCAGCATCGGGGTAACAAGTCAGGTACTGATTTCATTATCTCAGCTAATATCAGAAAATTATTTGGATCAATGTAAGTGTGATACCAAGGAAAAATCAGTGTAATTATAGCGATCATTTTGGGGGTAGCATTGGCTGCCCAATGAAGAACAGAGTTCTTTAAACAGCAAAATAGTACCCTTTAAGATTATTCTAAGAGTCCCTAGAAAATTTGTTTTCTCTTTTGTTTGGTTTCTTTGTTTTAAAAAGTGGAGAAAAGCAAGCATTTTCCAGACATTTACTCTGTTCATTCTACTTCATTATTCTTGTTCTATTGATTTGATTAAATACTGCTGGAATCCCAAAACCTGTCTTAATTAGGCTTTTATTTGAAAGAATCTACTGTTGTTTTTTGTCCAATGAATGGCTATTGCTTTTATTTTCTTCCATGTGCTTTTCTTTTGTATATACTTACTCAGAGAGACTATTTAAATAATTAAAAATAGTGCATGCATTCATGTACTACTTCACACATTAAAAAAAAAATAATTATGGCTTCAGTCATATTTACCTGACTGAGCTGACCATAGTCCTGTTTACCTACCTAGCTGTCTAACTGCTATATGTATCCATTTTTATTTCTACATTTTCTTATATGCTTCCCTGGTGCTCTTATCATTGCTGTTCCCTCTTGTGAAGTGCCATACCTCTTTCCATTCCTACCCATCCTTTTTTTCTTTTTTTTTTTTTTCCTTTCACCTAAATATGTCATTATTTTTCATGGCCTCCCTTAAATGAAAACTAATTACACTCAGGTGTATTTTGAAAGATGGAGTTAGCCTCTATACTTTGCAAGTTGCTTGTATCACCCTCTTTACAGCAGATAGTTCAATGTCATACAATAAAAACGAAGTTGAGGTGTCATCTTATTTATTTCTTCCCATTTATCTTCAAGACTATCAAATAAGCCCTGCCAACTCCAATCTTAGGAAGCTCCAGCTTTTCACAGCGCAACCTTTGATATTGCATTTGTTTTTCCCTTAACAATGTGATGCAAGATCATGTCCCATGGCCAGAGGTATAAACTTGCTGTCTGGAATCATGATGGTCCCAGCTTTGCTCTTTCCTGCCACTCCTAAGGTCAGGCATAAGGACACTCTTCCAGTGATGAAAGCTCAGAGGCAAATGGTACAAGGCAAAATGCACGTGTCTGTAGCAGCCTAATCCTCCGCATGAATTTCTGACTCTAGTAGTATTACATATTTCTGAGTTTCTATCTTCATTTCTGTTAGCTGTCTGGACAAGGGCAGTGTGTTTATTTTAAACCTGTGTGATTTAGCAGGATACAAAGCTGAGGCAGCATCCCTCCTAAACTGAGGCTCTCCATAGTGCTATTTACATTTTCCTGTCCAGTTTTTTAACCAACCTTTGTATCCACAATGCGCAGAACTGGCTCTATGCAGGTGTAGAGAGCTAAGCTGCTTAGCACCTCTGCAGCCCTCAAGTGCTACTTTCTGAAGTACGTGGGCTGATTGACGCTCGTGTACCTTACCACTAAATAACAGCTTACGTTTGTTTAAATGTTGCCATAAGCACAGATGCAGATGAGGCCTTGTTTCCCACAGATTTGGGCTCTTTGCAGATTGTGAGTTTTCTTTAGTTTTCCTGTGAACAGTTACTCCTTACAGCTGTTATGTGTGGATTTTCATCTCCAGCATGTGAGCTCGAGGTGCAGCTTCTTGTGTAGGCACTGATGGAATTTTCTTCTTCTATCTCAAGCCTATAAAATCTGTGTATTTTTACCTTTGAACACTCTACTTTTCAGACAGACCTGGGTTGAAATGATCCAGTTGATTAAAATTATGCATAAGGATGTGTGTCCATGTGTGTAAACTGAGAAACAAGATTGGTGCACTCTTAAGAGACCAGGGTAAAAACTGAAACCCAGTTCACAAATACGTAACTAAGGCTCTGACAAAATGCTAACATTCACTTCATATTTTGCCCTTATGCAATTAATGCTGTAACTGTCTCTTTTTATGATATTCTTTACCAATAGATGTAAAGCTTGCATGGTAGCAAGACAAAAACAACACAGAACATCTATCTTTAAACCAGTTTATTATTTTGTCCCTATGGTTGCTATTGGAAAATATCACAATAGTGGTATCAGCTTTTATCCCAAAATCTCAATTCCAAGAAGCAAATTGCAATTTGTTTGCAACTGAAACTTACTCACTGCAGTTGGTGAGTAATTTACCAAATTTTTGTTTGTTTGTTTTAAAATATGAGCTGTTGCACCTTTCTGCATCAACTATAGCCATAAATGTATTTCTAAAGCCTGTAATCATCCCAGTCTGAATCTTGGTTGCATCTTCTTTCAAATACTACACACCATAGTGTTTATTCCCACTCAGATTTTCATTGTAAGGTTATATTGCTGCTTTATCTCCCCCTGCCTGATTCAAAGGCAATGTAAATAAGCTGGTGCCATTAGCCTCTCCAAGGTGTCCCATTAGCGACCACCTGGAAAGCGCACCACTGGAAAGGAGAGGGTCGTGTTCTGCACGGGGAAGTCTCCATTCTGGCATCTTTACATGGACAAAAAAAGTCCTTTTACTGCAGAGCAAAGATGTTTAAAGACTCCTTTAAACTTACAAATTAAAGAGCTACAGGATAGGCAAGAACGCAGTTTGTAGTTTCTCTGAGGCTTTTTCCTTTGTTTTAGTGAACATGTAAGAGCCCTTATGCATCTTCTGCTACTGGAAGTGAAGCTCTAGAATTATTTAAAGATCAAAACTTAGAAGAAAGTGTAATAAACTATAGTTCTCTAGACTAGTCTGAAATAATACTTTACAAAATGAGTTGGCAATAGACATGGTGCTCTAAAATTCCCTGCTCATTGTACAGTGCCATTGAGAATGGAGCTGAAAAAAGTTGATGGGGTAAACTAAAGTTTTGAAAAGAATATTCTAATACCTTGTGATATATTTGGGGTAAAGCCATCCCATCAATATTTTGGATGCACACTATCAAAAGTATTTTACTGGCTCTATGCTGTTTTGAGGAGATCTCATGGCCGAGGATATGAACAAACAGGTTTATGTAGTCAGACTTAAAGTAGTAGGATTGTCTTGTCCTACAGGGGAGGCATCTCTGAAAAAAGAAAGCAAGAAAGGGCCTGGGTCTTGTTTATAATCTGAGATCTATAACCAGAATCAAATGTTTATTGAGATTATCCAAAGCCATCTTAAATCTGTCAGTCCAAAATGTAGGCATCCTCCAGTCTGTGTTGGACCAGAAAGGCGGGCTAACGCTGACTTTAGTAGCGAGGGTGCTAGTGGAGTGCACTGGGACCTGGAGAACAAAATGAGCTGCTTGCGTAAACTGGGAAGACGAGAGATGCTGACATTCAGCCCTAGGAACACCTGCCTGGGCTCCGCATGGCAGGCTCTCTAAACACTGCTGCCAGCGGCAAGCTATCGCATGTGCCCATTTTTCAGTTATGAAATGGGAAAGAAGGAGCAGGTTCCACGTTATGCTAAGCCTTGGGAAAAAAAAAACAAAGCAAAAAAGTATATTCTTCTGCTGTCATCTGTCTTGTGGGCTGGGACTCCAGAAGTAACTAGAAGCTGGTGAAAATTTCAAGGAAGTCAATTATTGAGCTCTCAGCTATTGAAAACATCACTTTGGCAACTCTGAGTAATCTCTGTTTTCCCAAATATTTAACGGGAAGAGATGAGAATGCTCCAAGGCTCACTGCCGATTGCAGCTATTGCGGAGATGAGGGAAGAGGAGGAAACAGCTGTGTCCTCATTTAGACTCGAATCTCACTTTAAAGAAGAAGTGGCTGTTGCAAATAAGAAAACTTTAAAATAACTGAAATGGGCAGCAAAAATATTGCTTGCTCTGTTTTAAGGAGCATCTGGAGCCGTACAAAGGATGAGACAAAATCTCTGACAGTACAAAAATCAGAATTTGCCTTTAGTGCATTAGGAAACTGTTGGAGGTGGGAGTTGTTGAGCACAGTTTAGCAATGCTCTGCTACTGCTATTTTACCAGCAGTACTTTATCAGTATCTACAGCCGTAATGTTAAGGTGACAGGGCAGCGTGTTTACCCCATGACTTTCCCAGCTCTTGACCCTCCAACCATTCCCACTTTTGCCCTGCGTACTGGCACGTTCTCGTACAGTTGTGGGACCTTCCTTGAGACACTCCTCTTCCCCAGCTAGGGGCTGCCCTTGTGCCCGTGCCAACCACCAGATTCCCCTTATCCTGCTGCTGCCTTTTCTGGTGGAAAGCCTGGAGGGCTGTGGGCTCCCTTTGCCAGTCCCTGATACTCACACTCAAGCACAGCTCCTGCTCTTACCTTGTGTGACCGGCTCTGGTGACTGTATTCAAATAGTTCGTGTTCAATGGCATTTTCAAACTTTGCTAGCATCATCATTTAATTTTCTGCGGTAACTAATCTATGCTGTAATGCAGTGATAAAGCTAAAAATGATCTCCTGCTCTTTCTGGAGGGAATTTAGGGTAGATCATATGACAAAGCCCGATGCCGTACCATAATAACGGGGCTAGTTCCAGTACCCTGGGGTAGCCGTATCAACCAGGCATGCCCTGGACTGGAAGTCCTCTAAGAGAGCTGCTCCATGAAATTGGTGTTTGCGTGATTCAGCCAACATTCCTGCTGTACAGACGAGCAGAGAGGAGGTGTTATGCCTGAGGTAATTGCCATGTTATGGTAGTGTCACCCTTATATAGACTCCAGCTGATCCCAACTGAAATAACAAGGGTTGCAGCAACCAGAATTTTTACTGCAGAGGAGCTATTTCCCCTTGAATCAAGAACTCATGCAAATAAGGATGCCTGATCTTGTGTTTTTTTTCTAAACCTTTTCTCTCTTTACTCACCCAGTCTTCTTATAAGAAGGCGTTTTGCCTTCTTAGTCCCTTCTCCATTCTTGCAGGCCCCTAAATCCTCATATAATCAATCCTTATTTTCTCAACATCCTCTTCTCTCTTCCTATTGTTCTTGTAAGATAGTCCTATGCTTTTTAATACATGATCCTAAGAGAGTTTATACATATCAAGGATAACATCCTCTTGGTATTTTCTCTTCTGCCTTCTGTGCCTCTGTGTCTGATTCTTCCTTTGCTGGGTTTTGGGCTTTTGGTATTTACGCAGGCTGTCCAGTCACATTACCTCCTTTTTCCCTGACAGCAAACTACTGGCGTACGTGTGAGCAGCATACCCTCCCTCCCTTGCTAAAGCATAAGTTTCTACCTGCCACTGGGGGGAATTTTGCTCCTCTACAAAAATGAATTGACTGCAGTCTCCTCAAGGGAAGCTCTCCTAGAGCTTTTCAAGATAAAGCAATTGTTATATTTGCCTTTCCATTTCATAATCTTGGAGAGTCTCCATCCTAGGAGTTTTCATATAAAGATGTACCTATCCCAGAGAATATCTCTACTCCACAGACACTCTTTCTAGAGCATAGGAGCTTTCTGCTGTTTAAGCTCTTTGCTTTGACATGGCAGGCAGTCCTACATGGAGCAGTTGCCTATCGATTCTCTGGATACTACAAGTGTTCACCACTGTCCGCAGAGAGCACTGAGCTGCACCACACGTTTCTCTTTCTCTGCAGAAGAGGTTCAGCCAGGGAGGCTGAAAAAACTGCAGTGCAGGGAAGCACCTGAGATGCCTCTAGGTTGCTCTGCCTAGATCTTCAGAGTGGGTCTGTCCGACCTACATGGGCGCTAAAGGTGAGATGTAGGAACCTACCGTGGGTGCTTTGGTCAAACTTCTGCTTTTTTGGTGTGTGCATACAGTCTCTCTGTATCACAAATGTTGCTGTGCCTTTAGTAACAGTTCCAGTTCACTAAACCCATTGGGATTAATCAAGGTGGGAGCCCTTCTACAGCTGGTGAGCATTGATTCAGGCTGGTAGGCCCCCCCTATAGTTATAGCTATGCAAAATGTAGTCTGGTAAAGCCAATAAAAAGGTGTAAATGCTGGTTTTGGTTAGCTACTACTAGGTGAAGGACAGCTTCAACTTTTTCTACCCATCAAAAATAGTTTGGGTATATTCTATCATGTAAAATGTATTATCATAGCTCAAAACAGGAGTTAATGTCTGTGATGTGAAATTCTGCAATTCCCATTAATTGCTCAAGAGTTCATTTCTGTAGGTTAGTAGTACTGAAAATTGTTAGCACAGAGCTTTTGTTAACTGAAATAAAAACAGATTGTGGGTCCTAGAGCAATAAGATCATGGGATTATTAAAATTGGAAGGGAGCTCAGGAAGTATCTAGTCCAAACTTCTGCTCCAGGCAGGGTCAGCTATGAGATCAGAGCAGGCTTCTCAGAGCTTCATCCAGTCTGGTCTTGAAAAATCTCAAAGGATGGAGACTGCGCAGACTCTCTGAGCAAACTGTTTCACTGCTGACTGTCTTCAGGGTGAAAAAGTTTCTTATATCAGCTCTGAACCTCTCTCTCTCATCTTCCTGCAGCTCACCACTGTGAAGAGCTGGGCTCCATCTTCTTCACGGCCTCCTCCTAAGTATCAGAAAGCTGCTACCAGGTGCCCCCAAAGCCCTTTCTTCCCCAGGCTGAACCAGGCTCCCCCATCCCTATCCCCATCCCCATCCCTATCCCTGTCCTTCCCTACCCCTATCCATCCCTATCCCTATCCCTCTGCCTCCCCTCGCAGAGCAAGTGCTCCAGCTCCCTCACCACCTTGGTGGCCCTCTGCTGCACTTGCTCCAGTTTAACATCTTTCCTGTATTGGGGGACCCAAAACTGGACCAGTACACATGGTCTCATTACAATAGACCAGTCTAAAGTCTACTGTACAGTTTCCTCCCCTATGAAGTCCAAGTCTATAATGCTTTCTTCTTTAAACTAGCCTTATAATGTCCCTTTCCTACAATATTCTTTTGTGTGCACTTGACTGTGTGTGGTGGCAATGAAAGCCTGAGACCGAGGGCTGCAGATTTTAACACCTTCCCTGTACCCACTGGACAATGTACTCTGACATCTCCATGAGACATGAACTCGGACAGCACTCCGACCACGTGCTTATGCTGCTTCTGGCAACCAAAGAGCCCGTTTTGTACTAAATAGCCTTGCACCGGTGTGTTTCCACCACTGGCGAGGTGGAAAGGGCAGAAGAAAGAGATGATGGTTTGGCTCTGGCTGGAAGCTCTGCTCTCCTCCTGCCCTCTGGCTGAGTGGGGGGAGCACGGCACCCAGCACACGTGGGTGTCCAGAGCCCACAGCAGAGCTGCAATCCATATTAATAATTTCCCTGTGACCTGGGGTGGCCAGTGTAGCCATTTATTTAGGTAATCAAGAGCTGACTACACTACACGCAGGAACTATCGTATTGGTGGTAAAACCAAACAGCCCCTCACCCCTACACATTCTGTATTTAAAAAGTACTCGTCTTCTATCTCAGAGGAAAATAAATGGATGTTATTTAAAATGTTTAAACTGTGGTCATTTTACTGAGAAATCAGTGAGTTTATTGCTTCCATATGCCTAGGACCACCAGGTGGCAATATAAGAAAAAGGATAAGTGCACATCTCCAGCACCTGCCATGTATATCCAAAAATTCAAAATAAATTACAAATATATTCAAAGACAGGTATTTGGTCTCCTCCAAGTTGTTCAAATGCAGTGTTTCAGTGATAAGCATTTTTCATCATGAAATGCTGATTTTGAAAGCATTCTTCTGTTTTGGTCCTGCAGTTGGGAAACTCTCTGTACAACTTGAGAAAATGATGAGCATCTCCAAATTACACAGGGTCTTATTGTCTGTTATATACATTGTCCCTCACCCCAACATCTCCATCTGAAGAAGATATAAGAAAATTGTAATTTTCTTACTTTAATTTGTTGAAGTTGTCATATTGTCACGCTACTGTCATATGGTGAAACTGTCCCAAACTCCCATGACTTATGTTTCAGGAACATCTTAAACCAGAGGAAGTGTCCTTATGCCTATTAGCTATTGATGAATTTCTTTTTCTTTCCATGGGTTTTTCCAATTGCTTTTTGAATCCATGCAAACTCGTAATTCCCCCAGTGATTAAAGGGAAAGAATTCCCCAGGTTAACCCTGTGCCAATAAGAAGATGCATCTCTTGTTTGTTTGGAACATTTAATGCCTGCTTGTTATTGTGCTGGAAAAGAAAAGGATTAGTTGTTTTTCTCTGTCTCCACGTCATTCCTGATTTTATAGACCTCTAGCATATTCCCCACCCATGGATTTCATCTCCAGTCTGAAGAGTCCTGCTGTAGTTAAGTGTCCCTTTTACAGCAGCTGTACTTTTCCTTTCATCAAAGTTACTGCCTCTTCCCCAGCACTACAATATTTCTACCAATAAAGAAGTATTTATTACTCTTTTTGCATCTTTTCATTTATTAATATTTGTCTGGAAGTGCTTATGTGAAGTACTGGCAAATTTTTTTGTTTTGTTTTGAAACAAGTCAAAACTTTTTTATTTGAAGCATTTAAGGCACAGGATGTGAATTTAATGCTGTCTTTTGGGTATTTGTGACAGAGTGCAGCTTCTTGCCTTTGGACTGTTTTATTCTTTCCTCATTTAAGTCATGAATTGATTTTTCTAATATCGTTCTGGTGTGCAGTGACAAGTGTCAGGGGCCTCAGAATCACCGCGCGGTGTGGAACGATTAGCACTTGCTGTTAAAGGATAAACCTAATACTAAAATAACAGGGTAGCTGCAACCCAAGACTGAAGGTACTGGCAGCATATGTTTGGGAAGTCTGCGCAACAGCTGATATTATGCCTCCTGTGTCTTTGCAGCTCTGTCAAAGAATCAGTCAATCATGGTGGTGAGAATTTCCTTTATTGACTCAGTAAAAATAGAGGAGGCTGGAGAGTGACTTCTGTGGTTCAGTGAGAGCCTTTCCAGCCACGTCAGGAGAGGGGTTTTCACACCGTGTGGAAGGCCTCCCAACAGACGTGACAGATGCTGGAAACCTTTTCCAGTTGACCTTGCCAACAAAATTAGTGGAGAGGAAAAAAGTCTCCATAGGATTTTACAGATTTGAAAACGAATGAATCATTGATTTTTTAAGTCCAGAGGAAAGTGCTGTAGCTGTTCAGCTTGTGCTTTTGCATAACATAGGAGGGAATTATTGTACTCTGCTGAGGTACTGAGCAGTGCAGTGAATTGTGGTTTTTTTTTCCATGGCAGTACGCTGTTAGCCAGGAAGATCTTTTAAAAAGCAAATGAAATTTGAAACGTCTCCTTGCTCCTCCACAACTCACTCACTATAATGTGGCTAAAAGAGGTTTTCCAAAAGCAAGGAAGGGCTTGCAAGATTGTGCTGTTGGTCTTAGAGACTTGTTCTGTTATGGTGGTGTTGGGGTTGACTGGTCATCATCTATAAGACACCAAAATGTGGTCTACTAACCATTCAGAGAAGCCATGTAAAAAGGCAGTACCCACATGTCTCAAGGAAGCAAATGAAAGTTTGGTTTTGATTTGCCTCTAACAGGAAACAAATGTTAGAAAAATGTTGCCCGGAGTTGTGCCTATCGCTCCTCCCTGATGGCTGTTTGATTGAGGGTGAGAACTGGTATCCCAGGCACAGGCAAAGAGCCAGCCCAAACCAGGCAAAAATGCCTGATTTCAGCCCAAGCACAGCTTCAGTGTGGCAGAATCACAACAAATGAAGACGTTGCAGCATTTTGGGATTTGCCTAAGGGCTCAGTCATTGCAAACCCCGCTCCCTGCCTGGGAGCAGACCGTAGTCTGCTGTGGCAATGACGATGATGTGTGTGTGGAGCCTGTTCTGCACCTTGCACTTCTGCGTAGGTGTGGGAGAAAGGTGAACATATGCTTTTGAAGAAGCTCTTGTATCCCTGTTTTCTTCTAAAGGTGCCATATGTGCTCTCTGAGTCACTGGGACGTAGTTTACCCTGTGATAGGAATAGCTCTTGACGGCGCTGCTGGTGCAGCAGACTCAGAGGTTAACACAAAGGCTGACGTGCTTTTGGATCTGAGATTCATATTCTGCACCATCCCTTCAGCTAGTGGCGGTGACAAGCCTAGTCTTCCTACAGTGGGCTGCAGGGACTTGGGGTCATTCTTCTTTGGGGTCTTTTTCTTACAGACATCTTCCCACCTTGTACCGCAGCTGCTCGCTCACCGTTCTGACTAGTAGAAACCCTTTTTTAGGCATATACAATACTTTGTCAACAGGGTGGCATCTGCAACTGGCCAGAGTTATGACTTTGACTGTGACGCTGTTCCCATGTTCAAATCTCAAAGCAGTTTGACATGTCTCATGGCAGTGTGTCTGCAGACGACCAATTCACCTCGGCTCCAGAAAGCACACCATGTCCCAGGCAGACGTTCTCTTTTTTTGTCATCAGCTTTTGGCTAATATAAACAATATTCACTTCCCAAGTGGCACAGATATGCAAATGAACCTTTCATAGGATAATGGCCATATGAAGCTTTGCTAGCAGGCATTCACAACATGTGGAGGCATGTTGGTGCCAGATGCTTGCAGGGTTTTGGCTGTGCTATTCTCTTTTCCAGTAGGATAGTCAGTACCAGGCTATTTTGGGAGATCCACTGTGGGCTCAGATCAATTGGGCCCAGATTGGTGCTTCTTTAAAAGCATCAGGCAGTAGTGCTCTCCAGGTTGCCACAGGATTAGCTGGCCCCTACACAGTGTCATTCTGTTTCCTAAAGCCCTTGGCTTGTCTAGCTGCTATGAAGTCTTTCTCAAACACCGAACCGATGTCATGTTGCAACATCTCTGAGATGTGATAGTCTTTCATGACACAAACAGAATAATGTATCGCTCTTAGTGAAACCTTCTGGGGAATCATGTTGTGATGGGATGAGCAGAGCTGGAACAAAATCATCAGATTCTTTTGTCTTTTCAAACTAGGATAAAAACTTGTGTCACCGTATATAGTCTTGTATAATGAGGTAAAAGCTAGTCATACTGGTACACGTGGAACTCTACAATTTTTGCTTCTTTATTTGTGAGATTAAAAGACTGCCTGATATATTGAAGTCGGTTGCCTTATCAGAGATAGGAAAACATCAATCTGCTTTCCCTTTTTCTTCTTTAAACCTTAAAGCTCACCTAAGGTAGCGGAATTCAGTTTATAGCTTGGCCAGCAGCAGCTGTACAAATGAGGTGGTTCTGGGGCTGGTGACCAAGCCAAACTCATAACCTTTGCTTGCATTCAAGTCACTTCAGAAAGTGACAAGGTCCCACCCTAACTGTGGAAACACAGCACTTCCACTTCCATCCCACCCACTAAATGTTGAGAGGCAGGACGAGACAGCTCATTGCTTTGGGAGACCAGAAACTGGAATTGAATCCAAATGCCCGCTGCACAGAAGATCTTCCCCTAATGCCCAGCCCTGTGTACTGGGAGGGGAAAGCAGTAGCTACTGCAATGCAATGTGGTCCATACGGACTTCCTCGGAGGGGGACGCTGCCCATGGCATCTCTGACTTTCAGCAAGTTTGTTGTCAGGAGGACAGGTACAGCCCTTCTCATGAAGTGTCTTACTATTTGAGTGGCCGCAAATGAGTTGTCCTGGGTTTCACCTTGGCATTTTGCTTTGAGCAAAATGGAATTAAAAGAGGCAGCGGGGACAGCAGGAGAGCCAAAATGTGTTGCGGATGGCACAGTGGTTTTCAGTGTCCAAAGCTATCTGGAGCTTTGGTCTCTTCTTCATTCTGCTGACCACAGAGCTAAGGCTTGCAGGCTAAGGCTGACAAAAGTTTTTCCTACATAGAGAAGAGATCTGTGCTACATCTCCCTCTCACTGGGAAGATTCCTGTCCTGACACCTCTGCCCATGGAGCTGGAGAACCAGTGCTTTGCCTGTTCTTCTGTGGGATTGTTAGGGGCAAAGAAGAGCCCTGAGTGGTCTCTCCCCTCCCCGATCCACCTGCGTGCTCTGCTCTTGGGCAGCCAGCCTGCTACTGCTTGTCCGACGGCCGAGTCCTTTACAAGTGCACTGCTAACACCAGCTTTTTTGTGATTACTGTTACCCAGTCATGCCTCGCCGTGCTGCTTTTCACTAGATCATGTTTACTCCGTAGACATCTATTTTAAATAGACCAGAGTTGACTTTAAGTAGACTGAGTGTTTGAAGGGCCTTTACTTGCATTTCTGACAATGCATGCAATTATTCCAGTGCCAGCATGACCGTGTTGTTTGCCAAAGGCTGATCTGATTTATCTCTACATTATCCTGGAAAGTGGTGTAGCTAATGACAGTCAGATCCAACATCTTTTCATGATTGCCTATTATTGTTCTGAACCAGATTAATTTTCTATTTTCTTTGTTAAAAATGTAGAAGGGGAAGAAGAGGTTGTTTCAGTGATCAATATTGGACTACTGACAATAGCCAGAATTCAATCTGCCATCAGGAAGGCAGAACTACAGCCTTGTTTTCTGGTAGTGACTCACTACATAAATTAAGCAAGATGGTCCCCAAGGCTTAGACTTTTCATGCACTCTGCATCATGCTAGAAACATTAAAATATTAACAAACTTTGATCCCAGTGCAGCTGGATGCTCGCTCAGCTCTGTTTTCAAGCTAGAATGCACTCCGTCTTTGGAGTCTGTAGTAAACTTCAGAAAACTTAGCCTGAAAGCTGGAGCATCACCATTCAGCAGCATCTAAACTCCCTCTTCAATTATTTAAAAGCCGTTCTGAGAGCCTCTTTGGAGTCGTGTTACAGATATTTGTTGGTACTACATTTTTTCATTAAAAGACACATCTCTCTGGCCAGCACCAGCTCTTGTGAATGAGATCCTTACCATTTCTACGCAGCAATCCCACCACTTCATTCTCCTTAACTCCCTGAAATATCAATGTCCTTCTCGTGTTTACGTCACAAGGATGAGACCTTAAATACCTTAAAGGCTTTACTAGGTAGCTAGTGCTTCTCACACATAACAACCGCTGAGATCAAGTTTCAGAAAACCAAAGAGAAGAGGTGGTTGAAGGAATACACCTTTTTCTTTCCCTGAGTATTTCAACAGGAGCATTAGGTACTGGCCAGCTAGCAAAACTTTCCTCTTTCTCCCATGCACTTCTCCCTCATAGCCCTGCTTTCAGGGACCTCGGTGGTGGCTGCAGCGAGGAAGCGCCTCTGCGAGGAAGAATTAAATCACTGGCAGCTCTGCCTCCTGCACCGAGCTGCCAGTTCAGCACTGACGGTGTTTTCTTCACAGGCTCCCGCAGCTTCGTTGCGTAAGGCTGTCATCCCAACCAGATCTGGAGGACCCAGAGAAAAGTGGCTGCTTGCAATAGCAGCAGTCTCAGTGTTCCTATTACCTGACAAGTGGGTAGTGAAAAGCTAGAAAGCAAAGGGAGGGGTACTGGCCTGTGTTCCTTTATGTTTTTTTTAATCTTCCCCTTCTCATCTCCCCACTCAAGGCTGATTGAGCTGTGCCTAAGGAAGTTTGGAGTATTTCCGAAACCCATTTCGTTTTGAAAAGGTCTTCTGAAAATTTTCTGCCAGTTACGGCTGTGTGAAATCACAAATCAGAAAGAGCTCCGGTGTTGCAAAACGACATGTCCATCATCTCTACATTTCTCTCTCTGAATGTCTTCCAGCATTTCTCCTTTAAACTTCAGCAACGCCCTCGCCCAAGTTTAATTGTTGCCTCTCTTTGATCTTTGCACAGCAAATGTTTTTCAGACAGCTTCACCAGGGGAAGCTGAAATATCACCTAAGGGTGATGGAGAAGGGGCTGAGGAATAAGTGCACATCTGGGACAGGCACGTAGGAGCAAATAGCTCCTGCTGGCGTTTGCGGGTCCTCAAGTGGCCAGTAGCTCTGGACTTGTACTTCCTTTTGAGAGGCAGCTATTTTCACTCACTGGTATGAATTTCCAGATCATCAGACAGACATTAAGAAGCCCTTCTCACTATGGACTGGCTGTGAATTGAATGAAAATGAAACAATAATCAAACCAGGCAATTCTGAGTCTTCTGTTGTCGTTGGCAATCAGGTTACTAGCAAGTGGCTTTGGTGACCCTGAGCTTGAGAGCCACTGAAGCTGGCGAGATAATTAAGGAGGGAAGGAGATGTAGAGGATAACACATTCAGACCTCTGCTAGGCTGAATTGAATACAGATCACAACTTGGCTTTATTTGTCTTTTTTTCCATGAAAAATTTTCAGCGTGTCACTAAACTTCTGTTCCTCAGTTTCCCTCAGACAATGTCTCTGTTCTTCCAACAAATTTCTGCTTCAGTAGAGGGACTAGCTGACTGCAATTTCAAAACACCTTATATATTTATTTTCTAAGTGATTACAAGATGCTTTATTTAAAAATTATGACTTCCTTACTGTTGGTCTTACGAACAGCCTTGATTGATTGTGTTCACAAAGGACACCTCCTACCTGCAGAGGGATGAACAAGCTAGCTAAAACTGCCTGAACAAACCAAGTAATGTTAATTAAAATATAAAACAGACCTTAGCAATTAGGCTAAGGAAAAAGCACCTGAAAGAGTAAAGCTGCTTTCTTGCTGGTTAAGCGGCTAGTCTCCATGCAATTCCCAGCCATGTGAAAAAGTGTATTTTCCAGCCTGGCTTGGTTTTATTAGTAACTAAAATCTAAGGCTGATCACAAAAAGATACGCAACAACGTCACGTTCCCGTCACAGGGTGAGTAGTGCTAATGGCAGCAGATTAATGAAAACAAAGGGGCCGCAGTTCACCTGGCCCAGGCTGGCAGCACGGCTTGCTCCATACACACCATAATTTGCTGACAAGGGTTCTTGACGTGTGGGATAACCCCAGAAAGGGCCAGGTGTACGTGCCCAATGGACCAGCGGCACGTGGAGCGCGTCAGACATTTAAATGCAGCACCAGGCTGATTAGGAAAGGGTAAAGCTGCAATGCAGGACGTGCGTGAGGGAAGCTGTGGCTCAGGTGCTCGGGAGTCTGGCTGCGAGGATGCCAGCCACCACTTGTCCGTGTCTGGCCAGCAATATGACTGCCCACCTGCCACCCACCTAGGTGAAAAAAACCTGAGGATGATTTGGGTACCGAGCTGAAATCAGGAGGTCTGAGAATCCCTGGCTACGGGGAGAGACAGACCACAGAGCAAAGAGAACAGATGTAGCTGCAACAGAACCTAACGCACGGCTTAAATGTCTTCCCCAGGCTCAGCTTTTCACAGTACTTTCCCCACAGGGCCTCTGTCTCGGGCGCAGTCGAGTTGCCTCTGCTCCCTGGGAGCTGGCAAGCGTCTCTGGGTTAATGAGTTGCACCTGCTGCTGAAATGAAGCTGTAATTACCCTGCATTTCTATGCGGAGTTGGGTTAGGTTGGCTGTGGAGGGGTTGCTTTCCTGGGGAAGCTCTGGAGGCTGCTGTGGGCTTTGAAAGAGGAAAAATCTTGTTTATCCACTGGGTAAAGCTATGAGAGGGCAGGTGAAAATCTATGTGTTTCTTAGGAGTACAGAACATGTGTAGGGTATTCTTGCTAAATGGTTTTCTGTGCCTAAACATTGACTGGAAAGTCACTCATGCATCTAAGAAACCTAATGGAAACTGTGAAATGGTATTTTGAAAAGAATTGAATTTGGAAGAGAATGAATTTGGACAATTCAGTGATTTTGAGAATGGCAGGAGTGGGCAGAAGGAATACATCTTGGCACTGCTATCTTATTTGTTCTGGAATTAGGATAGTTTTTTTAAAGTCCCTTCCTAATATAGGGGGACAGACAGCAAAGGTAGCAGAAATTGTTATGGGAGTGTGTTAGCAAATAATTTGAAAACCAATATAGTGTAGCTTTCTTTTATGCAAACATCTTTTATGCAAACAGTGGCCCAAACTGTTGCAAAAAAAAATCAATATAACTGCAAAATTAAGTGACAAAGAAAGTTTACTGATAGGAGAGTGTCCTATTTTTGGCTTAAAAGTTGATGCACTCTAATTGCTGCTGCTGTGTAAGTGTTTAAGTTGTCCTTCAACATCAGCAGGTAAATGAGTGTTTCTGGAAACACTGTTAACTAACTGTTTCATAACCTCTATATTCAGCTTTTTTCCTTAATTAATGCTCTTGTAGGAAAGTACAAAAATGTTTCCATTTGGAGGGTGAAACAAATACATGGATTTTATTTGACTTAAACAGAGGTATTGGATATGCGCTTGCAAGTTCCTAGCAGCCGGTGTTAGACGTGACACTGAAGTCTTGTGCATGAAGGGTGGAAGGCATCGGCTGCATTTCCACCCTGCTTGGGAGAGGTTGTCTTTGCTTCTTCCCCTGGGTTCAGAGAGGGGAGAAACTGTCCTGGATCACGGCCTGGGAGGGAAGGGTGAGCAAAGGGAAAGAAACCTGCCCGTTGCAGGAACAGCTGGTGATGAGAGAGGCGTTGCAGGAGCAGCTCGGCACGGGCGCTTCTGAGCAAAGGGGGAAGGTGGAGTGGAGGCAGAGGCTAACAGCTGGTGGGGAACGGGCTGTGGTCCTCTCTAAAACCCTCCCCTCGTGGTGGGACTGGAGCTGATAGAAATCAGCTCAAGGTGAGGCTTTAAAATACCTGAATCTGACCGCAGCAGGTTGGCATGAAGCTGAGCACGGGCTCCCCGTCCAGCAGGTGAGGAGGGCAGAAGCAGTGTGGTGAGGGGTCTAGGACCGGTAAACGCAGCCCTTACTTTTCAAAACAAGGCTATCCTGACAAAATTTTGTTCTATGTACTTTAAATCCTTTACCTGAGGGTGGGCACTGATGGTTATTGTGGATGTACTGAGTTGAACCATCAGCTGATCTTGGGGACACCGGTAGTATCTCTATGCTTTGCTGCCCATACTGTTGCCCAAGCACATGGTTAAGCAGAAGTATGTGGAGCTGCTGTGCTATATGTGCTGTGCTGTGCTATATGTGCTGTGCTATGCTATGTGCTGTGCATAGCTGTGCTATGCTATGCTGTGCTATGTGGAGCTGCTGTGCTATTAGCAATTCCCCCCTCCTCAGCAGTACTTCTTGGCAATGAAATTGTCTTGCTCTCTGACAACACGATGGTTCAGCAGGCTCCTCTGGGGTCTCATCACCACCTTGCTGCTTACACTACATAAACTAATTTTTAATATTCTTACTTCTTGGTTCTGTTTTGCTGCATTATATGTAACACTTCTGGTTAGTATTAAAAATGAAGGAGTAAAGAGGTAAGATGCTTTTACAAACCACCTAGACAGCTACAGAATCACCTATGAGCCCACTTCCCCTCCGATCGGCTATGCCATGGTAAAAGTCCTTGAAAATCGGTGTGAAATCGCATCAGGATTATCATCCAGCTGGCAAACCTGTGTCCGTTTAGGCTGACAAAGTGTTTTCCTGAAAGACTGTAGAAATGCAGATTAAAATCCTATATCTGAATCACTCTACACCAAATTAATTGCTTTGTTTTGGTTTAAAATATATAAACAGCTAAAGTACACTGGGAATCTTGCTTCTGTAATCTGTCGTCAGCGATCGGAGCTGGCGATGGCTGTACCTTTGCTACGGGTGAATGAGAAATGTAGCAGTTAAATTTTATTTGGGTCACTTGTAACATTTCATTTTCACAGCCAGTTTGGTTGGCAGAATATTTGATTATATATTTTTTTTGAAGAATGAAGCAATGGAAATCCACAGCAGTCCTCCTCAATAAGAGGCAGTGGGATGATACGTATTTAAAAAGTCTGCATGGGCTTTCTTGTAAGCGTGAGGCTTGGGAAGGGAGGCTTTTTCTCCTGTCAAAGCCACCAGAGTGGGGCTAGGCTTTTCAGAATGGTAACAACCCTCTAAGGAAAGAGACAGACGTAAGCTACAGTGACGTGAGGGAGGCAGAAAAAAACCCACCCCACCCTAAAATGCAGGTGTGTAAAGGCATGTGAGAGCCTGTCCTCTGAAACAGAGACCGGGCAGGATCCACCCTCCTTTGCCGGTGGCATAAGAATGGATTTACGTCTCATTTGTGTGATCCTCCGGGGCAGGAATCAGAGCTAAACAAAGGCATCTTCTGCATAACCGATGGAATCACAAGTCTTTTGTGTAACAGCTGAGTTTTACTCTTTGGTAGACCTGCAGTACAGAGGACTTGACTGCACTGTTCCCCAGCCCACGGCCCGTTGGTCCAGGCGCCGCAGGGAAACGCCGGACCCGACGCCAGCGTGCCTCGGCGGCCACAGTCAGCTGCCGGCAGCAGCCGAAAGCATCTCGCTTGGCTGTCTGAGTCTTCGGGGTGGGGGAAGCGGAAAGCAAGCAGGTTGCATAAATTCACAACAAAATGAGTATACTGAAATTGCAGCACTTCTATTTCTTCTGAGCGTGGGCATAAAAAGATACATTTTCAGTAGGCAGGAAGTGGGTGTGCGAGAGAGCGGAGTGTTTGCTCCCCATTCCCACCATCTGGGAAAGGGTGGACGTTTCAGGGGAAAGGATCCTGACAGCAGAGTTCATCTTTGATTAGCACACCGTAGAGAAGTCACACATTCAGTTGCCCAGTCTTAAGTGACTGCAGAAGACCTCATGGAAGGAATAGACAAAATGAGTATTACCAGATCACCAGGACTGGAAGATATTCAGCCAGGTCTCCTAAAGGAGAATGTACGGATGCAAGAGCTGATCTGCATGCAGCAGTGTGCAACCTCTTGTCCAAAACCAGTTTGCTGTTACAAGGCTGTTGCAAGCATGATGCCAGTTTTTTAAAAAGGTTTCCAGGGAGAGAGGGGAAACTGTAGGCTGGTAAATTTGACACTTGTGCTGGGAAAACTAATAGGAACTATAAAAGTAAGAGAATTAGTGGACAGGCAGTAAAAATGACAAACAGAATGTCAGTGTGACTTTGTGCCAAAGTCCTGTCTCATAAATGTATCAGAATTCCCTGAAGGTGGGTACAGCTGGGCTGCTCAGTATAATGCTCTTGGATTTCCTAAAGACTTGCGAGGACCTGGGTTGCCTGGGAGTAAGGATAGCTTCACCTCTGGGTGCCCTGAATAGTTGGTAAGAGATGGTGGGGCTGACATGAGGGTGCAGCTAGTAGAGGAGAAGAGACCGTGCAGAGGTGCGGGGAGGAAGGCGTAGCAGAGCGGGCCCAGGCACTGAGAAGGAATAATCCAGGCAAAAGGACAGGGAAGGGAAAAACAGATGTGGAGAGGTAGCTGTGTACTGGCTTTTTCGTTTCTAATTAAGAGAAGCTGAAAATGCAGGGGGGCAGTAGGAGCGGCACTGACAGAGGCAGCCAACAGAGTCTGCTGGGGCCATGTGCAGGTGTCATGCTGGGACACGGTCCCCTGCAGCGACTCAAGCAAGTACCCTTGGCACAGCAGAGACCTTGACTCAACGTGATCTCCAGAGGGAGGATGCTGGTTCCCAGTGGAAGGATGAGAGGCAACGGGCACAAATTGAAATATGGGAAATTCTGTTTATACATCAGAAAAATCTTCTTTATGGTGAGGGTGGTCAAACACAGACACAGGAGGACCCAGGGAGGTTGTGGAGTCTCCCTCCTTGAAGATATTCAAAAGCCACCGGGACGTGGACCTAGGCAACTGGCTTTAGGTAGCCCTGCTTGAGCAGGGGGGTTGGACTAGATGACCTCCAGAGGTCCCTTCCCACCTCAGCTGTTGTATGAAGAGGAGGATGGGGCCACTGTCTGCTTGTGGAGGAGCAATGGGAAGAGGATAGCAATGACAAGGGTAGGACCCTGCTTTTTCTCCATCCGTCCTTATTTAGGGGGCAGGACAGAGAAACCAGGGACAGCAAGTCCACTGTCTGCTGGCATGAGAAGTTTCACTGTAGCAGGGTCCATGGAGTGCTTTACTTTACCATATCTGTGGTTTAATGATGGGTGAAGGAAGGGACAGGTGGTGGCAATGACCGTGATGGTGACGATGAAGGACAATGGGAAGTCGGTGGGGGCTGCAGTGGAGATGGGGTTACCTCCTTCCCAGTGCTGAGGGGAGTGGTGGGGAAGGAGGTGCAGAAGCCTTGCTGCTGCAACAGCAGCTCCCACTGACAGAAGCAGTGGGGTGCTGGCCCTGCTCCACTGAGAGACCAGACCTGGGGGAGGTAGGTGGCAGGCTGGCACCCTGAGGCCATTCAAAAGTTGTTATTTCTGAGACAGAGATCTCAAAATTCTGATGTTCTTGTGAGCATTTTCATTTATTTGGATACCCAGTAGGCACCTGTCCCCTTCCAGTCTGGGCTTGGACTGGGAACTGGTGTCTAATACAACAATTGGTCAAAAGGGTAATGAAAGAACTGAAAACAAATCCTTCTCTTAGACAAAGAGAGATGAGGGAAGGGATGGAGGGAGACTGCAGAGGTCCTGGATGGATGAAGAAGGAAACCATGCCTGGCTAGTCTGTAGAGCTTCGCCAGGTGTCAGCAGGGGCAGGGTGTGGGTCAGAAACTTGATAGGGCTGACCTTACCAGTTTTCCTTTATACATGGGTAGAAGAATGTGTCTGTGTTATTAAGCAGTAAGTGGCCTCCTGTTTCCACGTGCAAATCGCTCATGAGAGAAGCCACTTTGGTGGGGCCTCTTTTTGGTGAGGAAGGGAAACTGAGCCTGGGTAGGTCGTCCTCCCACAGCTGGGAGAGCTACGTGGGCATGGAGGGAAAAAGCTAAACACGTGAGCAGTAGTCCATCCCTTTTCACTCCTTGCGGAGTCCAAAGGCTTTCTGGATATCACCTCTCCCCTCTGTCCTGGGGTCTTTGCCTGGGGCTGTTTGGGCCAGAGACTGCAGAGGTCTGTGTCCGCTGTTCAAGTAACTTCTTAGGCTCGGTTGTACCCAGTGTGCCTGGAGGTGGGCTAGGGTCCAGCGCTGTTTTAGTCAGTGACAGCAACCTGCTTGCCTGGGAGAAGAAGCTGCAGGAAAAGAAGTCTCTAAGAGGGATCTTTTATTTTTTAAAAGGGAGAGAGTTTGCACCCAGAGTCCCTGCAGCTTTCACAAGGAGCATAGTATGACCCATCTAAGGAACCATCTGGGACCGCTGTCAGTGGTGGCCCAGCAAGACAGAGCAGCAATATTTGCTTTGTGCAACAGGTTGATTTGTCCCTTACATGGATTTCTCCGTACTTAAGCATTAAAGTGAGAGTGTGACACAACCAGGAGCAGAACTGAAGGAGGACATGGCCAAGGCTCTTACTGCTGTCCTCTAAGATGCGAGTGCTCTGGGTTTTAGGATTAATTCAGGTTTTCCATACCGATGTGTTGTCTCCCCTGTTCTCCCTTTCTGATTATTTAAAGCTCATTTATATAATGCCACTTCTGCATTCAGCTTGTTCTTGAGTCCCCAGAAAGTACAATTTAACTTCCAGATTTCTAGGTGGAAGCTTTTAGTGAAGACCTCTCAGAATTGAATCAGCCCTATTTCTGCCAGTCAGTACCCAATACAAGAGTTTCAGTCTTTCTAAAAGTCACTAGTTACCTTGTTTTTTCAAATGTGCTCTTTTTCCTTGTATGAACAAGCCTATCAGTTAAATTGTGATTAACCCCATGTTCTGCATTACATATTGACCTTGAGTTCATTTCTTGTTGTTGCAAATTGAAGTACTCCAGAAAGCGGTTAAAGTTCTCAAATATCTTAAAGGCTAACTTTCTCTTGAGTCATTTGGTGATAACTACAATTGCCTGAAGCATTAAAGCTGACATCTCACAGCTTAGCTGAAGGAAGCTGAGACACATGGTATTTTCAACAGAAGAGACCTTGACCTTGGAATCAGCTTTTACACTCGTCCTCCAAGGACTGCACTTGTGCATCTGAAGGTTTTGCTGCAAAATTTCCTGGGTGAGAAGAGTGGGATAGATCAGGAGAGGATGATGGGTGAGACTTAGTGGGGTTCATGAATGGTTGGTGATGGTTGACATTAGCATATGCGTGGTTATTGTCTTCTTTTAATATATTTTACCTTTGAGCCCAGATGTTTGGATGACTTCTTAAATACCTATTTTATGTGTAGTTTAAAAGCAGACAACTTTTTCAGTAAGCCATTTAGCTAGAAACTTTCTTTAACTCCCTAGTTAAAGACACCATGTGGTGTCTTGTTAGAAAGCCTGAACAGAGTTGATAAGAGCTAGGTAGGACTTCCAACATCTTTGTATAAAGAGAACTTACTTTCCTAAATTAGAAAGCTGTCTAGAGACAGTGCATCCTCCCTGTCTTGAGAGGGAGACCTCCTGCCTTAAGATTTCAGAAATGATTGGTGATTTTTAGATACCTCTGTTTTGCATATCTGATTACAGACTACTCTAAGGGTCAAGTGGTTTTGAAAACTCAAATCCCTTGAATACATTTTGGGCAGTCAGCCCCTTCAACTGGCTTTCTCATAGCTGTTAGCTTTTGTCTTGTACTCAGTAAGTCACTTTCTCTAGGTAGGCGCTCTGTTTGTTGCCAATTCTGTCTATGGTTTTACAGGGGAATAGTCCACTTGCTACCACAGGTTTCAAAAGTACCCAAAATAAGTAAGACCCCTGAAAGTTTGGAAAAGCTAGCCTGCTGCCTCCAGAAAACTACTTTTTTAAAGGCTCAAGCAATCTGCTGTACAATCACCGGTGAAATAACAGCAGAGACACAATCAAGTAGAACAGTGTTAGCCACTCTAAGGCCTGGTTGCCTGTCCTCCTGCTAACTCAGCCTCTTGCTTTGAGGATGCCTAGCACTGCCAAAGCAGCCTCCTGCAGCATTGCAGTTATGCGGAGAAGGTGTTGGCTGTGAAGGCATCTCCTGCTAGCTAACACTTCTTGATTTGAAAGCTGGTTAGGCTGGGGGGAAATGTTTTGGAAAACAAAGGGTACAAGGCACTAATTGACTTCAAAGTCCCTCTCCCACTTGGTGAGGGTTTCTCTTTCATTCGTTTCTCTGGCTGTTTCTCATCATCCCCAACAAACTAGCTGAAATCATTGTGCTCTTCACCAGCAGCTGTTGAAAGAATTAAACATACATGCTGTTATATCCATTGCGGTAAGAGTTGTTTTAAAATACAACAGGAGAAGACATCTGGGCTCACATATACCACGGTAAACATGAATGGATGTCTAAGGAAAAACTACTTCAGTAATTAATTCAGCTTTCACTGTGCAGTCAGACTGCTTGGTGGGGTCTGCCATCATGTAGAGCCCTCCCATCTGGCTCATCCTTTTGGTGTAGACTTCTGCTCTGTTCTCTGGATTTGGCCGCTCTACGTATCTGTAGTGACAGAACCTAAACCTGGTATTTTCATGTAATTTAGAAACCTTCCAGCTGCCTGACAGACTGTTACAGAGGTGAGGATATGTTATAGACCTATAAATATGCAGTACTCTTGTAATAACAACAGAAAACCTATGTCAATTTTTTTTCTCCCATTTGGCAAGGCTCCAAGCATCTGCTGTCTAAGAATATCAACTTTTTGTAGCAAATTGGTATACTGAAGCAGAATAGGTCCAATTTTCTCATTCCATTATTGACTGGAAAAAAAACAGAAAAGTTGCTACCAGGCAACAGAAGATAATGAGAACTATGGGGTCAGATTTATGTTCCTTATAACATGCTGTCCTGGTTTCAGCTGAGATAGTTAATTTTCTTCACAGTCGCAAGTATGGGGCTGTGTTTTGGATTTGTGCTGGAAACAGTGTTGATAACACAGGGATGTTTTCATTACTGCTGAGCAGCGCTTACACAGAGTCATGGCCTCTTCTGCTTCTCACCCCACCCCACCAGCGAGTAGGCTGGGGGTGCACAAGAAGTTGGGAGGGGACACAGCTGGGCCAGCTGACCCCAACTGACCAAAGGGATACCCTATACCATATGGTGTCATGCTCAGCAATAAAACTAGGGGGAAGGAAAAGGAAGTGGGGGGACGTTCGGAGTGACAGCATTTGTCTTCCCAAGTAACCATTACGCGTGATGGAGCCGGGCTTCCCTGGAGATGGCTGAACACCTGCCTGCCCATGGGAAGGAGTGAATTAATTCCTTATTTTGCTTTGCTTGTGTGTGCAGCTTTTGCTTTCCCTATTAAACTGTCTTTATCTCAGCCCACAAGTTTTCTCCCTTTTACCCTTCTGATTCTCTCCCTCATGCCACCTGGGGGGAGTGAGTGAGTGGCTGTGTGGGGCTTAGTTGCCAGCTGGGGTTAAACCACGACACATATGTCTGGTAATAATACAGCCATCACATGAGATTTTATTAAAAAATAACAAAAAAAATCCCTATTCATTTTTTCCTCCTTTAAAGTAAGTGAAAGTTGGGACAGGCAGGGAACAGACCATCCATCTTGCATTTTGAGACATGTTTGTTTGCCGAGTTATCCACACTCACTAGAGAAACTCGTTGTACCAGGTGTTGGGGCTGGAAAGGTCTTGAGCTTCAAGTAAGGACAGGTTTAAAATTCTTTGGGCAGATCTAGCCATAGTCATCATCTGATCACCTGGTCTCTGGTCCTGAGGCAAGTTACCTCTGCTTACTGCTGTCTCCCCACATTTTCCTGTTGCTGGGAAGCAAGAAGGGATCCATGCCTCTCAACTGTGCTAGGAGGTCTGCTCTCCAGCCATCAGCATGGCAGGCAGCAAAGACGTGAGCGGCTCCTGGTGGCACATTGCTCTCTAGGTGTTATAGCAATCTCTTGAGTTCATTGAAGTGATTTGCCAGAAGGCTTCAGCAGTGGACGGAAAACAAATCAAGCTGGAAGCCGGCTACTGGGGCAGAGGAGGAAAAGGGGTAGAAGAACATAAATTATGTGAATTCTCCATGTGGCAGCAGCTAAGTGGTTAAGGACAAAGAGTATCGAACCATAGCTGATTGCTTAAGTCATGCCTTTTGGGGACTGCAGCTGAGGCCAATGATCTAGGTGAACACCAGGCTTCAGAAAGCAGATAGTAACAACAGACATAAGTCTCACTGCTTCTACCAGGGCAGACAAGCAGCAGAGTGACCTACCTGCTGGACTAGCAGTTGCTGCTCCCTGGGGACTCTGACCTTGTGGTAGCAGCAAGATGTCCTGTTAACCCTTCCTTGAGGAAATGATGTGGGAGGCTGTTTGCACCCTCCAGCTGCAAGCTGGGGAGCAAATTGTTAGGAGCTGCCAAATCTGGTAGCCAGACGGAGGCAAGGCTGCTGCAGCTCCGTGTCCCCTGCTGCAGCCAGCAGCAAGGCTGAGCAGGTATGCCTGGCAGGCACACAGGACACGTATACACGTGTCTGGCTGCACAGATCAACACGGACAGAAAACACAATGCTTGCAAAAACACAGACAGCACCAGTGAACTCATTCTGTTTCCCTTTCTGGCTGATCAGGATGAAAGTGCTTTAGCGGAAAATATATATACACACACAGTATGCATCCAGTAGCTGTCCCTGGACACCCAGGTTTCCCCAGCTGCTGGCACCTGGACATATGAACCCCTGAGACCCACAGCCCCCCTCCAGTTGCTGATGCCCAGGCACACAGATGCACGCTATGGGTCTCTCCAGTCACTGGCCTTAGACCTTCAGCCTACTTGGTAGCTGGCCCTTGGATCATCTGGTCTCCAGTTGGCTCAGGCACAGGCACACACATGCAAAGGGATCTCTTAGTCACCCCTTAGATCCCACTGTCTCTCCTGTAGCAGGTTTTGGCTTCCTGGTCCCTCCAGCAGCCAGCTCTCAGACCCTCTGGTCTCTCCGCTATCTGGCCCAGACTTCTGGCTGCTCCAATACCTGGCTGCCAGGACTCTTACGCTGCTCACTGGCTAGTCTAGCTTGATCTTTGCTAGTGATTACACAGCAGTATACACAGCAATATACACACCCATGCAAGCATGCAGGCTTCTCCAGTTGCTGGCATCATAGACACAGGGGTTCTGTGGCTCATGGTCCCCCAATCCAGTTGCTGGCGCGTAGTCCTCCTTACACACACATGTGCACAGAATAGAGTCCTCAGCCAGAAAAGTAGTTAGAAATGGAGTTTAATGAGAAGACAGGATGGGCTGCAGTGATCAGGCACAGGTCATGGCCAGTGTACTGACCAATAACCTGTTTGCACACTATCAGTCACTTTTATCCCCTCTCCTGTCTTTTCTTTCCATGCTTATTCCTCCCAAACCACCTTGATCCCTCACTGTGCCTGCCTCTGGTCCTTCCTCTAAACACCCTGTAGTAAGTCTTGCACAGTCCCCAAATGCTCTTCCCTTGCATCCCAGAAGGCAGTAACCCCTCCACCCCCTCCTCAGTCTGTAAGGTGATCTGGAGAGCCTCTCCCACCAAAACTCATCTCTATGGGTTTCCCACCAGGATGGTGGGCTGAGCATCCTCCTGTGATGGGCTTGGGAGTAGGTCAGGTCAGGGTGCTCCTCTCTGATTTGGATATTGGGGTTTGGCTGCCTGTCATCGCTTGTCTGTGCTCCTTTCTGTTGGTGGAGACAGACCTTTGTTGATCTGGCTGCTGTCCCCTGATGCCCGGGCAGAAGCGATGTCAGGGTACTCTGTTTCCCTCACTGGTTTGTTGGGGATTCCCTGCCTGTCATTGTGGGGCTGATTCTTTAATTGCATAATTTGACAGAAATTACACAAATCCAGGCTCGCTTCTGGCAAATCAGTTGCAAAGCAGAGTTTTGACAGCAAAAATTACATCTAGGTAAGAGAACTTGAAGAACTCTACTTTTGTAGGAAGGCTGCACATCCATTGCTGTCCTTGCAGTTAAGGGGAGGTGAAGCTAATTAAAATTGCTCAGGGTTATTGCCAGCCAAATTACATGGAAGCCCTGTATTCATTATTTCATAAGCTTTGTACTCTAAACTTTACCACATAACCTCACCGTTATAAATCGTAGTACATTGAAAGAGCAGCTAAAAGGGCTTGGGTTTTGCCATATGCTCATTTCTCATTTGTTTAATTCTTGACTCATGGAGCTATTTTTGTTTCACACTCCTAAATTAAAAATGAATTGGCCCAAGGATGTCAATTTGAAGTTAATGATTAAAAAACCAACAACAACAGAGTAAGGAAAATGTAAAAAGGCAGGACAATGAAAGCTATTGACGAAGTCAGCTATAAATCTTGGCATGCTGCATAGTAACAATACAGGAAATCGTAACTACTTGCTGGCACTGTTCACCCCACGTTTCTGCTTTACCAAAATAGCAACAATTTCTAAAAAATGTATGAGCCTAGAGCATCCTGACAAAAATTCCTTACATGCTAAATCAAAATAATATTTATGTAATATTTCTTATCAGCTCATGAATATGGGTTATATTAACTCTGCACAGAGGACCTCAATGTTCTGAATTTGGCAGCAGGGAGGTTTAATTCTGCAGTATAAAATCAATGCGCTTGTACATATGCAACTTGTCAATATGTCCAGACAACAGTTTCTGATGTAAAGCTTTGGTTGGAAAAAAGTGGAAATTTATTCTATATTTCCTTATCATTTGCTGGAAGACTAACTGATTTTCTAAAACTGCTTTTAATATATGCATCCATACATATGTTTTTCCCCTTTTCCAGACTCTGTTTTGTTTTGCAGTAAACCCTCACCCTGCTTTATGGTTTTCCATCTGGGAAACCATATGAAATAACCATGGTTCAATATTGAATCGTCTTCTCCCTCTGCAAGTAATGTTTTCTGCCCGGTGACTGGTTTGACCAGCATAACAACTGAGGGAAGAGGGGTAAGCAAGTGACGGAAAACTCACTGTTACCTTCTTTTTTTGTAGGGTTTTTTTTTGTTTGTTTTTACTGTTTTTGAGATGTTGCTCAGGTTGATCTAAAAACCGAGTGTAAAAATGTTTTTTCCCAAGGAGAAAGAAGGGGGAAAGCATTCTTCTTCCTTCTTCATGTATTCCCTAGTTCTCTTTTTTTTTTTCCCTTTAGTTTCCGGATACTTGCCCATGTTTAGAGTGTTGATTAAAAAATGATCGTAGTAAGGCAACAGTCTGTGCTCTCCCTTATAGACAAGATGAACTCGTTTCAGTAGAGTAAACCTAAGACGAATTTACAGGGGCATAAATACTAGAAATAATGGTGAGTGCTGAGGCAGAAGCAGGAAAGTACTTCTCATTGTTGTCAGCCTTTTTTATGACGATTTCAGGGAGCATTGAATCTTTCAGTTTATGTAACTCTGAGGATATAGACTTGTTTGTACAGAAAATACCTTGCATCTGACATGAGCTGGTGAAGTCCATGTTCTCTCTCTCTCTGGTGTTAATGCTGGGGGATGGGAGAAGAGGAGCAGATGCATGTTTTTTCAGGCAATTGAATGACTTGAGATGAAAAAAGTTTCACTTTTTCTTTGTTGCTTTAGAGCCTATGACATTTTTGGGCTGTTGTGCTTATCTTTCCTGTGCCTTTCTGGGCCCTAAGGTCAACAGCACCAGATTTCCTTTAGAAGAAAGGGTTTGTGGTGAGCTGTTGGTGACCCAAATTCTTCACGAGAAGGAGGAGTTCAGTGGTGGGAGTGGGCTTCCTTCCTCCAGTCCTGACTTGGCTTAGGGGGCTTATCTTTGTATCTTCCTAAACAGCCTGTTTGGCCACTCTGTCTTGTTGGCGAGCGAGCTAGTTAGACAACGATCGCTATGTTTTCTTCGACCTTTACCGTATACAGTTAAACCTTACCATTGCAGAGTCAGCTTTAAGCTAAAGAAAAGAACAAGTTAAGCAGTTGTTCCCAACCTTTTAGTGATTCCGCAGTCAAACCGAGCTCAGAGCTGCCCAAAACACAACCCAGTAAGTCCTGATAGCAGAGTCATCACTCAGTAAATGCAGATAATGTAGCCTGCCACTAGCAATAGCAACACCGTATACATCTTCGACATAGGTTTTGTCCTTGGGATTCGTGCCATTTCACCTGCAAAAGAAGGGCTCAGTCAGTAGTCTAACAGACTATTAGGCAGCCAGCTGTGCTTGGCAGTTGTGAAGAGCAGTTTTGGCCACCAAAGAAACCCAAAGAGATAAAAGTGAATAGTCAGAGAAATGCAGAGGAGACTTCTTAGCGTTTGAAGCCAGAAACTCTCACAAACAGGACTGAAGAAAAACGAGGAGGATGCTAGGTAGGACAAGAAGGAATATTGTAATTTATGGGTAGCCAAATGACTGCCTGACAGGTGCAAAAGTGAGTTAGCAGATTGTGGGATGTTTTTATGCAGAGAGGTCTGTCTTTGGGGAAGTGCAGCTCTGCCCACAGCAATCGCATCGGGAGCAATGCCAAAGTGAAGGTATATGTGACAGAGGACTGTCATCAGCAAAGAGGCATCCATTGTATGCTAAGCCATAAGTGATCTGTATATTAAATATAACAACCACTACAGTGCACAAAAGAGTATGTTGCTTGATGTACCACAAATGTCCAAATAAATCTTTGCCATTTAGGTAAATACGTCCCTGAAAAGCATATGATATGCATATGAAAAGCATATGACTCTACCCTTCTTGTGGGATAATGCCATCTTTCTGTGATATACAAGCTACCGATAGGAAATTTCTCTGTCACAGATGCAGGAACAGACACCTCTTAGACCACCACAGTTTACACGGTGCAGTTTACAATATCGTATGTAAGTGGAGAAATATGCGGGTGTATCCCAAAGAGCAGTTGGCAGTTGTGAGGAGCAGGTTTGGCCACCAAAGAAACCCAAAGAGGTAAAAGTGAATAGTCAGAGAAATGCAGAGGAGACTTCTTAGGGTTTGAAACCAGAAACTCTCACAAACAGGACTGAAGAAAAACTGGGGAGGATGCTAGACAGGGCAAGAAGGAATATTGTAATTTATGGGTAGCCAAATGAATTCATTCCATAGTGAATAAAATTGCTCTGGCCAAGGCTGTCTGTCCATTCAGCATGGGGAGTCTGAGGGTAAAACCAACTTCAACATCTCACCATGCCAGCTATGTCAGGAAAGAAGAGAGCAGTCTCATGTGGTGTAGCAGAGGAATCTCATGATGGGAGTCAAGTGAGGTGGTGGAGTCTGAGGAAAGTACTTTTTAAATAGTAAGCTGGTGACTGGGATTTAAAAAAGCTAAAAGATGACCTAAAGCTTTGGGATGAGGATCACTGATGACTGCTTCATGTAATGAACTTCCTACCCCAGGGAGATGGTGATGCTTTCCAAAGGGCCAGTTCGAGACTGGAATGGACTTTTGGAGGAAAAAATGATCTCCATAAATCTCTTTCCCTTTGTTATGGTGTTAAACACACTTTTGAACTTCCACGATAAACATGAATTTTATCGTGTAAGTAAAAAAAAAAGCAGCCCCTTTCTTCACTCCACCTTAGTTTTTCTTATATAAGTACAAACAGTATACTGTAAACACTGTTCCCCTATAGGGATAGAAAAGGGGAAAAATAAGATGAAGAATCCTTATTTGCATCACTAGCGTAGTGCTAGTAATGTAATGTAATCATAATGAAGGTAATATAACATCTATTTAGAACAGAGTAAAAGAACTGAATATCAGTAAAAGGAAAGCATTATTCCGAAAGATAGAAAAATTTATGAGAAACATCTTTTCATCATTTTGAATATACCCCATTAAATTAATTTGAGCAAGGTTCTCTAAATTCTGATATGTTCATAAATGTTTTTACGCATACCAAGCTGAACTAGATCCTGAAAGAAAGAAAAGTGCCTTCCTAGGCTCTTTCTGTATATGCAGCCAGAACAGCAGAGTATTCATTAAAGCCATAAGCAAAGTGCATACCAGATATTTAATTCTTGAAATTGCATTTGGCTACAAAACTTTCAAAACCATGTGGAGAAGGCCTTTATGTAGAGTGTCTTACTGTAGCTTTAGAGTATGACGAACTAAATTAATTCAAGGAATTTATTATTGCTTGCAGTTTGCTTGTGATGAGGGTTGGGACTGCGTTTTAGTTTTGGAGCGTGGATTTTAATCTATGTTAATATTCACATCAACATGGTAAGTTAATGAGGCCTAAGCTCATTTTATTATCTTTTATCTGATTGAAGCTCTAAGCTTCTACACGCACAGCCTGGGATACGCACTCTGCATGCTGGATGAGGAAAAGCAGTTTATACTCAAGCATTTGTACTGCACAGACGTGAGTGCTCTGTGGTTGGTGTTCTCCATATGGGAAAGTTCATTTTGTTTCTGTCTTGCTTGAAAACAAACAAACAATAAATCAGCAACATGACCATGAAAAAAAAAGGCAGAAAATGAGGGGTATGAAAAAATAATGCAAGCATGCCTGCGAGGCCTGAAACAGAGCTGGGTATGCACTTTTTCTTTGCAGAAGACAATGAGTGGTTGATGATTGCTGACGTACACTGGGAAAAAATAGAGAGCTTATTTAAAAGGAGGCTGTATTAAAATAGGCACTTTTTAATTCTTGAAATGACTTTTGTCACATTTGGGACTCCTGAAGTGAGTGTTTGCTCCTAATGATTTCTCAAGTAAGGACTGACAGCCTTTTCAGAAGGATTTGAACATATCAGGTGTTCCAGCATTGGTAGCCACTGCACAAAGAACAGCGGAAGTGTCACAGAGAGTTAAGCTGGTAAGGAAGCTGAAAAGAAAAAAAAAAAGGAAAAGAAAAGGAGAGATGTGCAAGAGTGCAGCCTTTCTGCACGTTGCATTGCAGGGAAATGTTGTTTGGAGAGGGTCTGTCCGGCTGCCGAATGTCCTGACCACTCTGCCTGCCTGCAAGGGCACGGGGTGCAGTAGCGGAGCCAAGCAGGTGCAGGAGGACGAAGGTTTCACCTTCTTGGTATATTTAAAATGACTCGGCCAGGAGAGTTTGTTAAAGTCTGGAAGCAGAGAGGAGGGTAGTGAGTCTTGCTGCCCTGGGATCAGGTTAGAAAAAAGCGCAAAGAAAACTTCTCTTGAGAGGAATCGATGGACATCTGGTGCGACTTCTCCCATCCCGTGACAAAACAAATAACGTCAGCAGGAGGAGATGCCTTTGGATTCACCAGTTTCAACTGGAGCCACAATCCAATTAAATGAATGTCTTTATATGTCTTTCCACCCTCGTTACAATTTTACTTGTCCCTAATTAGTAGGAGTAATTTTCTATCAAATGGCAGTATGGTAAAGAGCATAATGGGATGGGAGGAGCGGCAGGCTAACACAAAGCAAGAAAAGGTCTATGGAGAATTGACATGTGCTAGTCTGAGTTTCACAGTTAATTCATTCACCTTCAAAAACTTACAAGCCAGTTTTTGTGGAGATGAGGGCAGCTTTAATAAGCAGTGAGCAAACAGGCCCCAGCGGGTAGAGCAGTCAGGTTTGATCCCAGGCTGTGGCAACCTGAATCCGCCGCTCAAGGACAACTGAGAGCTGACTTTGCCCTCTAACTCAATGGTCAATTAAACCTGGGATACATTTACTTGACTTTGTTTTGAAATTATTTTCATTTGTCCCAGTGAAATACCTCTGAAAGTTTTGAACTGTAGAAAGTACTGCTCTTATTTGTTTACACGGATTATGCTGGAACAACTCATGCGTTTTTTCCACTTTGCTGAGCTTCACTCTCATCATAAATTGCTTATTTAAGTACAAATGTCAGTTAATTCATAGGTAAATAAATTCTTGGGTTTTAAAACTAAAACAAAGCAGTAAATATAGAGTATTAGCTGGGGGGGAAGGGAAGAGGCTGAAAGGTCCTCAAAGAATGGAGGTGCATATTAGAGAATACAACAGCAGTGTGGCAGCTTTTCAGCTGTACTTTCAGCTTGAAGTTGGAGAGTATATAATCTCAAAGAGAAATTCTGTGGAGGCCTCTGAAAACAGTGAAATGTGTATACATAGGGAGAATAGTGAAATATGCCCTCTCCCCACATCCTGATTAAGGCAGTCCAGTTAAAAAATGTTTCTCTGTGTGTGTAAAGAACCAGTTTCCGTAAAATTTTCATAAGGATTGGTAATTTGCAAACTTCATGCTCCTGCAGCCCTCCAGCAATAACAAAAACCTGGAAACAGCCTAGGCTATTGAAGTATTGAATTGAATTTTAAACTTTGAGCCTACTAGAAGCTGAGGTCAAAATTTGGAGGAAAGTTGCTCCCATTTTAGTTACTAGCAACACCGAGGCAGTCAGAGATGGCATTGGCTTTGGTTCTGACAATTTTAACAGCTTCATTTGTACAGCTAGCTCTGTGGGATGATGGTGACTATCTTTTGCTAGGGGTGCTTGTATCTGATGCTGACACTGATGTGTCTTCCTCAGAAGCGATTGCAGCTGAGTCCCTTGTTCATTTGCATCTTTATGATGTTCAAGCCATCTTCTCATATGTGTGTGTTCATTGTTTTGATTTTTTTCCCCCCTTTTCTCCCATTAGCTCTGTTACTTTGCTCAAATGGTGTCTTCCAGTGACCTAAGTATGGGCCAAGCCAAACTGAGGAGTATTTCTTCCCAGTGTTGAGAGTCGGGATGAAATGTGACGCTTATGGAATTGTTAACTTAAAGTCTTTAACCTTTGTCTTGTCACCCTCCCTCCGCAGCTCTAGTGCGAAGCTACTGTCCCTGCCCTCCCGTTATTGTCCTTTCCCATGTGCTCTCCCTCCACCCGCCATTCATCTTGGGGAGAGTCAACGTCTTTGGAAATGTGACTGCCTTTAAGATGAGCAACTAAGACTTTGCTTCCTTTTACCTTTCTTGAGAAGAAGCTGTTTTATGCTCAGCAATTTTCTTCTCTGCAGCAGGGCTTTTAGTGGCACCTACATCTGCAGGTGCCCCTCAGAGCATGACGAGCAGGTGGTCCTAGCACTGCTGCCTCACTTGGCTTTATCTCCTGAACTGCCCGAGAGATGACTTTCGTCTCTACTGTTTTGTCTGTGGCTGTCTGCTTCAGAGGCATCAGCTGTTGGGCACAGCTCTAGTAGGAGATAAAGTGAAGGGTTTCTCAGGTTGGAGGAACAGTTTTGTTCTCTGGACTAGCAAGAGCTGTGCTGGTGCAGTGTGGTACAGAGGTGTCCAAAGACATAGGAAGACAAGGTTTCCTGAAGAGAGATGTTCATATGCTGGAGAGGAATGCTTTCTTCTTAGAAGGCTTGTGCTGGTTTGTATCACCAGTTGATAGCCTACTTAATAATATGAACTCCATTCCTCTGTCTGCTGGGAGGGGTGCCTGGTGTCTGGAAGTACTGGAGTACCCTTAGGCAGGACAGAGTAGGAGCCACTTGGGATAACAGTGCAGCAGAGCACTTACTCTATGAGTACAAAGCCATGCGTGTATTTCCTGCCCGCTCTTTTCCACAGTCTCTCATTTCTGCTTCATGCTCCTTTTTCCTTAGGCCTGGACAAAGGGGATGTTCAGCTGCGCAGGCTCAGGGTTTTGCACTGTGTGGCAGAGCGGGCCAGGGTCAAGGAGAATTACTGAGTCAGGGATGGCTTGTGTGCCTGTGTCCTTAGAATGGGTTTTGGTTTTAGGTGCTTGACAAATTCCCAGAACAGGAGGTAGCAACATGGATGAGAGACACGGCAGAGACATGGATGTCTCTGCCTTGGCCTTCATGGTGTTTTCCAGGCCATTAATGCTGGGCTGCTTGCGCTCGCTCAGTGTCCCGCCAGTGCTCTCTGCAACACACACACTATTTTCCAGTCAAACTGACTTGCCAGAATGGATGATTTCACGTCTGTGGGGCGGTTTGCTACCAGCGGCAGCTCCCCTGCTCAAGCAGGCATCCCATGCTGCTGCCTGCAGTAGTCGCTAGGTGGGTGATGTGGTCCCTGAAGTGGTTACAGCTTTAGGTTGTAAATTTAGTTGATACTTTTGTTGGCTTAAGTTGTACCCAGCGCGTGTGAGTACAGGGCTCCTGCTGCATAACCTCTTGTCAGGAGATAAAAATCCTCAGTTCTAGGCAAAACCTGTGTTTGCTGACAGATGAAGATGTCTGTCCTTCCTCCTAAAGCTCAAGGTCATCTGAGCTCCTTTCTGCTATGCTTCTGCTAGTGAGCCAGCCCAGAGGGTGCTTGCTGCTGGTACCTACAGCTGGCACTCCCACCTCCTGCTCCTGTCCTCAGATCTATTTGACCTCTACTGAATTTAGCCTCTAAAGTTCAGTAATTTGTTTAAATGCTTGTGTGATGCTTGGCTCTGACGGCATCAGTAACAGCCACTTTCTTGGGGGTGGTGAAGGACATGCTCAGTGGCTGGAGATGCCTCTCCCTCCCTTCTCCTCCTGCCTGCCCTTCACCCTTTCCCTTCATTTGGCCCACTTCAGCATCTCATCACCAGGGGAAGGTGTTTAAACCAGCTGCAGTTTGCAAAGCTGGTGGCTCAAAATGTCTGTAGGTTAAGAGACATCTGTGGCAACACTGATGTGATGGTAATGCCACCCAGGGTTGCCCTTGCCAGCAGCCCAACATGGGCTCCGGCTGTCTTCTCCCCACCTCTTCCAATGTAGCCCTAGATCCTCTGTTGCTCCTCTGCAATGTTGTTTAGTGAGTTGTGATAAGCGCAGTAGTGCACTGGCAGAATCCTGATCGGCTCAAGAGGCAGAGTGCTCTTGAAAATGCACTCGTGAATAATATTCATGCATATTAAAGTAATGGCCATAAGTACTATTCACCATCTCAAGAGATGGAAAAGGCAGTCAGTAACTGAGAAATGAACTCAGATAAAAATCATGATGGTTAAACCACTGTAATAAACCTGTCAGTCTTCTCAGGCAGCAAGAAGAAAATCCCTATTAAACAAGTGAGCAACAGGGAGAGTCAGTTCACTGAACAGGCAGACTGGCCCGTCCTTTGGGCTATGGTATGAGAGCACAGTAAAGCCCTGCTGATATCCATAGGGTGCTGTGGAAGTGCTGGGACAGGTCTTGCTGGGCTGGCTTCCAGTAGCTAAGCAAGCCTGAGCAGAAAGGGACAGAAACGCTAATCCAGTCTTGGGGAGAACAGGCACATCATATGGGGATTTGTAATGAACAAACAAGTTCTGAAAAGGCCAGAAAAGATTTGATTATAAACCTTTTAGAAAAGTGTTATATCTTTTAAAAGAAAGAGAAAACTGAAAAAGTGCCTCTCTTGCTCTTCCTTTACCATCCTCAATTTTGTTAATGATTTGAAAGAAGTGTTGCAACATTAGTAATCTTCCATGAATCCAATAGCAATTTTATGATTTTATAGGAAGAGTTTTTGCGGTGACTGTGGAAACTCAGCAGTTCGAGTAAACTTGCTCCCCTGACATCTACCTCTTATTTTTTTCTTGACCTCTTAAAGCAATGTTTTACTTTGTTCTGTTTTCCTATTATTCTCGAGCAACTCTTAAGTTGTTCACATCCTCCCACAATTTCTGGTTGAATATAGGTTTCACAATAAAGTTGTTCTAGACTTCTTTTTTTTCTTTCTTGAATGAGCTTTGATGTATCTGTTTGAGTTTCTCCTGCCATCTGGTATTCTGCATTGAGACCCACGTTCCATGCTGTTCACTCCTCACTGGTATTTTCTCTTCTGCATGTGTTCGGTGGGACTCCTAAGTTGCATCAGAAATCTACAGAAAACACATTTGTGGTGGCTCTGAATTCCCTCCTCCTGGGCTTTATGTTGTTTTGTGCTGGTTTGAGGATGCTCCTGTTGAAAAGCAAACAACTAAAAATGCTCTTTCCTTTAGCTGGCTTGTTGCACTACATTCCCACCCTCCTCTTGTTCCGCCATGCAGAGGAACCTAGTTTAGGACACAAAACCCACCACATGCATGAAACTGGATGGAGAAGTTTAGTGTTTGCCTTCATGAAACAATCAGTGATTATTCTCAGAAACATCTCATTTGCTGAAGCAGAGATTTTACTATAGAGCTAGAAGATTGGCTCAATTTCAATAATTTATGTGAAATAGTAAAATCTTTCTTTTTCTCCTGAATCCACACTCACTGTGGTGCAAGAGAGAATAGTGCATGTATTAAGTGTGGTTTGGATATAAATGTTCAGCATATGGTTGATTATTTTCCCATTTGAAAAAGGGCTTAGACTTCACTCATGAGTACTGCAGTAATTGTCTTTCAGGGCAGAAGCTCATCTATCTATATTCTGTAGATGTGAACCCTTCAACTACTAGGATGTGTATTTTGACTTTTTATTACAATGTGGTGTTGTAATAGGATTCCTCCTTCTCCAGGGAGGCTTTTGTATATACGTATGTTTATACATATATACACACACGCACACACAAATTAAAAATGATTTTGCTATGGAGGAAGAAGGCACTGAGTCAAAAAAGCTAGGTTTTATATATTTTATTCATAAAAACAGATTTGCAACAATTTATTAAAAATTGATCTCATGCAGTATAAGGTTATACAAGAAATTCTTCATTTACATTTTATTCTGGCAGTTCCAGTCTAGTTTAAAGCATTTGTGCACTAACATCATTGGAAAATGCCATTGGGGCACAGCCTCTTCATAAATTTACAGTACATTTTTGCTGCAGTATAAAAGAACAGAAACATTAAATAGCTATATTCACTTGGTTGGTCTTGTTATCTGCAGTAAAGTAAAAAAAAAATGTTATGGGAGAAACTACAGTATCATTGAGACAAAGAATGTACTGCATGGTTTAAACCTAATAAACGTCACACAGTCAGTATTCACAAAGTTACAGACACACACACACACTCACCTCCAATGGTCCGATACTTCTGAATTTTTTTTCCTGCTAAGTTGGAATAATATTTCTACAGAGATCTTTGTGTATACATTATATACAATATTGTAATTTTCTCTTTTTAAAAATTAACATTCCTTTTAAAATAAACCAGGCCCTGATGATATTAATAAAGCAAGAGAATACTGTCAACACACATTGAGTGACAACGTCAGTGTTTAGTGCTTAAACAGAGTAATGAGTTCTATTTTATCTGTGTTTATACTTACATGGTTTTGTTCTAAAAGCTACAGATATTTCCATAACCTCTCTTACTGTATGTGCCAAGTGAAATATTTTGTGATGCTCCTGATTGTAAGATTCAGATACATATTCATGTTGGTTTTGGCCACTATGAGGTGTGTTTTATTTTTAATGGAGATTTATGCTAGCTTGTCAAAGCTGCGGTTAAGTCCCTCAGCTAATGAATCTCTTCAGCTGTGCTTCAGTCATTGCTGATTTGTAACCCTTTGTAGAAACGTCATTCCAAAGGTTTGGTCTGAGGTGCACAGGCGTTGGTCAAAGAAAACTGAGAGCCCAGTGGGTGCTTCATGTGTTTCCCCCCCCTCTACTCTTCACAAACAGCCCTGGCAGTGAGATGCCACATTTCCAGTCCCTTGGAAAAAGAAGCTGCATGTGTGTCTCAGCTGTGCCTGAGGCTTTGGCTCCAGAGCTGGTCCAGACAGTATGCCACTATCGTTCCTCCTAATTACTTCGGTCCAGGGGATGGAGCTAAAGTATAAAAACTGTTGGTTTTTTCACAGTCCTTTTAGGATTCAGATAAAATATTCTATTGGTAAATTTGATTTGTCCTCTCTATTATCCGCTACAACTGTCCCACAGGCAGGTACAAAGCAAACGGTGTATATTCACATCTATGTGCTCTGCAGGCTTTGCCTGCAGCAGCAAAGTGCTGTGCCCTAACCCCTCCCCCCAAGTCCACTAAATTAATTTTACTGTAATTATGTGTGACATAATTCAAACAAACTATGAAAAACAATCCATCCTGTGACATTAAGACTTTACTACTCATCCGTCCTCAGCTTCTTGAGCTATCAGCACTAGGACTTTTCCAGACAGTTTAGTACCTTATGGTTGGTGGTGTTTATTCTGAAATAGGTGCAGAAACTTTGCTAAAATGAAGCTGCAGATGGTCAGCAGTCACTACCATCATCCCTGGAGAAGGGTGAAGTGCTCCGCTTCCAACCAGCAGCTCTCCAGCTGGTGACAACTCGGAGCTGGAGCTTCAGCCTCTGCTTGGGTTTCACGTACAGCTGCAAGTTAGAGGTGACCCTGCTCACAGCACTGCAGAGTCTCAATGACACCCGAGGAATCATTTCTCACAATCCTCCTTTCCTATTGAACATCATCCCTGAAGTGAAAACAAGCAAGACTAACCAGTGCAGAATGTTTCCAGCAATTTAACACAACTCTTGTAAAAATGAGTGTATCTATTTCAATAAATATGGTATAGCTCAACCATTGTATTCTCCTTACATGGATACAGTATAGAATTGCATGTTCTCAGCAGCCACATAAAGCTCAGTGACATTTGAGTTTTTTTTCCTAGTGTCTTTTTTGCAAGATCCATATTTCCCAGCCTCCTTGTTGCTAGTAGAAATTTGGGAAGAAACGTTTTTCAGTGACTTCTATGTGAAGAAATAAAAACTCCATGAATAAGGCTACAGATCAAACTCCTTGTGTCCTTCTCCTTTGCCTTCCCACATGAGTTACACGGGCACTCCTGTGATGACGGCCTCAGCAGTAGTTCCTCTGTGGTAAGAGCCAATGTTATATGTTTGTAGCAGAGTTCTAGGTCAGATGTTTAGTCCAGTCATTGAGTACTTAAAAGCAGTTCAGGAAGCACTGATCTCCCTTTCCTACAGCCCCGAAACCATTACTCGGAAGGAGGGTGGCACGTGTCTGTGCCGAGGACTGGCACTGGGGCTTACGCATGGGCTGGCACAGCTAGCATCAACTCCTCCTATGGATGGCAAGTAGGCATGATGAAGTATGGGCAGCTGCAAAGACAGCCGACGCTGTATGCTGCGAGAGAGACAGAGAGAGAGGAGCGTTAGCCAAGAGGAAAATGTAATACGCTACGTGCTTGATATGTTTGCAGGTTGCGGCAAGGATATTTTCTGTGCCTGCTGCCGTGGTAGAGGGGGTTAATGCCAAGAGCATTACACTCGCTGCTGTTGAGCTATGCCACTGCGGTGTTACTTCCCCTTGGGGAATTTTTCTGACAGGCTAGACATGACAAAGGAATCTAAGAGTGTGTTCTCAGCATCCCACAACCTTCTGAAACTCCCAGGCACTTTCAGAGTAATTGTTAGACTGCTGATATCAGAAAAAGTTAAGTGTGCAGTGAGGGCATATGGCTTAGCAGCCCCCCGCCCCTTGCAAAGTGATCTATTGCATGCAGAGCCCCAGCTAACTGCATAGACATGCACGAGGTCACAGGCTGAGTTTTAAGGCATGCATCACTTAGCACAAGGATGTTAGAATTAAGGATGGCATTTTTGCAACTCCAGCTAAGGCAAACACAGGTGCATGGAGGGAGGGAGGGAATTCAGACCTCTTTGCAGTTTAGGTCTGTGCTTTTGAGGTGCTGAATGCTGTCAAGTTCCCACAGTCAGTGCCGTGGGACTGAGGAGGTGGCACTAAAAGCAGCCTAACCTACCACCTACACCAAAATTCAGTACTTAGGAACCCAACATCCTGTATCCAATTTTCCAAGCAGGTTGACATCATCATAACTGGTAGGGCTTTGTTTTGGTTCGTTCATTTGTTTTTTGAAAGGGACACTAAACTGTTCTCAAAGATAGCCCAACTAAACCCTCTCCATGGAGAATGCTGCCATGGGACATAGGCTCTGCTACCCCCATGCTGTGGATATACTGGCACCTTATATAAAATCAAAATCCAGTTGAGGTTTTCAATGATTATGATGTTATCATACCAGGATTGCTTCTGCATTTGGAGACATTCACTCTTGAAACAGAGGGACTTTTTAAAGAGAAGACAGGTGTCAAAGTGACAGAGTTGAACCGAAGACCGGCTTTTTGATTCCAGAAGAAAAAATGCCCATATAAAGCATTGTATCAGTACAATAGAGTTTTAAATTTATATTTCCCTGTTATCTGATATAATGACTGTGTATAGACAGGCCTTTATAAGAAGTGTATGTTTGAAAGCTTGCCTTTGGACGGCCTTTCTGATTCAAACAACATTTCATTTCTTTTTTGCTTTGTATTAAGAAGTGGAGACAGCTACCAAGGCATCCATTGCACTGCTTGGGAACCAAGCAGTATAGCTTTCAAATTCAAACAGAAAGAAATGTAATGCTGCTTCTCTTTACTTTCTTCACTACAAACTAAGTTTATACAGAGATGTGGTGGAAATAGTTGTAGTCTGCCTAGCCAGGAAACTCTTTCTCATTCCCCACCCCCCCAACTCCCTTTAAAAGTTTGATGCAATATTAATCCACAGTGTTGATCATTGTAGTGCTGGCAATGCATTCCTGGGACTAAACAAAATCCATTCATTGTTATTTTGCTACTGTGCCTCACTCTTTCTGGTGCTATCAATGAAATCATGCCTCGTTCCCAAGGAGTGTAGAGGTGGCATGGCTCACTGCCTCCATGCGCTGAATCCTTATGAGCCTGATGCTGCGGATTGTCATTCTGTCTCTCGTTGCAGGGTCAAACACAGAATTGCCCGTGCTTATTTTCCCACCAGTGGAAATGCTTACTTTGTTCAACTGTTACAGACTTCTCATTAAAGAGCTTTTTGAAGCTATTCCAAGAGAATCCAGTTGCATAATCAAGTGAATGGGATTTTTTTTCACCCATTTAAGTGTTAGCCATACCATGGACAAAGCATGTTTATTTGGCTATGCCAACGGTGGCTGCAGTGGGTGGCAAATTTTGCTTTAACTGTACTTAAAGTTTACTTTCATTTGAAAACTTGGTTCCTGGAATTGGGGCGGAGGACTGTAGCCTGGAGACTCACTCACAATGAAGAGTTTAGGCAAAACTCTTAGGGGAAAAACAAAACAAAACAAAAAAAGTAACAAAATCCAAACAAAACTGCTATTTACTCCTTAAGCAAAAGTAAATCTTGTACCATGCCTCACTCTTTGTAGGTTTTTTTTCCTCCAATATCAGTGGTTTTTCCTTTCCCCTACCCCTGCCACATTTTGCCAATGCTTTTGGGGCAACCTCCAGTATCAATACAGGCTGGGGGATGAAGGGATGGAGAGCAGCCCTGCCAAGAAGGACTCAGGGGTACTGGTGGATGAAAAGCTGGACATGAGCTGGCAGTGTGTCCTCACAGCCCAGAAAGCCAACCGTACCCTGGGCTGCATCAAAAGAAGCGTGGCCAGCAGCTCGAGGGAGGTGATTCTGCCCCTCTACTCTGCTCTGGTGAGACCCCACCTGCAGTACTGCGTCCAGCTCTGCGGCCCTCAGCACAAGTAGGACATGGAGCTGTTGGAGCGGGTCCAGAGGAGGGCCACAAAAATGGTCAGCCTTTCCTATGAGGAAAGGCTGAGAGTTGGGGTTGTTCAGCCTGGAGAAGAGAAAGCTCCAGGGGGACCTTATAGCAGCCTTCCAGTACTTAAAGGGGGCTTATAAGAAAGATGGGGACAAACTTTTTAGCAGGGCCTGTAATGATAGGACAAAGGGTAACAGTTTTAAACTAAAAGAGGGTAGAATTAGACTTGGTATAAGGAAGACATTTTTTATGATGAGGGTGGTGAAACACTGGCACAGGTTGCCCAGAGAGGTGGTAGATGCCCCGTCCCTGGAAACACTGAAGGTCAGGTTGGACAGGGCTCTGGGCAACCTGATCTAGTTGAAGATGTCCCTGCTTATTGCAGGGTGATTGGACTAGCTGACCTTTAAAGGTCCCTTCTAACCCAAAGCATTCTACGATTCTGTGATACTATGAATTTGTTTCGAGTTGTCCATACAATATAGTTATGTCAAAGCATATATATGGTCAAGTATGTTGGGGAGGGAATGGTTAGTACTAGTGGTTTTAGACTCATAGAATCAGAGAAAACCACTGAAGGAGATGGAAAGGAAAGGTGGTGCCACACACAGAGCAGCCACTCCTCAGGGTAGTATGTTAGAATAGGGCATATATCCTCAGCTCTGTATAACAATGCCATTTACTAGGGATAAATAAAATCAAGTAAAAGCTTGACTTCCAATGTCAGTGCACATAGGAACACAATGCAATGCACATGGGAATGCACAATGCTACAAAGGGAGCAGAGGCATTTGAAAAATATTTTGGTTCTGCTATAGAAAACCACTGATGAGATCCATTGATAAGTGGGGGGGATTCAAACAACTGCTGCTACAGTCAAACATCTGAAGATCTGCAGGAGTGTGTAAACTCTGTCTAAGCATTCAGGGATCATTTCAGTCGATTCTTCAGCCCATTAATGTTGATTTTTAGCAACTGCTGGGAGGCTGGAGAAGTTCTAAAAGACTACAATAAAACCAAATGTTGTACTATCAAGTAAACTAACCATTCTAAATCCACCTTATTTTCATGACAGATTTGAGTAGGGTCATAGATACACTAATATGAACCACTGTCAGTGAAGAAACAGAGTAACATGTTCATGCCGAGGCATATGGCTGTAATGCAATAATCCAGTCATAACCAACTTTTTTGATGTGAATTCTTGGTTACTAAAATTGACATAACTGGCTCCAGCAGGGTATTTGACTATCTTTTAAACGCTGCTAATAGCAGAGCTTTAGCTCAAAAAAAATCAAGGTGGTTTCTATTATAAAGGTTACACAGCGATTAGCTGCTTTGAAGGTTACAAAAATGACAACATCTAGGAAATAGTCTATCAAAATGGCAGGTTTTAGTGGGGTCCTGCAGAAATCTATTACTCAGAGAAACCTTTACTCAGAGATCTGGAAGACTGTTACATATTGTTGCTGTTAGAATGAGAACAGTATAAATTTTAATGGTGCCAAAAACTAATTCACCGAATGTAGGTCACTGATGAGATGGGACAACGTGCAGGAATGAAGGTGCACAGAAGAATGTCTTTAAGGGTCACGGAAGATATTCCGTTGAATGTATTTGTGTAGCTATCGTGCAGATAAGCTGACTGATGAGATCTTTAGATAAGTAAGTAGGACTGCCCAGCAGGAAAGAGTTGACTTTGCGTGAGAGACATCCCGGCCTACTGGGAAATTAACTATTATATCTATTCTAAACTGGTTCAGACTGCTCTCTGGACCTGAGATGAACTGGCATGGTGCAGCTTCCATCCATGCAGCTAAGCTCCCCCCAAACAGGGTTTCCAAATACCGGATTGTGCCTGAGTATTAGCCGGGAGAGCACATGTTGAAACAACTGTGCTAGGGAGTATGCTAATAAGCACCACGGAAAATCAAAGTGCAGGGCTTGAGCCTGTGCACCAGCACTGCTTTGCCTACTATAGGAAGCGTTAATTTACACTGTGTAGCCAGTGTGAACAGGAGAGAAAGGAGCCTGCACCCACTTTTTGCTGCTTGTGTCTGATGGTCTGACTGGGTATGGCAAATTTTACATGGTGCTATGGGTAACCTACTGGGTCCTGCCCAGCAGGAAAGGGACTAAGAGACAAAGGGAACTGTGAATCATCTATATTCATGCTCTAAGGCTGCTTTACAGTCATACAGACTGCATTTTCCTTAGGTGCAGAGTTCTAAATATGAGCCAAGCACAAAACAAGTGTTTTTCACAATCTGATTGAGATGATATAAACATCACCCCATCAACAAATGTGAAACAACTTCCTGCACTACTGAGCCTGCAGTGCATGCGTACTGCTGTGCCTTCACTTTGGACACAACTGTAGAATAAGAGATCACACCTGCAGTTAGTCAAATGTAGCTTTAGTGGTAAGAAAGAATGAAAAAAAAATCCCCAATCAAACTCTTTTCTGCACTCTACAAGAACTTTCATACTGGAAGATGTCAGCTCTCCTGAGTGCTGTCAGTAACAGGAAGCTGGGATGCTTCTTTTTGCTATAGCCATTAAAGAATTAACATTTCTGCAGGCAAATTATTATCTTAATGTCCTCATTTCATAGGTTTGTGGCAAAGAGGAAACTCTTTCAGACTAACATCCTTGAGATTTGTGTTCTTGAATAAGAAAGAGGTTCAGCAGACTGTGTGACTACCTCTCTATCAGATGCCCTATGTATGCAGTGAAATGAGAAAGAGAAGGCACAAACTACAGCTTGTCTTTAACTCTTTTTTAATTTTTGACAAAAATGATGTATTTAATAACCATGGAAGGCCAGAAGTGCTGCCAGACAAGTTGGAAAAAAAGCCCATGTGTGCAAAAGGATATTCTTAAAGAGCACAAAGTTTGGAACGAGGCAATGTCTTGTCAAAGAGAGGGAATCACAAAACCCTAGTCCTGAAGACAGCTACACTTCTCTCTGGCAGGTCCACTGTGCCTGGGTGGTGTGGCTCTGGTACCCAAACTGCCAACACATCCTCAAGGGAGACATTGACCTTTGGACCTGGCACAGTCACAGCTGTGCAAGTGCTGAATGACACTGTTTTGATTTAGCAGGACTATATTAATTGCTTTCCATAAATGTCAGTGACTGTTCAGATTTGTACTGTCCTGCTCTTTAAGACCTTTAGGAAATCTCAGTCTTCTTATCAGTTACCACTAGCCTAGAGGAGGTTCTGTCATCACCAAATGTTTTTCTTCTTTTTCTGTATTAAATTTGTATCGGGACAACTGGATTATCTGAGTGTCTGTGTTTTTCTTAGCATCTCTCTTAATGTAAGGGGGCCACGTGTGGATGAGGCTGCATTCACACTACTTTATTTCTGACAAATGGTGCTGGAAAAAAGACAGACCTCTAATAGCTATGCATTAAAGCACTCTGCTGACCCCATAAAGTCACGAGAGCTTTCTCAGCAAGAGCCCTGCTTTTGTCAAATAACCAGATATTTCAGCTACTGGGGGCTTTTTTTGGTGCATACGTGTGCGTGCGTGTGTGTGTGTGGATTAGCTCCTGTGCAGGTTTGGGTTGGGGTTTTTTTTGAGTGCAAGGACAGTGTTAGACATCCACGTGTTTTCCTGCACCAGGTAGTACAAGGCAGTAACTGCTATCTGAAATCAGGTTTGCTGTTGCTGATGTAACATGTGACTCAGTCTAGTAATTTGTTTAATTTATTCTGTTTTTAAATAAGCTTTTAAGTTGCCTGTGTACAAAACAGGAGTCTGACAGCTATTAGCTCAGATCCCGATGATGAAGTGGTGCCCGTGTAACTAGGCTGCCGTGGGGAAACGGCTGATCCAGGGACAAACGAGCACGGTGCTTCCCTGAGCTCTGGCCCACGGCAGGCCCTGCTGAGCTGGTAGAGGGTAGTACCTGAGTTTATTGTATAGGTTCCTGGAGAGAAAAGCTGATACCATGAGGCTCTCTCCCCTCCATGAATCTAGCAAGTGCTTTGCGCCTTGCTCTCCGTGTAGCCGCAGCATTGTTTCTAAGGGAAACTACTTGGTGCAGGCTTTCCTATGCCAAAACTCAGGTCCAGCTGCTATGGCAACGTTGAAAAGCCCTTAGAGTGTTTTTATTTCTCTGCTAGCTTAAGATCGAAAGAGAACAAAATGGATCTGTACACCATGAACCCCTCTGGCTGGTGTATGGAAGGACTTGGATTTTTGACAGTAGTCATAACACGTGTGTGCACATATGTACATCCTCTTCTCTCCTTAATATACATTGGTGGATGTGCACAGCTTGTCCTGTAACTCTCTACAGAAACTTTGGACATCATGTTATGGCTGTTTCTGGCAAGAGAAAAGAAGTGTGTTAGTTTGCCTTTGGGGCTTCTTAGGATCTAGTGCCCCTGATACCCTCTAAATTTGGTGGGGATGGTGAGCTGGCGGCAGGGAGGCAGCACAGGACAACGTTGCTGCCCACTGGTGCTTCAGGAGGTGCCATTCACATCTTCTGTTGCTGATGGTCCAGGCTCTTTCTCTAGCTGGGACTGGCTGAAAGGGTTTACAGTGAAGGTCTTCCCATAAAAATGCATTAAAGAGAAATATGGGTTTTGATGAAGTGTAATAATTTAAATTAATATCTTATCAACAAGGCAGCTGGTGTGGCTAAAACAGCAGACAGCGTGCGCGCCCAAGAACATGCATACCCGAGAGAGCAAGGGGTGCTTCTTTCTGTGCCAGTATGTAATGGTGTGTACTTACTGTTCTGGAGAGTTGATGTCTTCTATAGGATCTTTGCTTGTTCTGGAAGGGTCTGATGAGCCCCATTGTGCTGGTGGATTTTGATCAAGGTGATTTTTCAAAATGGCTTTCTCACCATCTGGATGGACAACACATTCAATGTTACTTTACTGTGACCAAGTGACCATTTTTAAACTGTTTCATTTTAAAATTTCCCAGATGTTCATAATGCCACAAAGTAAACTCTTTCCGCCTATATTCCAATACAGTCTCAGGTTTCCCTGTAAATCTCTGGTACTCTTATGCTTTCGATGATGTACTCCTTCATAGGAACTACCATGAAGAAACAGAAAAGGGACAAAACCGCTTTTGTCCTTCCTTTGCTTCCCCCCACCTTTAAAAAAACCCCCCACAAACCAAAGCTTGTTGCCCACCTCTGTGTAGCCCTATCATGCTCTCTCATCTAGTCTTAGGCTGTGTAAAAAATTAATGTAACTGCACCATCATATTATCTTGCACTCAAAAATTGTTACCTTTTCATCTGAAAAAAACCTCTAATTCAAGTCTTTTCCTAGAGAAACTATAATCTCATTGATGTATAAAACCTTGGTACTCTTGCAATCACATAAGCGATTAAGTGCCGTCATTTAACTATCTGCTATCATTCAGCACGGGAATATGATTCATATCAGTTGCACTGGCCCATAGGCTGTCTGCAAGAAGGACAGCTAATGATTTCATTAAGCTTTCTCCTGCCTTTCTCTTTTCTGCAGAGTAGTAACATAGAAGGTCATAATTTTCCCCATAGGTAGCTTCACTTGATTCCCCTGGGAGTCCCGGGAGTCCCTGGCTAGCTGTGCTGAAGCCTGTGGCATTGGTTCCCCTGAGAAACGTGGACGAACAGCCATTTTAAGAAGACTGTCTTTGCCGGGGATCCTTTCTGTTCCTGCTTGCTTTTTCAAAGTCTCCTGCTGTGTTAAGCCAAATAAAGTCACATGGAAAACATCTGAGTAATGAGGACAGTGCACAGTTTTCATAAATAATTACAGAGCAGCTCCAAATCCATCACTGGCAGTTGTTTGCCACATACACAGAGAAACAGTGATTGCTGCAGGCATTAAGGCAGCATGGAAGAGGACTCGAAGGTAAATTCCTGAAAAGGACACTGGAGGATTTGAATGTAAAAATGGGTATGAGGGGGGAAAAGCAGGAAAACAGTGAAGAGAAAATGAAAATAGCATGAAAAACCCAGTGTGTATTGAAGGCTTAAGCTGCTTTTCTGTTCTACTAATGCTCAGCAGCCCCAAATAATGCTCAGGTCCCAGCGTGCTAGGAATACATATGTTATCGATGAGCACTGGTGGGACAAAACAAGCAGCAGAAATAAAGAGTGAGGAAAGAAGCTGGAAGCAGAAACAGGAATGTTTTGAGGGCAAACTCCAATATGTATAATTGCCCTTCCAGCATGGTCATCCCTGGCATTATTTTGTAGCATTCACTTTCTGCTGTGAAAAATCTAACAAGGAACTTGGAAAGAAGTGAATAGGTGAGGATGCAAAAATGTGCAGACAAGGGGATCGCGACAGCTCAGAAGAACAGGACAGAAGATTTTTCACTTATGTTGCATGGAAGACAAGGGTCTGGGTGAGAAAGGAGGCGACCAGAACACATGAAGCTGCTTCTGTTGGGGCAAGAAAGTGTCAGTAAAAGAGAGCTAAGGAGTTCAGCTGTAGCAAGAAGAGTGCTTAAAAGGAAGATATGACAGGATTCGATGATGGTTTACATGTGAAGGGAGGACAGCAAAGAGTCAAATCTGACAGTGGCTAAGATAAGTAATGAAGTCTATCATCTCAGGGCAGCCTGAAGTTTGCTGGTGTGGCATTTGCTGTCACAAGAGTTCAGTTTTTATTTTCCATATATCGCATTTCTATGTATATTGAGCTTGACATTTGCATAAAACCCTTGTGATGTCTATAAACAGACACGTAGAAAAGAACACTTTTTACTTCCATGATTAAAACCAACATTCAATCCTGAGCTGATCTAAGCTGACAATGAAAACTGCTGACTTTATGATATAGACCAGAGTTAAAATTTGAGTAATCCTTGTAATTAGGGATGGAAAAGGTCTATTATTTAACTATTTTAGGGTTCCAACTCCTTTGGCCAATATAAGCAATTTAACCTTTTACAAAGCTACTGAAGATACAATTCTTCATCAAAATGATTGGAATATGCAACTGTTGGGCTTTGGGAGTATGTGATTTCATATATTAATCTGTGTTGTATGCCCCTAAAGGGGTTTCTTATGCTTTCAGTTGTGCTGTGAGAGAAAATGAGAGAGAGAGAGAGAGAAGGAGGTGGTCCCTGTCAAAAAGGTGGGGGATTTCATTTAAAGTAGAGCAGAAATCATATATTCTCTGCCTACTCACCCCTCAACACCAACTGCCCATATATCACTGTGTGTTATTCTTAATCGACCCTTTTCCACCACTCTTGCAGATGACTCTCCCTTAATACACTGCATAAATTTCTGTATACAAGGTTACCATATACAAGTTTTAATGTATGTGTATAAAATACAGACAAAATCCACATAAAACTGCTAAAATACTGAGATTTTTTTCCTTTTCCTTTGCTTCTTTCAAAATACAAAAAAGTTGAGTAATTGTAATTTGTTCAGCTTTTTGGGAGAGAAGTTGTTAGACTTTTATTCTGCAGCTATGGAAACTAGAATATCTTTCTTTTTTCTTTTTTTTTTTTTTCATTTACCTTTCATTTAAATAATGAAGAGCAAGATTCTCACTTAGTCATATGCTTCCAGGAGCTGGAGCTTAAAGAAAAAACACTCTTACCATATGCAAAAGTTTAAAAACTTAAGGATGGAGGAAACTGATTTTATATATGTGAACAACTGAAAGAAAATATATTAAGGGTAACGGTAAACATTTGAGTTCCCAGTTTCCCCTGGAAAGTGCTTTTAGTACTGCTTTTAGTACTCCCCCATCTTCCTCTGTCCATTAAGTATGCCACTTGAAGAGTGCCCTTCATTCTCAGAGTACTGTCTGCCACTGCAGATGCTAGTGAATAAGTTGCACTGGGATGATCTAACTACCTTCAAAATTGAATTTACATTAGCCAGAAGCACTTTCTAAGTAATTTTCACCTTCGTAGACCTCAAACTGGAACTCAGAAGTCTGGATAAGTGATGCCCGAGCACTTTCCCTTCAGAAAACCGTTGGGAAAAAAGATCTATTTTTAATGGAAAAAGTAGATCTCAAGGGCCTCGCGCAGCACGCACTGATGGGTTCATTAGAAAACAAAACCCGCTGCCAGTTGTTGGTGAGAGCCAGAAGGCTTTAGCTCAGGACCTTTGCCTACCTGCAGCAGAGAAACGGCTTCCAATTACAAAGCTCTGAGCTGCAGGAGCACACCCAATGCTGGCTGCGGAGAGGCTCAGCGAGGAGGTCGCTGCTCCCAGCTGCTCGCCTCTCCCTCTGCCAGGGTGACACTCGCTTCAGACCTGCCGTACGTATCATCACTCTGCAACGTGGTGCTGTCAAAATTACCTGGGCTGGCTTAAACACGCCGTGCATTTTAACGACTCCAGTTCAGCTGCAGGCAGAAAACACCAGGTGACTGCCACTGCTGCAATTTCTGACAAGCTTTTAGAAACTGTGCTTCTTGAACTAGAAGCTTGGGTTTTTGTCATTTGTACGCTGCAGCTTTATTGAACATCTTCATCATTACGCTTTAGTGGCAATATTCCTCCGATGGCTTACAACTAGATGGCAGAACAGCTCTTCACCCCACATCTTTCAATTCCACTGTTGCTTTCTCTTTGCTAGAAAGCATATTTTATGCTCCACAAAGAAGCAAGTGTGGTTTAATGATGACTTATAAGAGCTGGCAGAGATAATCTTTCTGATTTACTAAAGAAGTCTGGAAACTTTAAAGCTAGAGGTAAATTTTTAAAATCTACTGTAATTTTTCACAGTTCTGTTGTTTGGACTGTGAAACATGACTAGCCAGTTTCTGCTTTTCATGTGAATAGGATGAAAAGAAAGTAAAACAAAAGGAAAAATTAAAATAATCACATCATCTGCTGGGTGTATCAGAAAAAGTTCTCCTGAACTAAGCAAACAGCACCAGGCAGTCTAAATCATGACTTCTGATAGTTATGTTTTGAAAGGAAGATTTTTTAAAGAGAAAACCCAGCAAGATTCTCCTCTGATTTATACTACTTTAAGTCAGAAGAAACTCCCTTTACTACAGATTTATGTCTGTTCAAGGAAGGGCGGGCACTGAACCTCTTGCAGTTTGGTCTCCTTGTTGAAATAGAAACAAGCTCCCATTTCAGGATTGGAATCCATTTGCTAGGCTTCATAGAAACTAGTATACATGTCTCTATATATCTCTATATACAAGGGATATAATGAACTATATCCTTTCTTTAAAACAGCATTCCTTTAAAGGAGTTATTTCTGAAAGCCTTTCCTTTGAATCTGTGGTTTCAATCTCAAGCTTAATGCTTGAATCACACTGACTTCATAGAAGTAATATTTCTCCCCTCTGTCACAGATGAACTCTGTTTTGTTTCGCATTTACGAGCAACATGCCTTTGAAATCTGTTTTTCTTTGAGCTGCTTTTACACGGGGAAAAACTAACACTAGGAAACATTGGAGTGGGGTGACAACTGACAGTATGTAGGCATATCTGACATGCAAATGAATGCTCCCAGTCCATTTACAGCAATGAGTAAAGACTGTTTTCTGGCTCAAAACAGAAAAGGCTTTCTGAGCAAGAAAGGGTACCTGCAGAGAGAGAACTTGCAAAAAGGGTTTCTTCATAAGTGGGGACTATTGCAAGGCTGTCTCTTGCTTCTTATGTACTTTCCACAGGATGGCCGTCATTCATTAATTGTCCTAATACGCTACACAGAAATGTACTGGCAAAGGTAGAAATAAATGGAGATTCTTCTGCAGGGTTTCTTCTGCGCTTGGCTTTATATGAAACTCTTGCTATCTATGAATCATTCATGTAGAAACAATTTCATGTAATAAAATGTCAAATAGAAGTCAAATCGAGTAAGATAGTAAGGTTCCAAGCGTAGCAAATTATCCAGCCTCCCCAAACCACATAGTATCTTCCCTCTGTATTTTTGTCCTCAGTAACTTTACCTCTGCAGGAACTTGCACAGTAGAAATAACTTCTACCTTCATGAAGTTTCTCCTGTTTCTGGCACACCGGCTACATGGGTGCAGGGAGCCCTTTCGGGAAGCTCTGGTTTGTGCCTGTGCCAGGGTATTTCTTCCCTGGAGCTGTGTGGCACAACCTTCCTCTTTACACAGCATCACAGTTACAGGCATTTGTCCTCCTTTTTCCAAATGCCAGCCTGGAAAACTGAGCTGTGTCTCCAAGCTTGGCTCTCTTTGCAGAACGGCACAGCCAGTTACAGGAACTGCCCGAGCCAGGCGTGGGTCTCAGCCGCAGCCCGTCCCTGCCTCAAACCCAGGCTGTAACGCAGCTCTGCTGCTCCAGCAAGGTGACCAGATCCTGCAAACAGCAAGCCGGGGGAGAAGCTAACGTTGTGCTGTGCACAGAGCCGAGCTCGCTAGCAGACACAGTGGCTCAAAATCATTAGAGGGATGTATCAAATGAAGTTAAGGGGATGCCCTTTTAAATTCAACTGGAAAAGCCATTTGAGGTCCCAGAGCTGCGGTCCATGAGCACATGGAGAACTGCTTGACCACACAAAGCTATCTAGCCATGCAGACAAAAGCCTGCCTTAAAAAAAAGCAATCAAACCATAAACTACAAACCACATTTTCTAATTGCTTTTCTTACATAGCCAATTGCTGTCGATGTCTCAGGGACATTATGCATTTGTGGACAAGAGATGAGTGTCTTGGATAATATCTCTCTTTAAATGAGACGTACTGAATTGAAATGTGCTGTAAAGAAGGAGTCCCCATGCCAGCAAAGAGCTCCTGGGATACACCAGGAGCTGTTGCTGTTAATAACTAACCAGGGACTCCGAAGTTATGAAACTTTGCCTGAGGTCAGGCAGTTATGGGAGTGCACAGCTGTGTCTATCTATTTTGGCTAAAGTAATTTAACTTTTGTGTCCTAAATCCATACTTGATGTAAATGAGAGTGGTGGGGAAGGAAGGGAAGAATCAAATAACCTCCTTTGGCACTTGGCTATAGGAGTTAGGAATTTTAACTCTGGACAATTTTTACAGATCAGAAACCTACTGAAGTGTACGATGACATTAAAGTTTGATTAGGACTTGTTCGAGATGCATTGCATAAGTCCTGTGTTATTGTCTGTTCTCTGAAGTGCAGTGCCCTGAATTTGTATAAGCAATAGCAATGGGGATACACTACATTGCATTCTCTGTGGGAACTCCTTCAGAACAGCAAGGTATTTTATAAAGAAGATTGACATAAGATTCAGCCATGTCCAGAATGCAAATGTGGCAAATGATCTGCTATGATTTTTAGCTCCAAGTCAGCTGCTATTTTTAGCATCTCTCTTCACTGTCCTACTCCCTCTCTCAGCTCACATTTTTTACAAGGTCCAAGGTAGGCACAAACCTTGTCATCACCTTAAAAACAACGTCGGACTGGCTTCCCCAGTTGCACAGTGGAGGCGAGAGACATGGTCACTTCGAGGTCAAATATTTACAATTCCAAAGCTCAAGTACCATCAGGGACGCATAATTTCAAGGTTCTGTACTTTCATTTACAGAAAGTTACATGAAATACATAGCTACAGAAAGCATAGTTATGTCAGTCAGAGTTAGCTTTCCTGTAGCCGTAAGGGCCAGAATTTTTTTAAGTACCATTTAAGTGATGTCTGTTCACATCTGCACAGAAGCAGCAGTGACTCAGCAGCATGAATTCTCCAAAGCCTTGTTATTTTGATTGGAATGGCAAATTTAAATTAAGCACATAGGTTGACTATTGGGAATGGATGCAGTGAGAGAAATACAGAGGAGATTCAGACATGTAGTTAAGGGAGAGGGAAAAAGGGAAAGAGAGAAAGCAAGAGGCAGAAGAAATGGAAATGGAGGGACAGAAAAAGGCTAGCAAGGGTTGTTGAACATGGTGGCTCAGAGCCTGGAAGTATTAATATTTGATGTCACTCGGGTCAGGATCAGAATACTCCATAGTACTCATGCTTGGGGCATTCACCATCAGGTGTGGGACCAAGCTTCAAACACCTGCTGCAGATTGGGATCCAGGTCTTCCTCATTCCCAGGTGAATGGATGCTCTAACCTATTCAATATAAAGATGGCCAAGGGAAAACATCCTTCTTTGCCTTCCCCCCTCTTTTGTGCGGAGCTTTATCTGGTAGATCCATTCAGAAAACTGTGTCTGGCAACTTCACTATGCAAAGAATATCTACCCTGTAAATCCCAATAGTACATAGTTCCAAGCTACCCAGTACATTAAGGCTCAGTATGTACAGGTGATTTTAAATACATAGCCTGCAGCAGAAATGTAGGAGTTAGGGAACTGTACTGGGGGAAACTTAGGAACACAGACAATCTTGGATGCTGGTGCATAAAACAGCAGTTAGGCATCGATGTCTTTTGTAGATATAGCCACAAGTAAGTGCAGAAAGGTTATATTTTCCCCTTGATTTCTCTACCAGCATCCTACTGCTAATGGAGTGCAACCTGCTGTGGGAAGCATCCCATCCTAAATTTATACCCAGCGTATCTCTTGAGGATCATTTTTATTTCTCATACCCAAACTCAGATGGGCATTTGGCACAATGTAATGTATCTTTTCTGCTTGAAGTATTATTCATGATTTATCATTTTCCTGCAGCATCTGACATGAGTGGAACATTCTATGTGTTCCTTTCAAACACTTGGTAAAACTGCCTCATCCCACTCACTGATGTTAGTTCTTGCTGCTGATCTCAGCCCAATAATCACACGCCTCCAGCAGCTATTTACGTTTTCCTTTTCCTCCTTTCCCCCCTTCTGTTTTTTAATTTTAAAAAGGACACTGGGAACTCTATGGAGCTCTTCCTTTTTTTTTTTTTTTTTGCCACAAGTTACACAACCAAGTGTATACCCAGGCTAAAACAAAAGGCACATGAAAAAGTAACCTTACCCAACCAAAATTTCAATATACTTCAAAAGCATATAGGAACTGTTGCTGCTGTTCTAAAATTATTCTTCAACAACTATATTTACAGGAGTAACTTCTGGTCCACTTAATCAAGCTTACGCTGCCACATCAATAGGAAGCCTGAGCCTAGCATTGCAACAAACATGAAAGTCTATGACTTCCCAACAAGGGGCAACTAGTTTTTCATGTACTGTAGTAATATTCAGCTGTACAAAGTCATTTGCCAAAAGTCACAAAGTAGATCCATTCTAGAGTCAGAAATGGAAGCTGAGTGTCCTGGCTTCCACTTTATTGCACTATGCACCAGATCTTATTGCTTCCCAAAAGTGAAATAGCTTTAATGGAAGCAATTCTTTCGCATATATTTCTTCAGGGAGCAATGCAAGAGACACAGTAGAAACAACTTCAGAATATTAGTCGTCATGAAATCCTTTTTTATCAGTTCCTAGGGAAGAATTTTCATACATGAGTGCCTTCAATTCTACATTTAGAGTCCAAATCAGCACTGAAATATTTACATGCTTTGCTTCTATGTGCTTGATAGCAGTGTCCAAAAGCAGGATTTGAATGTCCTACTCAGACGAGCATGTATTAAACTGGGCTTCCTACTGCTGAAGGCTGGTGCAATTAACTCTCACAAGATCTGAAACACTCTGTGACTTTCCTCCCTCCATGCAGCACAGAAAACTTGACTTCTGAATGCAAGTACTCTTTTAAAAGTTTCCTGCTTTACCATGTGTATTATACACGTAGGGCATACAATAGAAGACATACATACAGAGAAATAACTACTCAGTGGGTACCATATAGCTTATCATGTGAATCTGCATGCTTTCTGTAATGCAACCAAGATATTTAAAGCTCTGTCTTACCAAGGTCCAAGTGCTCTGGAACCAATCCAATGAGATTGCTATTCAAAATCTTGGTGGGTTAAGCTACTAATAGATTTTACTAACTCTCACCTTTGCTGTCTGTAAAGTTCCGTATACTAAGAATGTCATTAAGATCCTGATAGTGGTTCTGCTTAATGTATGTTGTTTTCTCAGGAGTGTCCTGAAGCTGCATTGTGACCTCTTCCAAGTCTTTGTCCAGCTGCAAAACAGAAAGAGTATGAATCGCTAAAAATTCAAGAATCATTGCTTCAGGTATCTGCAGTAACTGCATAGCTTTCTATAATTAGACTAGAAGGCAGATGGTAACGCAATTGCCACACTGTGCCAAATACAGTTTTCTTACAGCACTACAACACTACTTCTAAAAATCATGCTACAAGTAACAAACCGCGTTCAGCTGTGATATTGCACACAGGGCATACGAGAAGAATAAGCTTTAGTAGTTGACAGTTTAAGGAATTCAGATGTACTGCTGAATGAGAAAGAAATGGGCATTAGAAAGCCCAGTCTGAAAACCTCTCAACTATTTATTATTTATGCGCACAAATGTGGCATACATAGCTATAACCACTTTGTTGAATCAAACAAATTATCAAACATACAACAGAATATAATTGAACGATGGCATCAGGGGAATGTCCAGCCATGTAAGTGACTGCAGTCAACTTTACCGGGAATGTTTTGTTTTCCTAAAGATTATTTTCACTCCTTTTACCTTTCTTAGAGAGACAGACTCCTGTTAGACCTTTTTGTTTGTGTCTCTGTGTGTGTGAAATTTCAAAGAAAATCCAACTTATAGTTTTTAGCTTTGGGGCTGAGAACACTATACTTTTATGATTTGAAAATTACCCCTGTGTTTTATATCTTTTGTGTCTTATACTGTGCAATCTGGTAGCTAGCACTAAAATGCCATTGCAAGCATAACTTTCCAAGAGGGGAAAAAATGGAAATAAGAGGAGGGGGAAGAAGCAAAAATCTCAGTCCTCTCTCTCCCCAAAAGCATCCTTTAAGACTAGAGGGAGAGGGAGAGGAGCACAGAAGTTTTCTGACTGGAAGAGCCGCAGCACAAATGCTGGGTTGGTACACCCCTAGCTTTTAGCACTGAGCTGAACACAGGGTGCTCTCCCCAGAGACTAACTTGTATTCAATTGGCTACAGCCCCAGTAGAAAATAACCAGATACAAGCATCTTAATGGTGATCTGGGATGCTCTCTGTGAACAGTTGTCCATGATGCGGTGTCCAGCCTACATCCCACTCACTACTGGCTTAGCTGAATTTTAAAAGTGCTGAATTTAGATTTACATTGTTTCCTTATGGAACTGGGACATAGCAACTCAAGGTAGATAAGCCGGAGATGTAGCTGCTAGCCACGGTAGGGCATGCTCCAAATCCCCTTGACAATGAAACTCTTATTCGGACCTACTGGTTCTGGGTATTTCATTTAATCTATTTAAGCAAAGTCTAAAAAGATCAGCGGCGTCCTATGTGCACTAATATGGCTCAATTGCCCTGACCAACCTTACCTGTGATCACCATCATGAGCCTTGCATCTTGTGAGTTAGGAAGCTTAGTAGAAAAAACTACAGTAGGATAAAGAAACTGAAATAGCCAGTGGCCAGCTGAGCCTTCCTTAAAAATTGCAAGGCTCTCCCATGAAAGGGACCTGGCAAAGCTGAACCAAATTTCTTTAACAAGGCAGAGATAACTTTTGTTTTTGGAGTCTTTGGTAGTCCGAGTAAACACCTTTTGGTTACCTAGGCAATTGTCGTTAGTTAAGCTCTAGATGAAGAAGTAACAGTTGCAATAAAATACCTTTTCTTCAAGGTATAAGAATACTTCACAGACTAGGCAAGAACAGGGTAATTTTTTGTGAGATATAGATCAGTTATGGTTATCTTGTCTCACAAAATGGGCAGTCTTCAGGGATGATTTGTCATTGTTTGAGGTCTCCTGAGCAAGGATGGACAAAATTAAAAATATACATGTTATAGCTCTAATAGAATTCATGCACTCCATGTACTTAGCCTTTCTCTCAGTAGAGACTGAAGAAACTTCACGGCCTTTGTGCCAAAAGGGTCAGCTTACATGATCATGAAGGTCTTTTCTACCTAAGAAAATGTGTAATTCTGTTTCATGGCAGATGTAAAAATCTGTCTAGCAAGGTTTTGAGCGAACTCTCAGAGAGGCTGAGAAATAACAGCAACAGCAGTCTCTGAACTCAGAGATAAACAGGAACAAAGATAGCTCTTAAGTGCCCCTGGGGCTGTGGATCTCTGTTACGCTTGCATGTAAAGGTTGCGCTTCTAGAGCTATTGCTCTATGGTGCTCAGCATGTCCATGTGAAGCAGCAGGGTAATTTGCCTATTACAAATAAATAGGGGAAGTTTCATTTCAATTTGCTAATGCACTTTTTCATTTTTTCATGCCTGCTAAGTATTTGCTGTATTAATTAGCTATTCATCATCTATTTCCTATTATTTCAATATTTTCTATAGGGAAAGCTAATTTTTTCCTCTAAAAAGTAGTCAACATTTAAGCAGATTACAGGACTGCAACAACAACAACAACAAAATTTGCCTAGGCAGTATATACAATAAACAATACCTCTGTAATTTTCATTCTCAAGCGGTGGTTCTCTGACTGCAGTCCTTCTAGTCGAGACGTGCTGGCCTGATTGACGCTGGTGACTGATGTTGATGTTTTTGAATCTTCTTTCTTTTGATTTTGAGTGAACTGAAATCGTCTGTTCTGTGTGGCTGCATCTGGATTTGTCCTCAGTGTGATGAGCTGAAAGGTTTAAAAGCCTTAAGAAATCCTGTCCATGGTTTTATTTTTGCAGCTATTTCTTTTATATCTCAAAATATTGAAAGGCAAACCAAGGGTTCCTTTCTGAATTTCAAGTACAAAATTCTGGAAAATGAGCTCTGCTTGCTATGTGCAGTACTTGAGATGTTTTCTGAATAACTTTACAGAATAGGTTGAACCAAAATGATTTTGCAAAGGGAAGTGTTCAAAAAATTTAGGAAAAGCTAATTTGAAATATATTTAACTGGATTTTAATTACGTTAAAAATATATTTTAATATTTCATCAAACATACTTTTCTCCTTCATTGATATCTTTGTACTTTCAAAGGATATATTCCTTCTTTAAGAAAAAAACAGCCCACCAAGCCCTTCTCTTCCCAAGCACAATTTCATCTGAAATTTCTCCTTTCCTACGGTTACAAGTAACACTCAAGCAGAGAGAGGCATGAAGCAGGAGTATTAAGAGAAAGAACTCATGGGAGATTGCACTCTGGAGATAAAAGAAACTTAATTAGGTTTTAGAGACCCAAAATAAACCAAATCTGTTCAAATAAATTAAATAAGCCACTTAAAAAAAGGTTAACCTTAAACATATTTAATTTGAGCAAATATAAGTAAGATTTAACACTCAGTGACAACATGAAAATATCACCTCGACATGAGGAAAGCAAGCTACTAGCTGTTTGGCAAGGGGGAGAGAGCTTCTCAAATTACTCTAGAGAATACAGAATTTATGATTACTTGCCAAGCAGCATACATATGTATTTGTACACAGACTAAGCTGAAGAAGCTCCCTGCCCTGACAGCACAGGCACGGCATCATAAATCCAAAGGTGTTGAGTTGTCTGAAAAGAGAGAAGGGGCAATCATTTTGTAAGCACAGCACAGCCAGATTTTTGGGGTATAGCCCCATTTTGGAATTGGTTCCTCTTGTTCTTCAGAGCATGAAACTGTTCTGCAGCTGCAGTGGCATGAAATAAGGACCTAACTTCTGATAGAGAGAGATCTGACTGATCAGACACTGAAGCACTTGGTCTCTGGCATGTATTTACAGACCAAGTCTGCAGATTGGGATGATGCTTGAAGACAATAAATTTCCTTTTTCGGGTGATAAAGGAGATGGAGAAGGCTGAGGTACTCAATGCCTTCTTCACCTTAGTCTTTACTGGTAAAACTTGCCTTCAGAAATCCCAGACCCCTGAAGCAATTGAAGACAACAAGTTCACGCAACCTGGTGAGGTGTATCCCTGAGGGCTAAGGGAGCCGGCTGACGTCACTGCGAGGCCACTCTCAATTACCTTTGGAAGGTGATGTTTACTGGGAGAGGTTCCTGAGGACTGGGAGAAAGGAAATGACACAGCTGTGTTCAAGAGAGGTGGGAAGGAGGGTCTGGGGAAATGCTGCTTGGTCACCTTCACCTCAGTCCACGGAAAGTGCTGCAGTCATTGCTGATTTATGAAGGGGAAATCCTGCCTGACCAACCTGATAGCTTTCTTCAGTGAGATGTCTGGGCTGGTAGATGAGGGGAGAGAGTTGTTTTTCTTGACTTAAGCAAAGATTTCAACGCTGTCTCCCTAACGCACTCACACTCAAACTGATGAAGTAGTGACTAGGTAAGTGGCCAGTGAGGTGGACTGAAAACTGACTGAACTGCCAGGCTCAAAGGATTGTGGAAGCCAGTCACTAGTGCTGTACCTCAGGGATTCATGCTAGGACCAATACTGTTAATCTTTATTAGTGACCTGGATGGTGGGACAGCACACGCCCTCAGCAAGTGTGCAGATGATCCTCAAAGAGGAGGAGGGGTTGATACACCGGATAATTGCACTGCCATTCAGCAGGAAGTCCAGAGACTGGAGGTCTGGGCCAACAGAAATCTCCTGAAGCTGACCAAAGGGAAACACCAAGTCCTGCCCTTGGGGAGAAGGAAACCCCAAGCACCCACCCAAACAGGCTGAGGGGTGTTTGGCTGGAAAGCAGCTTTTCAGTAAAGACACTGGAGACTGTGGTGGACACCAAGTGGAACATGAGCCAGCAGTACCCTGGGCCAATGGAGGTGATCCTTCCTTTCTGCTCAGCCCTGGCTAGAGCACGCCTGGAGTGTTGTGTCCAGGTTTGGACAGTACAACAAGAGAGTACTGAAGAAAGCCCAGTGAAGGGCCACTAAGATGCTGAAAAGGAGTGGAGCCTTTATGATACAAGCAGAGACTGATGATTGTTTAGCCTTGAGATGGAAGAGATCGGGGAGGGACATTATTCATGTGTATAAATATGTGATGGGAGAGAGTAAAAAGCATAGAGCCAGACTCTTCTCAGTGGTGCCCAATGAAAGGAAGGGGGGCACAAACTGAAAAACAGGAAATTTCATTTAAACATCAGAAAAAACTTTTTCTACTGTGAGTGTGGTCAAACAGAGGTTGGGGAGTATTCATCCCTTGAGATAATCAAGACCCAACTGCTCAAGGCCCTGAGTAACCTGCTGTAGCTGAGTCTTCCTAGAGCCCCCTGCCCCTCCTCTCCCCCATTTCTTTGATTGTAATTAAGCTGGTTGTAATGACTGGTGTATCTAACTCCCAGACCAAAAACTGCATTAAAATCAAGTTAAAGGTGAAGAACAGTAATTACAAGGCTTCTTAAATTAGCAGGCAAAAGTGTTACAAGATAAAAGCTCTGCAATTTGATGTGGTCTAAGTTCAAACTGAATATTAGCTAGAAGTATAGCCATCCATCAATTGACTTCATCTTCATCTGGGAGTTTATACCTAAAGACTGGATGTTTTGCCACGAGGACATATGCTCTAATGAATTCATTCACATGGTGTGGATTAGATGTAAAAGTCCACGGGCAATGTTGTTGGCTCACACTGTACAAGGGATGAGGTCAGATGAGCTTTTTTCATTTTTTCTGTCCATAAAGTCAGTGGAACTTGTGTCTTGCTGCCTCACATCTGTGCAGTTTCAATTTCGACAGAGTCAACGCTGAATATCTACAAAGAGTCAATGCCAAATAGACAAAAAATGCTACCAACACAGAAAATAAATTTTTTAATCCTGGCCCCCTAGAACTGATTTTGTCTTGCTGCTCTACAGGAAACTGGATCAGAATTAATGTGTTAATGCCATTGCAGCCAACGATGGTATGCACTCTCAGTGGGTGACTAGAAGTGAGCATGGTGTTCTGTCTCAAAAGGGATGGAGCAGAAAAAAAACGGAAGGACAGGGAAGTTTGATAAGCATGAATAAACATAGGAAAATTGCTTCATGAAGAGAGAATACAGATAAGGATTGCTTCTTTTAAAGAAGTGATAAGTATGCTGAAAAATACTGTAGACCTGTTGGCCCTTACGAAGATAATTAGACATAGCAGTTAACTTCTAACAGGAAAAATAGACAGAATGTATGTTTGAATTCTGCAGATCACTGCTACAAGATATCCTTGAACCCAGAAATCTATAATAGTTTTTTAAATGTTTGGACATTTTTTGATCGGATAACAAGAATGTCTACAATTACTGTAAGTAGGATGCAGTATAATGGATATCAACATTTGTATTTGAGGATACCTTTAAATGGAGAGGGAAATGAACATTTTTTCCCTGACTTATCTTACTCTACTATGGGATTTTCCTCATGTTTTTCTGAGGCACTTGGTGCTGAACGAAATGGCAGTGGATGAGGTGGACCTTTAACTGGAGAAGTATAGTAATTGCCATGTTATAAGTAAATAAGATTAGTAGAGCTGACAAGAAGTAACGGAAAAATGTCATGTTTCTTTCCCTAGTTTGCCCACATTGTTGAATAGTTGCCTATTCAGATTCATAAAAGGGCTGTGGGGCAAAATTTAATTCCAGCACTGTTGGTCCAGGAGTCTGCTGAAGATTAGTTAAAAGGAACGTGTTTTACTCTGTATAGCAGAGAAGTAGAAGTACTCACCTGGCCCAAAACCATGTTACTGCTTGCATCTGTCTGGCCACAGTTTAATAAATGAAAAAATGCAATCTTTCAAGTCTTCAGTATCATCTCCTGTGCTTGATGAGCCACAGGCTTTAGTATTTCACCAGCAATCTTCCTGTGTTGCCAAAATTAGACTAATTGACTACATACTTGTTAAGGGGAGAGATTTGGTGTCTGTCTCTCACTGACATCTTACCTAGATGTACAAACTGGGTGGTGTTGGGTCTAATCTTCTGTGGGGTCCAGACATGATATTGTGAAACCTGTGCCGGAGCAGGTTGCAGGAGAGAGTGCTTGCCAGCCGCCCCGCTGTAACTGTGGCACAGCATGATGAGAAGAAATGTAGGGCAAAATATACGAGTGCAAGAAGAAGAACTCTCTAGCTGTGAAAGCACTCACATGGGCATTGGAAGTGCTGCGTTCCAGTTCCAGCTTCAACCTCTTTTTTTTTGTACCTTATCCAATTACCATTTCTAATGCAAAATAGCTAAGCATTTGGAAACCTGACCATACATGGAATGAGATGAAGTACTTCACGCTAGAAGGCTACAGTTCATGTTTGTATTTTTAACAGAAAGAACTGAGAGGAAAAATGAGGCCAGGGTAATTGGGGTTTAAAAGAAGAGCAGATGAAGGGGTTAAAAAAGGAAACAGAAAAGTCATTTCAGAGCCTGTGGCAGCAGAAAAGAAGGATGGGCAAAGGAGCATGAAAGCAAAGGGGCAGAAGAGCATGTCACAGCATTAATAATATTTTCTCTTTGAAGAGAGTTCTGACATTCTGTGGAGGTATTTTTGGCATCAGAGTTTTAATATGCATTTTCATACAGCTTACACACTTAAATCTTGCAGTATTTCGAAGTACTCTCCATTGCTGTGTTTGTGAAAGTTCCCTTAATTTAGAATGAAGTTGTGATTCTTCCCTAAGATCCAGAATAGAAATATGACTATATATGTCTGTACAGCTTTTTTAATATTTGAGAAGTGAATTGCAGAACTTGTAAAAACATCCTGGTTCGTCGATCCTGGAAAGTGAATTACTTTGCTTTTTTGCAGATCAGAAGTCAGCTTCTATTGCTAGTCTGTGCATCTAATTTCTTTCAGAGGGAACACTTTGAGATAAATTTATTAGCTTGTTTCTTTTACACACATAGTTCTTCGTCCCCCTGTTAGAACCATCACCAGGGATGCCACCTAGCACCAGAACCTATTAACTGTAATTTGCTCTATGCATTGATTGAACACGGACCAGTGAAGGGTCACAAACTTTTTATCACTACTCATTTGAAAAATCTAAAAACAGATTCCAGAGGTGAAAGGACCTGCATCTTGACTCTTGCCTTGCAAATGTTTCTGACATAGAACTGTATACACATTTGATTTGGGGTGATAAGCTAGGTTTATGCAAATCACTTAAATACAATTATACATTTTGCTTCAAAATATCAAATACATTCTTCAGAACTTGAAGCTTTGCTAAAGTAAGCTTACGTAGAAACCAGTTTTCCCTTCATTCAAGATCTGTCATACTCATGTCTAAAGCTTAACTCTGCAAGTGAAATGATCAAGTTCCAGCCCTCTGTGGGTAAGCATCTTCTCAGTTCTTCCAACAATGCACAACAAACACATCCTCAGAGCCCAAAAGAGCAAAAAGAAATGAAAGCATATGCCTCCCAGTCTGTGCCTCACTTAGTCCATTAATATACCCATTAATAAATATATCTTCAGTGTCAGCATTTGCAGCCTACATACAGTTTTCCTCTGAAGTACTGATAAAGCTTATTGTGCCACCATGCTTGAATACCTTAGAGGTTTCAACATAGTTGACCTTACAGCACGCCAGTGAACTGAAAAGGTCTTACTGTTTTGTAGGTATAGAAGCAGAGATCCTGATTATTTTGCTTAGGGTAAATAAGAAATGTGGCAGAGTAGACAACTGGACCTGTCCCTCCTGAATCCCCACTTATCACCCTTTCCAAAAAGTTCCTGAAAGGTGGAAATGGAGACTATTCCATTGAAATTACAGAAAGCAACCTTTGTTTCCCCAGTCACAGATTCAGTAGAGATATAGGCATTAGAAACATGTTTATTCACACTCCTGTAAGTTTGCATATTCCACTTTCTCCAAAATCGCATGAAGCTTTGTTTTTCCTCTCAGGATCCAGATACAAGAGAGTATAGATGGGCTTGGTTTAGAATTCACACACATCCCCTGTACTTGAAAAGGCAATGAACTTTTACATATTAAATCACAATTACAAAACGGAAGGAAAAAAATCCATACCCATGCTAAATGGTACCTAAATTCACCTACCTTAGGTACAAACACAAGGCAGAGAGTAATGGTGCTGCAGAATATAATGACTAAAGCAACGATGCAGAACTGCACATTGGGTTGGTCCCGAGTAAGGAATGAAACAGCAGCACCAATAATGCACATTATCCCCACGTTGTATACACTCATTCCGATGTACTTGCTATCATTCAAAGCAGGAATGCTGACGTTTCGTGTCTCCCAGGCTAGGAAACACCCGAATAACTGAAATGATAAAAGAAGGAAAAAAGATGATAATTATAAGAGGAATTGGCTGACATCCAGAAAAGGCATTAATTTAAAACTGGTATGTTTTCTAACTTGACAAATATAGGTGATATTACAATACAGAGATATACACCTACCTTTTACCCAATATCTAATTACCTATGTGATTTGTTTGGCTCACTAGGACAGATTCCTGCTCTCACAAGAAAAATGTGAAACTTGGAATTAGTTGTGATGGGAACAGATTTTTCTAAATGCTACAGCTATCTTTATTTTATACTTTCAGTAATTTTTAAAGACAGTCCTTCCTGTTTGTTTTCAAGGATTCCAGTAAAGATAAAATGTGCATTGTTCTTTTAGCTATTTTTAGCAGCTGTTCTCAATATACTCTTATCAATCCAGTCATTCATTGTATGCTTATCACCTACATTAATAAACAGCAGTGCCAAGATGTGTCCCATGGGAGACAAATATGCAATGTAGAAAGTGTCACCCTAGTTGTTCAGACTGCAATTATAATGTCTTTTATTATAGTGGGAGTTGGTAATGGCCTTTCAATTGCAGTTGTCTAATGATTTCTGGCATAAAACATTCTTGTGGCAATTTTTTGTTTGCTTTTTTCTTTGGTGTATTTTTAAGTTTTAGCCCCTTTGTTATTTGCAATATGCTTTTGCAATTCAGCCGGGGAAAGTCTTTAGTGTAAGGAAGCTGTCTTCATCCCTTGAAATTTAATTAGACTTTTCTACAACATGAACTGCTGCAAACGATTATTTTCTTTCTCTTGCATTCCTCAGAGAAATTCTGGCAACGCAGCAGAACCATAAACGAACTCAAGGCATTGTAAATAGTTAACCCAGCCTACAGTCTAGGCAAAGCTCGGTAAGAGTGTATGGTGCCCTGGGAAGAATGGCAGACAGCAGATGGTACCGGAGGGAAGGGAAGGACAGAGAGAGGAACCATCACTAAGACCCAAGACATGGTTCCTGTGTTTTCTGGCTTTTTCTGATCACACTGCAGGGACAGACAAGAAGGAGAAAGAAAAAAGGCACACTCCCTTTGACCTTGGTACCCTTCCTCCCAGACCATCACATTTGTCCACTGCCATGCCATGGAGATAATCTTCTCTTTTATACAACTGCAACCTATGTGGTAATCCAGGAAATTAGAGGTCTATGATGATGCCATTTGGGGATTAATTGCAGTTGCCTAGTAAAAATTTACCTTCTGCTTTTTTTCCTGTGGGAAAAAAACCCTAAAAATTTCAAAGGCAAATAACCTGGACTAGAAGAACATTGTTGGTTGCCAGTCAAGCACAAGAGAGCTGGAAACTGACAGATTTATGTTTGCTGTACAAACTCAGTTCTGCCCTTACATGCTTTCAACTGTAGTAACAACTGGACATTAATAACTGCAAATTTCCTTGATTATTCGCTTAGTTTTTACCTCAACTAACAACAGCAACAAACCCAACCATTTGTGACTCAGCCACTTTGCACTCCCACAGAAACTAGCAGGCTGCAGCCACCTGCCTACTCACCCAGGCACTTCAATCCAGAACTTGCTGCCGAACTGCCAGCCCTGCCCTTCCATTGCTGAGCTTGCCCGCTAGTTTATTTCATTCTCTTGCCTACAGTACATATGCTACCCTGCCACATGTTCATGAGCAGACCTGCCTGGAAGGCTTTGGTGGATTAAGCATCTACTCTCAGCCCATGGAGTGTGGCAGGCTGGAAGTGCTGCCTAGTCCAGGCGAGCCTATTGCTCACCCACTTTCCCATGCTGCCATCACTGTTGCAATCTGAGTCAAGATACATAGGCAGGGGTGGCCCTTCCCAGCAACAGCAGCAGCGGTTGGCCTTGCAATCCTTACCCAAGTCTTCCTTGGCACTGTTCCTACCCTGCCCCCTCCACACGGTCCTGCAAGACATGGTCCTCTCCAGGGTACTCCCTTGCCTCCTTGTCACAGGCCTACCTCTTCTGTTTTACTCATCTCCTCTTGCAGGACTAGATGCCACACCTCATCCCAGTCCCTTGCCTCTTCTCCTGCCCTTCCCAGCAGCCTAAGAAGTGCAGGAAGAAAAGTAGTGGCTGCTGCAGGAGGAGCATGGGAGAGGGCTGCTCTTGAGGGGTCAAGGTAAACGTAGACAGCTACCTGGAGGAGAGCGGTGTCTCAGAGCCATTCGGGTAGGGCAGTTGAGATGTGTAAACCATTTATTGAGCTGGGTAGCTTTGTGCCAGAGAAGCAGCTCATCCCCTAATACATTTTCTAGAGGCCCTCAGGTAACCAAGATGATGCTTCCAATAAGGAAGGATGCAGGCAGCACTCCTCTGCTGTTGGGTCTGGCACTGTGCACAGATGGAGCAGGGAATGTACAGACTCCTTTACAGGCTCTGCAGAAGCAAGTGGTCCACTGTATTGACCTGGCTGCACGGGGGACATACACCGGTGATACCGTTATTGAGGATACAAACCTGTTCCTCCCAGACACTCCACTGTCTCAGCAGTTGCCTGCTCTGCATTCCCTGCACTCTTGCTGCTGTGCAGCTCAGCTGTGCTGCAAATTTACACTTTGCCAGTCCCTGAACTGACAAACAGGCTGGTCTAGGCTGAGCTGTTTTGAGGGGCAGAAGGAATCCTTGTGCGTGTGTGTCTATATCATGTTTTTAAAGGGATGAGACCCTGATTAACTATGGAGAAGATTTCTATCTTCTCCTGCTACAATTAATTATTAATGAGATTTTTAGGGTTGTAGGTCATCCCTCACTCACCCCCACTTCTCCCAGTATGAACAGATTCCCTTCCAAAAGCATTATTCTGGGAATACAGCCAACATACTTAAATGAGGCCAGCACTTATTACAAATAATGGGCATGAATTTATAGCTGAGGCAGTTATAAAGCGATCTAAAATATCAATTATAATGGAAAAAGATCATTTGAACAGTGTTGTGGGGGTTATGGTTTGGCCTATTCTCATTTATAATTGAGAACAGCATGGAAAACGGTTAAGTATCTTCCAGATGAAAGGAAGATATTTATTTATATGATAACGAAAGAAAAGGAGAGACTCTTGCAGCAAGTGGGTTTCCTCAGAATGATGCACTATAAATTTGAGAGCATTGGTTTTAATTTTTATTGGCATTTTGGGTAAAATTCTTGCCTCAGGAAGAGAGCTCTCCTTTTCTAAAAGTCACAGCTCATCTTTGAGACTCAAACATGGATAAAAGCTGAGAGTTTTCTGCAGCCAGCTGCCAGGGCAGTTGTGATTGCAGAGGTGCTCCTTGTTTGCCTGCTACAGGTGCCTGCAGGGCTCCATGGAGTTGATAAGCTTTCTCCTCTGAGACAGAGCCTTCCTGAGGGAACAGGACACTTTGCTTTCCCTCCATCTGCCCTTCTCATGTTCCCCCTTCCTGAGGCTCAGCCAATCTGCACAAATGAAAGATTCACTTTTATGACTGCAAAAATCCTGAAAATCCCTAAAATGGCTTGGTTGAGGAATGGGATGCAGATGTTGTTAGTGAAAGGTCCAGATTTCCATGGTTCCTTGACAAGTTCTGAATATAAAACATATGAGCTCCAGTTAAAAAACACGGACTCTCAGTACCCCAGTTCAGCTGCTCTTTACTCCTGATACCTAAACTTTAAACATTAATCTTCCCCAGCTATGTAAATCACTCTTCTTATTATGCTTAGGGACACCTAAGTCTTGAGACTGTTGTGCAATTTAAGGACTATTTGACATTTAAGGCCTGCTGGGATTTGCAATGCAGCTGTCTCTCCTCCTATTGCTCCTGGAGGCTCAAGCTGGTAAAGGCTTCTCAGAGCATGTCTACCGGCTTGGGCCCCACACAAAATACAGCATCAGCCATCTTTGTTCAAGACAATGATGCTGGTGATGTCCATTGCATAGCTTCATGTTTGGACAACATGGCACAATTCCAAATTTTGCCTGAGGTGTGCTCCCTAGCCCCAGACTAAAGGCTGTCTTCAGAAGGAGCTCTCAAACTTCTTTCAGAGCTGTCAGATTTTATGTAATGAAAGACTGACTGTCTTAATTACTTGGGCACTTGCGTGGGATGTTAGTTCTGATCTCTGCTGAGAATTCTGATTAAACAGTCTTTAGAGAAGGCGTGCATGAACACACTGGGACGGAGGCAGGCAGCTCTTAGCAGCGCTGATGTGCTAAGGAGAGGGGTAGGACACATGTGTCCCTACTGTTTTACACCAGCTCACTGAGGCAGCTCCTGGCTGGCAGTTGCAATTCCCATCTTGAGGCTCATGATGCATCCTGTGCATCCCAGGAGTTTGAATAACTCAGGGCTATGCATTCTCCTATAGAAAGCAGTTATCTAGAAGTTAAGGAGCACAATAGTCTACTGTCAAGTCTAATGGTCTAATTCAAGTCCCTTTGAGGATCTCAATCAAAGACGCATTGAGAATGCAACTAGGAAGGCTTCCTACATCATTAGTCATTAACTTAAAGCCTTTCCCATTTTGGTCTGCTAAATACACATCTTGTTGATGTAGAAAGCATCATAAAGTGTTGTTTTGGGTTTTCTCTGAAGGTATGGGCTGTACAGGCAAGATTGGTTTGTTTCATCTTTTGTTTGAGGGTAGGCAGCTTCCATTTGACACTACATTGATTTAGAGTATTACCTTTGTAGCAGCTGATTTGGTGGGTTTAGGCTGTGTTGTCAGTGCACCTAAAAAGGCTGTGAGAGAGACAACCATTGGGGAAAACAGTATCTGAAGTCAACGGGATTATACCACTGTCACTAAAGATAGAATTCTGGTCACTAAGAGACATCTGTGTTAAAGTCTTAGAGGGATAACAGGACTATGGAGAATACAATATTTGTGTTTACAGAGTTTAACGGGCAAACATTAATTTTTAAAAATCTTGTACTGAATAAGTTGTGATAGCTGGGAATATAACAAAAGTGTTTGCAGCTGAAGTATTGGAAAACATTTAACACTGTTTTTCAAAACTCTACTGGCTAGTTCATTTTAAATCTTGTTCACCAGAATTACTGCTAAACACAGCAACGATTGCTTACTGATCCACAACATATATTAATACAATCAAGTGCCTAATTTGCTATTGGACTGCATAGACTGGCAGATGGCAGGCAGGAAATTATTTATCCTCCTATATTCCCTCTTGCCCTGTACTGCCCTTAAACCATTTTGTCTATATATGTTTCATTTCAAAGTCATGTCTGCTTACACTTTGAACATGGGTTACGAGCAGTATTAGGAAAGAAAAAGGAAGAGAATTATCCTGAGGATATCAGACAAGAGCAGAGAAATACCAGAGGAAAAGTCTCCAATCTTGTCAGAAGTCATGCTTGCCAATAACTAGAGGGTATGGTTTTGGAAAGTTTATGTATTGGACCAGGCTGCAGCTTTGCAGCTAATTACAGTATTGTACTAGCACTTACTGAGCTCACTTGCGGATCATAGCCCTGCTGTGCTGCGTGAAAGAACAAAAGCAAACCTTTACTTCAAAGGTCTTACATCAGGGGATATTTGTTTTGGTTTGGTTTTGGGTTTTGCGGTTGGTTTTTTTTTTCCCTAGCTAGATTACTGGGAAACTTCCCCTCTTGCCGCCCCTTAAAACAAAGGCAGTTCCAGACTCTGGCCTGTAAACACCTCTCTGTCTGAAGTAACTGTGAAGCTGAAGTTGTGGGTTTCCCTACTCATGTTCATTCATTACGTCCAGATCATCACAGACATAGGCACATTTTTATTTCAGTGAAATGGCTGCAGATTTTTTTCAATGAGAATTTTCGAAACTAAAAAAAAATAAGCATTTTGATTTTTCGGTTTTCACTGGAGAACTGGGCAGCAAAGCATACTGAGCAGTTTTCAGGAAGATGTGTAGAAAAGTGACTTTTTTTTTTTAATTGCCAGCACACCAAGTATGGTTAGCAAACTGAAAGACAAAATATACCCTTGTAGGTCTCCTACTTCACAGCCCGTATAATCTGATGTTAAACCATCACTCACTCCCTGGATCAGGTATGAGTCAGCGGTGTATTTAGTTCATTTTCACACAGCTGCTCTGGATAGACAGTACTAAAGGGAAGCTTAATACTTCTATGGAGCATTAGGATAATAGCTAAATATTTTTTTAATTGCAAGATACGATATTCAGCTATTCAGCAGAAGGGCTTTCTTCGTAAAGGTCTTGGCAAAGTCCTTTATGCTGCAGGGCACTAAGTATGGTCCTGCAAGATGGAAAAGCAGCTGCACAAAGCTATGGACAGTAACATGCATCCAGATAAAATTTTCCACTTTATACTCCAGCCTCCCAAATCAACAGGTTCATAAAATCTTTTCCCTTCTTTCTATTCAGACTGTGTTTGACTTTCTTCCACATAACTTCTGCTTAGTCATGATACACATTATAGTAACTAAGTTGAAACAAATACGCAATTGGTTATTAGCGAATATCCATTTGGAATAGCTTTATATTGTCTCTGGCATAAGATTACCACAAACAATCATAGCACTGTAAAACGATCAAACATCTCTGGTAAAAACAAGTGTGTGCTGCAATTTAAATCTATTTCTGCTATATAAAAATTGGTGCCAAGAGACATGTAAGGGAATACGGCAATATCTGCAATGTTTCAAGAATGTATTTGAAGTTTCCTTATGGTCATAGTAGGGAAAAATTTATCCTACAAAACCATATGGTAACTTACGTTTTGGATGCTAAAACACTGTCAATGTTTTATTAAAGATATAACAAATATCTAGTACCACTATAAACTACCTTCCCCCACCACAAAGCTTAACTATCTTCCTCTCTAATGATTGTAAAATGGGACAGATGGGTTGGTGCTAAAGCCACCACAAATATGAGTTGGAATCGTGCAAAGTAATTGAGAAGGCGGCAGTCCCTTTTTCTGTGTAGTCTTTTCGATCATGAAGGGAATTAGGAAAGAATGCAAGTAAATGAGTTAAAAATCAAAGGTATTTTCAGAAAATAATTAGGAATTTTAACATAATCTGGAAACTATTCAATTTTTCTACACAGAAAATTTATTAATTTGATAAAGAGATTAATTACAAATAGACAATTTTTTATATATAATATAATAAGACAGTTGGGAGGGACTTGAAGAAATCATTTAGTGCAAGCTCCTGCTCAAAAAGCAGGCTCATCTGCGAGGTCAGACCAGGCTGCTCACAGCTTTATCCAGTCTGGTCTTGAAAACTTCCAAGGATGAAGGCTGATCAGCCTCTCTGGGCAACCTGCTCCACTGCTTCACTTTCCTCAAAGCGAAAGAGATTTTTCTTTATATCTAGTCTCTATTGAGTAAACATAGTAAAACAGTAAAAATGAGGAGCCCAGGTTACACACCACAGCTGTACTGTTCATAAGCAGCTCCTGGGCTAGATGTACCGAGAGGGCTCAAGCAGTGAAGCAGTAGTGAGAAGCTACACCCAGCATCCAGCAAGGATGGTCAGACCGTTCCTCAGTATCATCTCCAGGTGCCTGAACGCTGTTAGCACCCAAGTTTCTGCTTCTGTGCACGCTAACAGCTGCCTGGACCCTGGCTGCGTATCTGCTTACTGATGCCTGTCATACAGCCAGCCTGTGCCGGTATTCAGAGAAGAGGCATTCCGGGCTAGTGAGGTCCGTGTACCCTGGCCAACCGCTCTCCCCTCCTGCCCACCAAGGCAAGAGCACCAAGTGCTAACTGAAGACTGTGCCGCTGGGCACCGACTGTAGCCCACGCTCTAAACCATGGTACTTAGCTCCTTTTTGCCAACCTACTTCCAAGTGCATGAAAACATTGGAAAAGTAATGTTTATGGCTTAGCCATCAAAGTGAAGGAAGCTATTGGAGAATGGAGCAGGGGAAGCAACAGGAATATTCACAAACAGCAACTGAAAGATGTTTGGGTATGTGCTGTAAACAATCTGCCCTAAACTTCATAAATGTAAAGAAGCTTTCCTTACCTTAAAAATTGTTTTGGTTGTTGTGGAATTTAAAACAAACAAGCAATAACATTGGACATAGACTAGACAGAATGTAACAAAGGTTAAAAAGAGGAAATTCATAATAATGATTATGAATTAAACTTCTAAAATGCAGATAGTGGAAAGGGAAGTTAAATATATAGTAGAAAATGAATGGCTAGCAGCATTAACAGAATTCATAAGGATTTCTAAAAATGCATGTGGAGGAAAAGGAATCCTAATAATGATTCATTCCTTGGAATTTGACAAACTCAATAGTAATGATGCATGATAAGATATGCCTAATGAATATTTTTGTCCTATATTTATATAGAGATGCTGTCCTATATTTATATAGAGATGGAACAATGCATTCACATCTTCCCAAAACAGTGAAATGTACCTTATTCCAGCAGTAAGAGAGCTCTTGAAAACCCCATCAAGAAAAGCTGTTATAATCAGAGAGATCTGGTAACTTGCATGCAGGAGTTTTAGGAATTGATTTAGAAGTTGTTTGGACTGCTGACTTAATTGTTGATATTTATTGGAATTCTGGCAAAGCTCCACTTAAGATATAAAAAGGCCATATGGGAAAAGAGAAAGTGGAACATCTTCAGTGATTACAGAGCTATTACGGTAATTTCTATCCTAAGCAAATTAATGAAATAGCTGATACATGAACTCAGGCAATAAATGACACACACAAAAAAAAGATAGCTATATATTTCAAAATGCTATTATTTTTTTCAATGAGATTGCAAGACTGAATAAAGATAATCACATTTATGCAGCTTACTTGGATTTCTCAGTCGTATTTGTCTTAATACTGCAGAGTATTGTTGTTTAAAAATAGTATGTTACAAAATCAATACAATAAATTTGAACTGATTGAAATCTAGGTGATAGATCTCAACGTGTAACTATTAATGAGAAGGTACTGAAAAAAAAAAGGTAGGTTTCAAAAAATTCCTAACCTAATGCTGTCCTATATTTGTACAGTGACTTGAAGAAGGCTATTACATCATGGCTGAAAATGATGCAGAGAAAACAAGGGTGGAGAATGGTAAACAATTAATAGATGTCATTTTCATAAAGCAGTAAGATTTTTAGAAATGTCACAGAAATTTGGCCAAACTCAGGGTAGTTTGCCTACAAATAAAGGCATCAGGTCATTTTAGAGAAAGAGGGATAACATATATGCAAGATGCACCAAGGTTCAAGGTTTGGAAGTCAGAGCTAGACAAATTCAACATAGAGATTAGAGAGCCTCAGGAAGCCAGAGGGATTCTTTCAGACTTGAAATGAAGGTTGAACATTTTCCCAAAGATATATTTTAGTTGAATTAATACTTTATTTGTCTTCATAAATCAATTATGGAGTTGTGTTGTGCAGTATGTCAACTATAGTGACCAAAACAGAACACTGGAATATGAATTATTAGAAGGAATTAAATTTCTTATTCTTAGTGACCTTTACCAAGTCCCGTGATGACTATGCATCAGTTTTTCCTATCTCCACCATGAAATACTGATGTTTTCATGCTTAGCAGGGTTAGTTAAGGACCATATATTAAAAACTGTGTATCAGAAGTGGTCAGTAATATTAGTTATAGCTTAAAACCCCCTCAATTAACACAGCGTAAAAGTAGGATTTGATATGCAGAGCAACAGCCAGACTGAAAACATACCTTGGCCTTGAAAGCCTGTTTCTCAGTAGCTGAATAATATGTAACTGTAATAATACATATGAGCAACACAATGAAACTTCCAACATATGTACACCTTGAGTTTAATGTTAATTAAACACACTATTAGGAAGAGGGCAATCAAACTGTAGACGAGTCTAGTGTGTGTGGTTAATAAGCAAAGCGTCCTAGAGGAGACCAATCCATCCTTAATCTGGTATTGTTCTGGCTGAGATCAGAAAAATAATTCATATCCCTCAGAAAAATGTTAGTGCACTCACTAATAATGCACCACTGGCAAGTTTAAGATGGTGTGATTTCAATCATCCTTTGGAATATATGAAATAAAGGTACTTTTCAACCATGTCTACATCATCAGAAATCAAGAGCTAGACATACTGCAACTGATGGTCACCATGTACATATAGACAGACCTTGAACTTGTATGTAGCCTTTTAGGAGCTGAACCTGAGATGGGAAAAAAACTGAGTCCTATGTGTATGGTGGGACTTGGCTAGGGTCACTAAGAAGACTAATACAATGACAAAGGCAAGATTTAGGATGGTCGCCTTCCTGTTATTCTCTGGTCACCAGTCCTGAGGAATCTGAATCCAATAACTGAGAAGCCTTCATGCAGTTAGTAAGCATTTCCTCACATCCCTTCAAACGCAGTACAACAATCGTGAAACTGACTTTTAATGTTTGCTTACTTTAATATGAAAGGAGCCTGTGCATCCTAGTAAGTAATGCCTTCCCATATTTTGCCTTGCCTTGCCTTCCTTGCCTTTTCCTGCCCTTCTGTGCTCTGCCCTACCCTGAGTGATTTATTCACTGCATCGTTGCATTTAAGTCATCAGAATGGACAGTATTGCTTTCTATCTTCAAATCAAAAAAGAAAAGTACTTTTTTAGGTTAACCCAATTTTTTGTATTCTCATTTTGAGACAATAAGAGGTCACTGTAAATAATTTTGGCCTGAGTAAATCATTAAGCCATTTCACCTTAAATATGTATTCTGCTGTAATTAGCAATACTAGCTCTTTAGTATAAAGTATGTTAGAGATAAGTATTTTGTTATTACAAACTGCAGAATTTCATATTAGATAAACCTTTATAAAATGATACAGTAACATGAGAGGTTCTGGTTTTTGTTCTGAAGGCAAAGTAGGTGTGGCGTACAGAAACATCTTTGGTGATGAGATAAAATGCATCAATCCTGTTGTCCTCACATAACTCACCATAGCAATTATTTAAGTGATTCAGAAGTGTATCTTCCTTTTTCATATGTAGCGATTTGTGTGATAAAAGGGCACTGGAGTAATAAAAAGTGTATATTTCACTGGTGGTTATGAAACACTGTGTGCCTGAAATAAGTATAGTGAGTAATGCCAAATGGCATTTGCAAACTTAAACAAACTGAGTCACATATCTTGTAGAAAACAGTCCAAGATAAGTGCCAACAAACCAATCTAGGGCAAAAGACTAGTGAGAACCAATACAGTTTCATTACTGTCCAGCACAACTTGAACTTGAAAGAAACTTCAAAGAAAATTACCTGAGAATGTATTTTAAAAATATATAATGTTATTTTCCCTCTTTAATAACAAATTACAGATTTTTAATTTAAAACATTATTGAAGTTATTTTTGCAAAACGACCCCACCATTTGTTTGAATCCTTCAGTATTTTTAAAGCAATTTTAATTTGATTTGTTAATTTACACCGCTCTAAGTGAACCAAGTGTATTTACTTGTTTATTTTTCAAACAGAACCACAGAGAAAAATGTCTTAAGCACTTGTATAAGGAACACTGGCAAATTCTACCCAGGAGAACACAAAAAATGAACTGTTCAAAATTTCTGTACAAGAAGATTGCAAAGTAACAAAAGTATGGACAACATTCTTCCTTTTAACAAATTATCTAAGAAAAATCTTGTAAAGTGAAAAATACTCTCCCAAGTGAAGAGCAGGAATTTATTGACAGATATGTCAAATCAGTAATAAAGTAATATACTAGAAAAGGGATGAAAAGTTAAGAACTTCATCCCTAAAGATAAATAAATGACCTAACAGATACGAGCCATCACCACAGAGAATGTAAATACTGCAATAAAGTTAAATGCCTTGTCAGCAATTGGGTACTAAAGCTATGCTTTCCAGTTTATCTGTGTCTCTTTGGAAGATTTGGCTTAAAAACGAGACCAAATCAGAAATTGGCACTGTGCAGATTAGGAAAAATCAAAGAAAGATATATAAGTAGGAATTTAGAAGCTCCCAGCTCCACATGGAATTGCAGACAGGCCCCGCTGCAGTACAGGGTCTTTGACAGCCTGAAGGATCCCTTGCTCCCTTTTATTTGCAGCTATCTGTTTTAAGTGGACTGGTTCATTGGTGTGCAAAGAAGCTCCAGGTACAATGTACTGCTACAGTCTGGGGTGATGCGCTGTGTTTTTGCATGAAGCGTGATGTGTTATGCCAATGGACAGTTATATCTTACTGTGGCCCCAGTGCTGATCAGTGTCATGGCTCCTAACTTCTGGTGGCCTAGCCTTCAAAACAAAAATCCCTCAATGCTGTGCTACATGCTGAGGTTACTGTGAATCCAGAGCCACTCAGAGCTGCCCGGTAAGAAATGCTGAGATGTGGAATCTCTCCTAATTCTTGGTCCTTTTGGGAGCATGAAGTATGTCCTAGCTCTTAGTTTCACAGCCTGCTTGGACATTCTCCTAAAAATAGGCATCTACGCCTAAAGTTACTTTTTTTTTTTCCTCTTGTTTAAATGGGAAGGTAGGAAGGCTTCCTTTTGGTTGGTAGCTCCAGGATCAGAGCTCTCACCTGGGAACTGGAGAGATGTGGTGGTACTGCCTTCTCTGCCTGAAGGCACTCCCCAGCAGAACAGTCTGACCACAAAGCTACTGACTGTTTAGAATTAAAAAAGAAAAAGCTCTCATCCCTTCCTGTTGAACTTCGTATTGTGTATTTAAAGATCTTTCAGCCTGAAAAAAGCAGCATGAAAGGCAGCAGGACTCTGCAGCCCAGCAGAACAGTCATTCGCAGTGGAGAGGGAAGACAAGTACTCCAGGCACCAGCAGCTCCCTCTCCCTGGCTTCCCCCAGGGCAGCAGCACCAACCACGGTGAGTGGAAGCAGCTGGCCGAGTCCTTCACGGGTGTCCTGATGAACAGGCATGCTACAAATACACAGAACAGATTGAACTCTTCGGGCAGTGTAAACTAATGTTTATCTCAGTTTAGGATCCAGATGGGGCTTAGCTCAAGATAGGTGTTCAGCTGGTCAGTGCTATCAAAATCAGATGTTTTTAAAACCTTGAGGCTTAGGAGCTTTTAATCACTAATAGTCACCTTTACAGGTTTTTTTTTGAAACTATGAAGGTTCAGGATTCCTGGTTCCTGAGGTCCTTGTTCATAACTAAATCTTTTTGTGGAGATGGGCCTCGGTGACAAAAGGGTTATTTTGATCCAGGCTCCAAATTAATCTTGCTTCTCCTGTGACAGTCCCTGAAGGACATTTGCAACTCAGGGGCAAACATCTAGAATAACCTAGTCTCACCTTTTTTGGAGAACTTAAATGAATTCAGGTGATCGGGCTTCTTTATTTACAAAGTTGTTGCATTCATAGACCCATCTTTTCACTATTGAATTTCTTGGTTTGCGGTATATCTATAGTATTCAGCTTAAGTGCTATTAGAGTCTTATTTATTTTATGTATTCATATATCCACATATTACCACCTAATGAACTTTGGAACAGGTCCAGTTATGAAACGATGTATTCAAGGAAGTTTTAACTCACTCCCAGCCATCAGGAAAGCAAATATAATTCAGTTCATGCCTATCAGTAAATAGCAGTCAGTGTTGTGCAGAAGCAGCTATGCTTACCATCAGCAGCCCTTTATAAGCGTAGACAATCCCAAGCCAAATTGTCATGTGAGTGTTTTCACAGTGCTCCAAGATTGGTCGGATGGAGATATCTCTGCCCGCAGGGTCTGGCTGCAAAAATAAAAGATGAAATATGTGGATTCAGATTTCATTTGTATTCACACCTCAGAGGTACTTAAATCTATTCTCAGTAGATTGAGGATGTGTAGAGTACAGAGTGAACAACTTTGAAGTAACTAACTTGTGATGACTGCAGACCCTTGAACCTGCAAAGGAATACAGGGAAAACCAAAGATCTGAGGAAACAACTGCATGATAGCTACCACCAGGTGAGGTCACCTCTACTGCAAACCAGAAAGAAAATATCTGAAGTCACGCCGTCTTTAACAGTGTCAGTCACATTTATCAGCTTTAGGGCATCTAATTTTTCTACAAGGCAAACAGCTTGAATGCACAGGCATGAAAATAAATGTGCTTAAAGTCATCCCTCCTTTCACCTGCGGTTCTTCTGTTACTGGCAAATGGCTGATAAACAATGTATGAAACACTGCTGTGTTTCAGGTGTTTTTTCATTGATAACCATGAGCTAAATCAAAGACCATTTACCATGGAAACTACATCAGTAGCTTAGAAGAGAGTATAAATAATCAAAAATCTGGAAAAAACGTCCTTTAGAGCAAGTGAACGTCTATGCAAAATTTAATACTGCTGGAAGTTTTGTAGCTTTCCATTTATTTTGAAAAGGAGATTGTATAAAAGCGCAGAATCAAGACGACTTGCAGACTACCAGGACTGTTTGTATGAGGGAGAAGTCATAATTAAGACTCAGAGAAACCTGCAAGAACAACCCCCAATCTCCCTCACCTTTTTTTTTTTTTTTCCACAACAGGAAAAAAAACCAGTTGACACAAAGACCAAACTGGTACTAACTACTATGCTGTCTACAATTAGAATATATATTAGGGTATGGTCCAACTGCTTTTTAATGGTGTACGCTGTATAAGAACACAAGGTGCCTCTCATATGTGATCCTAAGAGAACCTGTTTTGGTTAGATACTGCAGAATCCTCCTGTTGGCTATTCTGAGCTGTGTGTACCTACAGCCTGTTTTGCTTTACAGAATACACTGAAATACTGAAAGCTATTTTTCCTTTCTACTTTGAAACACTGGATCTGAACTTCAGCTAAGCTAAGATCAACCCAGACATAACTTTCTATACCTGGTTGTCCCAGTGGGCTTTGTAATTTCCCTTTTTGATGAATAACATGTGTAAAATGTCTCCTGCAGAAGTATAACGATTATTATATGAGATAAGGAAAAATCACATTTTCACCAACTGAAACGTAGAAGTGTATGTGGAAGGATTTTAGAGAGATCTGAATAATTTCCTAAAGCTTATTCTTGCTGCCTCTGATGTTGGTATGAATTTTGCTATGGATTTCAGTGGTCACAGCATTAATCTGCAGCTCAGTTTCTTCCATCAGTCTTTTTGTATTGCCCCTGACCTCATACACTGTAAAAAGATAACGTAACAAACAAGGAGGTAGACACAGGGGGGCAAAAAAAGACCCAAACAACCTTGTGCTATGCACGGCACAGTCAAAGGATTCGCAACTTTCTTTGCAAATCCTGCAGTAGGCAAGACATTAACATTTAAAACCTTTTCTTATCCTGGACTTCTATAGAAAACGTGAACAGGAGAATAAAGATCTTTGAAAAAAGGTGTCCTAAAATAAAATAAGGTAAAAACCAAGAAGGCAATATTAACTGTCCCAGAGAGCTTATGACTCAGCCCTACCAGTTGCGGATGGCAAGCTAACAACCATTAGCTGAAGAATTGAAATGACTGCAAACAGTAAGTGGCATCACAACATTTAAGATGCTACGGATGTTTGTCTGGGGATCAGTTAAACTACCTCATTCTCTCTCATCAATGCCAAAAGCCCAATGCTAAAATTTAGGTGCACTGAAGGGAAAGTACCCTTTCACGTCAAAGTTACAACCTGCTATGTTCAACATCATTTTTGACTAGTATGAAGTAAAGTTCACATGGCAAATTATTCAAATATAGCTCCGAATGTGTAACTTATGTGTGAACAGGACTGTACTACGGAGACATTTTTCTGAAATTCTAAACTACACCTGAGCCTGCTATAAAGATTTTTTTTCCATGTATGCCAGTAGTTGCATCCCTCATGGTCTAGAATTATGGAAATTACACAAAATTTAAGTTTGTGGTGATCAGAATGTCTTTTTTCTTTTTTTTTTTCCACACTGAGGAGTCAGCACAGGACTGCCTCTTCATTTCCCCAGCTCTACGTCCTTACTGCCATGTATTCCCTCTATTTCAGTTTTGTACTTTTGTGAAACAAGAAAGTTTATAAATAACATAGACTTCCACTTGGTGCAATGGACGATGTCATGTGGTTTGTTTCCCTTCTCCGTGGATTGAAAACTCCACTCACACTTAGACTGAAGCGTTCCACCACTTTCAACCAACTATGAGCAACTGGAATTATTCCTTCTTTTGAAGAATATTACTGAAATGCTAACTCTTATTTGGTCAGTGGCAGATTATCTTTTTATTTTCACTATGTGGTTATTCTCTAATGCGAATTTGCTTCAAAACTGGAAAGCATATGTCCATTCATTACTCAAAACTGAGAGATCCAGACAGAAAAACGACAAAATGGAAACCATAACTTGTTTTCAAATCCTATTAGAGAGAAAGAAGTCACATCATTTCCTTAGTAGGAAGATTGCCAGATTTTATAAGGCAATGATAGTTTAAAACATAAGTTAATTAAATAAAACAGTGTATTCTGATTTTCTATGTGAGATAAGAACTTCTTGTGAAGTGCTCTAGAGGGAGCAGGAAAAGAGAGAATACTGATTGCAGCATCAGCAAAAGTGTATATGGGGCAGCACTTCTTTCAAAGCACTTTCCAGATCTGCAAGGTGGTAGTATTTTCAACAAAATTTTGCTGAATACTTGTGCATGTGGAGTTAACCATTGGCAGGTAGCGGTAATTTTACAGTGAACTGATTTTTCTGATTACTTATCGCTACTGCAAAATGACATTCCTGTTTTACTGCTTTCAATTTGCCATTCTGTTTCTTCACTGATTTTGCATGAATTAACTAATCATAGCAAAAAGCTGGGTTAAAAAAACATATGATATTTTCTGATGTCAAAAGAATTTTTAAAAACTCTACAATTACAGCTGAATGGAGCACTTCACTGACCTCTCTAATCATCCACCATTTGTGCACTTTGTTACTGCTTTAGAGAGGATGACAACATAAATGCTACTAGTGATTATATATGTACTGGAAATTTGCCCTTTCCTTTTATAGAAAACAATCTAAATGCCCTTCAGATGTCATTCTCAAAAGCCTGAAGACCTATCTTGTGATTAGGCTGAAGCTTTCCTACCTCTTCTGAAACCTAATAAGGTTTCTGACATTGACATCAATTTCTGGAGTGTTTTCAGCAGGTGAACATAAACAGTTTAATCTGTTCACTTCATACGAGTTGTGTATCATCACCAGTAAAATGCTTGTTTTACATGAGATCTGCTAGGTGTAGAAAACAACCCAAACCAGTAAACCTACAGAATGTTTATATCCCCTCTCTGTGCATGTTCAAATTATTATTAGTCACTTCTGTAGTTTTATTGCCTTTTCATTTTCTTTGCTGTTCAGTCTGCTGGGGGCTGGCAGATCCTTGTCGTCATGGGTGAGCGATGGCTTAGGTGGGTACTGCCAGAGGCAGGAGTGAAGCTTAAAACCACCTGGAACCAGCAGGGAAATTTGCAGGAGAGACCAGGGCAGGAGCAATGACAGAGACTGCCGAGTGCCTCCTGTCTTACCTACACCTCCTCAGAATAACTGAGCAGCAATGAGACTCTTCTTTCCTTCACGTAGCTATGGATTGCAATACAAAACTACAGGCTCGGTTTAAGTTGCTTTCCAGAGTGGCCCATGTCAGGGAAGCAGAAAGGCAGTGCTTCAAGTGCAAGGGCTGTTTTTGTGGAACAATTGTCTCAGTTCCTTTAAGATCTGGCTGTACTTGGGTAAACAAATGCATGCAGTGTAATGGACAGCTTTCCTTATCTCAGGCTAAGGTGTGGGAAGATAAGGCAAACCACCCTGAGGCACCTGTGCCTTCTGGGCATGATGTTATTTGATCCATATAAAGACAGCCCATGTCTCCTTTTTTCATCTATAACTATGATTTCTTAGTGGCTATTATACTAGTCAAAATCCCTTTGGAAAAGATTCCGCACAGTGGGAAGATATTTGTATGACGATTAATGTATCATTGACTTATTTTGGGTCTTTATTGCCATTCCTTCTCTATAGCTCCACATAGGTCTTAAAAGGAGGAAGGGTCTATGTTCCACGAGGCATTTCATCCAGCAAATGTCTGTGAAGAACAGACTGGGCCACCGCACAGTATCCAGAAGTCCTTGACCTTCCTAGAGTACTTCTTCTATCTGGTCACCTCTTCAGGTCCTGTTGCTGCTATGGCAGACGATCCTTATTTACAGAGTTGTGGTGCTGCTGTGTAACACAGCTCACTGGTGGACAATCTCAGCAAGCTTTCTAAGAAACTTTGCAGCAGTGCGACATTTTGCCATTTCTGCAGCTGCAGTTTCATCAGGGAGAAAATCAGAACATTAGACCTCAGTCTTTTCCAAAGATGGATATGAAACAGAAGGTAAATAGTTGCAGCTTCTGTTTACTAGGTTTAAAATAAACTGTGCAGTTCCCATAATATAGGAAAATACAGGTTCATACTCTTCTGTCACACTGTTAAAATGGTCTTCATATACCATCCCACTCTCTATTTTATCTTCCCTTTAAATGGCTTCCATCTAACTGGCATGACTGTATACTATCGCTAGTCTGCAGCATGAATTAGACATCTCTGGCATTTTTAATTTGGCACATTTAACAGACATATGGAGCCCAAATGTGATTCCTTATCTGAAAATCAGACTTTGCTAAATTAGAAAATTATCCTTACTTCTTTTTAAATTCACTTTTTTTCCCCCCAAGGATAATTATAGTTAGTTTATACTATAAATTCTGTGAGAAATTAAATTTGCTTGCACGTTGTAACAAGCCCTCCTCTGTGCTACGCTGCATATCTGTATGGAAAGGTGTTTCTACAAAAGGATTTAAACAGCTTTTGCATGCAGTGTATTGTAGCCAGGCTCTCAATTGCTGGTGAAAAGAGAAAGAGAAGGATGGAAGGCTGTCTACTTTTCAATTACTTAATAATTTGAGGGTATTTTTAGAGAAAAACAACTGTGATATGAAAAAGAGATTTGCCAGGCAATGGATCCCTTTTGTTTCATATATTTTTTACTTTGTGTAGCCATATCTTCCATGAATGCAAAATAGCAAATGTAATACTAAGCTGGGATAGCTCACTTGGAATGCCTTCCAATTAAAAATGTGGTAGGCAACCTAGAATAAAAGCTTGTTTGTCTTTGTTCATATCTGAGCTTGGGTTCAGATACATTACAAATCGCATTGTATGTTGTATAGTAGCTCAGCCAAGTACAAAACTGTTACTGGATTCTTGCAGTCCAGTGACCAATTTCATTTCTCTTCAAGATTAATTGAGTTCGGTCATTTCTGTAATAGTCTAATGATCCAGGACAGTGATTGATTTAAAGACTTTTTCTTCATGTATTTTTCTTTGATTGAGAGTCATGGGACAATTTGATCATGGAACAGAAAATCAGCTTTTAATAGGTGAGCACAGTACTATCCCATATAGTAAGGGCTGTTTTCCAGTATAGGAGTGCAGGATTCTGTTACTAAAAGCAGGCTTTCAACTAAATAACTATCCTTACACCTGGCCATTCCATGACTCCTGCAAGAGAAATGAGGAACATAAATCTGACCTCAGAAGGAGGTAAGGACGAGGTTCTGAGTAACCACAATGTCTGTTGCATCCAGCGTGCATACTTGATGCTCTCTCATGTAGGCCCCAAGGAGAAAATTATTTTAGACTTGAATTTAGATTTGTTTTTTTCAAATTGTTTAAATAATGTAAATGTAAGAACATTTACAGTTGATGACTATGAATACACAACTGCAGCAAGATAGCATGTTATATCAGTTCCCATCTGAATAGAAAAACTTCTCATAAGGATCAAAATTTTAGGAATGCCTCTTTTTTTATTTTTTTCCTTAATCTGAGGTGGAAGACAAAATTTTGTTTAATGAAATAGTTACAACTGTGTCAGCCCCTAATCTGTGGCTTTACTTACTTTGTAGCGGAACAATGGATTAATGCTCATGGCACTATCGGAAAGGGAGTTGTTACCTCATTTCTGTAGATGAGGAATTGTCATATGAGGGTTAAGCAAATTGCCCAGGAAATCTGAGAGGAATTCAGCCTATTGTGCTTTACTTCTCTGAGTTGGAAAAAACATCTTTCTGATAACTATGATCAATATAAAAATTCTCACTCTGGTTTTTCTTGCTCTAGAGATAGAAGCAGTTTTCTACAGTAATTTTCTAATTAGAAATTAGAATTAGAAATTTAGAAATTCCTAATTCTAATTCTAATTCTAAATTGTAATGAGAAATTTACTGGAAAAAGATGTGGAAGAAAACTTTATCTATTTTAATCTTTTTTTGTTTGGAAAAGGATCAATTTGAATAAATTTAATGACTTGAAATTACATTTAAAATCAGTTTTGCAATTCTTTACGATGTCCCCCTGCAAAGTTATTGAAAATGAAAATGTGTGATTTTTAGATTGTGACTAACTTTTAAACCAGTATTTATTTATATTAATCATACAGATTAAAAATAAATTACTGGCATTTCAAATTGATGCAAAACAAACAAAAAATTGGTTCGGTGTTTTGTGAAAGTTTTAGAAACCTTAAGTTTATCTTAGTTCGTAAGAGAAGTTTCCAGCCACTTCAAATACATTAGTGAATGAGGCTAAGAATCGCTCTTGAAGTTTCTGACAGTTCCACAGTGGTGATGAGTACTGCAGCAATGCAATATAGCAGTATTATTTTAAACTATGACCCCACCGCTTAGGCTCAGGTGGGAACTGTGTGGCACAGAAGTCAGCCTTGGGCCCAGTACGTCCTTTCTTCCCAAACCCACAACAGGAGTGGGGCTCCGTGGCGTCCTCCAGAGGAGGATTTGCACAGAGCTGCGGTATGAAGTGTTTCAGGATGCAAGGTTTCCCACATAGATCTGAATACATCCCTCTGCCCCTGTGACATTAAGTAAAGGATATCTAGGTTATCCAGGGTGATTGCGGGGTATTTTCTGCTTCATTCTTTTTCTTGTTATACTGAAATTCAGCTCCCCACCCCACCTCGGTCAATGAACTGGACTTAAGCATTATCTGGCTTCACAAAAACTTCAAAAATTAAACTCTTCCAACAGTTCAGAAGAAATCCTGTTTACATCATAACTCCTCAAAAATCTTCATTACAAGTGGTATTTTAGCATAGCATACACATGGGACAGTAATTCTGTAATGGTTGGCTCGCTAGAAATCATGACACAATGAAATGACATTTGCTGGAATACCAACATGTATATCCCTATTTTTTTATCTGGTTGCTTTTTTTTCAATTTGGTTTTCTAAAACATAAAAAAGATGTACCATATAAGCCAAGGAAAAAAATTCTAACACATTTGGAGGCTTCAAGGATATTAATGTAGTTATTTTACATCACTCAACTTGCTACCAATACAGAATCCAGATCTAACTTCACAAGTGGATGGGAGCAAAGAAAGAAAGAGAGAAGAAAAAGAGAACGTGTTAGAGATAACCACTGTAGTTCCTACTACCCCAAAACAATAAGATCTGGTAATAGAGTCACAATGATAGTCACACTGTAATATATTTAAAACAAACCTACTTTCTAGCTCCCCATCTGTCTCTTGTATAAATAATTCCATAAAGCAGTAAGCATACATACTGTAAGTTAGTGTGATTGAAAGATGATAAAATGCCAGAAGAGCTATTTATAAGCTCTTGTATTGTGAATGTGCCCATACATTTACTTGTAAAGAAAATGTCTCAGCAGCATTATTTATAACATCACTTTACCTAATGATTTTTATTTTGCTGTTGTGGTGCTTCATTTTTATTTAAATGAAACTGGTTTTTGAGACCCAAAAGGTTCCCAGAGATTTCTTGGTATTTTTATTACTATCATCCTCTAATCCAAGCAGTTTCATTTATTTGCATTAATGTAAAATACAAAATAATAGATTAGACTGAATAAAGAAACCCCTCTGATCCCTGCAAACAAATGCAGACTAGCAATGAAAGGGAAAAGGGAAAATTCTCTTGTATCATGGAGTGTTTCAAACAACTGTGACTAAGTCTTCCCGCTCTGCACTCAGTGATCTCTTCAGTAGAAATTTTACATCATATTATTTCCTCAGAGAATGTTGCCCCAATTACATATCTAGGGACTGGATAATGAAACGTTTCTGCGTATGTGCATGGAGGCAGCGGGACAAGTGTTACAAAGACTTAATAAAGCATTCTCAGCAGTAGAACATGTGTTTTTCTTTGAAGGGAGGGCAAAAGGCCAAGATATGTAAGAAAAGCAGGTTAGAGGAATGAAGACCTTTTTTACTACCCAGACCCTCCTGTGCTGCACAGATTCTTCCAGAAATGTGCACTTCTTGGTATCAGCTTCACAAACTGAAGAAGAATATTTTCTCCTCCTTTCCTGTGAAGCTGCCCAGAATCGTGGCTGACAAGCTGGACTTGCAGCTTCTTCTATTTTTTTTTCCTTTCCTGACTAGATTTCCTGCTATGCTGGGGACCATGCCAGCCACTCTTCTTGGTGGCTGGAGCAATTCAATACCTCCTTGCTTACGGTAATGGAAACAGACAGCGTTAATGTGAAAGTATGGCAAATGCATAAAGGAGAACAGTAGAGCAAAAATGCAGAGGACAGCAATAGACAAACTGTTAGGGTGGCCCCAGCAGGAACCAAGGTAGAAGCTCTTTTTGCAGATAAATTTCTAGCAGGTAGGTTTTGAGTTGTAAGCAAGGATATGACATATCTTTCTTTCTGTGGCACTTAGAGAAACAGGATTTAGCACTTTTCCTGTAAATAAGCCAGATTTGCACCCAACAGCTAACAGTATCTACCATCGGTTGCTCCTCCCAACAAGAAAAACTCTCAGGTCCTCAATTGTGCCCAGCTATTTACGCCAAGGAGGGCAGCAATGCCACCCTTATAATTATTTTATATTTTCTGTTTAGTGCTATATTTCCTTTGATTTATGGATTCTGACAATATTTATTACTATGCCTATTTGCATTGCAGTGACAACAACAACAAATGGACACTGTCTTCATGCAGAAAGTGAAAAATCCATTCCCTACGAGGATTTAAAAACATCCTCTTAGGATGTGGGAGAAGAGAGAAGCATAACATGATGTTTTCAGAGGCAAATATCAGTGGAGACCACTGTCCCCCTATGCAGGCACTGACAAATGAATAGTTTCTGGGCTGTGGCAAATAAAAAAGATTACTTCTCAACATGAAGGACATTTAAATTTCCTCAGCTATTCTTTTATACTCTCCAAAATGGTTAGGTGATAGTCCATCAACCCACTACAGGACTATTTTGTTGCTATTTTTATGACTTTACTAAGACTTAACTCAGAAACTGTTGTATTAAGTGGAGGTCTTTCCTTTGTTTTCAAAAATTTTGAGCAAATCTTTAGTTTGTAAATGCTAAGACTAGCTTAGTAAGTATATTCTCATAATTACATCACAATAGCTGTAGCAGAAGCACCTACATCTCCTCCAAAGTCTTTCTAGAAGTAGGTGATTCAACTTCCCCATCACAAAAGTTGCTCTGTCTAAAATCAACTCCTAATTTCTTCTTGACAGTCAAATGTAAGGTGCATCTTAATATATGGAAGTACATGAAAACATTTGTGTCTCATCAGAAGTTTGAAGATTGAATTTTTTTCTCCCACCTTGCAACACAAGTAATGTCTCAGATACAAATATTTTTACACACCATCATCCAAAAACTGAATGGATGAATAAATAAATAAAGGTCAGGTCAACAGAAATATTTTTATTACTTCAGAAGATTTGATTTGGTTTTGACCTTTTAAAACTGTTAACCTTATTTGATATAACCTAACTCCATTTTGAAAAGAAAGGTAATTTTGAATTAAAAAGATATTTTCTTTAGTTAACAAAGGTCAACAAGAACATTTTAGCACTATTCTACCAAAATAATTCTGCATGGGGAAATTCACTGAGACCGCCTTTTTCTTACAATTATATAAATCTTATGACTACTCAATGTTTTCTGAGAACAATATCTCAATACCTAAATTAAGTAATATCATCAGCAATAAGATTGTAAATCCATGGTCGTGACAGATTACTTCTGAAGATTCATACTTGATAGTATAACTGATCCCATATTTGAGCAGAATGACACCAATGAATGAAACGCATATCTTTACAACTTTTACTGGCATAATTATGCCAGCAAAGCCTACAGACTGAAGCTGAGTACAGGTGACTAAAGGTACTCAAAGTATGCCTTCTTTAGTAGATAACTGCTTCAGCTGTGAAAGATGTAGCCCCAGCAAACTAAAATTACTCTTGGAATCTTAAATTGATGCCTTTCCTGCCTTAAAGAAGGAATCTGAGACCATTTTGATAATTGTCTCATCTTCAGCAAAACACAGGATGTAGATTCCCCTTGCATTAACTCCAGTTTGAAATACAACATCTCTTTGAGAAAAAACATTCAGTGACAATTAACCTATATAACTTCTGCTGAGTCAATTCTGTTGACTGCAAAAAAATTTGCCCTCATTTTGCTCCTCATTTCTAAAATGAATTTAGTGTCAGGTTCCCTTAGTTCTTACTATGTTTTGCCTAATGAATTGAAAGGCTATGTAACAAAATTTTGTTCCTCTGTTGGTATTTACAGATTTTGTCTCAGTAAACTCTTAATGTAGTCCTTGATAAGCTAAATATTGAGCTCCTAGATTTTTTCACTATGGACATGTTTTATCCTTCTTTAACAAGTATTATTGCTCTTCATTGGACCATTGGACCAGCATGTTTCCTGAATTCTGAAGAGTGGAACGGAGCACATTATGCTTGTCATGGTTGCCCTGGAGCCATATCCAGGATTAATACCACCATAACACTCAAGGTCAAGTTAGACCACAGTGTATATATGAAACCACAGATGCCATAAAATCTCTCAATTTCTCTTTTCTCTATTCTAAATCGATAGAGAGATGTTAAGATAGTTTAAAAACCATAGAAAAGAAAATAGATAATCTTGAAATTTTATTCTCCAAGTATTTCTCCTGATTTCATAGGAATAGTTGATGCGAGTAAGAACCAACAGTAGTTGCACTAAGCTACCTTGAAAGTTACACGCCCGCAAAACACAAAAAGAATAGCGGTTATGGAGATTTTTTATTTTTCCGTTACTTCTTTCTTCTGCAAATAGCTATTTCAGTGTTGTCACTTCTATTGACGTTATTCAGAGCAAAGCAGGTAGTCATGGGAATTTTTTTTCTTTCTCTCAGTTCAGTAAAACTTTTATGCAACATTTTTCTTAAATAATTTATCTTCTTTCAGCATCTGTCAGACCAGATTTCATTTAACACAAGTCTACCACACACTTTAAATGTTGCAGGTCCTTTGCTCTGGTATACAACAGAAGAATTTTCAGTTGATAAGAAAGCAAGCTAACATGAAACAAAACCTAGCAACTATAAAATCCATTTTATATTTCCATAGAATTGTTTTTTACATTGTTAAGCTCCATATCATATAGTTGATTTTTTTGGCTTTTGAAGCATATGTTTCATATATATGTACTACAAGCAGATAACTGAACCTACTCTACCTTGCAATTCCCACATCTTCTTGACAAAAGTAGTACATTTTCTTATTTATAAGATTATGTTTCAGTGAATTCTTGTATTAAAAGATCTGGATGAGACAAAATGCTTATTTTCAACCTAAAGAATTATAGGAAGCATTGATCGGTAACCATTCTCTGATGTATTTTCATATTTTTTTCTATAACTAAATAGATAGTGTGTATCTATAGCTGTACATTTTTTCTCTTGTCATGTGAACTTTAAGTTGTCTTGGTAGATACAGATGATCTTACCTACAAGCATCTTCCCAGCACAGATGTGTCAGGTGTCAGTATAAAAGGATTGTTTCAGGATCCAATATTGGCAGCAAAGCTTGTAATCTTCACTGGCCTTGAAGAATTCACTGAGGTGGTTATTTCTGAGGTAAAGTGCTTCCACCATCCTCTGAATCTATCCATCCTTTTTTTTAATAGGGTGTACTTAGGGATTTTATCATTCCTCCTGTTATTTTTTTAGGAATGCCTGTTACATAATTTTGTTTTAGCAGGTGAGCATGTGTAATTCTTCTAGAGCACCTCTAGAGCTGACATGAAAGCCCTCAAAAACTCTTTCTCAGCACAGCCTCCGACAGCTTACATTTACACCCAAGTTTTCATTTTTTAAATCAAGGCATTGAAAAGAAACAGTAAGTGGATTGGTGCCTTTGTTCTTCCGTACCATTTTTCACTGCTCCCTGAAAGACAGGCAGAGGACGAGATAAGCACAGGGCAGACGGGCAATATCAGCACAAGGGCAGGAAAAGCAACATATTTCTGAACGGTGACGGCTGGTGTCAGCTAGGTTTGTCTGATTTGGCATTCACCTCCTTGGCGGTATCCACCTACAGCCACTAGCCTGTCACACATTTCAGGACAAACCTCTTCTGTTTGAGTTACCTGAGCAATTATTATGCTGTCACCATATCGCCTTTAAGGTAGCAGTGTGACAAGATTTTAGGAGAGGCAGGAGTTGCAACCCTCTGGCACTTTGCACTGGACTGCGTGCTGCAGTGCTAGAGGACTTCCTTGGAGCAAGACCAGCCTAAATAGCCGGGTAAGATTAAGCAGCAGCAGTATTGTCCCAGGAAATCTTGATTTTGCTGATGTGCTTTGAGAAGCTAACGAAAATGCAGAAGGTTCTGCTACAGAGCTCTTAGTTGATCTTCCCCAAAGTAAACCTACACTGAGGATCTCTGGAGCAGCTATGGCAAGAGCCAAATGATCCAACTTGGCAAGGTTAGACATCTTAGCTCCTCTGCTGGAAGAAGCTTTCTTTACCAATGAGAAACTGAAGCTGGAACTTGTGTTCACAACTCATCCGAGGCTTGAAAAAGTGTCAGTGGTGACAACTCTTGATCACTTGATTCTCTATACAGCAGAGCAGACATGTGGTAAATTGATCAGAAGATGAAATAAGAGCCTCACAAATACCTCAAGGATAGAAATAAACCTTGGGAGAAATGCTGAGATCTGATGGAACAAGGAAAATATTGAAATCTTAAGAAGACTGAAACATCAGGCAATTTTGGTTCAAGAAGACTGTGGGGAAGATGTGAAATGGTAGTGAAAATATTCCCTTTTGCCTGCCAAACTAAGCAGAAATGAAGGAGGGGACTAAAGCAAAAAGTGGCCAGATTCACATGCTCCCCCTAAACAGCATCTCCTTCCTTCACTGTCTGCGACAGCTAGTGGGATATGAACTGACTCAGCATCAATCCCATACACAGTCCCCCAGTTAACATAGAAACAAAAACCAGAAAATAGTTCTTTCTGTAACCCGATCAATATTTTTCTATCTAAAAAGCAAGATTTTTATTCTAACTGTATTAACAAATGAATTTTATCTTTTGATGGACTTTTATAAAAGTGATTTTTCTTTTTGAAATGTGTTTGTGTAAGTAAATGTGAATTTCCATGGCAACAAGGCCTGATGTTCCCACAATCACCTTGACATTACTTTATGAAGACATCAGGCATTCAATACAACAAATTAAACAATAGAAATTATTTGTTAGAAGTGCAAACCCCACTTTCTTAGAAAGTGGTTGAAGGCTACGAAATTCACCTCTATAAGAATCAGAAACTATATTATTATTTTGGGAACAGGCAAAATATCCAGGCAAAATAGAATTGCATTGTTTTGATCTTGACTTAATAAAAACAGTGTGTATCAGCTTGAAAAAAAATGAATCCAGTGTTCCCTTGCAGGGAAGAACGGACAGCAAAAGACATATGACAGTTATTCACACACTTGTTTATCTTCCACTGAGCAGTGTTAGGATATCAATGGGATGGACAAATGTGAAAATTTGAGTAGACCATGATTTAGCTAACCTGTTAAAACTCCAATAATTACCTGTTGCATAGAGTGAATAAGTGGCATGGCTTGGTTGCATACAATTTAGGGATTAGAACATCTATTGTTCATGAGAAATTTTAAAACCACCACCGAAGTAAAGTTGGTTCAAAGTACTCATACTATTATTTTCAGGAAAAAAACCCAAATTCTTACCTTAAAGTTCAGAATATTAGAGTTTTAATGTTTTTACCTGGACTTATACCAGGTAAACTTTATGAGGTAAACCTGGACTTTAACTTTAACCTTTAACTTCAACCAGAGTTAAAAGTTACATGAACCCATTCCTTACAGACAGTTTGTGATAGCCTTCCTTAATTAAATAGTACCATATTCGATAAATAATTCTCACTGTAGTAGTTAGGGTAACGTGGAATTCAGTATAACCAAAAATTAATACGGATATCTGAATCTAGCGTTTCAAAAGCAGATAGTCCACATTACCTAATTTGCATGTTAAATGGTACCTTAGTGCTGTATGAGCAAACTGTCACAATCTGGCCCTATGCATTTAAATTTTTATGGAGGCATATTAACTTCTTATTGTTCTTTAAATATTTTTTTTTCCCCAAAGAAATAAAGTCTGTGGTATCTCGATTACTATATCTGCTAATTATGACTAAATAAAAGGTTTTAATTTACAATGTAGTATATTTAAATACACTGCTTTCAAGTTCTGTACCAAATAAAATAGTCATAATATGCAATTTGGATTGAATCAAGCGACCATGAATCTAAACATTGAGATATGCATTGCTCACATGTGAATCGAATCAAACCTGAGGACCAGTGTCTCTTGTGACAAGAAATAACAGCTTCCTCCAATACTCTCTGATCTATATTAGCTGTGTAAATGTGTTCTTTTTAATTAAAAAGTATATTCTCATAATGCAGATGTTATAGTTTAATTCTATTCCCAACATATTTTCACAAATATGACTCCTGATTCTCTCTTTAATAGGCTTTATGTTTGCCAAAATAGTCTCAAAAGAATCCAGTAACATTTAACTCTAGGTTAAAATCATTTGCCTATACCACGGATTACAAAGACACAGCATGTAGCTTACAGACTGCAATAAAATCCACCAGGTACCATTTGTTGCTTTTGGATTTTTTTGCCAGAATATTTTACTTGGTGGAGAATTAATATAAATATATACCTGAAATTCCCTGATCAAACACCTGCCTATATGGACATAACAGTATCTTTACTGGATGTGGGGTTATTTGCACGTGTGAGTGGCTATCTTCACCCTTAGAATTCCAGCTTTATCTAAATGAAACAATAAAAATAGAAGCAATAGATACACAGATGAAGGACGTGACTGAATACACTTTTTTTCCCATCGTCGCACCACTTATTAACAAATGATAAACACTCACATCTGTACAAAATAGTGTTTAAAATGGCTTTAAAAGACAGGCAGGTGCAGGCTGTGTTAGCAGAAGAATTTATTTTGTACGTATGGACAGTGGCAAACAAAGAAGCTATGATGTTATTAAAGCTATCCATTAATGTGACTGTCCAGCAGGGTTAATGTGACTTTACTAAAGGGTGCAAAAGGGTGTATTTTTCTAGCTCTGCAGATAAGTGCAATTCAGAATGTATTACGACTTTGGATCCAGTAGCCGTATACAAAAATCGATTGCTGGTTGTTCATTCTTGTCACCCAGCTGCCAAGGTGGGGAGAGTGCCTACTCTAGGTATAATATGCCTTCCCCAAAGTGAATGGGAATCTCATTTTTCACTTTAGTGGAGTCAGGATTACACCTGTGATCTTTTGCATTTTTCAAGCTTGACAGGGTTCCTGCAACTGCAGCTACTTTGAATCACCATCTGTATCACGTCCTGGGCTAGGCATACCTATTCAAAGTCTGGTGGTCTGAATACCCATCAGTGGATGGAGCACATTAGGCACATTTTGGAGCACGCTGTCTGATTTAGTTTCACTGCAAAGACACCAGTTCTTGTCTTCATCTCTGAGAACCATTCCAGAAGTGTATTCCCAAATTAAAACCCTGATGCAGACAGACACAAAGTTCCTTGGGGAGGGAAGCCACTTCATATCATAAGTCAAGACTTAGATTAAACTGAATAACTTGCATTCTCAAATGTACATGTGTGTATGTGTGTCTATAGTTTCCTATGACACTTCTCTGATACAGATTTATTTTTTTAAAGAGGAAATTGACATTTAAGAAGCTGCAAGTTGGAGATTCAGAGTTTCTCTTTTAATTTGCGTTAGAATGAAGAACTATAATTTAACAAGAAGATCAAAACAGAAAACCAAACCACCTTACAAAAGCTGTCTTTCAAGCATGTAGACATTCAGAATGTTTCTGTAAATTGCAGCCTTCAGACTGATTAGACATTTGCCACGACAGCGTCACCACAGACAGAAACCTGGAGGGCTTTTTTAGCTATACTCTCACTCTAGATCTATGTTTTTTAACTTATGTCAAATAGTGATAGCACAGTATCTTGTATGATAAGCCTGATTTGTGAGGGTAGCTCCTATGTACGATAATACAAAACACTAGTCATTCTTAGTAGTTCCTTAGCGGTGTTGCATCCAGCCAGTCACTTGTGATACTGTAGCATGTATAGGTATGCCTGTGCATGTGCAACAAGTTCGGGACTTACTGAAGATGATCAGGAGAGAAGCCACAGTGTGCTACCTTCTCCTTAGTGCACAGAGCTTACACAGCCAACAGTTTGAGCACCTAGTAAAAGCATGGCCCCCAAGGATTCCTTCTTAGGGCCAAAAGAGTGTCTTGTGAGGGAACTGGCAATTTTTGGAGTATCCTGCAAACTGCATACTTTCAAATCCTCAGTCTATGTCAAATCCACAGTGCACGGAGAATGCGGGTAAGGGAGCGGAATTTGGCCTGGTGTGCTTTCCTGTCTTTTTCACTTTATATCTACATCTTCTGAAGAACTTCCGTAGCTCAGTGGACAGACTGTTGGAAGGGCAACATGATATCAGGCTAATCACATATTCCAACTTCAGGCAACCATGGAATAGCTGAGGTCAGAAGGCATCTCTGGAAGTCATCTTGTCTCCTCTGCTCCACACAGGGTCAGCTAGGGTCAACCACATACCATGATCTTCTGTGGTAGTATGCAGGGCCTTTCTAGAAGTGACTCCATATTCAGCTTGTTTGCCCAAAGCTGGCCAAGCTGTAGTGCTGCAAGCAAAGATAGGCTAGTTGGTGGCACAATTAGCTCAGGCCCAAGTTTCTGGCTTGTCCTGAAGTTTGCATAGAAATACTTTGGTCTACAAGTGTGGGCTTTGGTCTGCACTCAAAATGAAGTATAGGTATGCCAGTGGAATATTCCATACACAGATCTGCAGAAAAAATTCTCATGTCTTATCTTCTGCCTAGTGTTCCTGTATATGGCTTTTCCCCTAACATATGTCCCCAATTCCCAAAGTGCTGGGTATATTGAAAATTTATGCATGCTTTACATTTAATTTAAGCATTTCCATAGCAACTGCTAGATTTTAGGATGTTTTACTTTTCTTCCAAGATACAGAATATATTCTTCTCAGAACAATTTCCCAGGTTGTGTTTAGCCACATTCATATGACTTTCTACAATTCAATTTTCAATGAGAATTACCATATCATCTACCAGAAACAAGAGTTTTAACAAACAGAGTGACTTTTATGACTTCTTCCATCTCACTCTGTGTTTAAATAAGTAGTTCTGCATCAAATGGAGCTAATGAAGCCTGATTGCTCAGAATCAGTGTTTTTGATAGATAGATGCAGGGGTTTAATAAGGTCCAAGTCCCATCCGACATGTTCTTCACTCTTGGAATAGATCAAAGATGTGTCTCCTCCTCTCTTTCTCTCTGTTGCCCTCTCCCTCTCTGTCTTTTACACAGATGCTCTACTGTCAGGAGAGTCTAAAGGATGAACATGGCTACAAGAAGCCTGATATTCAACCAGTGTTCATAATGACATGAAGATAGGTAAAATAAACATATGCCTGTCTGTATGCTGAAGTCTGGAACAAAATTAAAGGGGCTTGAGGTGATGTATGGTGCACCTAGCTGTGATGAAATGATGACCCATACTTCTGTATGGGTGACCTTAAACTACTTTTAAAAACATCAGAGGTTCAAGTTGGAATAAAAAATACAATACAGGTAAAAGAGGAAACACATATACAAATAAAGGAAAACAGGGGAGGTATGGGAAAGAAGATCTTCCTTGCAAATTTTCACTTCCTTCTCATCTGCATTTTGCCTTTCCAAATGTCACTTCTGAAAAGGATTCCGCAATTGCAAGCTATTCTTCCTGTCCTTTTGCTGTCACAATAGCAAACTTTCATCATGTCTGTTCATCAGACTTTCATCATTCCTGTTCCAGGAGCACAGCTGGTACAGCACGCATCTTTTATACTGGTATACCTCCATGAACAGCCAGCATAAAGCACAAATCTAATGGAGAGTAGGTGAATGAAGAATTTAAATTTGCTGTGAGGTTACGCACGCATTACCTTCATTTTGTGCAAGCAGTAATGCCTAAGCCAGGTGGTGAACAATCAGGCTTCCTATCCTGTCAGGCAGCAACCTGACGCTTTACTTGCCTGATATGTCACACAAACCTGAGCTGCTATGTAAACAGCAATAAATAACAGAGAAGTGGGTGGTGACACATTTGCATTTGCTGCTTGCACATTTCTTTCAGTCCCATCATTTCATCCTAGGAAGCAAGCGAGGCAGTACGGAGAGAGGTCCTCTCAGGATCCTGGCAGGCTCCAGGATATAACCATCAAATAAATCAATTAATTTAACCCTAATGTAATTATCTGCTTTAGATGAAGGGTGATTTTAGCTTGCTGAATTCACTTATAAGATCAAACAGTTATCCTAATAAGTTTATGCTGTTCTAAAGACGATAGTATTCTCAGCAGCCCTGGTACAACTCCAGTGGCTTCAGTGGAGCTGCTATACACTTACATAAATAAGAGCAGCTTTCAGTCAGGCAGCAAGGATTTGATTTCTAATTAAAAAATAAGTCTTCAAAAATGAAGCCTACCATTACAATTACATTTAAACTGTTGTGGGACCTACAGTGAGCGTGCATCTGTAGCCTTGAAAGTATGCTAAATTTATGGATAGAAATTCCAACAACGGATTCAAAATCAAAGCCATTTCCTCTGGTTTCTATGCCCGATCTGCTGTAAATTGCAATGTCCTTGGGAGGAGGGACTATGGGTCAGATTCACAGTAAGGACCTAGAATATTAAATGTTACAACTGGGCTTTTTTTTTTTTTAAATGAGGAGGAACAATGTCAGACAGGGATTCATAAAAATGGAGCACTTGGTTAAAGGAATGTGATATTTTCAGCTCCTGATCATGCAAACAGAAGGGCCAAGGTACTTTTCTAAGAAATGTGATAAAAACCAGGAGAAAAATTTATAAATGTGCATCCTATATTCCCACAGGTTATTAGAGTAAAGAGACTACTGCTGCTGTGATCTCTGTTTTGAGTCCTCTAATGAAGACAACGTGCTCCAAGAGTGCAAACAGAAGATCAGATGGAGGAATGCTCAGCCTCTGAACCCTGGCAGAGGTGGAGGAGCCCAGCTGCTCAACAGCAAATAAGGCTGAGGCAGTTCTCCCCTAGAAATGACAACTGAGCATCTGAAAAGTGTAAGAGCTAGGATTCCAGAAGCCTGCAAGGAGAAGTGGCAACTATACTGAGGTTATGAGAAGGTTAATTTGCACTTAGGTGCCCATGAGGCATCTAGGCAATTAAGAATTTAGATTAATTTGGGGTCTTGGCTCTGTATTCCCACATACCTCCTGCTTTGGCTATTGCTGGCCTTCCATGAACGCTGCACCAAATGCAACATGCAATTGCAAAAATGCAATTTGCAAAAATTGCAAATTGCAAAATGCAAATGCAACAAATACTACTGCCAACTCACAACCAATGTGCCTGCCGCCACCAGCTCCTTTTCTTCTGCTTCCCTTACCACTGTCCATCTTCTGCTGTCCAAAGGAGATCCCCTCCTTAGCTCTGAACATTTTCCAGGTAGCTAATTAATTTAATTCCTTGCATTCCTGGTGTTTGTGGGAACATTCTCTGTTTATGATTTCCTTCCTTTCTGGTGGCGGAGGTGAGAATGAAACAGCCAGGTTGCTACGAGGCTGAGAAAACCCGGGAAGCGCTAGGGAGGCAGCTACATCGCCCGTATGGTCCGGGGTGGCTCAGCCCGTGGGAGGCTGAGCAACAGGCAATCCTTTACTCGTGGTGTGTGGGAAAGGGATATAGATGTCTGAGAGAAGGCTGTAACAGTGAGACTACAGAAACCTGGTAATAATTGCCCACTGCACACAGAGCTCCCCAAGCCAAACAGAAGCTATTATGTTTAACTTCAAAACTACATGTGTGTTCAGCCCATCTGAAACACAAAGTTGGCAGGTTATAATGATGGCCTCCAGTCATAGAAAGTCCATTGAACGTATAATACCAAAGGAGATAAATGGCAACTGAAGCTAAGAAACTGTTTATAATGTATTATTTCAGCTATCCACACATAAACTGGTCAAAAGTCACACTGGGACAAAGTTTAGAGAAGAAATTTCTTTACAAATTAAATGACTGCCTCAAGCAAGACCTAGTTCTGAGTACTGAGAAGAAGGCATGAATCTCAACCAAAAACATTACTTCAGCTAAAATGAATTTAGACATTATTATTCTGAAACTATAAAGGCTATACAGATTAACAGTAAAATAACCAAAGGTAGTAATTGATATAATTATTTCAGTTCATGTTTATTTGCAGCTCAGTTCTCAGTCCTAAAGCTAGAAGCAGAAGTTCATTTTTGTAGTAACTAGAGTTGAACCTTAAATAATAATTAAAAGCAATTTCCTTGGAGAAGAATAGATAAGGATACAATGCAAATCCTATTTATATCTATCATGAAAATTCAAACCCATCTCAAACACAGCCATTAGAACATGAAGAGCAAATGGGTATATAGACACAGGAGTAAATAGCAGGCAATTCTTTTAAATGTGTTAGATGGGGACATTTTATGAGACTATTCTCACCAGGACTAAGACAACAAAACAGAACAATTAAGGCAGAGAGAAGTGTCACAAAGACGCTCAAGGCTGTATTTACAAAGGGGACAGGAGTGCTGGGTTTCAAGGATGCGTGTCCATCATTTTGATATCACTAGTACCTGTGGAGCAGGGCATCTCTATAGGCACTTGATCCCTGTGACATCTCAGTTTCCTCTGCAAACGTTTCTAGTAGGCACTTCCATTTCTGAAGCTAGGTGCATGCAGGACAGCTCAGGACATTCGTTTACCTGTAGCCTGTCTTATGATCAGCTTTACCACAAAATGTTTCTGAACTGGCTGACTTGTGGGGCCTGATTTGGTAAAGCTGCTTAGGCAATACCTATTCCTGTGTAAAACACAGCTTGTGAGAAGGAAGGGGAGATGTCCTTTTCCTCGTCTCTCCCCCCATCCTAACTCTCGTCTATCAGGATGGAAGAGAGACAGGATACAAACTCTCTTCCACCTCATCAAACTTGAACCAGCATCTTCCACTTGAGTACTCTAACCTGCTGGAGCACAGTAGCATTTAAAATTTCATACACAAAGTGGGAAGAGAGAGCATGAGAGAAAAAGCCACCTCCTCGTGTACGCTACACCTTGATGGATAGCTGTCAACTGGAGGATAGGAGATGCAGAAATAAGGCACTTCAAAACCTAATTTGGGGTCAGGAATTCTATTAACTGGTGCAAATACTTGAAAATGGACCTGATTCCCTGTGTAGCTGAGCAACGGAGAAGGAAATGGGAGGAAGGAATGTGGCTAGCCAACAGCAGGGTACGCAGATTAGGAAGGAGGCTGAGAAATTTGGAGATAGTATACTGGAATACGGAAATCACTGGCCATTGAGTGTCTCTAATCCTTTTCTATTTTTGGTCTAACATTTCATTACATGTGGCACAGAAATAAATCCTGTCAGCTGTTTTGCTGGTTTTAAGAAGTAGAAAAACACATTCAAAATGTGGTAGGAGTCAAGGTAAATTAAACATTTCTTGATAAATCACTGTATGACTCAAATAACCAAGAAGGTAATAAAATAAAGAGACAGTATGGTCATCAACACTCTGAACTACCATCAACAGATCTCTTCATATTTTTAAAGTAAAATTATATCTCCAGTGCCTGCTTGTGCACAGTAAACAAATAATTTATTCTAAATGGGAGTAATGCTGTCATACATTCATATACTAGTCACTTTTTGAAAAGATGGTGACAGGAAGATGCATATGTACGTTCTACATTGACTTTTTGAAATCATTCGTTCAATCAACAGCCAGTGCCTTTAATTTGTTTCCTGAGGATGAAGACAGCTTCTACAGCTAATCCTGACTTTAAGTCCTTAATATTCTAATCCTTCTCATACATGGACAACACTTGATTAGAGGTAAGCAGCATTTGGTAGAATATGAAACTGCTCAATTATCTGTGTCATCATTCAGCTGGCTGGCAAAAAAGAGGAGGAAAACCATATATTTTTCGCAGGAATTTTGTAAGAATGACAAGAATTATCACAAAGACATTTTGCCATTCCTCTTATTATAAAGTAATAAAAAATGATACCTTTTTAACCCCTCCCTAATAAAGTGTAGAAATGGTACCCTAAAATACATGTTTTTTAAAAATAAATATATCTTTTATTGAAATTTTCCCTCTCCCAATCCCAACAGCAGAGTACCTCTAGTATATATTGAAGAAAAGAATGATTGTCCTATTTTAGTGGTGGGGAACTGTGAAAGTGAAAGATTAAATGGATTGTCCAACATCACAGAGGCAGTAACTACACTCCAGTGGACCTAACTGGAATCCTGAGTTGGTTATCAGACCATTATGCCAATCTACTGCCCTGGTTATCAATAACTTTGATTGTATTTTCTACTGAGCGTCGTAAGATCCCACCTGTACCTTGCTGCAAAACACTTTTTCATGGCATAAATGACAATTATTGAATTAATATAAAAGATAAAGCTGGTAGGAAATGAAGCTTCAACCTTACACTTTGATATCTAAAGTGCTTCTGAGAACTGGGTGGGGGGAAAGGAATGACCTACGCAGCAGTGTCATGACAACATATAAGCAGCACAAACTTCTGCTGTCATAGCAGAGTTTCTTCATTTACATAAATAATTGATTTATTGCTGCTAGTAAAGAGCATTTCATTTTGTTTAAGTGGACTTTAAATAGAACATTACAGAAAAAGTCAGGTCATCTTTATTGCTGTTGCTATTTTGAAGTAGTGTTCATCTTTCACAAAGGCAGGTGTGAATCTGCGCTTAAAGAAATAATTTCTCTCAATGTTTTTACATTTTTTAGGATAATTAATATATCTGCACTGCACCACAGCAAAGACAAAGGAACTGTCATTGTAGATAAGACCAATAGCCCAGTTAGCTGCTTCCAGAGGTGCTTTGCAAAGTGTACAAAACTTGCTAGCTAACTGTACTTCTAGGAAAAAAAAATCCTTCCCTCAAGCTGCTGGAATTTTGTTTTTCTCTGAAGGAGCGGTAAAATCTTTAATATTTGTGTAAAGGTTAGACTCTTTATTATTTTTTTCTACTGCACCTTTTTCTTCTGTATTTCTTACACAAGTGAGTTCAACAGGTTAATTATGCATAGTCTGCAAAGTACACCCTTTTATGTTTTAAAAATGTGTTGGTAAAATTAAGGCTTCTGCTGTCAGTTTGCTTATGTCACATTAGAAAGAGTAAATACTCACACTGTTTGGCATTTTTCACTGTTAATTATTTTATATATTGCTGTCATATTAGCTCCTATGTCTTTTCTGAGTTTTTAGAAAGTATCTGAACTAAACTCTTTTATGATTTTTGTTGTCCTGTTATTTGAAATTTCTCTTTCATCTCTCTCTTCTTGCCTTCCTATATTTTCCACTTCCATCATGTGTGCCACAGATATCTACCATTGTTATCAGCTATAAAATTGCTCTTCAAAATTGAAACTCTTACATTATGCTTCTCTTTGCTGCCCTTTCCTTAATCCTTTTAAATTGTCTCACAACTCTCCTAAATTTAACTGAACTGATTAACTTGTGGTCAGCTGTAAATTTTGCTACCTAAATATTCATGATAACTTTTACATACACTTGTTAAGTAACTGTGATCCTCACACTGATCTTGAGGCATTTCATTGTTACATCAAATCTATGCATTTTTCTGTTTATTTCTAACCAATAGATGTATGAAGCCAGCCTTTTCTGAACTGTTAGCTGCTTTTTGAACTAAAGTAGTGGAACGAAAGCACCATCCTTTGACTTTCATTATTAAAATGTAAGGTAATAATACCACAATGCATTTTTGGTAACAGAGTAATGATTGCCTGGATCATCAGTTTATATAATACATAGAAGTTATTTTCTTGTGATATATTTACCACTTAGTGTCTTGTGGTAAGAGAGATAGCTGCTGTAAGAAAACCTTTTGAAAATGTATGCAATTGCTCAAGTCTGCATACATTCAAATTTTGCTGCTCTTCATACTTTTTCTCAGGTATTCTTGAGAAGAGAATATTTCAGTATATTATATGTATGCACGAAGTGCTTTAAAGAAAATATAAAGGACAGGAACACTTTGCTGTTTTTGTGATGTCTGAAAGGAATGGTAATCTCGTATTCTTTCAAAACACCTAAAAAGTGTTTGAAAGCAGGCCATTTCACTTTCTGCTGTACTTGAAAAGTGGAACTCCAAAGGTATCCTCATTGACTACCGCACATTTTATTTATTAGAATGACATTTCTCTCTAGGCTTCATACTTGAAAGTAGGAGGTTTGTCCTACAAAAGTGTTTGAAAGTTTCTACCTTCTTCATGTATGACTATTAGAGCATGTAGGATATATTTAGTTTCTGTTTTTCACAACTGGATGTAGTGACTCACACTTTGTGGCTGTTCTCTTCATTTTCAAAGCAATTATTCCTGAAAAGGCTCATATACCGAGGCTGTCAGCTAAATATTTCTTATATGCCTGAAAAGAATGGGCACCTTTGCAGAAACCCATCATTTGACAATTTGCTGGAGTCTATGCTAGTGTTATATTTCATTGAATATTTCAATTTGGTTTTTAATAATTTTTGTTCATAGGTACTAAATTAATGAAATGATAAATCTAGGACCAAATTCATCCCTGACAGAAGCATAGATTTACTACCTTAAAGTAAGTCTCTGTTTATTCACAAAAACAACATCAAGAACAAGAAGAAACCTTCAGGGAGCACTTTATTGAAATGAACTTCCCTATACTGAGTAGTTAAAGCATATAGAAAAGAGAAATTACATTTAGAGATTGTTCTGCAGTCACCACAAGTAACCTGTATTTTAAATATGTAAAAATTTCAACAGGACATGAAATCTGTAAGCACATTTCATGTAGGATTTTACCTTGCTGGCTGGGGAAGAAGAGAAAACTATGACAGCCACAGCAAATCGTCTTGAAGAGTCCTTTCAGACTGAGCAGAAACAACTCCACTTAACATGAATCTTACATCTAAATAAAATTCAAATAACTCCATAAAAAGCTCCAGAAATCTTGCAAAAACATAATATGAGCTTGAAAAATATTTAGCTTCTTTACGCTAATTTTTTTTAAAAGAACGGTAGAAGCAGAAGCAACCCATTCTAGTGCATAGCCAGCGTTACATGAGGATGAGATATTTCATGAGTTCCTCTTGTCAGAACTTCCTATGACTGTAATTATTCCTTCCCAATGTCAACTTTGCTGTAGACATTTCCATGCCTGTGACAAGGAGAGGAAACGATATTCTCCTGTGGCTTTAGGGATCGTTAGGTATAATCATGGCAAAGCTCCTTTATCAGAACAAATCCAGTTTAGCATGACATTGTTGGAGGTCTCTTGAGATGGCTAAACCTTAGAGGTTTTCTCCTGTAACTCTTACTGTGTCAATACTGTATTTAAGTATGTTTCTGACATACTGCTAGACAGTTTTGCTTTAAAACCATGTATCATAGGTTCACAGGAAAATTCTAGTTGAAAGGGATCTCAGGGACCTGTCTCTACTTTAACCCAGTGCTCAAAGCAGGGTCAGCTGTGAAATCAGACCTGGTTACTCATCCAGTCTGATCTTAAAATGGACAGAAACTGTACAACCTCTCTGGGCAACCTGTTTTAATGCAGGACTGTGCTCACCATGAAAAAAATTCTCTTTGTGTCTATTCCAAGCCTCTTGTTTCAATTTGTGCCCATTGTTTCTCATCCTCCCACTATGTACTTCTGAGAAGCAGCTCACCCCATCTTCTCAATAATGTCCTCGTAGGTACTGGGAGGCTGATCTTAAGTCACCCTGAAGCTTCCTCTTCTCGAGGCTGAACAACACCCATTCCCTCTTGCTTCAGTAACAAGCTTATGGATGTTTAGAATGTGGTAGTGCTTTGCTTCGATTCCTGTAATAGTACAGTTCTCTACAAGTCAAAGAAATGGTATTCCGAATAAAATTACAATTTTTTGAATCACCAGTGATATAGGAGGCATGCCAACTGAAATTGTAATCACATGCATTTTTTGACATTAACAGCAGGAGTTTTAGGACCACAAACTGGCTCTGTCCTATTTTCTTGCTTCATCAGTCTTAAGATCACATGTGACCTAACTCACAAAAGAATGTTAATTTTACAGTGTCCATTTAATGTGAATTATGGCTTTGACAGGTGGCTGTGCATGTTTGTAAAATCAGCAACTCTACCTGAATGCTCACAGTGAGTAGCTGATTCTATAAGACACAACTGCAATAAAAGGCTTCCGCATGCAACAAACCAGATGAAAAGCACAAAGCAGTTAAGGTTTATTCTGAAGCATCTGCCATGATTTATACTTTATCTGAGATAAGGATTTTAAAAGTTGATGTCCAACATAAGAAATTATCTATTTTATGCCAGCAAACACAGGGTTTTTTGTTTCATTGTGTTTACAGTGAAAATAGTTAGCAACAAGGTTATATAATAATTTGAAACTTGATGAAAGGGCATGACAAATTCTTTATCTTTTTTTTTTTTTTTTCCCCGAGATGATGAGACGTCTTGTTGAAAGATTTTCTAGACAAAAGAGCAGCTCGTGTACTAAGCAGAGGAACTACAGTCACTGTTACTCTGATGATCAGGTTAGAAATGCCTCTGACATAAGGTATATTAATCTGAGAATGCATTTTTAAAAATTAAGGAAAGAAAAACGAGTCCAAAAGTATGGAAGAATTCTGTTGAAGGATAAATAATTTAAAAACAGAGAAATTCAAAGAGGCTGGATGTTAACTCTGGACTGACTTTTGTTCTACAAGTTGGGTGCTTAGCCTCTGCTTCTGAGGCTGTGCACACCCTGCCAGGACGCTCAGTCAGCCCACAGCTGCCCCCATGTTCTTCTGAGACCAATGAAGAAATGGACCGCAGGCAGAAAATGTACATTAGACCTTTATGGTGAACGAGCAGCAAGGTCAGAGCAGCCAGACGTGTGCAATGTGATTGATCTGAGGATATGCAGTCTACCCGATGCTTCAGGAAAGCAGGGGGCATGTTATGCAGGCCCAGACAAATGCAACTGTGCTGTAAAGAAGGGGATGAGGTGAGATGGGGAGAGGGCGTGGTAAATAGCTCTCCCCGACACTGCAAGAAAGGTGGATAGCACTGCAGAAGGATATAAATAAGTGGTTTTCCAACCTCTCTTCCAAGAAAAGAGCTACGCTATATCTAGCACGCTCAACCTTCTCATAACAATTCTGCATTGTTTACTTAATTAATTACATAGAGGTGATAATTTAAAACAATGGAAAACAGAATAACTATACTTGCCATTGTTTCCTGCAAAGAGATAAAACTTCCCAGATATTTCTGAGGCTAAAGGATGCTCGAAATTCTGAAAGAAACTTTTGTTTGCCTGCAAGACTTGGAAATTGGAAAATTCGCTGCCTGAGTTTCCAATACTCTCTTTAACCTCTGATGCAAAATATAGGTGGACCACTTTCTGAATGCTCTTTTTGAAATGTCAGTAGCAATATGAATACTTAATAAAATATATATATCTCACTTGGAATTAAGGCTGTGAGATTTTTTTAAACTTAGCTGAATCAAATAAGATTTGAATCAAACATCCACATTTGATGTGGATCATACAGATTTTTCCCACTTTTTCTCCTACTGTGCCTCAAAAAAAGTCATTTTCTGTTAAAAAACTACCCATTTAATTTGCCCTTAGAGAAAACCCTGTTTCAGAAACTTGTTAAAAGAACAATGCTAAAGAAAGCCTGGACTCACCAAACCAAGAAGAAAGGATGGGTTCATTCAACCATTCAGGGTTTACGGCTCAGGAGCTCCAAGCTCAGATGTCTCCTTTGCTTGAGGGAATCTGAATTCCCAATTCCTACCTCTCCAGAAAGTGCCTTACCCTGCTGCTATAATGGGCAGTGTGCTTTGCATTTCACTTGTTGATGTGCTTTCACTGTATTAATAGTTACTAAGTGTATTAATAGATAGTAACTCATATGAACACTGATGCATATACTGCCTAATCAGCAAATGTCCCAGCCACATGGCTGGAGAATCAGTCTCAGACTGCTCTCATTTTTTTGTGTAATTATGTCAGTATTTAATAAATAATGAAACCACCTCAATGGGGAGGAGTGAGGAAGCCCTTGTTTAGAATGTCCTATAATCTGGTTATCAGTACCTCCTCCTCAGCCTACATCCAGCCTTCAGTCTTGCAGAGGGTGGATTTTAACAGAACTGAATCAAGTCCCTTCCAGTCTGCCACAGTGCTCCAACCCCTGAGCCAGCAGGCAGGGAGATACTAATTCCCCTTCTGTAGCTCACACATGCATTTGGCTGAAGCATTTTTTTTTTTTGTGACATGAAACTATTTGGTGAACTGGGTCTACATCTGTAAGATATTTCAGAACAGGTGAATTTGCACTTCAAAGTGATTCCCTTTTTGTGCTACAACAGTCTGCCCAGCTCTGTCATAACAATGAGCCTCGTTAGTGAATACTGTTTGGCAAAGAATAACTACAATTGCACGCCTAGACAACTAAACACAAAAACAAACGAAGAAAAAAGAGCATAAAAAATTAGGAGACCACGAAGATTTTGCAAACAGAAATCCTAAGAATAATAACCAAAGGAACATTGCAAATAGAGTATTTTGGGTTCTGTACGTGAAGACAGCAAAGCACTGCTGCTAATACCCACCAGGTGGCTCTCCACTCTGGAGCATAGCAGATTGTAAAAAATCCCTTTTCATAAGAGAAAGGGGCTTGTGCATATCCAAAATTACTAAGATTTGCTTTTGAATCCAAATATCCACCTCAGCTGCTGAACAGATGCTCAGCCAAGGAGATGGTGCGAAAGCCTCACGCTCAATTCTTCTGTTTCTTTTAAGGCTGTTATTTCTGAATTATTGTTCTGGATCTGTAAGGATTGTAACCCCCTGCTTACTCAACTCCATATCCTGCAGTATATGCACACGGGATGTATGTCTGAGTTTGCTGGATGCCTGTCTGCTGTAAAAAATAATACAGCTGAAGTCTTGTGCACCACTAATATCCCAAGTAAAGGACCATGCGATCTGACCTTTCAACTGTTTTTGCGTGCTGGCTGAAACTTGTATTTCTCTTGAAATCTTTTCTATCTCTACCCTTGACTGCTTCAACTCTTTCCATGATTTCTCTGAAATAAAGTGCCCATTCCTTAGTCCTGGAATATATGGTCACTTTATTATGGTGGCAGGCATTTATAAGGTGTTTTCTTCCCTGCCCCTGCATACTTGAGATAACAATGATTATCAAAGTCATCGTGCTAAACTGAGGTGCCATTACTGGGTTAGAGTCTGAAAAGCAAGCAGCAGAGAAAATCACCTTTATGCGGGCCCAAATCCTGCTTTAATTGAAAGGCACAGCAGAATGGCTCCTGTTTCACTAACTTTAAATGACCTTGGTCTTCTCCGTTTTAGAGGAAGACACAGTCCTAAACTCCGAGCGCTTCATTTTTTCATACCTCACAGCATTACATCACCTTTTCCCCTCTGCCTGTTTAACGACGAGGTTTTAACATTGAGAAACAAGCTTTGTCTGAGAGCAATAGCAGTGGAGACACAGTTATGTTTGTTTTCTTTCTCATCCTAATTTTTCTTTTTGTATTGATTCTTCATAATGCTGGCACCCGGACAAAGAGCGAGCACTTTGCAGCCTGGCATCGCTTCTTTGTGGGGTTATCGCATAGCCCTCAATTCAATCTTTACAGAGCAGCTGCTTATAATGTAAAATGTTATCACCAAAGCAAGCTAACAAAAAGAGATTAATTTACTGAGAAACCAAAGCTATTCTTACAAAAATAGGAATATTTACTGATATTATGGGATTGCTGTGAAACAAGCTAAAGTGGTGAGTATGTGAGGAGATAATCCCTGAACCAGCTCACAGGTGCTGCTCTTTTTTCTCAAAATTCGAACCCAAATTTCATAATCCAGGGAAACCTGAATCTATCTTCTAGGTATAATGTGTTATGTAATAACTACATATTTAGAGGGAGTATATATTTATACATACCTCTTTGTATTTTTTTTTTTAAGTAAGAAGACTCCTCAATTCAATGCTAAAATGAGGCACAAACTGCCTGTAGTGAACACCAGGTTCTGGTTTGCCTGCTTCTGTGGTTAAAGTCTCATTAACTTGCTGTATTTGGCCGGGTGCATCACCAAGAATCATCATTCTGGCACGCTGATGTTGCACACAAGGAAGTGGAAAGTACAGAGGCAATCTCCTGGGGAAGCAACACCACCTCACTCTTCTCCACTCAAGGACGCTAAGAGAGAGAATGTGGCCATGGCAACAGCAAAGGGATGGATGGGGCCTGCCTCCTAGGAAATGCAGAGAAATCCCTCTGCCAAATAGCGCATATGTCACAGATGGTGGTAACATGGGCGACCCAGGGATGCTTTCTGCCAGCAGCAAGTGTGTTTCCACACATACGCCCGAGCCCACTCTATGGAATTACAGTTGACAGGATTTTAAAGAAATACAAGAATTCTCTCCCAATACCCTGTTCTATCTTAAGGTGCAAGGGCCAAAGCAAAATGCAGTACTTAAAATCTTCATTTATGTCCCTAGTTCATCCCTACTTTAATCTTAGTTTATGCATTTGTAAAATATATATGGTAATGACTTCACAGGCACTTAAACAAAAGTTTAAATATATTTACATTTTTTTAATGAGAAGGCTACGTATGTCCTATGGATAATAAAGGGGACAATGAACAAAGCAGCAGTCCCACATTTTTTAAAATATGCAATGAAGAGCAGACCATGTAATGTCAGGAATGAGTTCACTTCTAATTTCAAAGAAGTATGGCCATGACAGATATGTTAATCATGAGAAGTATCCTGTTGAAATTAATAGGACAAAGAAACCACTTTGGATAAAGGCAAAATTTTTCAGGAGAGGAGACAAGAAAGCCTAGAAAACCCTCAAAAGCATGAAGCTCATGATAACATCATGAAAACTGCAAGGCAGTAGGCTGATCTTCCTTATTTTCTATGACTAAAATCCAGCTGGACTTATAGATACATGTCTAACCGTCTTCAATATTACCTGGTACTATTTCTGAAGCCAGAATATTATTTCTTCACTTTCTGCTTTTTTACTGCTTTTGAATTTGTGATATGGATGTACTAACATAGTTTTTGCATTCATTCTTCTTGTTGCTTTGCATTGCCATGAGGAAAAACAGAATAAGAAAAAACTTTCTGCAATTCTAATCATTACCAACTCAACAGCCCATGGGGTTCGTGTTCACAAAAAACTCTGGATGTAGGTCAAGTTCAGACTTGCCTCTTTTTGCCTTGAGGCATTTTTCTGCAAGGCTAATTCTATAGGGCAGAAGCGTATAACATTACACTCAGACAGACAGTTATTTTTAGTGGTTAAAGACTTTTTTTAACAATTAAAGCATTACAATTTGCAGAATAATTGTGCTATGCAGCAAAGATTACACAGATACCCTGAATGTACAGAAATGGCATCTTTTTCATGACTGCACTTGTCTTCTGTCCTTGATAGTGACAGCTTTTTTCTTTTTGCCTTTTTTTTTTTTTTTTGTAGAGGCTCTGGAGTGCCTGAAACACAGTCCCAGTGTTTTTCATGTAAAAACAATTCCAGTAGCAGCCTGATGTGGAAGTTCTTCTTACAATCAGGTCAAACACAAAGAATGCAATATCTTAATAGTGGGAAAGGCTAATCATGTAGGAAGCACTGTTTTGTAGCATAAGCACTATTAGGCAGCAAATGTTAGAGCAAATTACCACAAAGAATGAACAAAGCTGGTTTTAAGCACTTATCAAGTGCTTTTTCCAGTCCCTGCTGCCATTCATTATATCTCTGGGAGATGCTCTTATGAAAAAATGGAGATGGGGAATTTCACATCTCCAGCCAACAGACTAGTATCAGAGAGGCTGATATCTGTCAATAAAACTGATATTTACAGCAGAACAAAACATGATGAAAACCGAGATACAGATGTGTGTGAATTACCCTTGGTATCCCAAACAAGGAGATAGAGTGGAGCCCTCCTAACAGACAAGACTTGCCTGCTGATCCAGGAAGATAAGCATTTGAAAAGAGACTATCAAAAGCCACTCATGAGCAGCCTTTGCTTCCAAAGCAATTTTCCTTGAGGATACAGGAAATCAAGTGTTCATTGATAATGTTTACTTTATAAAGGAGTCATGTGGGCCAGATTATCAGATCCGCTTCACTTACTTTTCACAATTCAACCAGTAGCGAGGATTTAAAACCGAGACACATTTTGCCAGCTAGGGATTCTTTTGGTACAAGACAGTTCATTATCATCACAAATACAGTAGTATCCCACCTTTCCTAGCAAAGGAAACGTGTTGGAAAGGGCTGTAGTTTTCTTGCACTCTGCTTAGTTTGGCAAACAACTCCTTTAGGCCAGTTGCTAATTAGCAGTCTTCAGAACAGCACTAAATTCTGCAAATGCCATAAGCCATGCAGAACCATCCCCAGAATCAGGAACCAGGCAGTCTTAGCCATGATCATCATGAATATGAAAACAAGCTAGTTACAAAAAGTCATTTTGTTCCATGAAAAAAATTAGATATTTTAATTTTATGCTAATTCAGAACAAATGCAAATGTTAAAATATCTAAATTTTTTCAAAACAGTTTTTTCCCCGCAGCCTCAATAGACATCCACAGCAGTGTCTTGCTTAATAAAGCTGTATAATTCTTCCCCTTGAATTACAAAGGTGATTTTTTTTGTTTTGCATCAAGATTATAACACACAGGTTATGCATAGACACAGAATTTGTGTGTGTGTGTGTATGTGTGTGTGATCTATATCTTAATTGTTGATTTTTAAAATAATTTACATTTTGGAATATGGATTTGTCCCCTCGAAGTGTCTGACTTATTGTGTAGCTGTTTTGATCATAATAAATAGTTGACTGGATATCATTCACATTTTTAGTGCTATTGAAAGTCATTTTCAGACACCTCTGATCGTATTCTTGAAAAAATTATGCTGTCACCAAGAACAATTATGAGTGACTGTTTCTTTTTCCTGTCTTTCTGACTATATTCACTGTTTCCCTTTAGTTTTCTCTCCTTGCTGGATGGAAAGATGAAAATTACCCATGCTCTCAATTAATTTTCTCACTCTGCAAATTAAACTTCCTGAAAATTGTTCCCTTAAAAATGAATTTATTACTTCTGCAACTGCAATCAGTCTGCACCCAGATAATCTCATCTTCAGTCTCTCTCACAAATATCTACTAGTCCCGGATAGTTCCACTTTATTATGTCCAACTATGGCATTAGGATGGTCGTTCAGAGTGAGTTCAGAATAAGCTGAGTTCAGAATGGCTGAGTTCAGAATAAGCAGGCATTTTTTTGGAAATCTGATCCCTGCTACAAAGTAGGGGTGTGCTGTTTGGAAGGTACTGTCTGACTATATGTGGAGCTTCACCAGCATTTGTGAGATGCTAAAAATTATAGCCTGCTTGTTTTTGAGACAGAAAAGGGTAAGTGACATTTGACTAGTAAGATCACTGAACTGAACAGACCCTCAACGTTGTGGACATGTAACCTCTGTGTATTATACCAAAAATAAAAAAAATGTTTTGCATTTTTCTACAAAGGATTGGAAAATGCCTAAAACACAATAATGTGTTTGGAAATGGTTCCCAGCAGAATTTGCTCCATCACTTCCACAGGGATTAAGGTGAGGTTGACTGGCCTGTAGTTCCCTAGATCCTTCTGCTGGCCCTTATTGCAGGTAGTGGTGACCTTTGGTTTTCCAGTCCTTGGGGACCTCCCCCAGTCACCACAATCTTCCAAAGATAATCAAGAGTAGCGTCACGATGACATCAACCGTCTCCCTTAGTCCTCATGGATGCATTCAGTTGGGTCCCACAGATACGTGTATGTCCACTTGGTTTAATGTTCCCTAACATGATCCTCCTAACTGTGGGTAAAACTTCATTGCTCCAGACTTTCCCACAGATCTTAGGGGCCTGCAGTTCCTCAGGGCAAATTTTATCGGTAAAGACCGAGGTGAAGAAAGCATTGGATACTTCAACCTTTTCCATGTCCATTGTCACCAAGTCCCCTGCCCCATTCAGTGTTCAGGCCCTCATTTTCCCTAATCTCCCTTTTGCTGTTGATGGACCTGTAAAAGTCCTTCATGCTGCCCTTTCTGTCTCTCCCAAGATTCAACTGCAGATGAGCTTTAGCCTTCCTAATGCCATTCCTGCACACTCAGAGTGTCTCTATATTCCTCTGGTTTCACATGTCCCAGCTTTCACCTCTTGTACAATCCCTTTTTAGGTCTGAGTTGAGTCAGCAGCTCTTCCTTATTCATCAGTGCAGGCCTCCTGCTGCTTCGGCTTGATTTCTTCCACATTGGCATGGGTTACTCTTATGCTTGGAGGAGGTGATCCCTGAAAATCAGCCAGCTCTCCTGGCCTGCTCTTCTCTCCATGACCTTCTCCTGTGGGATCCTTCCAAGCAGATCCTTCAACAGGCCAAAGTCTGCTGTCCTGTAATCCAGAGTTGTGCTCCTCCTATTGCCACCTTTTCTTCTCTCAGGATTGGGATCTCCACCACCTCATGCTCACTGCAGCCAAGAGTGCCCTCAACTTTCATATCCCCAACCCTTCCTTGTTTGCAAGCATCCAGTCCAATGGAGTGTCGACCACTGTTAGATCACTGGTCACTACTGCTTGGAAGTTCTCATCAATGCATTCCATGTATCCCCAGGATTGTTTGTTTAATGCTGTGTTGCCATCCAGGACATATTAGGTCCCCCATGAGGATCAGGGCTTTTGAACGTGAGGCTTCTTCCCCTTGTCTGAAGACAGCCTCATATTCTTCCTGATCAGGCAGTCTGTAGCAGACATCTGCCACAACATGGTCTGCCCTCTAATCCTAACCCATAAACTGTTGACTGGCTCATCGCCTGTCCTAGGGCCAGGCTCCACGAATTCCTGCTAGTCTCTTACAAAAAGCTGAATGCCCCCACAACCTTGCTGTCCTTGCATGTGTCCATCCATTGCAGCATGCTGGTTGTGGGAGCCTTCCCACCATGTCTGTACAAGGTCATAGTCCTGCAACTGCACACATGCTTTTGATTCCTCCTGTCTTTGTCCCATGCTACATGCATTCATTAGTGTAAAGGCATTTCAGAGAGGTGCTCCAGCCTGTTGATTTCTCAGAAAGTATGAGAGCCCCCCCATGCTGTCCTCTTGGCACTTCCCTGTTTGTGTGCATGTGCTTGAAGTGGGCCTCCTTCACCCTTCATTCTTAAGCGCTGTCTTCACAGAATCACAGAATCGTATAGGTTGGAAAAGACCTTTAAGATCATCGAGTCCAACCGTCTTGTCTACCATACCCTTCGCACTTTCTTGCCAATGCAGCCCACCACTTCCTCAAGGGACTGTGGGTCATCATCTCCCTTCACCCCCTCATTCCTAGCTTCAAGGTCTCCGCAGCAGGCTTTGCTGCCAGTCTGTTGGCAGAGATGCTTTTGCCTGAATCCACATAAGAGCTATTTTCTAGAATCCACCTAAGTACTAATTTCAGACATTTGCATTACTGAGTAGAAATCACACAAAGCTAGGCTGAAAGAAACCTCTGAGACAGGATGAAGTATACCCAGCTCACTCTTGATTACACATTCATCTAACATGTCCTCAGAAATCTCCAGTGAAGGAGACTGCACAGTTAGCATGTTCCAGCACAATCTGTCCCTACACTTACTTTTTCTTAGCATCTAACTTAACTCTCTCGGGTAAATTCAGCTAACTACCTTTGTCCTATCCTCAGTGGATAGGAGGAAATTCTGATTTCTCATCATTAGAATAATCTTAATATCTCACTGTTCTTTTTATGACAAGCTTTCTCATATTTGTTTAGTTTAGAACAAAGAAGGCACAGCAAACCAGCAAATTCTCAAACCTCCCTCACAAGCCATTTCCTAAATCTCTCATACCTCTTCTGACTTTCCTCTGGACTCTTAGCAATTTGTTTACCTTTTCCTGAAATCCAAGCATCCAACATAATGTTCTAGTTAAAATGTCATGTGTAAAATAAAATACCTCCTATCTCCATGCTTTACATACAAACATTGCAATTCATTTGCTCCTTTTTTTTGCAGCAGTATTAAACTGTAGTTTCATATTTAGATTGTGATCCATCCCTGCCCCTTTGTACAGTATTATCACACTTATTACAAATTTTCTGTTTGGGCATTTATTCTTCCTTAGTAACTGTAGCACTTCCTTCATGTTTAATGAATGTAATTTTATTGATTTCAGACCACTTCTTCAAACTACCATGACTTCTGAATTTTAATCCTGTCCTCCAAAATACTCCCTTCTTATCAGCGGAAAAAAAAATCACAACTTTTTGGTGAGCATTTTCTGCCCATTAATGAAAGTGGAACAAAACACAGGAAAAGTCTGTAAAGCATGTTATATAAAACATCTTCCCAATTTGACAGTGAACTGTCATAACTATTTTTTAGTACATTTCTGCAACAAGTGGGTACACCCACCAGATGGCAATTTCATCCAGAACATTTCCCTAAGTTGCTTATGAGAATGTAACTGCTAGTGTGTCAAAAGCCTTATTAAAGTCCAAATATATCACATCCACTGCTTTCTTTGTATCCACTAGGCCAGTTATACCGTCAAAAAGGAAAACAGATTGATTTGACTTGATTTGTTCTTGATGAATTGATGTTGGCTGTTTCATATCACTTTGTTATTTTATTATCTATGTGCTTATCAACTGATTATTTAATAATTTGTTTTGGTAACTTTTTGGCTATTGAAGGGAGGGTGACTCTTCTACAATTTATATTTTGTCATTGGCAATATTTTACAAAATGATAATAATATCTATTGTAGTCAAAGCATTCTTGAATGACCAAGTTCAAAGTCAACAATTTATAATGTAATTGTAAATATTACACATTGTTCTAACTAAATTACAAATTCTAACAAGAACTTGTGTATCTCTGTCCCTGCTATTGTATTTGGGTTTTGCCTTTTGTTTCTTCTACTATTGCAATTGTGCATGCTCCAAGCCTGTTTCTTTACTCCATAAAAAAAAGTAATGAGGACTTTACAGAGACATTTCTGAATTCTTTCTCTGAATTAGGCCATAAATCCCTTTTCTTACCCTCCTTCAAATTCCGCCTCTAGAAGATCTTCCTTCAGGATCCTTCCAAAGAGCTAGCAAAACAGAAGTAGTTTGCTACGGGCTTGTCTGCAAACTCCTAGCAATGATTAGCAAAACAAAACCACCGATTGCATATTTTATCCTTCCTTTGCCAATTGTTTTTGCACATCACAAGTGTTCAGGAATTCAAACTGTCTCACTGTTTGGACAGTGCAGCCTGACAGGACTAAACAAGAAATCCAATGGGATCTATTTACAACAATCTCAATTATAGATCCGCTTTTACCTCCAAACTTTTTCTTCATGTTCAGCCTGACTAAATAAACACGGAGCGAGGAATCTGTAACTTCTGAGGGACAACAGTTTTAATTAGCTCATAGTACAATGCAGTGCAGCAAAGGATCGTGAGAAATAATAAACTAGAAAGTACTTCAGCCTCAAGACAATATTGCTTACAAGTGTTATTCTTACAAAACCCTTCAGTAACAAAACACTTTAAGGTTGCTGTAAAAAATCTGGATGCTTTGAATGACAGGTTAGACCATTATGTTGTGAACTGTCTGGTCTTAACCGTTATTCAGAAGGGTGTCCCCTTACTGTGTGACTCCCAGGACTGCTCTGGACGGAGTAAGGAAGGCAAGGATTTTCCTGCGGTACACAGTCCTGCTGCTTCATGTTGTTTGAAGCTTCTGGACTAGTGGAACATATTGTCCAATACTTGGATGAACTTAGCACTCAGGTGCTACACGGTTAACCAAGTCAGAGATAACTGTCCTAATTTATATCAGCAACTTAGAGAAACTCCTTTTTGTAACAGAGAGCCTTCTTTGAGTTGGCCAGGTTGCTCCTGCACTCTAATGCAGAGACCAGTCCACTCGCCCATGCTGCTTCCTCTCCACTGCAGGATTTGCCAAAATAAGGTCACTGTAGTACACTTTTCAGCAAGAGCTTGCTTGTGATGCCTGAGATGATGAAACCTGGTTGCATGGAAGGATGAGTAGGAGTTTACACTACTACCCCTTTACACTACTACCCTCAGCACCACTATACTGGCCTCCAGTGAGCTCCTGGGTGGAAGTGAAAGGACAATTTAAGCCTATAACTGACAAGGATCTAAATAATAATGGCAAAATCCACTACCGGAATAATTGTTCTGTACTGCAGCCTCTGGGGGTACCAGAGAAGCAGAGTCTCTGCAGAAGACGTGACAGGCAGCTAGCATTTTGCCCTGAGAGAGCTTCAGTTTTACTCTCCCTCACCCATGCCATTTGTTAACTTTTAGCATGCTGTAACAACCAATATTCTTCTTCTTGTATTTCAGAGGAAAAGGCAAGATCAAAGGTAGAGAAGGTGGGGAATAACTGATGTAAGTATACAACAGAGCACAGAATTATGTATTACATCTTATACAGTCAGAGCATAGACGTATGTGGGCACCTGTAACTGTTGCAGCGAATCCATGTGTTCATGCTTTCCCATCCCAACATCTGTGAAAGCTATCTATCCAAACTTACAAATACAAAAGTGCCAAATTTAAGCCAAAACTTATTCAAATGAGTTAAATCACATTAACGCCAGTTCACAAGCATTTCCTCAGTCATGGTTCTCTCTCTTCAGGTCTCAGACAAGTGATATAAAGACAAGACAGTTGATCAAAGTAAAATTTAACCGCCTGTGGCTGAGATCAGGGAAAAAAGTAATAATTGCTAAATGAGAGAAGGCACTCCCCTGTTAACAGACGCACAAAAACCTTAGGTCTGTATTTGAAATGCTGTGGACTTCACAAGTTGTGGGAAGGCTTGCATGACATTAACTGCATGCTGCTTGGCACTCAAGGGGACAGAAAAGCTGCAACAATTAAGTATTCAAAAGGCTTTTTTGGTAACTTGAATTTAAAGTTTCAATTGCTGTTTTAATCATTGTTGTGAGTGGATAGGAATCCCTATGAAACAGACTGCCAGGAAACTGTTTTCAACACCCTTTGCATTCCTGTCAAAATTGAAGTGCAATAACTCCACTTTGCATTTTCTCAGCCTTTTCCTTTTGCTTTCTTCTTTGGCTGTTTACAGAAGAAAAAAAAGGAGCACACAGAAAATATTTTTTTCTCCTTCATCACTGCACACTCCTTCCCACCAAAATCTGCAATTTTGAAGATCATGCAATTTCCACAGAGGACAATATAATCTAGTAATTCTTCTAATGTACTACAAAATGTGTTTACCATGTGCTGATATCACTTGTCACTCCACAGGGAATGGCAGAAATTCCAATACAGAGCACTCATGAAGTTGTTTTTGCATGGAAAAGTAGCATGAGCTGTTTCTGATCTCTCAGAGCTGTTTAGCACCGACCGCCATTCTCAAAAGAAGAAACAAGTCTCAATACCTCCTTCCATCCCCTAAATAAACTGTTATATCGTATAAACATACTTATGAATAGAAGGCACACATTTTCTTCATGCTTATTTTAAGGGGGATGTCTGCAAAGATTGAGTCAGGTTTCCCAAATTCATGTTTCTTTGCATACCATGTAATCCAGAACAACTATATTGTGTTTCATAGACTGTATTAGCATGAATAGACCACTTTTATGAACCCAAATACACCCTGGAAAAATACACACTCAATCATTGTTAGAAGGAATGCGCTATTCTCCTCCAGCTCACCGTTTTCCTGTCTCTAAGATGCCAAGGAGAGGATATCAACAATACAGACAGCTGGAATTAGAGAACTTTAAAATGAACATGTTGCCTTTTGAGATAACTAGTACTGATACTTCTTCTTTCTGACTTTACACTATATTTTTTGTTATTGATTTTCTTTTTTAATGTTTCCACCCGATATGCTAACTTTGACAGCAACAAGGGTCCTGTTCTGCTTGGAATACAGTGCCCTGCAGAGCTGTCGGATGCTACATGCCTTTGCCACTTCTCTCCATGCTTTAAAAAGACATTACTGAATGCTCTTTTAGGAAGGAAGACACTTTGAATGTCCCATGGCAAAGAGGAAGATGGGGGCTGGAGGGAGTGGAAGAAGAGTAGGAGGCCTGGGCAGTGAAAGTGGTGAAAGAAAGAGATGAAAATTATTCTTCGAATGTTTGCTGAATGTTTGTAGAAGAAAATATTACCACGTTTCAGTACTGTCCCTGGACAGGGTCTCCTGTTCTAGTCCTTCCAGATGAACAAGCTAGGGCTGCGGTACAGTGACAGTAATGTCAGTGCTTCTGAATGGAGGGGGAACAGCCTCTGATCTCCCCAGGATTACGGTGCTGCTCTTCAGACTGCACCCTGGTCATGAAGAATTTCCACTTAATTAAGGAAACTGAGACGCCTGAATTAGGAGCATAGGGTTCAGATATTGTCAGTGGAGGCTTTACGAAGTAACTGACATAGCACAAATGCTCCTGCCTCATAAGAACTCTTCAAATACAGAAGTTCTGGTGACGGCTTCTATTCTTCTTTCACACTTGCTTGCAGGTATGAGGTTCATTGTGAATCCACACATAATCCAGTCTTTGACATAAATACCTTGCTATTTGTAGCATGGTTCTTTACTCGTTTGATGATTAACAATGGATTTTCATGCAACCAGTACTTTTCTTGAGGAGTATTTTGTTATAATGAAGATTGTATTCCTTTTTTAAATCAACAATACTGTTAGCATAAAATTGAAGAACTCAAGTTGTTAAAAGAGAATAATATTTTGGAGGATGAATGTTAACATTGTACATAACAAAAAACTAGCAAGCAGATTTCTTGTCAGAGCTTGAATTAATTTTTTTTTAATTTTGCACTGATTTTCTAATTTGAAACTAATCAGAATATCAGTTCTGCTTACTGAACACTATAAAATTAACATCTACAGGCAATTTTTCTGCAGCTTGGCAATGCAATACATCAATCTGAAACCGATGTTACACCTTATTTCCTTATTTTCTAAATAGAGGCCATATAAATAAATTGCAATATTGTTATGATGGTGTGGGTAGGTTACTTTTAACAGCATTCAGAATTGCATGCAGCTAATTTAGTAAGTCTCCCCTTTACAGGAATCTGATAAGACAGAAAGTTTATTGTTGTGTAGAGCTCTGAAATAAAACAATGGCTCCACTTCTGGAGCATACATTTTTAACCTGATTTACCTCAGCAAAAATTAGCTGCTTTTTCTTTTAACAACTGTGCTCTTCTGAGGTGTGTCCTTTCATGTGGAAACTGTACTATGTAACATTATTATTGTCTGTATGTGCACACAGACACACAACACATGCAAGACAATATATGTCTGTGTATATGTATATAGGCCAAAGCATGTATGACAAGTGTTACATAACAGTAGGTTAGAACATAAGTAAACTGATAATCACTAAACACGATCAAGTTCAATTAGAATGAAGAGAAGCAATTCTGTAGCCTGATCTGTAAATGGTATATTGTACCAGATACTACTCAAAACCTGTCCCTCAGTGCTCTGCTGAACCACTGGATGGCATCAACCTATAACATAATCAGTTGCTGGTGCTTTTATCTTTTTACAGTTCTACTGATTATTCTACCATTTGCAACTGCTTTATACAATCTGTGCACTCTTCATCTAAAACCCCAGTCCTGTGAGTCCATCCCTTTGGGAAAAAAGTTAACCCGGTTTATTATCCTAATAGAGATAGTAACTGTGACCTTATCACCATTTCGGTAACTGATTTTAATTATACTACAATATACAGCACCAGCTGCACAATACTGGAATAGAAATCTTTTGTTCTCATTTATACAGTTCATAGAGTCTAATAAACTCTTTAAGGACTCATGATCCTTTTATGCTGAACAGACTCTAAAAAAAAAAATAGTTTTAGAGTATGAAAGCATGTACTGTCAAAGAAATTTATTGTTTTATATCTGGCAATATCTGCTGGTAAACCAGGAGAACTATATATCTAGTCATATTCTAAGAAGAAGAAATACTGCTTTTTTTAAATTTCTGAAATTCAAATATGGGAACTTTTGCTGAATACTCATTTCTAATGGCTGTGAAAAGCCATGTGTCTCATGTTCAAAAAACTTCCCTCTTGTCAAAGATATTGATTTCGCAAAACCGTACATCTGGCCATAAAGTTAATGCTGTCAATGGGAAGCTTTGTAGGCTGAGTTATTTGCATGCGCGTCAGACTTTGCAGGAATGGGGCCTTTATGGACTCAATTCTGCCTTCAAGTATATCTGAACAACTCCATTTCAAGCCAATGCAAATTAGAAAGAAGAACTAAGTGCTGTTTGTATAGTTTGGCATCACTGATAGTCGTCTTCTAAGGAGAGGAAAAGTGCTTGACTGGGACGGCCAGATTGTTATAGATAAATGTTGAAATTCACTGGCTCAGCTGTAATGCAATACTGTCAAATCTGTACATGAATTTGTACATACTATTCCAGCTATGCTATGTACATCTGGCATGTGGTACTTGCATGGAAGGCCATTGCAAAAATCCCCCTTAAATAGGACTGACAGTATGTCTTATGCACTCCCTATAGAAATTACAAGCTTTTTCACTGCCCGTACAGGGTCTACTAGCCAAGATCTTCTGGTAGGAGCCTCATAGTTCTAGTTCATGTTACAATTTGCAGTCTCATGCCCATCAGTGTCTATGCCCTCATGCTGTTTCTGCTTCACTTGAGGGCAGGAGTCAGCTTCGTTTATCTCTGAAATATTCAACAATGAGCATCCAGTAACAGTCCCTATAATTCATTTTGGGCTGTCTTAATTAAAACGAGATTTATTAGAGAGAAAGAATCAAATTAAACTTTAAGCAGAGTAAAAACATAGTCAGATTAATGTCATGATAAATTTAACTCTCTAGGCCAGACTCTTTCTCTTTTTTAAGGCTGCAATTTATTAGATAGATAAGAAGGAATTTAAAAACCTACATTTCATAAAGTTAATTTGCTGCTGCCCAACAGCAATACGCTTTCAAGGCTGGACTCAATAAATGATGATCCCAAAAGTAAGGACAGGGATGGCTATCTTTCAGGCATCTGCCTTCACAGGTTTAGTGGCTAGATTAGATATGTGGACGTAGATAAATATCCTCAAATGGGAACCAGAACAATTAGTATCTAGAGTTAGGCAACAGGATAGCAGGATCATTAAATCTTGCCTCTTAGGCGCATCATCCAGATTCCTTTTTTTCTCCAGCACAAAATCCACTCATCAAATACACCTCTGAGCTTTTCTTTAAAAACAAAGCTAACGAAAGAAGTGGTCTTCCATTTCCACATAAAAATTGGTACGTTAGAACACTGATCAGGGAGAGGGGAACCGCTTCCTGGTTCATTGAATAAAATGTAAAAAAAGTAACTTTGAGATTAGGGATCAATCATCTACAAAGACAGTTTGTGTCTGCAATCCAATAATGCAAAGTGACATAATTTTCCAGGAGACAGACAAACGTACCTACAAAGAAAGAGTCAATGCCTGGTGATTAGGGCATTGATCGATGAACTGGGAGCTTAAATGTTGATGAGGGAATTGAAACTGGTGTCCCAGTTCTGGGGCAAACAAGCTCACCATCATCTTGTGCTACATGAAAGGTTATGTTTTACAAGAAAGGGGCAACTGTCACAGAGGGGGTTTTTTTGAAGTCTAAGTCTGTCAGAGTGAGTTAAACCTAATGATGTCTGGATTAAGCTGCTCAAGCTTAATAACAGGAGTGATGCTTCCCTTCCAAGTACTGGGGTAAAATAAGGTAAGAGTTTGCTCCATTCTGCCAAGACTGAGGCAACTCACGGTGTGTCTTATCATTCTGGAGGATTTTAAAGCAACAAAGGGAGTGTTACTGGTTTAGGTGACAGCTGCACAGTAGTCTTCAGCAGTTTTGGATTTAATTACATAATTCTGCTCAGGTCCCATTTAAGGTGCTTGTATTTTTTCTCTTTAATTTCAGTTTTTAATTTGTCTATTGACCTTCTAGCTTTTTTTCTTCATATCGCATATCGGCTCAGCGTTGCAAAGCTAAGAACAAAAGAAGGCAATCAGTAATATTATTCTGTAGGCCCAAACTTCTCTTCACAGAGCCTCAAGTCTTAACACAAAATTTACTCAACCCTAATATAACTCAGTCTGTGAAGTTGGTTGGGCTGATGTTTATGCAGAAGAATCCAAGATATTTGGACTGAGAAAGCATCAAACAGAGCAGCTTTAGCACTGGCTGATGCAGATATCAGACAAGGAGAGAAACTGGTCTTTCCGGCCCCAGAGACTGCTGGCGTGGAGGGATGGAGTCTCAGCTTCAGTTTCCTGCTACTTTATTCCATCAAAGCACTGAGAGGCCATTGCCACTGCTCGCACCTATTCCAATAAGACTAAGCACTGCCTGGAAGGATCTCTGGATATGTCTACACCAATAAACTTCTGCAGATAAGTACTGCTGGAACAGTGGTGAGCCTTTTGGGTCGAAAGGGAGTTATGTCTCAGAAAAAACCCACCTTTTTAGTCTGCTTTGCTATCATAACTGACTTCAGGTGATGCAGAAGAGGCCAATACTGCTAGTGTGCAACAAAATATCATCATGTCAGCTGGTAGTGTGCGTCTCAATCCAGAATCTCCACTGTATTCACTTCTACAGAGCTGCTCTGGTTAATTGACTGTATATCATGGCCCATATTGTTCTTTTTAATAACAGTGTGGTTAAATCCATGTCTCTAGCTTTGTGATGAGAGTATCACAGTATCATTGTGAGGTTTCTGGGAAAATCCTTTTTTGCCTCAGAAGTCAGGAAAATGCTTTTCTCTACACAGTAAGGGACATCTCCCCTCCACTTCCCCACAGGAGATATCAGTAGGATGGAGGACATGCAACAGTTTTAGAAAGTGGCCTCAGAATTCAGGCATTCAATTTTTAGGCTGGATTTGAGACCATTAAGAAATTATGGCCTTGTATTTTCATCTCAGCTATACGATCTTACTCCTATATTATTTATATTGGGTAAGAGAACACAGATTAGAAACAGATTTATACAGAATAGACAGAGACCAGATTAAAATAGCCTGTCTGAATATTTTATCTAGTCTGGCTCTCTGGAAGGCTTATCTAGATTGGTTTAGTTATATTGAATAAAAAATTACTTTTCTAAGAAAGCACTTTCTGCTTTCCCCCCTTTGACCCTTTCAATCTCTCACGCTGTCAGTTACTTCTGGATTAAATCCACTTTTCTCCTCAGTGAGTCTGTGTCATTTGCTTGTAAAAATCTGACAGAATTCATCATCCTATCAGAGAAACTGATTGTAACTCTGTCACCATTCCAGCGATACGGTGTCTGATTGGGTGCTCCGTCTGAAGTGGGTAGAATAGTTTTTTGTTCCTGGTAGATTAGCCATGTCTCTCATTTCTGCTGACATACACATCCAGCTCTAGTCGTACTTCCCAGTTCCATCAAAATTTAATATTTCAAATGCACCTGTCATGCAACTGGTATGTTACTCAGCGAAAAGAGGTCAAGGTGCATGGATCTTGGATGACATTTCAATTATTCTTGCCTGAAGACACATAATGTGTTTTGTCTCTGTATCTTAAAAAAAAAGGTCCATAACCCTTAGATTTCTGCCAGCATGTATTCTTCTCTTCATTAAATATGAATTATTGATACATTTCATAGGTTTTAATCTGTCATAGTGTTGAGCAATGTAATGTAAAATATTCTGTTCCAACATTTGCTGAACAAATCCACATAAATGCTAGCACCTTCCCTCATGCCAAAAATAACCTGAAAACAAATAGCCAGCCACTTATCAAAACAACAAAGAAATTGTGTTTTCTTATTTATTACCTATCACATGATTACTGTTTGAATTTTCTGCATGGATGACTAATACTTTACAAAAAGGAGAACGAATAGTGGACAAACACTGTGTTGGAAAAACAAATTTGCTCTATTAATACGTATTAATTTGCCATAAAGTTCACAATGCTTTTAGATTTGAGAATAATTTTGCTAAGTGTTTTAAACCTAAATCCAGAATAAATAAGGGCTTCAAAAATCATAGAAATATATTCAGCTAGTTGAGGAAGGATTTTCTAACTAATACAATAGCTAACCCATTATACTAATTATAATAATGTCAACAGTATAAATTCTTTGTAGCAGTGGCATAGCTTAACAGGAGAGACACCAACAATTGCAAAGATAACATTCAGGTTTGCACACACAGACTCCAGAAGAGGGAGAGGACTTAAAAAATAAATTAAATAATCCAGGTTATTTCTGTATAACTGCCCCTCCCACCAACCAAAGCAGGGGACATATTCATATGTTCACTGAATTTACTATAACTACAGTTTTCTGAAATATTTGTCTCTATGTATCCCTTGTACATAGGGATACTCTCATATGCCTTATACTCTTTGGCTGGTGCATACATCTAAGGACTCCAAATGTCTCATCTCAGAGATATTAGAAACTTATATTCCATCTATCACTTTCAGTCACCCTAGAAGCATGGAGAGGTCATGGTGTAGAGAGAAAGAAAAGTAGATAATAGGGTCCATATAGACAAAACATTTTGAATGACTGTCATTTCTTAACAGCAAATAGGTTTGGATTCTAGTAATAAACGTTTTTAATAAGGATGCCAAAGGGCACCTCAGAGAGGGCCTGCAGTGTGGCCTCTTATGGCACAAAATGGTATGTTTTCAACTCATTACTCATTCTCCTTCTTGTACTGGCTGGATTGGCCTTTCACATTACGTGGCAGCCCGGGGATTGTAGGCTGTTTGAAATAGTCTCGGGGGTGGTTGTTTACACCTAGTAACTGCTGTGCTGTGCAAGTTATTTTATGCTGAATGTATAAGGTTGAAAATTGCTCCCTTACACAGTGAATATGGCCAATGTAAGAAGCACAGTGCAGTCTGTCAGGATGTGAAGTGTGACTTCTTTTTTAGGAGAACAAAATTGTTGCAGACAAACTGGATTGTCTGAGTTTCAATACATTTTCAGGAACAGTGGACGACTTATGCCTTCTGTTTGCATGTGTTGAGGCATCTGTTAATACCATACATTTGAAGGGAGAGAAATATGACACTGAGACTGCGTATGTTCACCACCCCTGTGTGAAGATAGCACCAAAGAAGTGATACTATAAATGCCCATATGCTGCTTCGGACTGGCAGCCAGCTCTGAAGTAGTCTCAGGTGGAATCTTGCAGGTGAAGGCATGTGGGATAATGTTTATAATCATGTTGTGATGCAAGGATTTATGGTGACCACGTTGATGATATTGACCTGAAATCTTGCTGAAGGTACTCAGGATCCCAGGGCTGCTCCTATGGAACCAAGAACGGAGCTGAACTCAAGAGTTGCAAAAAAATCCTGAGATCCTAATCAGTATGAGCAAGGCCGATGTCACCATCCTGAGCTGAAGATCCATATGGGGAAACTGACTGAGCTGTATTGGTTATAGCCCCCCATTTTCTCTTGGTTGTGCAGTAGGAAGCAATACAGCTAGCAACAGAAAGTTCTTCTGAAGCTCTGAGATGGAAGTAAGATATGTCGTTTCTTCAAGAGGCATTAGTTTACAAAACCTACTTGCAAATGATTTCAGGTGTTGGAGAAGAAGAAATGGCAACTGCAAAATGTGGGAAGCAAGAAGCAGGGCACTTATTAACTTGGCTAAACATGCTCCTTTTTCTTAGGAGGAGTTGAGAAGATGTCTTGTGTCTTGCCCTGTTTGCAGGGTGCTCTTGTGTTAAGATCTCCATTACTGTTCGTGTATCAAAAAAGGTTCTTTTTATCTGTTCCATTAGTTGAAGTGTGGGCTTGAAGTTTATCAAAGAATAGATGTTTAGCTGTCACAAAGAACTTTCAACCTTTCAGTGACATCTGTCATTAACTGGAATGCTTCAACAACTTGTGTCTATGAGCCAGGATGCATTACACCATAACTACAGGGCCAGAAAGATGCATGCACATAGATGGAGAAATGTGTGTACATCTTTTTTCATTATTTTCAGTACTTCAAAAAGATTTCTTAAAAATGTAGGGGAAGTAAGTGTGACTTTGAGCAACATCAGAATAAATCATTAAGGAATAGGGACAGAGACATTAAATGCAGGAAAACATTCCATAGTAAAGGTATAATGTCAATGTGATTGACAATGATAATGTCAATCCTGGGTCCAGAGAGGTGTAAGCAACAGAACTGATAATAAATATCAGATTTTTCAATGCTGAGGAATTCCCAGTCCACCTCCTTTCTTTACTTGTCTGATCTGTAACATATTTTCCAGGGAAAACATCTCTATTTAACCAAAGCAGGATTCCTGTAGGCCTGAAAAATCCTACCTTATGGTGGCTATTATCCTTCTACACCGTCTGGATACACTGAGATGTAGAAAGAGGAGAGTCCTGATAACTGAATTGCTATACTGAAGGCAATTTTAATGGTAAATCAGAATGTGTCTCTCACAGAGATTGAACTCTCTAAGGAGGAAGTTACAGAGCAATTAGAGATGCAATTACAGTAAGTCATCAGGACCAGATGGTATTTCATTCAAGGACTGAAAGGAATAATGTGAAAGAATGTATTGAAGAGGATATTTATTCTGCAGCTTCCAAAGAGGCAGGCTTCACTCTCTCAGCAGAACGAACAGCGTACTGAACAGTCACTGACAGTTGTCCACCGAGTCTCTGGTGACACAAGAGCAAGCTCTGGTCTCTGGGTCCTTGCTGCTCCCTGAGTAAAGGAATGAGTCTTACACTGTAACTCTGAAAGTCAACACGTTTGGACTCTGAAGAAAATTTGACTTTCACAGAGAGAGATTTCTACTGAGAAAACAGGTTTCAAGAGGTCAAGATGAAACTCACCAGCATTACCACAACCTCAGATAGCAAAATTAGTAGAAATGCAGAAGGTATTGCATTTGTTCCTTCCTGAAATAGGTAAGCCAAGTGGTTCAAGATAGATTGGTTGCATCTATGAAGTAAATATAAAACTCTAGCTAGTAAGAAGTGTCGCAGTGCAAAGGGCCAAGCTGTGGCTGATGTATAACGTGCAAACAGGTGCAATGCATCTCTCATGGCAAGGGCACGGTACAGGATTACAGGATTACCCAAAGGAATATTGCCCCATCCCAGAGTAAGCTGTACGATTCTTCTGAGCTAAAACCACTTCTTCCCTGTGAGTTGTCCCTGAAACTCCCCTTGATTCTGTTAAGTGTTACATGTTTTGTGGCTATTGACCATAAAGAATTTTGTCTCATATGGTCTGGAAGTTTGGGCTGGTTTTTGTGCATTTGCTTTTTTGGCAGCCCAAAGTTTAGCATAAGCCTCTTCTTATCTGCAATGGTGGAGAAGAAAACTTTAGCTGAACGTAAAGGAAATAAGAATAAATACATACATGAATAAAGACATTTATAAATGTTTTAATTTATAGCAGTATCAGAGTATGTCATGTGTCATACCTTATCTATCACAATAATCCAAGAGAGGGACATTTGGGGGGATGATATTTTAATTACCATTGTACTAATGGTTAAGAACTAAGCAGCCTTGGGCTTACGGTGACAATAATGAAGTGGACCCAAGTCTGTACAGACAGCTACATATGACACAATATTTTCATATTTAATACCAAAGACTTAAAAGATTTATTGGGTAAAAGGCAGAAGAGATGAAACTGATGTTAATGTCTGGCATTCAGACTTTCAAGATTGGTAACAACTATTTCAGTAGGTAGAATATATAGGATTTTATGCTGAATATGCATATATCTCAACCATGCTATGCTGGCCAATAATAACAGATTAAATATTGAAGATGAAATCAACCCTTAATGTTTAACAGATAGAAAACATGTTTCCTTTCTTTTTCTGGGCACTTCTGCATATTGAGCTAGCTCTACCATATATCCAGAAAATACTATGCATAATCCAATGCAATTAAACCTACTGTTTATGCAAGTTATTCTTAAAAACAGCAACTGTTTCTAAAGATAGCAAAGCTGCTCCTAAAAAGACAATCTTAGAAACTGTAGATAGAAGCAACTTAAATCAGAGCCAGGGAACCTGTCTGAGAATCTAGTTGATAAGTCAGTAAAACACTGATAGATACAATTTGAGATGATTAAGTTTAACATCTGATCTATCAGATAAAACAAAAAAATGCACAATCTTTAGCACATTTTGTCCTCCCTGAAGTGTGCCTGTACCTAGGGTACTTTTCTTGTGGGAAACATCTCTGCAGCAACCCCCAGTAGTCTCTACCCAAAAAACCAATACCATTCCTGGGTGTCCAAAATATAGCTGATAAACCAATAAAGTGACAATGAGTGTAGCATGTACTGGGTAGAGCACACAATAGCAAAAAACTGCCTTTTTCACACTATCCAGCAGGGTGAAAGGTCAAAAGCTTGTATCCCTCAGAGCTAATATAAGCAATACTTATTTTACATATTTACATAAAGAAAGAACTGGACTGTCCATTACTAAAGTTTGCTGATTGTACTAAATGGTTTCAGGCATTAAAATACTACAAAGGACTTAAACTACAGAAGGATTTGCACAAATTGGGGGGATTGGACCGTCTTATACCAGATGTTACAGAAATGAGCTCTTTGCCTTCTGAAAGCAATACACCAACGTTCACTAAATCCCTGGGAAAACTTAATTTGGTTTGGGCTGTGCAGGAGTATGAATAAATAGCTTTTATGACATAGGTGGGAAAACTGAGACAAAAGCTTATGCCGGTTAACACTATGCCAGATTTTTGACTCCAGCAGTTCCAGGGCACCCATCCATATTCCTCAAGAACACTATCCATATACGTATATTTATAATTTTGAATGCATAGTTGAAACTACAAGATGGAGCTGTAAGGTGCACATAAACAAGTCTGCATTTTAAAATTTTATTAACAAGACCCAAACCTGTGGCCTGCTGGAGGGGAAATAAAACTTTGGAGTGTTGTGGGCAATACATAGTTCACCAGCCATTTAAACTCTGAAGTCAAACTAAAAACTGTGTACTGTTTATATTCCATTAAAATCCTTCCTGTCCTCTCAGAAAAAAATGCTGAATATAACCAGACAATTTTCAGAACATCGGGGATGGAGAACGTGTTAGAAAATAAGTATATGTAACATGTTTCATTTAGCAATTTACCTATGTTTACCTACGCGATTTGCGAAGGCTGCAGAGGTGAGCAGCTGGGATGCTTTTGTGCTTTGATGGTTAATTGGGAAGAATCCTTTCCTTTCTGCAATATGCGGAATGGCAGAGACTGGCTCTGCCACTCTTTTTCCAGGCCTGTGACAGACATGGCAATTTCAAATCCCATCTGATGGAGCCTGAGCGTGGATTAGGTCATCCGTTCTCTGGCTTAGTCCTTCCCTATCTTTGTTCAGCTCTTTCAATTTTTTTGGCTGGTAGGATGGCCTTCAGTTCTCCAGGAGACCTGGCTTATGGATAGTTTGTTATGCCGTAACCCTATTTCGGGTAAGATTGCTGTCACTCCTGGCCTGAAACTGTGCTTCCTCGGTTATCATCCACACAGTCTGTTCAGCTCACTCACCAGATAGATAGGTGAAATACCACCAGCAGTCAGGTGGGACAAAGTTATTTGAAAGGCTAGTTCCTGAGACAAGAGACTCTTCTGCAGAAAGTACTGCAGGGAAAAGGCCATGAAATGACCATCCCAGGAAATATTTTCTGCAACATTAGGAGGTCCAAAGGAAAGACTGTAATCCTGATATTGACTCTCAGTGAGGATTGCAGTAGGATGCCTGAAGCTGTTGTATACCCATGCCAAAGGATGGTTGAACCACACCTGAAGCAGACCCTAAGCTGCTGCAGAAAATAGTCTGACAGAGACTACAATTTTTTCCATCTTCTGGGTTGCAAACTTCATGTGTGGTTCAGCCGCACCTGCTTTGGAAGAGGCAACACCTGGGGCTACGGGTGGGAAAACTGGTGAAGGCAACATGCACTTCTGCTGTATCTGTTAATTCACCCTGTGTCAACTCCACTGGATTAAAACAGCAGGGAAGAACAGTAATCAGTGCACCAGCCTGGACGAGTAGCTACACATGGTTTCTCTATAGTGTGAACCTGAATGCTTCAGTCTAGTTCATCAGACTGTGAATTGGTATAGGCAAAGCATGTAAATAGATGTTTTGCCAGCTCTCTGCTCTTTTGCACAACAGAACATAGCTTGTGATCTTCTAATGTGATCAGCACTGTAACAGGTCTGTAAGGTGTTTTTCTTTTTAACTGAAAACTAATAACATGTCAGGATAGTCAGCAGCATCTTCTTTTAACACTGATAGTCGATAGTAATGTAAATCTTCTGTTTGTAAATTACAAACGAAAATGATAGTACCTTTCTCTCCTACCCCAAAACACATAAAACACTAAATCTCTAAACAATTTTGCAAATCTTTGTTCTAGGGGTGCTGTGGTTTGGCAGAGGAGGATGTCAGTCTGTATCAAACTATATAATCCAGTCCTCATATTAAGTTTCAGGGCCACACTCAACCCAGATACAGAAATACAGCTCACTGTAGCAGTCTTTGCAGTAATGAGAGTAACCTACAATAAAATTAAAATGGCTACTGTAAAGGAAGCTGTGAGTAACTTCCAGATTTTGGATGTTCATGTGTGCCCCTGGCTTAAATAGAAACAATATTACTGCTTGTCTTTCAGGGTTACTGGGAAACAAATAAAATTATTTGTAATTCTTCTTGATTTTTTTTCCATAAGTCAAAAGTTAATTACTTCACAGATGGCAGAATGGCGAATGGAATGAATGCAGTCAGCTTGCCTAGAAAACTGGATTCCAGAACATGTGCAGTGAAATGAGACAGAAAAAAGGGCTGGCAAACAATAAATATCTATTTCCTTTTTGCTTTAAATAGACTAAAAGGTCAAGAGAAATATATGACTGATATTTATCCAAGTAAATAGCAATTACATTACTAGGTATATGGGTCCACAAGCAATCTCAGAAAGAGGGATGAGCACTAAATTGGCTAGTAAAAGATATCCCTCCACAATAATTTATTTCTTTCATACTCTTTAATCAGAATAGATTGAGATAAATAGTCCTAAGGTTCACTGATATTCTGCCTTATTGCTAACAGTGATAGAGATCAAGTTTTTATTACACATTTAAGGGATATAAAGAAAATATTTTCATAGCTTTTAAGTGTATTATATGTAGGAACACTATAGACAGTGATTTGCAGCATTCGTCTGCAAACATGAAACATTTAGTACCCATAGCAAAAGATTCTCTTTTATTCATTTGTGCCGAAGTTGTTTGTCTACCGTAATGAATAATGATTTAACACTGACAGCCTATTAGTAAACTGTACTAATAATGAGAATGGCTAAGGCATCCCAGAATGAGCTAAGCTAAAATATTAGGGAGCTAACATTAGAGACAGGACTCTCAAGCTACAAAAGTAAAGTGTCAGTTTTGGCTAAATTTGTCAGGCATGTCTACACGACTGCACTGGAAACAATGGATACAAGTGAATGCTGGGTTCTCCTTAGACCTTAACTTAATCTGCTAGGTTTAATTATTTCAAATATTATCCTGTATGGGTTTATGCCATGGCCATCAGAGCCTTCCCTCATGTGTCGCCTGAGTTTAGGGAGAGGGAGTATTTAAAGTCAGCTGTGTTCGAAAAGCCATACACAGGTGATGTGAAAGGTGAATGAAACAACATCTACGTCTGAATTACAACACTTCATCATTAATCTGTTTTAAATTTGTTCATTACCATAGTAAGAGTTCTTTAATTATGACCCATAAGGAGTCTCAGCTCTGAACTGCTGTTGTATGAACTTGGATAGGCCGAGTCTTGCAGTAAAAGCTTTGCGATCAGATTTTGTCAGTCAATGTACATGAAATATTTTCCACATCCACTTCACAACAGTGACATTATTTACATAGCCATCCATGTGTCCCTTACGGTACTAATAGAACGGTATCACCCACCTTATGGTGGGTCATTTTTATTTTGACCCACCTTATGGTAGGATTTTTATTTTGATGTGATACTTTGACACCTGAGATGATGTGATTTACACTCATTTCTAACAGTACATTTTTCATATGTGATACAACATCCATTGGACTCTGAAGTGTAGGTACTGATTCTATTGCATTCAGCAGAACGTCAGAATGAAGCAAACTGTCGATGCAATAACCGAGACCTACACATGAGTCAGCAAGAGTGACACATCCCTGCTTAGATGAACTCTCAGGTACGGCAGCACTTTCAGCACCCATGAAAACCTAATGGCAGGACGTGGCATGCTGAAGAGTATGGAGGTGAAACCGGCGTATTCCTGCAGGAACCCTGGGTGCTCGGCTCAGAATTCATCCTCTACAAACAATCATTCTTCAGCAAACACCTCTTAAAAGGGCAGATCTCAGTTTTCATTTACGTAATAGTCACCCTCAGTACAATAATTTGTAGCCTATTATTAAGTCTTTGTCCTGCTGGAATTGCACTGTATAGGTAAGACTGCAAAAGAATCTGAGAGATTTAAGTGCCTGATTCCCTTAGCTACCAACTGGGACTTCAGTGCATATTTCCTCCACATCCCTTAAATATTGTAGTCTGGGGAGAAAAGAGTCTGTTTTGGAAACAGATATACTTAAAAAGTAGTTACAAAAATGAAGTCCTATTTAAGCACAACCACGGTTATGCCTGTATTTTTAAAAACTCCAGGGCTTGATCTTGGCAGTTCTAGGCCAATAAACCTCACATCTAAACCTGGCAAATGGGTTGAAATTATAAATTAAGCAGAATGAAAAGAGACCTGAGAGACCAGGCTTGCTGGCATGATCTAATTGGCATGGATTCTGCAAAGGAATTATCTCTTACTGTTCTTTGACTATAAATAAAATAGTGGCTATGGGAGGAAAAAGTTAATACATTTCATTTTAAAATTCCAGTTTCTACAAAAGAGGTTACTGCAAAGCCGTGAGGTGATGGGCAAAAACCACGCAAACCCAATGAACTGCAAAAAGATAATACCAATATCCACATGACACAAGGGGCTGATTCCAAACATCTGCTTTAAAAACCCAGTATAGGCGTGGGGGGTTTTTGTGAGGTTTTTGTTATTGTTGTTGTTATTTCAAAGAGAGAGTGATTCAAAGTACCTAAGTATCAAAGTATCCAAGTTAGACATTTAAATTCCCAGTGCAGTCAATGACAGATTTACAGTCTCTCTGTGGTCTCTGGGAATTCATGAAGATTCAAGAGGTCACAATCTGAGCTGTTTACCTCGGGCACAGGTTATTGCCACTGTAGCAGACATAGCAGAATGCATTATATACTTGCTGCAATTCAGTGCTCACGTATTAATTTAAAATCACTGCTGATTTTCTTTTAGGTCAATAACTTAGGTGGCACACTGTGGCAGCCAAAATGTCATTCTGTCACTTCTGTTAACGATCTGGAGAGCCCCAGTAGATATCAGGCTTGGATGTTTGGTGGCAGTAAATTGCCCAGAGACCATCTGCTATAGCACAGCTGGTGGCAACTGAGGTGCTCCTAAAAGGCATTTCAATGCTCTTTCAAAGTGGAAGCTATCCTAGAAGGAGTGCTAAGCTGTGCCTGACCACCGACCCCTCCCAGGTGCTTCAACTCGTGAAGGAAGCTTGCACGGTAGGCATTTCAGTCTGCTCAGATCCAGGACTGAGAATCCTCTTCTGCAGCTACCTGCCTCTCCTTTCAAACAGAAAAAAGACTGCATATACAGGAGGCAACAGCACTGAGTAACAGCAAACTCACCAAAAAAGAGGAATTCCTAGTATTCTTCTTGTTGACGTGGACCTGTCTCCACACAAATGCCAAAGAAAGTAAGAATCCACTGGTTAGCTAAAATCCAAGACACAGCGCACAGCTGGATTTTGACCATGTTCCCAGAAGGCTCTGCTTTCCATCACACAAATGGGCAATATAAAATACAAAAAAATCTGATTTCATGAATGGATTATGCTAAGTAGATTACCCTAACACAATCTCATTCATCTGCTACAATTACATATAAAGAGCGCACATGAAAGAGAGGAAGCAAACAATGGTACATCCAAATCTAGCCCCTTCAAAGTTAACGAGTGAAATGAACATTGAAAACCTAGCACTATTTTAGTGCTTTTTAGAATAGAAACTCTTTGCAGAGCTGTACAAAGAAATAAACCTGGAATACAGGGTAGGACACAATCCTGTTTAGTATCTGTGCCGCAAAACCTTGGTTACTGTACCAAAACCTGATACTACTCTGTCAGTCTTCATAGAACTCAAATAGATTATCTCTGCAAAGCATTAGTAGAACTGTTCATCCACCCTTCCAGTTACGCAATGAAGGCTACATAATTTGCTTGTGGTTGTATAGGATCACGCTGCATCAGCTTTTCTTCTAACCTCATACACATATATAGAAAGAAATCCTGCAAAATATAGCTTCACGGCACACAGACAGAAAATGTGGAAATATGTCAGGTGTCCTGCTCTTCCGCACAGTGGAATAACAGCAGCTTTTTTATATTCAAGCTTTTCCAGCATGATTTTAGATCCAAATCTGCAAAAAAACCCCCACCACTTAACCATATGCTTCTCTTTAAGTATGAGTCACCTGTTGACTTCAGTGTGACTACCCATACGCTGAAGGTGCACAACATACTGAAATACTTTCTTGGTTTGGAACCAAAGTTAGAAACAAGATATATCCTTCTTCTAGAGACCTGAAATGGTGTGAAGTTCCCAATGTGAAAGATTTACAGATTGTATCAGGATAATGAAAAATAGAAAATAATTATCAGCGTAATTGGGAAGATAAAAAGAAAGGGATTACAAAATGGCAAGGAAAATTCTATATTCTGGGATGACTAGGAGGAGATTAATTCACGGTAATACGAAATTGGATCACTATGTCTTTTGCGGTTTGAATGCTACAGAGCACTCTAATTTCAAGTTCCTTACCTTTTGCCCATAATCAGTAAATAATTCTTTGAGATTGAAGTCTCACCACAGTGAATGTTTTTGGCAGATAAACATGGAAATGCAAGGTTATAATGGTATCCTCAAGGTTAATTCCTAATAAATACCAAAACTCCCCAACCCCAAGGCCAATCCCTTCAGCTAAATTAATACTATGAATTTTGAAAAATGAACAAGCAAAAGTTAAGACATGTCAGATAATATTTGGAGTACAACTTCAATTCTTTCACACTGGTCATTTGGGATAAAGTTCTTTAGGGAAAATATAACTGAATCACAGTACAAGCTCATAGCAATAATGAATTACAGTTGCAAGGGTATAAAGGTAGAAGGTTTCCTTTCCAATTTATTCTAAGATCAAGGTGACATATTGAAACAAATTCATTACTGTGAACTCTTATTAGCAATGAAATAGTCTGCAAAATCAGTAAATATGAAAAACATTACATATAAGACATCATAAAATTCTAAATTATTTTATTAGAAGGCAATATAATTTTAGGTCAATTATGGGAATATCAGTTCTGTTTTTTCTATGAGGAAAAACAGAGTAAAACACTTAGACTTGCTTGAGTAAGCTAAGTATCTTACATTTAGTCTAACAAAGAAAACTGTCAGGTTCCTGTCTTTCTAGAAATCATACCAATGTAGGCATTTATCTTCAACTTTAGTTACATAACCTCTTGACTGTCTCATCAAAATAAGGAACATACCAGGCAAATTCTTTGTATTAATCAGTACCAGTCATATATGTAAACTCTGTTACTGGGTTGATGAATGCTATGTTTATGCTTAAAGCACAGAAGCCATATATTTTCAGGCCAAAAGAGACCGTTAGAGTTAAACAATCTGCCCTGCTGCATCAATGAGACAACATCTTTTATGGGGTGATACCTTCACAGAAAGAACTTTCTCCTTTATTATGCAAATTAAAATTATCTGCCCTAGAGTACATTTTGGAGAAAGCTATCTAGTTTTGAACTGAGGGTTGCAAAGAGAGAGGAATTTACTACATGATCAGAATGGCCTAATGGCTAATTACTGGTGTATTCAAAATGTTCTGTCTTGCTTCTTAATGTGGACATTGCTAATTTTGATTGTCACTCAGTAAATCATGCTCCTTTTGTTTGACAGATCAAAAGGCTAGCTAAGCGGTATCTTTTCTCTGTGTATAGGTATTTCTGAATTTGCCTCAATATTGTATTTGAAAATAAGTAACTGGCAGTTTTTGATTGCAGTAACTGGCACAAAAGTTAGATCAGGCTCTAAAAAGCTCAAAAATCAGCTCTAAAAAGCTCAAAACTCAGTAATGCAAGACAGCAGCGTTATGAATTGTATGTATTTGGGCATTTGAAAATTGCATTTGACACCTTTTCCAAAAACTATTTATAGCTCAGAGGAATATTCACTGAGCTGTGCAGTCCCAGCTCTCCCACTTAGGTATGGTAATATTTCTGAACATTCAAACTCCTTAGCATCAGTCAAGGCCTCTTAGTGCTATTGTTCAGGAGTAAGTACGTATCATGCATTTTACTCATGAGGTTACATAAGGATATTTTAGGCAGACCTGAGCATAAGCCCCAGGTTTTTAATGAAACAGCTCCAAATATTTTCCCTTGCTACACTGCACCACAGAACAAATTTCCTAAAGGATATGCAATATTAGTGTTGTTCCAGCTCTAGCATTTTAATGACATAAGAAAAGCAGGTTTTGTTGAAGGAGGTGATATGTTTTGTTAGATTGACTGATACTACTGGAAAAAGCAGATAAACCCATGGATTTATGAGCTAGTCACCAGGTCTGAAAAGGAAGCAAAAATTTCAAACTAATGCAGAAAGAGAAAAAACGTTCTGAGTTAAACTTAATTTTGTTATGTACTTAAGACAATTTGAGACAAATGGATAGTTAGCACTAACGGACAAACCAGGTATTTTTACTGCTTGCTTGTTCCTGGATTGAGGAAGAAAAGCTAGACATCAAATATCTAATTTACAATCTCAGCATCATTTATGATTATACTTCTTACTAGGCCCTGTGCTATGGTTCTTCTTATAGCACTAAAGGAAAATATTTGTTCTGAATATCAGAGAGATCCAAAAGTGGAAAAACTATTTATGGCCCAGGATATTAGATAGATAAATGCAACAGGATTGACCTAAGGAGTACTTTCGCACAAGCACTGCTCTAGATTTTGATTACCTGATGATATCTATTGTGGTCTTTTAAAATTTCCTTTATTTATAAGTAACACTAAACTAGCATTTTCTCTTTTGGCCTCACTGGCAACAGAATATTTCCTCTGTATAGTATCTACTGTACTGCAGCCCAGTTCAGTAGGATGCTAGAACCATTCTTGCTTAAAAGACTCAGGAGGTGATCTTGTTGGCTGTCACATTCAGCTTCCCTGTCCATGGTGGTCTGCATGCTTACTGGAAAGCCAAAGCTGCACAAATCATTGCGATTGAAATGCCTGTTATCTGCAGAAGAAGTTCCTTCTCCCTCCTGGTTTTAGTTTTCTTGCAGACCACTGTAGGAGAAAAATTTGCCTTAATCCCAATCTGAAGGCATAAAGCTTCATTCACCAAAACTACCAACTGGTACTCTTTCATCAGTACTAAATCTATATGAAAGATGGTAATCTTCAGAGAAATCTGCAAATTTTAAAAAAAGTATGTAAAAGAATTAATGGTTAATGCATAATGCGGGTCATAACTGTAGATAATAGGGAGTGCTGCTCTCATTACCCCAGGATTCTGCACTACGAAGGACATCATACTACCCCCCTTTCAGAGCACCACTAAAAAAAGATCAGATCTTCACTAGAGCAACTCTACCCTGTCATGTGTCTGGAAAGCATCCTCTGAAGGACTCAAGTTCTGTTTCCAGCCTTCATCTCTGGTCTCCCCACTAAACTAGACTATTCAATATGGTTATACTGGCACTATAGACTTGACTGCCCTTCTCTCCTCAGTGCAGTAAGTAACCACAATGAACGCTGAAAATCAGCCTGTTATGAAATTCCTTTCCCTTCCAAGGTTCTTCCTTAATTCCCAATGACAACTTGCTCAGTCTCAGGAAGGGTGAATTTATATAACCAGACTTTCTCAGAAACTGCCATAGGTATGTGTTAGGAAGTAAACTTTCTCCTTTCCTAGAAACAGCCCAGATGATTTCTTTACATCCATATTACTCTAACAGACAGATTGTAAACTTGTGGAAGCAACAGACCTCATAAAAGCAGCTTTGAGAAGACTAATTAACTAGTTCTATGATATGAAGTTTCTGTTTTCTTAGTATATAATCTATTTTAATTAACCATGAAATGGAATGTTAATTACTGTTGTCATTTCATTTTAGACAGTCACACCAGTTTCAGAATGGAATTCAGTGGATGTTGTTGAAAACGCATTTCAAAATCCAACATGTGACAAATTAAAGTGTTTTAAACAAGCACCATTCAAATTCTATCCTGCAAATAGGTGGGAAAATAATTTTGGTGTGCAGCCTAGATCCTGGATGTCATGTCACTGTGAGGAAAAGCCTCGGTGGCAAGGAGATTAACATACATGGTGCTTTAATTGTCCGTTTAACCAGAATTTTTGCAGTAGACACAGGCTGTATAGACACAGACTGGAAGGGCAAGAAGAAGAGGGACATTTCTAGACAGAAAACTTCCCTCAAGAATTTTGGAATATTTTCTTGTAACAGCACATGCATTTTCTTATCTGCACTTTGCAGCCGTCTAGCAGACACTAATGAGAGATTTCATGTTCATACCAATTACTTGAAATATTTAATGTCCTTCTTAAGGTGCATTTACACATCAAAGAAATTACTCAGACCAAGCATTCCACAATGCTGCAGAGGGAAAAAAAATGTCCCCACTTTGTACTGTAATAGAAATGACTTTGAGTTCTCCTGTAGCTAAGGCTACATCATCAGTTTTATTTTTGACCTCCATTTTCAGAGGTTGATAAACCAGGGCAAAGCACTGTATCCATACAATCTGGGTAGTTAATATATCAGGTAAATGCTAAAGGCTTACCCTCCTTAGCCAGTTAGTGACATTTTTAGGTGGGCAGCAGTCAGGCTCCTAAAAACAACTTGGACACAACAATAGAGAAAGATGTAGTGTGTAACATAGTCAGCTGGACTCTGAAGCAAATAACCCATCCTATGCTAAGCAACTAGGGTGTTGGATATCAATTTTGGAGGTCTAGGACAAATCACTAAATGTCTCTGTTTGTAAATACACCCTTCTGGAAATAATAAATTATCTTCCTTTATTGGTTTTGTCAGAACTAATTCAATAACATTCATAAAACACTTCTGTGAAGAACACTGGGTGTTAATTAACCTTTTATTATATTAAAAAAGTTACTGAAACAATAGGTTAAAATAAGTGAGAAAACTATAAAACATGTAGGTTACTTTGCTATTGATGTGTTGCAGCAATGGTTGCCAGTAACTTTGGTAGTGAGTCTCAAATGTATAAGATTATTTATTTTTTTTTTAAACTGCTAGAAAATATATTCAGCCATCTGTACCATAATCTACATGAAATCAAAGAATGCTGGGTTTGTTAAGTGAAAGGATCCAATTAATTGTATATCGATCTTATTTTGTGTACTACTATCTTATTAAAAAATTCCAATCATGCAGCTCAGGGTGGTTGGTTACAGGTCACTGTTGCCTACGTGTGTATTAACCTGCCCCTGCTTAAAACGGTCTACAACTACAGCATTTCTAGTTGGTGAAAAGGGATGTGATCCATGCAGAAGGCAACAGATCAGCTGGGTCGTAAGTGGTGAGCCCAGCAGTGTCTGCATGAAACACCAGGCACTGAAGCACCCTCCCTTCATTGCACTGTGAGGCTACCTCCATCCTGCCATTTTCCATCCAAAGAAATTGTTGTTATTGCCATAGATTGTTGCTCACAAAGACATCTTACCCTCAGTACATAAGCATTATCTGAATTTAGCCTCACATCCTTTAAGGTCTTATTAGATCTGCCTCTGGTAAGGAAACATCTTTAGCTGTTAGATCAAATAACATTTTGCTAGCATGCATATTTCAATGGCTGACTTTGGTTCACAGTCTACTGCTTCACTCTGTATATACTTCAGTCTTTTCAAGAAATACTAGTCAGTATTGGGAATACATTTTCAAGCTTAAAATAGCTGGAATCATCATTGTAATTTTTTTTTTTTTAGAATACTAATACAAATAAATACAATCACAAATATGAGGTGTACTTCCCATACGAAAAGAATGTTTATACACAATCTCAAGATTTTAAAATCTGTAATTGTCTCCCATTTTCACTGTTTTGAAGAGAATTTTAAATCTTACACTTATGAAAATTAAAAATGAAAGTATTAGTCTTTGAAAAACAATATAATCCAAAGTATAACAAAAAGACTGCATTTTGTTTTGATGGGAAAGAGTTAATATTCAAAATACCCTAAGTTTATCTTCTCTATACTAAAACTGACAGTCCTTTTTTTAGTAAAATACATACTTGTCATTCCATTTAAAAAAATTAGTTACAGAATTTGGATGAGAAGATTTGTTATTATTAGTGTAGGCAGTCTTGGTGTGATTTGTATGTCAGATGAAAAAAATGGTCCCTTTGACATTGCCAGTTTCATGTTTAAGCCTTTTCTTTAGTTAGTACTCCCTTAGACCAGAAACTGTTAATCTTTGTGGCTTCTCATTCCTAATAAAAACTAGCTGTTGGTACTTAACCTTCTTTTAAATAGCCTTTATTTACTTTCTTGTGGTGAAATACAGCTGAAATGGTTCAGAGGTGCCCTTTAACTTTTGTGACTGTGTGGTCAGTATGATTCCAGGCAGAGAATAAAGAACTTCAGTAAGTTTCCCAGAAAATATTTGTATTGTCATTCAGAACCCAGATATTACCCTGTGAAAATGACATTAAAATCTCCGCAGAAATGTGCAGCTGTAGATGGAAACCAGGTAATGACGTGTGTAGTTTCACAAACAGGTGTGTGGGATGGTGAGGAGGGTAGGAAGAAAAATCTACTGAAAGAAGTTACTGAAATGACGAAATCCTGGGACTTCAAAGGAACCAGGAACACAACTGTCACTGGTCTTCAATAAGACCTGGGAACTAAATACTTTCAGGTATCCCTTTTGCAAGTTCAGCTGGAATGGACACAGGACAGGTGACAGGACATGGTACGGCCGTAAGTCAACCACAGACTGCTGTAGCAAAGAAATAAACTCTCTGTATGGGTACATAACAGCATGATTTGTGTGTGTGTGAAGCTTTCACACCATCTTCTGAAGCATGTGGTATTGCCTGTCACAGAAGATTAAAATGGATCATATTACTAATGTATTTCTTAATGGTATTATAGGAAAATTTGTCTGTACACCATTTATACCCACAAAAGGAAAGAGAAAGCAGACTTAAGGTGCTTGCAGGGCATGAAATACAAGGGGATAAAAAGGTAAAACTATCCACAGGATACCTGTAATACCAATGCCAATAAAAATTCTGCAGGTCAGAAACTCATAATATTAAGAAAAGAATTGTGGAGAAAGTGGACCAAGTGGATAAAAGTTTTTAGTGAAATATTAACAAAATCTTCATCCCTCTGCTCGGTTGTAATGTGGACAACACACTTTCTAGAAGAGCCGTGATGGGATCATCAGTATATGGCTATCCCTGTTTGGAGCCAGAACAGTTGACGAAATAGGAGGAGCAGTGTAACAAAAAGAGAAATGATCATAAGATTGATAGGACTTTAGTAGTTAATCTAGAAATAAATATAATCAGCATAGTTATATGACATATAAGTGTGTCCCGGACACCCACCTGCAAGAATTTAAGACAGATAAACTTCAAGAAAGTATTTCTTTATATTGATATTAATAGTATATCTAAAAAGTGTCTACCAGCAAACTAAGCAAGGGAAGACTCAAGACTGCTAAAAGCAGACACTTTATGAAAAATGAGGTGTCTCCAGCTGTGGAATGGTCTTGGAAGTATGATGATGATGGAGGATAATTTACACTGTGTGGGGCTAGCACTGCTGTATTTGATATTTTTGAGCATCAGCATGTAAAGGAAAGAACTGACACAGAGAGGGAGCAGAGGTGGGAAGTGATGATTAACAAGTGCAGGTAGTGCCCCTGTGACTCAACAAGAAAAGAGGACAGTCTGGTCAGGGAATCTGGCATGCCCGGAGCCCTTCGGCTTCTCCGAGTCGCTCATCCGAAGAAGCCCTGCCCTGCCTCCTGCTAGCCTGCCTAATTACGGAACCCATGACTGGATGGGGCCGCCTCAACCTGCTACGCACTGACATGGACAGAGCTAAGGCATTTAGTGTGAAGCGCATTCCTGCAACACACAATAGATGAAAGAGATGACTCAAGTGCTGTCTTTCAGCGTTTAGTTTCTGTGTGTCTCAGATTAAAAGTGTAAAGGTGTGTTATGCAAAAAGACGCAGAAACAGTGGGAGACCTGGCATTGCGGTGCCTGACTTTGAAGGGGCTGGCATCTGCTTCCGAAGTGCAATCCACAGCCCTGCATTAGCTGCCTGCACTCTCTATGGCACTCTTCCGAATGAGATTCAAAGCAGCAGCACACTGAGCAGTGAGCCACAAACACTACTCCAAGGAAAAAGCTAACGAGAGAAGTGCGTCTTCAATCCCACCCTCCTTCAGCTTTGGACTCCCAGAAGAGGATTAGCTGTGCTAGGCAGTCACACGCTGGCTTCTCTCCAGTATAGTAAACCATCTTCCTAGCTTCAGACAAAGCCTGTGGAGAGTCTACTCCAAACTTTTTGGACTGGGACACCCAGACAGTGCAGCTGTAGTAATCCCCAGTTGTTTAATACATGTCTTACTGAGGACATAGGGAACTGTAGATGTTGAGAAGCTGAACACTTCTCACCTTGCAGTCCCACCTGCAGAAACCGCTGTTGGTCCTAACAGAAACCATCCTGGATATGTTGGGCTACAGAGAGAAAGGAAAGAGCAGCACAGTACAAAAGGTAGGCTGTTGGGGAACATCCCAGTTAGGGTGGCTGAACCAAGAACAGTTCCTCTCCTTTTTTAACAAAAGCATCTGACACTGCTGTCTTTTCAGTGGACCTTATTCTACTTGTATGCAGTAGACTTGCTCTGACAACATACACTAGACTGAATGCCTAAAGGGATATATGTAGAGAAAGGCCTGAGGTACAACATGGGTGGTGAACTTCCACTTATATGGGGTACGCGCAGATGCAGAATTTTAGCCGCGAGGGAACTAACCGGTGAAATTGAAGTATCTGCAGACCAAGGGGCAGGGATTTCTAAGCTAAATATAAATACTGGTAAAGTTCCCCAGAAAGAGTCCAAGTCCATTTGTCTTCTCAGCAGATGAAATTGAGAAACAGGAAAGGACAGAACTGAAGGAAATACCAAACAAATAATGAAAGGTAGGTTTGGTTTTTTGTAAACAGCAGAGGTGCAAACTATGGCGTAACTTACATGTGAAGTGTGAATTAGACAAATATAATAGCTGCTCTGAGTACATACAGGCCACCAGAGCCTGCCTTCAAAGGCTGCAAAGCAAATAATATAACATTAAACAGAGTAAGACATGACAGAAAAAAGTGAATGCAAACCCAAAAATTAAATTAATGGAAAAAAAATCACCACTATTTTGGTTATGAGAGCACTTCAGAAATTGATACAGGATTATATGCCACTGTGAAGAGTGCTGCACACACAGGAAGAATATTATTCTTGCTTTCTAAGAGTCAAGCCTATCAAAAACCCTAAATAATATACTAACACATGTATTTTACTAAATGTAAGAATTTGTTGTAGATGTCATTCATTTACCTTTGCCAGTTACCATAACCAACCAGCACCATTGCTGCTCTTTGTCTGTATTCTTCCTAGTTCTCATTTATGTACCCCTGACTGCTTTTCTCCTTGTGCAATGAGGCATACAGATGTGCACCAACAACTGAGAAGACACTGTCCTTCTCATAATATCCCAGAATCTTAACAATAAAATAGAAATAGAAAGCTAAGGAAAGGAATTCCTCTTAACAGCAGAATGACAGAGGTGATGTTTGGCGGATTCTATTCTAGTGCACGCATACTACTAGTGCATGCTACTACATACACCTTACGTACAAAAAAATCCCTGCATTATAAAAGACCAATGAAGTTACAAAGTAGTATTTAAAGGATAAGACCTTTATCTTTTTGAAAGATTACGGGTGCGATTTGGATTCCTACAGTAGCTAGAATACTGTAGCAAACTTTCCTGTGACTGGTACAGCTTGTTCTGAGTTGAAAAGCCGTGAGTTAAAACCTAAATCCAAGCACTGCTCAAAATCCCTCTACTGAAATCAGGTAGATGCTTGATGATTAATTGATTCATGCATCAACGACATGCAGGCAGAAGACACAAAACAAACACCCCAGAAGAATACAGGCGAGCACTATTAACAAATCCAATTACATTTGCAAGCATAGGTGACAGGTCCTTTCCCTTGCAGGTTGGACTCCTAGGTCAGCAACTGTTACTGTCTTTGGTGAAATGCTTTTTGTCTCGGGCTACTGAACAGTGCTGACAAACACTGACCTTGCTTGACCATGGTCATTAACTATGTTCACCACCATGCACTTCTGTTTTATGCTACTTTCTCTGACCCATTTCTTCCTGGCTTCTCACTCAGTCCTGGCCCAGGATTCTTCTTTGCCAGGATGAAGCCTCAGTATCAAGTTTTCCCAAATGTTTGGGTTTTTTTTTCCAATCTATGACCTGGCCTGGATGGCTAAAGGGAAGAGGCTCAGCAGTCTGTCAGGTCTGACAGTTCCCCCAGGCTAGAGAAGCAGACATGACTCTTTCAAAACATATTAGAGTGTCAAGGGGACTACTTAGAACAGAAAAATAAGAAGGGAAAACAGTCCACTGGGTCCTACTTTCTGAGCACGCAGTGTGGGATAAAACAATTTGTGTCCTAAGTTTGGGAGACCGAACAGAAAATCAAGCTCTCTACAGGAAAATAAAAATGTAGATTTACTTGTATTCGCAGTTACAGAGCATAGTCATCCAGGTAGTTCAGGTTTTCACAATATACATTTTATTTAAGCAAATTTTCTGTGTTTCTCAATGGAACTATTAAATTATTAGATGCAGTTGTGCAAAATTTCACACTAAAGAGAATGTATGTGCTAATTTGATACTGTCAGTGGTTAAGTTTGGTGGATGAAAAATATGCAGCAGTCAGAGAGGAGACCTGAGTAAAGGGAAAAAGATAAGTACCATAAAATATCATACCTTAAAATATCATTGGTTCAGAAATCTCACTATTGTTGGGATGAGCTGATAACAACAAGCAGCAGAAATTCTGTATTTCAGGGAAGGATAAATAGGCTTTTCTTTAAGTATCAGCTGTTTGGACTCTAATAATAAGCATGTATAGGTTAATGGAAAGAATGCAGCTAAAACTGTCAAAGGTGGTTGGCTCTACAATTTGTAATCTGGATGTCACCTCCAAAACTAGGATATTTCTTGGAGCACAAACGAGTCTTCCGTGCCGCTCAGAAGAGCCTTGCCAGTGAGGAGTCTCAAGTGAATGATGATGTTGTCCCATTCAGCAGTGAGGATGAAATCAATAGCCCATTGTTCAATGTTAATAATAATCTTTATATAACAGCAATTTAAAAAAAAATGACAAGCATATTTATGAAAAAAATCTGATTTATCGCACATTGAGAATATGCTTTGCCTGCAGCAGCCATCTGTCTATGCATTTCACAGCTCTGTTTTCTGTAGGAGACAGGCTGTCGTATGAAACGTTTCTTTCTGCTGTTTATTTTGGGGCTCTCCGTTTGAAGGAGATCAAGTATTTTGTGTATTTTTTTCGGCACAGGAAGACATATTTGAAGGCTGACACATGAATCAAAGGCCCAGGGAAGGTGTTAAGCTCGTATAAAAGTTTAAATGGAAGTGAAGATTGGGTCAGATGACTGTCAATGGCTGGAAAAGCTTTCAAGCAAAGTGCCTTAGAGAAGGGTAATACTAGTGTTCAAATCTGAATGAACCAGTGTACTGAGCAGAGTTGTTTGGAAAAACAAGGACATTGTCTGCTCCAACACCAATATGACTCTTTTAACTTTTGATAGTGCCACTACAGCAAGACTGCCTTTTTATAATTCTCTCCAAACAAGCATTGTTTGCATGCATGAACATTTATGATGGAGTTCTGTTAAGAATGTGTATTGTTAACTCTCTAAAGATGAATTTCTTTCCTTTGCTTTTTATTTCTATTTTGTTGTTAAGATTCTGGAATTTTGTGAGAAGGACAGTGTCTTCCCAGTTGTAGGTGCACATCTGTATGCCTCATAGTGTTGTGAGTGTTAACTATATCTACATAGACATGAAAGGCAGGCTGCTGGGTGAAAAAAAAAGGAAAAAAAAGCATAGTTTCAGGGGTTGGTAAAGGTCTGATCTGTATTGGATGTAGATGTTTCAGGTAGAAAACAGGGGGTGCGCTTTCCAGCTTGTTTTGCAACAATATGGTCAACTTCAAAACTGCAGAAATAAAAAAAAAAACCAAACCAGTAGCAGTGACCCTAACATTTTTGCTGTAGAACCACATTATGGAACATTCAGCTGGGCAAAATCAGTGCATGCCTGGCTAGATACAGAGGTAAGGTAGCAGAAAAGGAAGTACTGTAGTTAACCAAACACAGATATGTCCTCAGCAGAGGAGAGAAAGACAAACATTTTTCCTTGAAGGAGGAGTAAATGCAAGTTTTCAATAGCAAAAGCTGAGGTAAGAGATGTAGTAGGTTAAAAATGAATGAATAAAGGGAGTAATCTGGAAAGGAGCCAACTGAAAGAATGAAAAGACAAAATGCAAAATATACACAGAAAGAGAGAGAGAGCGCAGATGAAACCAAGAAATGAGGGGGAGGGAAGAAGAACATTTAAATACTGATCTGGATCAGCCCAAAGCCACTGATTTCTTTTTCATCAGTTTCAACAGAAATTGACTCAGGGTTGTAACTCGAGTTTATTTTTCTATTAGACATGCAACTGCGTGCAGCAAAAGGAAGAGAATCTGCAGGATCTGGTTGTTTCAAGATAAACAGGAACGCTGGGCTGACAAGTCCAGGGGAAAATAATCCTGCCCAAATAAGGATTAAAATGGCTTAGCGTATATTCTGGCTTTACGTCTGTTTCACGTGGGTTCAGTTGGAAAGACTGTGCAGATGTGGTGAATACACACCTCACTGCTCCTCTGGTGGTTGCCTTGTTTTGGAATAGAAGTCCATTTAGGACAAGTTTTATCTGGGAGGGAAGCAAGAAATAGAAGACATTTCTGGTACAATTTTGTCAGATATTTGCAACATAAAAGGAGCACATGTATGTTGAGATGGAAATGTAAGTGTTATAAAGTGAAGAAAAGCTTGGACACTAGCTCCTCCTCAGGGCTTAGGTACACAGAATCCATAGTTCCTTCAGTTTAAAAACATGGTTTTTGTTGTTTTTTTTCTTCCACTAAAAGGGGCAAATAAAATCCAAGACCCTCTCAGGCAAGAAACTCTCAGATTCCACCTTCCTTCAAGGCCAAATAAAATAATTAATCAAAAGGGCCAAATTCCTTTTTCTGAGAAGTTTAGAGGAGACTCATTATGTTGGTTCACCAAAGTCCACAACTGCAGAGAACCTAACTCAGGAGCAGACGTAGCTTATAGTGACAGTGATGGAGTCAAACTTTTGATAACTGGCAGCAGGGCTGCTTCTCCCCACGTTCCCCTATCTGAAATATGGATCCCACCTCTCTGCTCCTTCTTCCTGTCTTCTATCTGTCTGTGCGACAAGCCTCGGTAGAAGGTGTGTAGGAGGAAAACAGGGGAAAGAGGAAGAAAGCAGACTTCACAGAAGACATCTGATCTGGAAGTTGCCACAGTGCATAATTAATTGCTGAACTGGTGAATCAAGAAAGAATGTGGGAAGAGCACAAGCAAGCTGGACTTCTTATAATAATAATAAAAAAACCGTTGGAAAATGAAAATCTGTAGTATATTAATAACATGTGTAAGAAGATAAAAGTTTTCTACAAGTCACTTCAAAACACATTTTCTCAGGACAGCAATCTATTTTGGCCTAAGAAGAGCTACAGCGCACAGCCTGGGTACTTCTGGAAAGAGCATTGACCAGGATGAACTCCTGCACTGAGTGCCATTGTACTTGCTCTGCATCACAGGAAGCTATTCAGCTATTATACATCTGCAATCAGATGAATTTTGAAGTAGAAGTCATGCCCTCCAAACACCCAGTATATTTTATGGCTAGGTAATACATGATAACTACTTTAAATTAGCAAAAGTTGATGTGTTAATCATCTTAGTGTCCCAGCCAGGAGAGCCACAGGTATTGCCATAAAGCTAAATGAAAAGGAAAAAAAATATACTTTTTCTTGCCAAAACATTAATATGTGCCAAATGCTTCTCAAAATTTTAAAAAGTCAAAATACACAGAAGTGTATTTTTGTGTTTTCAGTATTGCTGGATATTGGGAAGAAGTCCTGATAACAGACATCTGTTACATTAAAACAGCAAGCAAGAAAATAAAAAGATATATTTGTAGTTTGCCTAAACAAAACTCTCTGATAATTTCTATTACTCGTAGCTCGCTCTTTCAGCAGGTGATATCACTTGCCACTATAGCCCTTATTCCATCAGAATTACCCCTGGGGCAAATACTGCAGCCTAGGGATAGCCTGATAAATGGCGATCCCTACACACCAAACAGCTTTACTCGGCAAAACTAGCAGAGAAGGAGATCAGAGGGTCTGCAGCTGTTCAGCTGTACTAGCCAAAACACAGAAAATAGGTCACATGAGGGGCTATAGCTATTCTGTAGCTTGAAGACCTCAGAGACATTCGCTTTGGATAATCCAGTCTTTCTAGTGATATAAAGTGAATTATTTTCACCCAAATTTCATGTATGTCCATAAGGAATCAGCAGAAGGCTGATTTTCACAGTCTATAATCTGTTTTTGATGATCCATGTAATTTCCAGTGACTGTGGTTCTTAGCAGTTTCTGAGTTCCTGAGATTTTCTGCTTATTAGAAATTAGTGAGAATAAAAAGAAAAAGTAATACAAAATACTTCAGACTGCTTGCCAGTTTCCTAATGCTTTTCCTTATAACACATTACAATTTTTGATAAACAGCTTCTCATTGGAGTTTTCCCAGTAGTTACTGACTTTACAACATGCCACCTTCATGTTTTTGCCCGCTGTAATTGTATTTCAGTGTTGGAGCTCTAAAGCAGTACTCTTTCACCTGGACTGTCTCAAGTGAATATTTATTTTCTTTGACGAGAAGTAACACAAATAGTGGGGGAAAAAAAAAAAGGAAAAGGAAAAGGAAAATGGAAATGAAAAGAAAAATCCCACCACCTCTCCCTGAATAATCTTCAGTTTCTTAATGCAGAATCTGGAGGTGAAAGGAATACTGCATGTGTTCAGAAAAGCCACAGTTCAGCCACTGAGCCCATGCTGGTGGCTGTGCAGAAGAGCTTGCAGAGTCAGGGCCTGAATCAGCAGTATAGCTGGTAAGAAAAAAGACCGAGACCAAAAACCTACAGCATATGTTATGAGGAGCTGCTTCATGAGACACAGATGACAAAATGCCATTCTGTGCTCTGGGTGTTAAGGACAGGAATTTCTACCAGTAGTTTTACCCGATTCTTTTCTTTTTCAAGTACTAAACATTAGGTACAATAAACTTCACAGTCTGTGCTGGCTATGTTAATGATGTACTTTGTTTCACAGTGGTCTCCTACCTTCTACCTTCCTGTCTCCAGGAAAAATACTTGTGAACAGTGAATACTTTCTTCTTAAAATGTAAGCTAAAAATGACAGTGAAATTCTTCCAAGCCTCAATTTGCAATTAAAGCAAGATCTAAATGGTGGATAGTTTCACTGGTCTTATTAATATCCTCCGTGCACACAACAGATTGCAGAAAACATTAAACTGTGTTGGTGTGTAAAGATGATACTAGTAATAAATCTAAGATAATAGGGAGAAATTACAGACATTCAAAAAAGAATGCAAAATACCAATCCAGACAGTTTGCATTCAAAGACATACTTCTGTTATTTTCTCAAGCATTCAATGAAGTGAGCAATGGTTTTTGTTTTATTTATTATCAATTTACCTGATTCAGTTCCTCATTCCCTTGAGAAACTACTTGTAGGCTTCATTACTTGATTTCTTTTGCTTCTCTGCCTTTGGTTCCATGGCAACCAAGGTAAAATTAGTAGCAGAGAGGAAATCCCAAGCAGCCCTGAGCTAGAATCTTAGGAAATTCACCTTTTTGTTTCACAGAATCAAAGAATCACAGAATGGTTGAGGTTGGAAGGGATCTCCAGAGGTCCAACCCCCCTGCTCAAGCAGGGCCACCTAGAGCAGGTTTCCCAAGACCGTGTCCAGACAGCCTTTGAATACCTCCAAGGATGGAGACTCCTCCACCTCCCTGAGCAACCTGTGCCAGTGCTTGGTCACCCTCACCGTGAAAAAGTGTTTCCTGACGTTTAGAGGGAACCTTCCATGTTTCAGGTTGTGCCCATTCCCTCTGGTCCTGTCACTGGGCACCACAGAAAAGAGCCTGGCTCCACCCTCTTTGCCCCCCCCCCCCCCCGTTCCCATTCAGGTATTTATATACATTGATAAGATCCCCCTCAGCCCCAGCTCTCTCAGCCTTTCCTCATAGGAGAGATGCTCCAGTCCCTTCTTCATCTTTGTGGCTCTTCGTTGGACTCTCTCCACTATGTCCAACGTCTCTCTTGTACTGGACAGTCCAGAACTGGACACGGCACTCTAGGTATGGCCTCACCAGTGCTGAGTAGAGGGGAAGGATCACCTCCCTTGATCTGCTGGCAATGCTTTGCCTAACTCAGCCCAGGATATCATTAGCCTTTTTTGCCACAAGGGCACATTGCTGGCTCATGTACATTTTGGTGTCCAGCAGGACCCCAGGTCCTTTTCTGCCAATCTCCTTTCCAGCTGGTCAGCTCCCAGCTTGTGCTGCTGCCTGGGGTTTTTCCTCCCCAGGTACAGGAATTTGCACTTCCCCTGTTGAGCTGCATGAGGTTCCCATCAGCCCATTTCTCCAGCTTGTCAAGGTCCCTCTGGACGGCAGCATGACCCTCTGGTGTATCAGCCACCCCTGCTAGTTATGTGTCATCAGCAACCTTGCTAAAAGGGTACATTCTGCCCCATCATCCAGATGATTAATGAAGATGTTGAACAGGACTGAACCCAGTATTGATGATCCAGTAATGTACCCCTCTGGGGTACACCACTAGCTATTGGCTCCAACTGGATTTTGTGCCACTGATCACCAACCTCTGGGCCTGGCCATTCGGCCAGTTTTCAATTTACCTCACTGTCTGCTGTCTCACATCCCCTATATCAGCAGCTTCTCTATGAAGATCTTATGGGAGACGGTGTCAAAAGCCTTGCTGAAGTCTAGGTAGACAACATCCACTGCTTTCCCCTCATCTATCAGGCCAGTAATTTCATCATAGAAGTTTATCCTCCTTATTTAAAAAGGAGGATGTTAAACTGAATGTGTGGTTTGATGAGATAACTAGTTCTGTATCAGGATTTATGTGGGGTGAAAATTGCTAAGATACTTGTATATAACAGCCAGTCCTTAAAACACCACAGTGCTTGGAGAGTCACCAAAACTAGCAGAGTATCAGGAGCTACAGCTTCAGGCCAGTAGTTGTTGAAAGCACTTGGCCAGCACTCATTTGGAAAACAAAAACAAAACTAAAGAAGCAAAGCTGGAGGAAATAGAATTTTCATCACTTAAACAGGTTAGGATGGAAAATATGTATTAATCCAAAAATATCTGTAAGTAGTTAGTTTTGTTTGAACTTCTCTCTGGCATATGAAGCCACTGTGAAAAGCTTTGCTGTTGCCATGACTGTCACTGCCATATGACAAGATAAGATGAAAACTTTTAAGTATGCAGTTGCAGGGAACAGTTTGAAATTTCTGTCCGTTTCATTTATCAGGCCATGAGCTAATTAGTAAGAAAACTTCCCTCATGGCATATTAATTCACAATGCATATTCATGGGGGTTCCTACTCATCCTCTCAAGCATCCTGGACTGCTTACTGAGAGGCAGCATGGTTTGCCCTCCAGTACTGCCCTGCAGAAAAGTGGGTATAACACCACTTACTGTGTTTTGAAGTCTAATTAGCTGTTTGCAAAAAGAACTGAGGTCGGCAGATGAAAAGTGCTTCAGAAATGCAAAATATTATTATTACTATTAATAATAATAATAAAGAACATGCACCAAATAATTATCATAGCAAAATAACACTGATAATTTTATAAGGTTCCCAAACCATATGAAAAAGATGTTAAAGGGAAGTTAGGAAAATACCTTCTTTTCCTTCAGCAAACCCACTTAAATATCATTGTTCTTGGGTTTTAATAGATTCTGTTAATAATACAACTGGCAGTAAATGTTATGCATAAGCTAGGTGACTTTTCTAAATAGAGAAAATAATATGGCTAATGTTTTAAAAACAAGTCCATTAGGTTAACAAATACTGAATGTTAATCAGGAGATTTTCCAGATTTTCAAGCACTGAACTGGCTGGTCTCTTGAAAAACATGACCTATTTTTAAACACTGATCTTCAAAATGCTCTACTTCCAGTTTTATGTTCAAAGTATTAGGCTGCAAGGTTTGGAACAATCTAAATAATTGATGATCTCCTAATCAAAAGGGACATACATCAAAGAGAAAAAGCTACAGTTCTGTTCATTGAAAACTTAGGCAAACATGGAAAAAAGAAAAGGAGGGTAGTGACCGAAAATGTGGGCAAAAAAATAATTAAATCACTACTGAATGTTTTTTTACAGACCACTCCTATCATAAATCTCACAAATTGTTTATGATGAATAATTCAGTTGACAATACCAAGAAAAACTGAATCCCAAAGCAAACTAAATTTTCACTTGATTTCCATAAGTCATACTTTTTATCCCTTTGTACACAAACCAGTAATAGACCCTAATCCAAGTATTCAAATGTCTAATATTTCCAGATGCACAACTGGATAAGAGAACAAGATTCCAATCCTTCAACTTATTCCACCTACAGTGAGCATGTCGTTGTGATAGGTAACTGGCTAGCTTGGAAATTTGTGGCTTCCCTACATAATAAGCATCACTGCCTTAATGTAAATCAGTTAAAAGTATTTCAGTTAAAGTGTTGAAAAAAATTGCAGGATTAGAAAAGGTTTTACAGCAATAACTGTACACCAGCAAGAATTCTGATGTGAATTAAATGGGTATAAGCCAGGTCAAAATCAATTTAGGGATGTCACAAAATATGTCCACTTTAGAATACACCTTTACTTAAACCTCCCAACCTCATATGTAAATCACATCTAGGAAGACAGAGACATCTTAAATCTTTCAATACCAATGGGAGTAAATTTCCATGGATTCTAATTTTGTACAAAAGGAAAATAGTATCCGTTTCACATAGGTGTGGGGTATTTCTAACACAGAAGAAGAATATTGACATGACTTCACCATGCAATTTTCTGAACAGATCTTTTAAGGCAAGAGTGTTCTTTTTAGTTAATGTTTACTAACTGCACTAAAATAGTCTTACTTCCAAAACACACTCCAAACCCCACAATTTTAATGGCTAGACTTCATTAACCTTTTAAAAATAATCTATTCAGTTAGTGCTTTGCAGTCTGTTGAAAAGAACAATAGAAAAATTATCTTGGTATTTTCTTTATAGATGTGTCTTAGGTATGCCCAAGCACAGTCATTTGCACAGGTAGTCACATATTTTTTCCTTGTTTTCTTTGCTGACTTCTGGGACTCTGATCCAAAAGAAGAATAGTCTTCTGCTCCTCTTATCTTTTTTCCTTAGGTCACCCTCGCCTTCACTCCTGTTTCTCAAGTTTTTGGTGGAGTAAGATCCACAGAAAAGGGCTTCTTGTTTTTCCATATCACTAGTGTATATAGGCAGCCTTATCATTCAGAAAAGTTTAAAAGATTCTGAATCATCCTAACATTAAATTATTTTTAAAAGATTAATATGTAGGTTTTAATCTGTTTTATGGCTTAACTCTACCTTTATAAAAGTAACTAATTTTTTTGTCCTTTCTAGAGCTTTTATGCAGAGCTTCAATGAGGCTATATTCTCAGTGAGCTGAATATGGTGCAAACGTATGATGGAGAGTCTAAAACATGGGATATAGAACTGCAACCAAACAAGTTTGCTTTGTATGAACAGCTACCAGACGTCTGGTGAGGTACATCAAAACCAGAGAAAAGGAGAAAAGGATAGCACAATTCCTACACCCTAAGGCAACCACACCCATAATTATTAATACACTAACTTGGAAAACAAGCTTCTTTTGAGGAAAAAAATGATGAAATTTAATTTTGTCCTTTACAGGATACATGTATGGAATGCCTTGTACTATTTGGATACAAAGGCAAAATTTCCTGCAACTCTCCTGCACCCACCACAAATATAAAAAACAAATGCAAATTTTCTTCTAACTAGAATGTTTTACAGAGTGAAAAAAAAAGTTCAGCACCTACACTTGGCACTTTCCCTGGTACACACATACATGTTTTTCCCCTTTATCCCTCTAAATCACTGTCAGGCTTTGAATAACCCCAAAATAATAAGTGGCCACTTCCTCTAGCTGTCTCCCCTTTCAAAACTGGAAAATAAAGGAAGATAGTGCAAAAATGACTAATGAGTTACTAAGCTATTTTAGAATACGGGCTGAATGTCAGATGCTAAAATCAGATTTTATTCACAGATTAAAAAAGGAAAGGTCTTGGGAATAGTTACAGACTGGACAGCCTGATAGCTTGGTATCTGCCATGTCTGAATTGCACCCAAAGACTAAACTAAAAGCTCTCCATGTAAAAGAACAAGAGTATAAAGATATACAAAGTTGCCTTTTATCACATTCTTGAACCTTTATAATAATTTACTGAAGGCAAAGTCAGAGCCAGAATTGATTTAAAAATGACACACACCTTTGACTCTTCTCCAAATGAATGAGAACTGGATGTCTTAAATGACATACTAGGATCCTGTTGCCATTTGAAGCTGAATACAGAGGGACCTACTTAAATTGTAAAATTTCCTTTCACTTCAGGATGTCAGCATGACACTGTAGTTCACAATGAGGACTGCTGGAAGTGCAGAAATGCAAAATGTAAGGGGAAGATGTTCACTTACAACTCAAGTCTCTTGGCTTGCAGCTCAGTCCATTTCCCATTAGATCTCAGGGCAGGCAATATGGTTCTTTTCTTCTCTACCTGCTCCAAAACGTGGAAGATAATTGCTTTGTAATGAAATAAATTAGCTTAAAAATTATGTTGTTTTCTATAAACTTGACAGTCATGAGAAGTCGCAGCAATATTTGATGGTCAACATGAGGTTCATTTGTCAATGTACTTACTAGTTTGCTTCAAACACAAGACTGCTAATAAGAAAATGAAAATGTTTTCCTTTAGCCCCTTCTCATGATTCATTTACGACGTTCCTGACACAAATTAGAGTACACTGCTCCTAGTTAAAAGGTGGCAGCTCTTTGCTGGAGGACTGGTTGTCACTAACTATTAAACCCTTCCATCACACAGTTGGAAGTGCCTTAATTCTGAGTTTAGATGAACATGCCTCTCTTTCGCCAAAGGTTAGACAAAACTTGGGGAACAGTTTGTTGCAAGCATTGACACAAGTCTGTCACTTTTAAAGCCATATATTTTTTGTAATTTGGCTATGATGGATGCACTCAACCTCTTAACCAAACTAATAGTAGTTTGGGACATGCTCCAAAGGAGGTAAAGGCCTGAGCCATGGCTGGGACAAGAAGTCCTAGTTCCCATCTGTTCTCTGAGAACCCACAAAGGAGCCGAGTGGCATGGAGGGCATTGATGCATATGAGCTTGGAACACTGATCATGTGATTGACACATTAATAGCTTTATGGCTATTCCAAGACTTTGTGGCTTTTCCAAGACTCATTTACCAAGGAACAAAGAAAGTCGTGGGTACAAGGAGTCTCATGCATACTTTTTCCATCGTATGTAATTTGACTACGAGCTAACCACTTTATTCCATAATTATGACAGCCTAAGTGAGCCTTCTTTGAGCTCTCCCTGCTAGGCAGCATGGCTGCATGGTGGTGATCTCCCCTTGAGCTGGGACACCTCTCAAGGTTGCTCCTTGAGGCAGAGAGACCTTTTACCAATGGCAGTTCTTTGGTAAGTGACCGATATCGCGCATAACCTTATAGTACGGTAACTTTGATTTTGTCTTAGTAACTTTGATTGCATGCTGAATTGATAAATTTTGCATATATAACCTCTTAGACATAAACCATTGTCCAAGTCTGAGACTAAGACTGGACCTAGCCACACTTAAATTCCAACAGGAGTTTAGAAAGCAAGGGGGTCTACTCTGAACCTCATGACTCAACGGGAGAGTCCTCCGCACCCTTTTGTATTCCCAGTCTCTCTGTGAATCATTCTAACTTGAGTGTAACCCCATTTTACTTTGTATGTTTCTTCCATGCAGTAATTAATAGAGTGAACCTTGCCATCAAACTTTGTTAAGTCGCACTTTTACATCATATTAAACCCACTTTTGCTAATACCTTTGGTGGTGATTTTTTAAGCTATCTAAATCACTCATTTGCGACATTGCCTCGTCTAGCTTTTCCTATTAGTTTCTACAATGTGCTGTGACAGTTTGATAGATTCAAAGCCCTAACAGCAACTCATAGAGCCTTCTTATGTAAAATGAAAATAACTATTTCAAATAGGTTAAATATATTTACACACACACATATATATAAAGTGGTTTTGAGGTTCCCAGATGTGTATTATTCCATGTTGGGCTACTGAAAAGTAGCTGTGATCCAAAAGAGACTTTATTTAACCATGCTTTTATTTCTCTGCATTTAGTACAGCCTTTTACTTTCCTAGTCAGCAGCATGCCACCTGCTCTTTCATTTCCTCAAAGTAGGTCAGCAGTCAGCCATCAATCTTTCATCTTCATTACAGCTAAATCCTAAAGCCTGAGGCAAATGAACCCTTTTAAAGGAGATGCAGTGATAGCTGTGGTATTCTCTCTCTTGTGTTAGCCATTTGTGGCTGACAAAATATCACAAAATCCAGATGAAGCTAGCCAGGCTTTAACTGGAAAATAACAGGAATGCAAGCAGTTTTCACAGTTCTTTGTAAAAATCTGAGGCCCAGTTCATGAACACAGAAACATGGATCCAGTCTCCACATCATATAATCTCCTTCATATACTTATTAAACTCTGAATTCAAATGTTAAATTACTACCCCCCTACAGGAAGACAATTCTAGATCTTCAACTAATGTAGAGCCTTAAAAACATCTCCTCACTTCAGCTTCTGTTTACTCATGATCAATTTTTAACTATTTTTTCATGTGTCAGCACTGACCTACAGTTTGAATAGCTTGTCTCCCCTCTTGGTGTTTAATATTCCATGAAATTTAGAGACAGTAATCATATCTCCTCCTAGCATCAATTCTGCAAAATTAAGCAACCCGCACTTTTTTAGACTTCTTTAATAAGAGTTTTGCCATTTTTTTGATTAACTCAACATTTCTTGCATGTACCTGTTCCTTTATGAGTTCAGTTTTTGATCAGAGGTAACCAGTTTTAAACAAAATACCATTATTCAGATTTTATTAACAAAGTTTGTGGAAATTAGATTTTTTTTGTCTAATAATTGTACATATTTGTACTGAACCTTGAAAGCTTTCACACAGCACTTCAGTTTCTATAAGAAGTCAATGAAGCACAGTGAAGTTCAGTGAAGCACTGAACAGTTTTCAGAAATAAAGGTATCTGACAATTTCACCAGATACAGGCAATAGCTCACTGATTTTTTCTTGAGCAGTGAAAGACTAGGCAGGGTGAGGTAGACAAGAAAGACCTTGAAAACAACAGAACAGGATGGAAGGAGGCCCACATGAAGCGTATGCATGCAAATGTCAGGAGGACAGGGGTGAAGAGAACAGTGGGGGAAGCATTCACACTTTTTCTGGGAAGTCAGCATGATGAAGCATCTCTTTGAAGTGCCTGTACACCGATGCACGCATGCAGCATGGGGAACAAACAGGTGGAATCAGAGGTATGTGCGCAGTTGCAGGGCTCCATCCTCACTGGGGTCACAGAGATGTGGTGGGAAGGCTCCCATGACTGGAGTGCCGCAACAGATAAACAGGCTGGGAAGGGAAAAAGGGAAATTGCCCGTTGCATGAAGTCGCAGCAGGAATACATTGGGCTCTGCCTTGGGATGGATGATGAGCCAGTCCAGAGTTTATGGGTTAAGATTAAAGGGCAGAACAAAGTGGTGTATGTTGTGGTCGGTGTTTACTACTGACCACCTGATCAGGAAGAAGAAGTTGATGAGGCCGTATTCAGACAATGGGAGAAAAGCTTCATGTTTGCAGATCCAGGTTCTCACGGGGGACGTAACCACCCTGATATATGCTGGAAAGACAACACAGGAAACCACAGATCCCGGGGATCTGTGGATTGCATTGATGAGAACTTCCTGACACAGGTGATGGATGATCTGATGAAAGGAGGCACTCTTCTGGACAGGATACCTAGAAAAAAGGCAGAAGTGGTGGAGAAGGAGAAGGTTGGTGGCAACCTTGGCTCCTGTGACCATGAGATGGTGGAGTCTGTGATCCTGAAAGAAGGAAACAAGGCAAATAGCATGATAACAACCCTGGATTACAGGACAGCAGACTTTGGCCTGTTGAAGGATTTGCTTGGAAGGATCGCACAGGAGAAGGTCATGGAGAGAAAAGCAGATTAGGAGAGTTGGTTCATTTTCAAGGATCACCTCCTCCAAGCATAAGAATGGACCATCCCTACATGTAGGAAATCAAGTAACAGCAGCAAGAGGCCTGCATGGATGAACAAGGAACTCCTGACTCAACTCAGATGTAAAAAGCAATTGTACAAGAGGTGAAAGCTGGGACAGGTGAAATCAGAGGAATATAGACACTGGATGTGCAGGAATGGGATTAGGGAAGCCAAAGCCCATCTGTGGTTAAATCTTGGGAGAGACAGGAAGGGCAACATGAAGGACCTTTACAGATCTTTCCACAGCAAAAGGGAGATTATGGAAAATGAGGGCCTGCCACTGAATGCGGCAGGGAACCTGGTGATGGAGGACATCATAGAAAAGGTTAAGGTACCCAATGTCTTCTTCACCTCAATCTTTACCAATAAAATTTACCCTGAGGAACTGCAGCCCCTGAAACCAGTGGGAAGGTCTGGAACAATGAAATTTTACCCTCAGTTAGGAGGATCACGTTAGGGAACATTTAAACCAAGTGGACATACAGAAGTCTGTGGGACCCAATTGAATGCATCCACGAGGACTAAGGGAGCTGGCTGATGTCATTGAGGCCACTCTTGATTATCTTTGGAAGATCATGGTGACTGGGGGAGGTTCCAGAGGACTGGAAAATCCAAAGATCACTGTTACCATTGATATGGGAAAGCAGAAGGATCTAGGGAACTACAGGCCAGTCAACCTCACCTTAATCCCTGTGATAGTGATGGAGCAAATCCCACTGGGAACCATTTCCAAACACATTAAGGACAAGAATGCAATTGGAAGTAGTTAGTAAAGATTTATAAAGGGGAAATCCTGCCTGACCAACCTGACAGCCTTCTATGACAAAATGCCTAGCTTGGTGGATGAGGGGAGAGCAGTTGGCACTGTTTATCTTCGCTTGAGCAAGGCTTTCAACACTGTCCCATAACATCCTCATAGACAAGCAGATGAAGTAGGGACTAGGCAACTGGACCGTGAGGGGGAATGAAAACTGACTAAACTGCCAGACTCAAGGTACTGTGATATCCAGCAGCATGATATTCAATTGGAGTCCAGTCATGAGAGGTTTATTCTAGAGATCAATGCTGTGGCCAATACTGTTTAACACGTTAATGACATGGATGATAGGACAGAGGGCTTCCTCAGCAAGTTTGCAGATGATACAGAAGTAGGAGGCGGCATTGATACACCAGATGGTTGTGCTGCTATTCAGCGGTATGTCGAGAGGCTGGAGATCTGCGCTGACAGGAATCACCTGAGCTGAGCAAAGGGAAATGCCAAGTCCTGCCCCTGGGGACGAAGAACCACAGACACCCACTCATACAGGCTGGGTGGTGTTTGGCTGGAAAGCAGCTTTGCAGTAAAGGTCCTGGGGGTCCTGGCAGAGACCAAGTGACACATGAGGCAGCAACATGCCCTTGCATTAGTAAGAGTGTCACCAGCAGGTTGGAGGTGATTCTTCTCCTCTACTCAGCCCTGGTGAGATCATATTTGGAGTACTGTGTCCAAGCCTGGGATCTCTACTGCAAGAGTGACATGGACATACTGGATTGAGACCAGGAAGGGACCCCTAAAATGCTCAAGGTTTTGGAGCATCTGACATGAAGAGAGGCTGAGAGCTGGGGGTTTGCCTTAAGACAAGAAGTCTCAGGAGAATCTTATCCATGTGTATAAATACAGAATGGGAGGAAGTAAAGAAGATTAAGCCAGACTTTTGTCAGTGATATTCGAACAAAAGGCACAAATTGAAATGTAGGGAATGCCATTTAAACATCAGAAAAAAGCTTTTTTTTATGATAAGGGTAGTTGAACACTGGAACACGTTGCCCAGAGAGTTTGTAGAGAGTCCATCTGTGAAAATATTCAAAACATGACCAGACATGGTCTTGAACAATCTACTCTAGGTGACCCTGCTTTGAGCAGGGGCGTTGGACTAGAAAATATCCAGAGGTCCCCTCCAGTCTCAACAATTCTATAATTCTATATTTCAGTTCTTAACTTCAGTTTCGTTTTCAGGATTCACAGTTTTGTATGAATTAAGTAAAAATGGGTAAACACTGGAGACCTCTTCCTCTTCATGACATATTAGATGAATCTGTTTTCCCATTGTAGCACAACTATCAAGTGCTATAAAAAAATGATATCGTGACATACTTAGGAAAGAATGCAGGACACCTGGTGTTGAGAATTATTTTCTAAACATTCTTCCATCAGTGTTCAGAAGTGCTGTCTGCAGTTTCTCAGAACATCTCTCTCTATTCTACAAAAACTTTATAAAAAATAGAAATAAAATTAAATGGAAATACAATTTAAAAATTACAGAAGTATTCCTCTCTGCATAGCTGATTCATATAACAACAATCGTACTTGTTCGCAAAGGTCTGTCTAGCCTGATATGTGTCTCAAGTCCTATCATACCATCCCTTTAATGGATACCTGGGGAAGACTCTGAAAACAGGCCAAGCATATAGAAACAGTTCTCTAGAATATTCTAACTCTGCCATTCAAAGTTTCCTTGAGAGTGAGTTCATGTCTTTAACATCTCTTGATGGATTCTTCTTCCATGAATGTGCCCAGTTGCTACATTAATCCCATGTAAGCTTTTAGGATGGACAACACTTTGCAGCAAAGAGCTCTCCACCTGCACTATGTGTTGTATGTTTTTTGAACCTGCCAGTTCCACTTCATGCTCCTTAGCTCTTGTATTGGAACAGACTATGTGTGGTCATTTCTATTCACATTTTCTAAGCCACTGAAGATTTTATACTTTTCTGTACTCATCCATCTCTCTTCCAGACAGAAGGGATCCCAGCCTGTTCCTTGGATGGAGGCTTTTCACACTTCTTGTCAATCTTCTACGTAGCTCTGTCTGTACCTTTTCCATCTCCTGAAGGTAAGGAAGTGTGCTGGAACTGTACACAGTGTAGGTATAACTCCACTCTGGATTGATATACTGGCATAATATTGATTTATGTTTTGTTCCCTACTTCTTTTCTTATAATTCCTTACACTTGGTTTGGCTTTTTGACTCCTACTGAGCATCAGGATGACGTTTTCCTGTAACTATGTACTATTGTATCAAGATCTCACCATCACCTGGAATTTATTTACATTAAGTTTCACCTATCATTTCATTTTCACTGAAAACAGAAATCTTGCTTAGGATTTAAATTTATGAAATAAATGTCATAGTGACTTGTGGAAATGACATGTCAAAGTTCATAATTTTAAGCACTTAAATAATTACTTTGATCATTTCTGATATGACTGTCATTTCAGATTAATTAAAATTTTATAAATTTATTTTTTAAAAAAATCAAACACTGGCAAAATAGGAAATATATCCAAATTATCACACTCCTGCCCCCACAGTGATCTTTTCCATCTTGCTCCAACCTAATTCCTTTGTAATGCCGTTTTCTTATAATGTTGTTTGATGATCCGCCATCACACATACATTTCCATCCTGAATGTGTCTCCACAGTGCCTTAACTGGCTGTTCTTTCTTCTATATTAGTATATGCAAATTAAGAATATGAAAAAAACTTTGCTTTAACTTTGCTCACAGCATTATTGTAAGATTAAGCCCCAATGAAAACATTAAAGATATGTGCCTTCAACCTATATAACAAAGCTGAAGAACACCTCCACATTGACAGTAAGAAATTTTCATTTTGCTTTCATCTACTGCGCAAAATTACATGCTAGCTCAATGGTATTATTGCAAATAGAAAATTCCATAGTAAATTACTTTCTATCATCAGCTCTATAAATTTATGATGTAGGTGTTCTGCTCCACTTTTATTTGCAACAGTCCCACAAAATGAGAGGGGTTTAATCAAAGCTGTTAGATCAAAATTCCTTTTCTGCAGAGAAGTAACCAGCACACAGAAATATATAACAGGGGAGATATCCAGCTTTTTGCCTATCACAATCATAACCATGGGTTGTTTCAGTTATGTTTGGGTCCTACACCATTCCATAAGAGGTTCTTGAAATTCACATTGAAGACTGCCAGAAAGCAAGAGAGACTCCCTACTCTTTCTCTGTGCCTCTTGTAAAAATACATGTACATCAAGTTTCAGGAAAAGGAAAAAGGAAAAAAAAAAGGACTTCTTTAATTGGACATGTGGCCATCTGAGTTATCCCTGTCCAGATACCAGAACTGACACATCAACAGTCAAGATATTATATATGTATATATAAACAAAATACGCACACTCATTCATACACGTATATATGCATCTATATGCAACATACTGAAATCAAATATTTAGAGAAGGATTTTTTCACAAATATGTGCCTTTTGGAGTCTCTAATTTTGTAGCACACATCAGAAGAGATTCTTCTACACTGCTGAGAATAACACAATATTCTATTTGTTAATGAGAAATTATGCAAAGGCAGGCATAATGATTTTAAAGTGTAAGAAAGGTATTTCCATAGAATGAGGAGTCTAGCCTCGTAAACCCTAACCTGATATAGTAATAGTAACAAAGGAACTAACAACTGCTTTAGAAAGATTCTCCGATCTCTCAAATTCTTACTTGGGTAAAAGATGCTGCATTAGAAAGCAATAAAAATATCTCAGAATGAATGGAAATTATTGAATAAAACAGCAATACTAAAGAAATCAGTACACCAAGACACTTAAATCTGAAATGTTATTTGAGATAATGGGGGATCCCTTATCATATAATCATAATAAGGAAGTTGATACAAAAAAGATATATATTAGAGAAGAAATCATATGAGAAAAATTTGGATGGCTAATACAGGTTTTCAAGAACAAGTATCTAAAAGACAACACTGAGTTTCTTTAAATGTACCTGAAAATAAAAAAAATGGATCCATGACATTGCTGGAGTTAAGCTGAAAAATAAAGATGACACAAGAATGAAGACTCAGCATTTTCTGGTGAAAAGAATGTTGACAAAATTCCTACACTAGATCTTTCTTTTCAGGTAACAGAAATTAATTACTCCACTGAGATTCAGAAGATTTGAAATAAAATGATATAGTAAGTATTCATTATATAATGTATGCCCAGGGATAATAGTGCTGTTTAATTGTCAAAAATAAGCTAACAAAAAATGTAGTTTGACAAAAACTGACAAAAATGTACAGTCTTTTCATGCAAATTGCTTTTAAGCCAGAGGGCTTAAGGGCAGTAAGTGCTGCTCCTACATTTTAAAGGCTGTAAGGGACATGGTATGAGAATGATGTCTAGGAATACATAGAAGCACTTGTGCAAGCTGTGAGATGACTGCCCTCACACTGGGATGGACTTAGACACAGAATTCATAAGCAGTGGTGTAGGACAGGTAGGCAGCTGCCACAGGTCACAGAACAACTCATGTGAGGTGCAGTGCTCTTGCTGCCCACTTAGCCTATACAAAGAGGACACAATGCATGCCGCATAGACTACCACCAAAAAAGAGGAGAAGGAGGGCTGCTAGGCAGCTACAGCTATGGGGAGTGGATGTCTCCCTTTATGAGGCAGTGTTTCCACATCTCTTGGGCACACAGTCAGTGACAGCAGCAAACCCTGCTCTCCCCTGTCCCCTCCAAATCTCTCTGACTCTTCTCAGCTGCTTTGGCCACTACCACCTTCTCAAATTCTGCAAGACCTTCACCTCAGGCCCCATCCCACCCTCATCCACTAGGAACTCACTCCACCACTTCCACATAATTAAGTTAGTAAACATGTATATTCGATTCTTACCCCAAACCATTAAATCAGGTCTTACAGGGAAGCCTTCAGTTGACTGTCCACAAGCATGTCAACACCAGCCTGGTGATACCTAAACCATGGCCACCTGCACTCAGGTCATTGCCAGTCTTTAACAGCTGCTCACATGTAGGTACTGATCTAAAACTGTGCTGACCACAGGTTTGCTGTCCTTTCACACAGTCAGTTTTATCAAAGACGTCCAGATTTATGGTAGTGAACGTGAGCATGAGGTAAGACTTAGTAAGCATGAGTTCATGGACATGGGCAGGAGAAAGCATTACAGGAGGGTGGAGAGGCATGGGAGGAAGGCATGCACTTCCCAGAGTACAGATGCAGCTGTTGGAGGTATAAGAACAAAGTCAGTTTGGAAAGTAGACTTCAGGTTGATTCAGGCCATTATAAAGCAAAAAAACTCCCAGTTTTGTAGTTTTTAAGAATATATGTGTCACTGTAGCATTGCTAATGTGTATCGGTCCCATTAACAATGTGGTTAACAGCTATTATGTGTTTCTTCTCTTTTCTCCAGGGAGAGAAGAATATACAACAGGATGTTTTAAAATAAAAATACATATGCATAAACACATTCTGCTGGATATTTATGCTGAAGAGAGCTAATTCAGAAACAAACCTTACTTTTGTAGGAGTGAGGAGATTTGTGATAATCTGCCATTTTTGTAGAAAAGTTCATTCTACTGTTTGGCAGATCCCAAAAAAGTTTTTTCTCACTTACATATGAAATATACATTTGCATTTTTAGAGTATGCTTATCAGAGAAGAAACAACTTTACCTTCTGAAGCGAAGCAATGTTTACATACATAAAATATAGGCATCCAAAGGTCTTGATTTACTACTGTATGGGAAACCCAAGCAGAGAATGGCTTAAGGCACTCGCAGTAAATATCCTGTGCTGGTACTACCATTTTTTTAAATGGATTTCAAAATATCTATATTTCCATGTCCAAATATATTGTATTGGTGTTTTGCAGATGATAAGGTATAAATAACTAAGACTGCATTGCTTTGCCAGGGTGGGACAAGGTCTTCAAGGTTTGGGTACAAATATGGTATAGTATTACTTATGGATGCTGCTCTGTAAGAGCGCTTAGCAACAGTGAAGAATCCAGGAGAACTAAATACAGGCGTGAAATGACCTGTAGTGCTTAGACATAAAGAGGATGGCTTTGTGCATGGAAGTTCTTCTTCAGGCCCTCTCCCCGCAAGCAGAAAGTCTGTTTTACACGGGTAAGTTTCCAGCATTCTGCCATCTGCTTATTGCCTGTGTGTGTGCCCATGCTGTCTAGCTAGTTCACCGAGTGTCTCCCTATGTATGCTAGAAACAGAAGTGCTACATGTGGCACTTCACCTCTAAAGTAAAAGTACTTCAGTACCTATTAAGTTTGAGAAGCACTGAAGTGATTTTAGTACAAAACCAAGGCACCGCTTTTAGATGAGAGAGCATTACTTCATGGTCAAGCACTGCATAAAGATCTAGTGGCAGGTGACTAGATGGCTTGCCTCTCCCCATTGACAGCAGGACTAATCCATCACTGCCATTAATGTCTTTCGATACAATGTCTTGGCTAGAATTCAGGACATTCCAGGTGAACGGTACTGACTATAATCACTTATAATATAAGCTGAGGCTTGCCTTCTCCATAAGATTGCTTATGACTAAAGGTACAGTTTTAAAGGAGTACCAGGATACCCAGGGTGTGTCTTTTCAGTACCAGTCTACTAAATATTTGAAGAAACAAGGGAATATTCTTCCCCCAAAGAAGCATTAATTACATTAGACCATTTGTTACCCTAAATAACTAGTTTAACGCAGAATTCTCTATCTTCAGAGAAGTCTTGTAGAAGGATTTTATCGGTCTCTATTGCAGCCTCAGCATATTCTTGGAGTAATTCATTATGCCTCATTTCATCTGCATCAGCATCTGTTTCCTGACATAAGTGTTGAAGTCTGTCTTTCTCTATACAGTGGTGTTTGCTTCCAGAAAACAACAGAGAGATGTTAAAGGGCTGGAAAGGGCTGAACATTGAATGCCCAGGATAGAATGCAATGAGGAAGATTAATCAGTTACTGGAGTCTGTTTTCTGGAAGTTTTTCTTAATCAGGCTTTGGTGTTTGATGGAGGGAGAGTTTTCTTGTCTTTCTTGCTTCTCATATTAAGAACAAGTAAAATCACTGACAAAAAAGTGAAAAATGTTCCTGTTTGGATTAAAATGCCTCTAAATCTTGACACTTAACATGCAGTTCAAGTAAAAATGTGTCCAGAGATCCCTCAGAGATTTATCTCTGAAAGAACAAGGAAAGCATGTGAGGAGATGAGCTTCTAAGCCCTTGCAAGTGTGGCACTGCTGAACAAATGCTGAAATATCCTAAAGCCAGGCATATTGCTATTTGGTAGTCAGTTCCTGACTGCCAAAAAGCATCAGCATTGTCCTATACCAACTCTGTAGCTGTTTGCAGCCTTATAAGGGAGCAAAAAATCAATGTTAACTTTGGCTCTGGCTTCAGCCTTCAGAGGAACAAATCTGAATGAATGTGTCCTATGTGTTTGAAGTTTAAAGTGAAGAAGTGTCACTGGGTCTATCATATACTGAGCCTCCTCCAGGAATGAACAAAACTGTTACAGTGCCTTCTGTGTGAACCAGCCAGGTATCACTAATAGATGATATGTCTGTTGCTTTTAATGGTGAATAGGTTGTGAATCATTTACTGGTATTCTCGCACTATACACAGCAATCTCAGTAGTGTTGTTACCAAAAGCAGTAAATGTCTGCTTTTAATCCACGCATATGTAATGAATTTACTGGTATTAGATATCTGCCATCTGATTTCCTTTCCTCCAATAGTCTATTTCTCTTAGGACTGGGGGTTATACCTTGAAATCCCAAAGGGAGAACAATAGTCTGGATTGCCAGGTGCAGTGTACAGGATGGGTCCTGTTGAGTACCTCTGGTAGCTGAGTCCTCAGAACCAGAGAAGCTACAGCAAAGTGTTTGCAAAGCAGCAGCGGCATGCCAGAAGTGTGACTACGTAACACCAGCACAAGTAACAATAATTATACATTAAAAAACCCCAGTATCACGCTTCCATATTCCAGAGTAATACTTTCCCTCTAAGAACCATAATTCCATACTAAAATTGGTGTTGCTCAACAGCAACAGCAGGAAAATATGCATACAAGAATGTTGAGGTTAATTGAGTCTAAAGATTTGTGAGGAGAGTAACTGAGTGGGCCATATGATGACAAATGGAATCCGATTTCCGTAACTGTAAAGCCATTTTCACCTAAAAACAGTGGAACTACTTACATTTTCTCAGGGTCTTAATTAGTGCATGGAAGTGATCTGGGAATCACTTTGACAGTAAAGTCCAAAATTTTGTTTAATGGTGTACAACAGTGAAAAAGAATACACTAAACATAAGGAACAGGATGAAAAATATATAAAACCATTACACAGATCTTCTAAAATATGCAATATTAGTTATCCTAACTAAAAAGGATGCTTTAGAATTTCTATGTCATAGGAAAAAGAGCTTAGTAAGATCAAGACTGCCTACCAAAGAGAGAAGAGGAAAATAAGGTTGTATAGTAAACACACAGATGTATAGTAATGAATGGTATTGCAAAAGTAGATGTGGAAGATTCAAATCTTTTTTTTCCTAAAAGAAAAATAGCGTATGTTCAATGGGACTGAGAAGCAACATTTCCAAAACTGAAAAAGGAAGTTCTTCACACAGTGCCTAATTAGCAATTACACTGAACTGTGAAAAGTTAGTAAGTGTCAAAACCAGCTGACATTTATGGGAATAAAAAAAGTATTCAAATAGTTACCTTATAAAACAGTTATGAAATATACACATCCATACATTTGAAGTCACTACTCATTATGAACCATGGCTGAAAATTTAAGGGTGACAGATGGACTCTCAGATATGCACTACACATTTCTAGCATCCACCTCTGAAAGTATTTGTGCCAGCCATTGTTGCAAACAAGCTGCTGAACAAGGCGAATTACAAGTCTTGTTGATGATAGTGGTTCCTACGTTCCTGAGGTTGGGAAGCAGCGTTTATTGGGAAGTGAATAATGGAGCCAGAACGAAAATTGGAATTGCTTACTGAAGAGGAATAAATACCAGCAAGCTCATCTTATTAAGTAGCTGAAGCAGAAGCCATTCATCCTGCCATTTTGGAACTGACCCTGCCCTATTTATTTATTTTTGCCAATTTGATACTTGTTTCCATGGGAACAGAAGCAGGACTAGCCACCAGCTGAGTCAATCTCAGCTGCTGGCTCCCAGTTCTCACGTTTTGTTCAGTTTCCTTGGAAACTGATGTCAAACGAGAACGAGAAGTAAACCAGCTTTTGCCCTTTAATATTTACTCTTTCTTTGGACCTGCTCTAGATCCTCTGGGCCGGTGGAAGGTTTACAGCTGACTCTAATGGCCATTCATTTTCCTCCTCTCTGGAATGGCTGCCAGCCACCGGTGGGCCCCAGCAGATGCAAGTAAGAGTTCTCAGTTTCAGCTACTGCTGGCGGGCCGCCTGCTGTGAGCTACAATGGCAGGGTTTGTAAGCAGGCTACAGATTTCAGGAGACATTTGGCTGTCACAGTCTGTAATATTTCAGATTGGAAGGAAAGAATTTAAATTTATTTAAAAAATAGTAGGGGAAACAGATGGGTGTAATGATATTTAGAGAACAAATTGACTAACAAACTCTGACCTGCATTAGGCTGAACACCCCCAGAAACTACTTCAGCCAATTATATTCTTAATTTCATAATGTACATTTGACAAAGTTCTCTGTAATCCAGCTGTTTGTTAGCTGACTGAATAGCCCAACTGCACAATATAAACAACACCCCCTAAACACATCTGTTTATGCATATATACATATGCAGAAAGAGAAAAGAACATGATCTAATTGTTTCAAAATGGCAAAGAATCTGCATAATTCTACTTGAGCGCGTGAATTTGAACCAGACATCTTTACCAATTCCAGACCTATGTTACTTGTGTATACAAACACTGCACCCCCCCCAAATATAATTTTGGGCCAGAGTATTTTCCAGTTCTTACAGCAGCAGTATCATGACTGAAGACAAGTGTTAAAGAAAAAAAATCATAAAAGTTGCAAAAAAACATATTTAAAAAGAATATTAAATAATATGAAAGAACCCTGGAAAAGCATGCAGGCAACTAATCTAGGACTTAAGTAACATTTTGTATGAAAATGATACTCAATTTACATCTGTGCATTTGAATCCCAATTTTCACATATCTTTTGTTTAAAAATGCACGGACAAATCAATTTCACAAGACAAAATGCTGTCATGAAGAAAAGTTTTATGTTTGGGGACCTCTGTTCTTAGTTAACTGGTCTAACTATTAGGGTATAGCATCACGCTCACCTTGGACATGCTTTTACCCTTCCTTTCCTTTCACACCTAATATATGAACTCCTTCCTGAGTTTTCTTTACACCACATCTCAGTTATGTCCACGCAACTCTCACTGATCAGTGGCCTGGTGTTACTACCTTGATTAACTTCTAGAATCATATATTTAGCTGAATTCACCTGTAGTCCAAATAATATCTCTGTAATATTCATTTCTTCAGGTACTACACTAGGAGCAGTCTCACAGAAAAGACAATCAGATACTCAAGAACAACATTTATTCCTCCAGTCTTGTTACACTTGCATCCATCTACTGAGAATGTATGCAACATCTTTGGGCACCCGCAGAGTTGTGTCAAGTCAGCTAACATTGTAATTTTGTTCTGGGTTAGTTATTTGAATGAAAAACTTAGGCAGTTTTAGTTGTTTTAAATCAGGCTTATTCTGCTTTATTCAAAGAGATGAAAGACATGCTGAATTTACCTAGTCTATTTATGGATTTCCTCCGGCTGAACTTAAAATCAAAATCTAAAATCCCATCTTCCTCTATATTAGTAAGACTTTGCATAGCAAACGAGATAATAACCTTTAGGTTTGCTGCTGCAGCTGCAATCAGGAAAGACCATTTCACTTTTTATGTTGAGCTTTGCAATGTCCCTCCAGAGTTCTTCACAATCAACCCTCATTTTTACTATCCAGAATAACTAAAATTTTGTCATCTTATCATTCACTGCCTCTTCCACTGAACAAGTCCCAGCACAGAGACTGGGACTTGTCCTGAAGGACTCTACAGGCTACATCCTTCCTTCCTGGAAAATGACCTTTTAGTTATTCCTTAATTCTGTTTCCTTTTTCTAAAGAATTTTATAACTGTTTGAGGGCTTCTCTCTTATTCCATGGCTATTTAATTTCCCTGAGAGCCTTTGATGAAAGAAATTGTTGAGTCCTTTTTGTAGACCTAGCAGGCTGTGTCAGCTTCTGTTCACATGCCTGCTGGCTTCTTCAAAGGACTTCAGTGAGTTTTTGAATGATTTGTTCCTTCACAAGTGCCATGTCAACTCTTCCTTGATGTAGCATATTTATTTCTAATTCCACTCCTGATTATAATTTTTATAAGTTGGCCTGCTACAGAAATTAACTTACAAGTCTGAGGTTTCCACTCTGTCTTGAAAACAAGGCAAGACATTTGCAACTTTTCGCTCAGATATCAAAGCAGTTCTGAGCTAATGATTACATACTGCTGTCAGTAATTTGACTATTACTCATTTGAATTGCTTTAGAAATCCTGGGAGAATAAGTTTCCAGTGATTTATTTCTGATCAGTTTCTCTATTCCTACCAGCAACTCCTAGACACTCCTCAGTGAGTTCATCAGAAGGGTTCTAGTGTAGCAATCTCCACAAGCTCTTCCACAAAGAATTTTGCTGAACAAAGCAGCAAAGCAATCATTTAATCATTCTACACGGCCTTGTTTTCTGCAAGTAATGCTCTTATATTCTGATCAAATATTGTGCCCAAAGATTCCCTGGCAAACTTCCTGCTACCAATATTTAGAGAAAGATTTATTATTCTTTTTTTTTTTTTGCCTTTTGCAAGATTTTTTTTAGCCTGCTTTATTGTGTTCTACATTTAACTTACCAGACTTTATGATCCTTTCTATTTTCCTCATTTGGATACAATTTTGGATTGTTGAAGGATGACTTCCTGCTGTTTTGTCATGCTGAGTTTCTTCTTTTTCAAGTCTTACTTGATGTGTGGCATGCATTTACTCTGTGTCTCCAATGTGATATTCTTTATACTCTCTAGGCCACCTGCAAAGATTTAACTCTCTACAGTGTCCTCTTTAAGCGTCTTTTTAAGAGGCTTCCTCAGTTTTATGTTTTTCCCCTTTCTGAAGTTGAGTAGCACTCTACTGATTTTTTTTGGTTGTCGTTGCTTCTTCAGAGCTATCAAACCTAAGAACATTTTATTTGCAGCTACAGAAAAGTCCTTCAAATATCAATGCTTTGGAACAGATTCTGTATGCTATTCAGAATGAAATCAAGGGTTAATTCTCTCTTTGTGGGTTCTCTAACCTGTTGAATTATGAAGCAGTCACTGCTCCTAAATGAGTTAGTCTGAGCAGCACATTTGTCCAGTTTACATAGCCATTTTTTGCTCTTGCAATGTTTATGACTCCCTCAACATATCAGTCAAAGCTGACCTTCTGGCTTGTTGGTTAGTAATATGTGTCTGATTGATAGCATAGTTATACACTTGAAATGCATAGGAATTCTGCTTCACTCACTGAAATGATTAATTTGTTCATCTGAATTTACTCCAAGTTTTCTTTAACAGACTGCACTACTATGTCTCTGGCATGGCCTACTCAATCTTTCCTGTATATCGATATTTTTGTTATAGCAATGTCCTCATATAAAGTTGGGCATTCTTAGTTTCCATATTTTATTTCTATACCAATGCTAGAAGCCCAAATAACATGTGTCTCATTGATCTGTTTTTCTCTTCTGCATCTTCAAAAATGGCATTTTGTTCTGTTTTTTTCTCCATTTCATGTTTACTACCATCAGGATAATTCAGTGTGAAACCTAAAATACTGGTATTCCAGATACCAGAATGAAGTCTATTTTTAAATATTGATAATGTTATCATATGGTTGCATAAGAGGAAACATCACAGAGGTAACTACATAGCTGGTACTAAGACATCAAGGAATGCAAAGGTTGCTGCCCTAGATAAACAGGTTTTAAAATGCTACAAGAAATATTGGCATCCAGTATGCAAAGTGTTACTTTTCTTGAGTCTAACACTAATGCAAGACCTTTTTACCTTGGGAACTATAAAATCTAGTCCATCTCCGCTCATATACAAGTTCTTATTTATTAAACATTATCATTGGTTACCTTCCAAGGGCACAGTGATTCAATCTGTGTCATAGATATTTGCGTTGGAAGAAGACAAGCCAGTCAGAGGCTTTCAAGCTAAACTCTAGAGTAAAAGAATTACCACAGCATTGTACTATGAGAGAGAGGTGAGCATGACTATGTCTACACACAGACTTACTGAACTGTAGTTAGTACCTAATTGAATTATGATATGGCTATTACACAGGGAGAACAGATTCCACTTTGTGAAGGATTTTGTTATTTTAAACTGTGGTTTCATTCCAACACAGGTGTATCAGTGAGCAACTGAAATTAGTGCAAGCTGGTTTGCTATGTATTTTTTGTCTTGTGGATGGATTCTCTGTGTCTAATTAAGTGTGAAGCTCCCTTATAGCAGGTCATTTATAATGTTTGTTAGGCAGAGGGGTAAACTCACTTTGCGACCCTCCTCTTAGGGGAAACACTACCTGAACCTCTCCTCCACACAGGTGGCTGTTTCCATCAAATCTGTAGCAGGGCTATGTCCTTAAGACCTGTATCTGCTCTGTCAGGTTTGACTGAAACTGGCAAACAAAGTTTGTTAGGCAGTAGGAAAAAACATGCAGAGCACTCTTGCACATAAACATTGCCTTCTTAAGAAACCAGGACAAAATCCAGATGGTTGGAAAAATGCAGTAGAGCTTTGCCACTGAGGTGAAGCTCTTCCCCAGCCGCATACACAGAAGCACCGTAATTCCTCATGGCCTGTCGAGCCCAAGAACCCGGCCAGCAGGATGGTGAGGGAGGACACACTCCAGTTCACACAACTGGGAGAAACTTAGTCTGGCACGAACCTAGTCAAGATCAGATCATATCTGCAGAGCATTTTGATTATGATAAAAATGGTGAATTATGATGAAAAAAAGCAAATTCCAAGTGCAGCCTAGGAAGAAGCTAGTGAGAAAAAAAGCGATTGGTCTCTTCACTGGTCTGAAACATTAGCAAAAGGAGAAATATTACAGCCAATGCAACAAGCAAAACAGATGAATAGAGGTAACATTATGGATTAATTCCCATTTTTTACACCGCTGCTTGAAGTTGAGAAGCATTTTGTGTCAGAAAATGCTTTTGTGTTATGTGAGAATCAAGCCTACAGTACTCTGTACAAAGTGTATGTAGGGTGAACCTTACAGTACTTCTGTCAGAGATCAGCGTACAGCTACGGAAAGTTTAAAGTGGTCCCTGCCTTTATCTGTAACCTATTTGCTTTTATCCAACACTTTTGTTGTCTGTATATCATATACCAAACAACTGCCCTACTGATGGTTGGAGGATCTGCATGTTTTAGGGCTCAGTCATTAAAACTCGTACCATGGTCTTTTATGGCAGCCATAGATGTGCCTTTCATAAGGAAACTTGACATCTGGGATCAGAATTCCAGAGACCAGTCTGAAAACGGACAGACCCAACATCCCATCTGATTTCTTTCTGCTGTCAGGGGCAGGGAGTCACCAAAGCGCCTTCACTTCCCTTTGTATGCTTAGACGTATACTGCCCATCCTCAGCTTTTAAGGCATGGATAGCTTGACTTTAGAAACAACTCTGGAAAAGGAGTCTGGATTTTTAAAGAGTGTTTGATAATTTGCTGGTGTTGGTATTCAAATGAACTGTTTTGTGAATAATGCCAAACAGCAAAGGACACTGTCAGTTTTTAGGGTCCTTCTCTTGGTTACTTTGATTGATGTGTTTATGAAGACACAGTTAACAGAAACCACCCAATAGTGGCCAAATGCAGAACTTTCACATAGGAAGCTGATGAGTATTCATAGTTAACACTCAAATGGTTCTTTAGATAGAATGACTGATTGTGTTCATAACTTTGGAGCCTACATTTAGTTTAGTCTTCATGACTTGGATCAACTTTAACTGAGATAAAATATCCCTTTAAAATTATTTCATAGAAGCAAGTGGGACAAGGAATATAAGTGACACAATATTCCTGAAATAAAACAGAAACTTGCCTCCAGTAGTTTTTACTATTTGATAAGTACTTTTCAAACACACAAAAGATAATACCTGCTCAGGCAAGCTCAACTGAAGAATTCACCATTGCAGAATGCATTTAAGAAACCTAAAATTAAAAAAAGCAAACTAAAATAATTTTTAAAAAAGCAAATACAATTGTCATTTGCTTTTACAAAGGAGTTTCTGAGACCTGAAGAGGTCTGCTTCAGTAAAGCAAATTGCAGTTCACCTCACTGCTTATATAAGATAAAAACACATGTACAGTATTTTAATGACCAAATTTGTTTGTATAATACTTTCATTTCCTTCCCTCCCCAAATCCATTAGCTTAAAAAAACATTCTGCACAACTTCTAGTAATAGCAAAGAGCTCTAACAGCAAGTTGAAGTCAATTCTATGCTGAGTGTTCATTCTCCTGTGTGCATTCAGTGAATGAGGGTTTGCATGGGCTTACATAGTTCCCAGAGAATTCCAGTACTGACACAAAGTTCAGGCAACTGGTGTGCAGCCCTGTGGTCTCGATAGCATCAAACATGGAACAAGCACACTAAGTTTTTAGCAGCATAGATTACATGACCAAAGAATATACACTGATAAGTTCAGACGAAAACTGCAATCACTTAAAACTGCAATAAACATTCTTTTTCAAATATCTGGTATTTATGGTTTGATAACTTCACAGTTACTCTGTGCTGCTGTCTACAGAAATTTCACTTGAGTGATTCTGCTAAGACCAGATATCAGCATCTTTACTTATGGCTTCCCTCTGATCAGGGAAAAAAGTAAAAGTCCTTCTAACTCATTCACCCACAGCACTGAAATGAACATTATTTCAACTGGATTTTGTGAATACTCATCATATTATGTTTGGTTTTATATGAGCAGTGAAACAGTTAACAATACTGATAATTGGAATAGCAGTTGCAATGCAGTTGGAACGAAATGAAGTCAACAAGGCTATCGACCAGCTGCTATTGTTTCAAGCTCTACAAATATAGAGCAGAAGTGTCTCCACAAGACAAATTTCAGTTACATTTTCCATTTTTTATTGACAACTGTAATAACTGGGGAGTCTCTTAAAAAAAAAGTTCAAACTCTAGGTAACGACTGAGAGGTATCTTTTCAAACTCTAAAATGATTTCTTGAAAGCCGTCCCATGCAGTTTAGGAGGCATCGTTCTAAGATATATTCTACAAATTATATTCAAATAAACAGTAAAATCTTCTCCTAATAAAATTCCAGAGCTACACTGCAAAGTAAGAACAAAGTAAAAGCAATGGAATAAAATATCATATATTTTCTTGCAAATGTTAACATCAGAAGAGAAAACTACCATTCTTTTTCTCGCTCATTGCCAAGTATTGGAGAATAGAATAACACTTCTAGATTGTCCTCCTATAATCTAGTTTTCAGATATCACCAGTTCTATGTTGGAGGTAATAAACTCTCAAACACTGCTAATCTGCATACAGATAGAATTTTTTTTTCCCTAGTTCTGCACTGTTGCTGCCATGTTTCCTGCTCCCAGTTTGTCCAGAAAGCTCTGCTTCTAGAAACCTATCAGAATGCTTGAAAATTTGTACAAGGGGCATTAAGCTATTACCTCCTCCCTATCAAAATCTCTAGCATGACCTTTCTGGGAATGACATTAAAATAGGAACAATCAGTATGTGTGTATGCACAAGCTATTACCGAAAATAAATATAGCTGTAGGTAACATTATTCCTGAACATCTCCACAAAGAATGCAGTCTAAGCAGTGACCTCTCCTGCACTTATCTTGAATAAGCTCTTACTGAAATCTGCTAATGGGTTCTGATAATCTATTATTTATTGCAACAGACTCTGATAGAAAGTCTTAGCAGAGGGATCTCCTGTGTTGACAACACTTTCATCTAAAATCTCTCACAAGTGACAGAAACGTGGCACCTTCAACTACAGATACAATTTCTTTTGGTTGCAGTCATTTCATTTCTATTTGCTTTTAAAAACCAGAACCCTTCTTCCCCCCAAATACGCAGCTTGACCTGCTTTCATATAACCTAGTGCCTCTTTAGCTTGGTCTTACAGAAAGCTGTAGATACTGATACGCAACCATAAGTATTACTTGGGCTTGAGGACATACCTCCATGTTATACTTTTCCACTGTCCTTCTCAAAGGATCCACAACCTGCCAGCAAATCAAGATGCAAAGATCAATCAGTAGCATCCCTCCAACTATCACCAGTAGCTTCTGGTCTTTAATGATCTGGAGAGACAAAAAAAAAGAAAAAAAAAGGGAGGAGATTTCCATGAGCCATAGATAGATCCCTGTACAGCTTTATTCCTACATAGGGAGAAAAACACAGGTTGCTAATAAAAAGGTTTTTTAACAATGAATGAAGAAAAGTTTCAGAAATATCAAAAGATGAAAGCAAGAAGACACAAAATTATTTTAGTTTGTTTCATGTTTATTAGAAGTATCCAAAGTGCATTGTGACTTCTAGAAAGAAACTGGGAGGACTCTTAAATATTAATATTGAAGTCCAGGTTTAATGTTAACTCCTGGAAAATGAAAAAAATATATTCTAGAGAGCCACTATTGTGTTTCTGTATGCAAATGTGGAAAAATGTTCATTACAACTTTCAGAGCAGCAGAAATTAAGAAGGAATTTAGTTTTCACTAAGATTTACAGTGTTCACTTTCTCATAACCTTCTTGGATGTGGAAAACACACTTGCACGGTATTAAAAAATAAGTTAATTTTTGAGGGTTTGTGTGTGTGTTTAACACTTGCCTCTGTCACCCAGGGAGCAGAAAGGGATGATATCTTTTTTTCTATATTACAAAAGTTAGAGGCTTTTATGCACATGCAACTTAAAACATGTTTTAATTTTGCATGAGTTTTAGGTTCAAAAAAGAAAAGTAGATTTGCTAATAAAAAGAACAATCCAAGCCATGTATTACAGTCTTGTATAGCTGCATGCAATCCCTATATTATTTCTAGTTATACACATAGCAACACAGAAAAAATACACTGCAAGTACATTATTTCAGTTGCAAAGTAGTAAACATGTTCAAATATCAGGCTTCAGTTAACTTTAAGTCAGTCCTCTAGTACCTATGTTCATGTTTCTTAAATTAATAGATACTTCTATTACTAATGAACACTCATCCAATATTCAAAAGATATTGCCAAATTGTTTTAACATGGACAAAACCCACATATTTTTCCCTAGTTTTGGTTCTCAGAAACAGTTGGTTTAATCCAAATGAAATATTCAAAAATATTAAGCCTGAGCAGCTTAATAAAGTTGTGATTATTTCAGTTCAATTTGATAAACTTGTTAGGATTTTGAAAATGCATTACAAAGCCAGAAGTGTCAGCTAATCTTAATACAGGCAAGAGTGGTATTCCTGCCTAGAATAAATTGTATTTGCATTGAATTCCTATCAAGCTTAAGGAAATGATAAAAATGAATACAATTTGAAATAATGTAAGAGGAACTTTAGAAAGATTGTTTTTCATATTATTTAGGGAGATACATTCTTTATTTTGAAAGATGTTTCTGCAATATTGTGCACCGCTATTTGCTAATCTGTTCGTTTATTTTATAAATCATTTGGTGTAAACTAAGTGTGGAACTAAGGCTAGCAATCAGAATGACTTAAAGGACTTGATGCATTATTTCCATTTCGTGAGACCAGTTATTTAAATCCATGTAGCTCCTATCATTGTAAAGGATCAGAAAATGATGCTTTCCACATGTTTGCAGCAGTAATAAAGCAGTACGTCCATCTCATCAGAGGTAGCACAGGCATGCCTGGAGAGGGAGGCTGAAGGGGAGAGGTGGAGCTTTCATGGTGGTATGTCTCACTGCTGGATGGTTTGGCAAGGAGAACTTTGCAAGGAAAAGGTGTCTTGGTGGGAGGTGCAGGGGGAGGAAGGCTATTGCAATGTGTTTCCTCATTAAGCTAAAAGGAAAGCAGATATGAAGCAAAGGTTCTCAGACACAGCTAGGTCCCTCGTCTTCTTTGGGAAAACATAACTATGCCTAATGTTTTAGTAATTTACCAAGTTACAGTCAAAGCTGAGAAAGGACTGTTAATCACTGAGGTTAGCCTCTGCAGAAAAAGCCCATGCATTTTTTATCTCTTTTCGAATGCCTCTAAACAGGACTTGGGGGAAACGTACCTAGTGCTGCTCCTAGTATGAGTGGATATATAGGAAAGAAAACCACAGGGAATCAAGCCCAAAGAGAATTTGGATTTAGATGAAATTTAGACACTTCAAGTCAAATTTATTTTTCTCCCTCTTAAGTGGCTAGGTAATTTGTTTTATTGGCATATTTTGGTTGGTCTTTCTTTTTAATTGATGAGGTTTATTTTACTGAAGTTGGCTGTTTAACCATTATGTGTCTAGCTTCTCTCAGTAGCCAGTGGGCAGAGACAGAAACCTTCATAGGAAAATTCATCCCACCTATCTTGGGTACAATTTAGGATCAGAGAAGTTAGTGTTCTGAAATGTGTCCTTCCCTCCCCCACCCCCACCCCCCATGAGGGTGTGAAGACAATTAACTTGAGCTAAAAATATGCATTTGAGAAACTTAAAGCTATGCGAAAAGAGTCTGCCAGAAATGTTTCCCTCTGCTCTACTGAACCATAAAAGATCCTTGTAAAAAACACCCAAAACATCAGTAATGATGCCCTATCATTCTGATGAAAATAGTGAACCTTCTACCTAGGACAGGTAAAACATGAGACAATTAGCCCACTGTATTCTAAATTTATACGGACTATATTGAGATTGAAAGTAGGGTTGCATTAGATGCAGATTTACCAACACCTGGCAATATTAATCGAACTGGTACAGCAATGCCAGAAGCAAAAGAGTGAAAGGATACTATTAAAAGCAGTAATAGTGATAATACACTCACTAACAGGGTCAAAAGAAATCTTATATTAACACTTCCTATTCAGGATCACATTGCTAACCGTCCTTCCTTGCTCTTGTGCATCTTTTATTTGTACCTGACCTTGTGCTACTGCAGGTCAATATTCATATTTTAGTTCACATGTAAGTTTGGTAACCTTTTTTTTGGGCAGGTAATTATTAGGACAAATGAAAGCAGAAATCCAGCAAACAGTGGAGCTCTTCCTTGGATGCCTGTTGGAGCATTTTTTCCTGCATTACATTGTGAATGGCCCTTTTCTGGACAGAAGGGGAGAGGTGCATAACAGCAGCTGTCACTGGCAGCAGGTATTATTCATCCCTTACTTCTGCCAGACAGCCAGGAGGAAGGCAAGCAAAACAAAGCCCCTAAGACAGCAACCTGAGGAAGCGATCTGCGCTACTGTAACGAGCTCTGTAAAACACGGGGCTTCCAATGCTGCATGCAGGGTGAGCGGGCTGAAAGCAGGGCTCCTGAAGCTGCCTGACCCACAGCCTCACACACAACCCTGCTCTGTCCTTGGCAAAACCATTGCAGTAAAGCAGCTCTGAAGCAGAACTCTTCACCAAAACGCTAGCTTTTCAGAATGAGACGTTGACATTCAATTATTTTTTACTTCTGCCTGTGACTAGCAGTTTGTCCTAACATAAATTTACTCTGAGAAATGCTGTTGGTATATCACTAGCAGCAATTCCAAAAGGCTTGCTGATCTCCAACCCTCCACCTTCAGGAAGCCCAGCTTTCCCTCTCCCCAGCCATCCCTCCCACCCACCAGCACTCCTTAAGTTCAGTACATTCACTCCTTGGGAAACACCAGATGCACTGAAGGAGTCTTGACTCAGATCTTGTGAATCCAACAATTTCTCTGTTTGACAAAAGAAAGTCATGAGCAACTGAAGTTCCTTACAATCAAATATATCATTCTTCCTTCAGAGGAAGATTCTTATTTTTTCCCTTTTTCATCCTCCTTCTAGCATACACTAAATCAGCCTTGGGAGAAATGCACAGTAGCTAATAAAATCCATTTTTGCAAGTGCTCCTGACTCCTTGCTGAAGCCAAGCTCTCATACAGCAGCATCTGTGAGTAATATTTTCTACCATCTGTGATTGGATAGGTGAATCTGTCTCATCCTGGCAGATCTGCCCACTGTTATAAATGCCATTGCTACCAGTCTGGACTATATCTCTGATTATGAAGCTATCTGTCCTCAAAACAAATTCACTCAGAATGGAAACTGGTAGGCCATTTCTCCTCAGCAACATCACTGTATGAGCAAATAAAAACTTTTCTGAAAATTTGTGACCATGAAGACAAGGTCAAGATCAAAGTCCTTATCTTCAATGGATCTTGTGGTCTGATCACAGGAGATATAAAATCTGTCTAAAGCTCTGGGATGAAGCTTCTGCTCATGAAACTCTTGGGGATTTTCTAGAACTATCACAGGCTGTAGTACCTGCCACGGCAACTTCAACTGTCCATTTGGTTATTATTTCACAGACCTTTTGTGGGGCTTTTTTTCATTTGCTTTCTAAAGCACATCCATTGTGCCCTTCAGGACCCTATCCTCAACCAGTTTATGGGGTCACCTGGCAATTTGGCAAACAGCAGCAATTAAACATTAGGCCCGCTTTTTGTTGTTAAGGCTAAGGCAAACTTTTTGTTATTTCTTACCTTATATGTATATATATATGTATATATATGTTATTTCTTACCTTTTATATATATATATGATATGGACCTTAAAGCTGAACTCTGTTCTTAACCAAGAACAAGGAGTCTTGCATATGAAGACTTACCCTCTTCTCCATGATGCAATATTAGCTTTGTACTCTGTGAGTTCCACAAATAGCTTTCCAGCATGGATTAAATAGTTCATTTCCTCCTGTCTTTTTTTCAAAGTTACTTTCTTTGTTACCAGGAACTTCACCTCCCTTTGTCAGAATAAAATATCTTTAAATTTAAAGGAAGATGTATTAGCTAAATCTTGGTGGTGGGTTTGGTTTTTTTTATTCATTGAATTCATAGAAGCATAGCAAGGCTGGGAGTATTTTTGTATCTATTTATAGGTTTTGAGATAAATATATTTTTTCTTTTTCCTTAAAAATTTAGATTTTTTCTGTATAAGAAGTCAATTCTGGTTTCTCTTATGTAGATCAACCCTTTCTAGTCTGTCTGACAGATCTGTCCCTTGCCTTCTGGCACTAGCTGGATAAACACTTAATGCTATTCAGTAACTTTTTTTTTAGTTGTCCCTTCCCCAGACTCCTGGGATGGAATCTGTAGAGAGAAACCCTCTTTAAAGGATCCCTCTGTGAAGCTTCCTAGACCTTATTCCATTAAATGAATAGCACTGACAGCAATTATCGAAGCCCTCAGAAATCTGAAACCCAATGTTCCTCTCCCTGGTACATACAGAAATCATGCTGATAGGAGTCCTCCCTCTGAAGTGGAGGGGAAAGAGAAAAAATAACAGAGTATGTGGGAAAAAATGATAAAGTCTGCAAGGCTGGAAAAAGGGACCATATAAGTACTCCTAAACTTGCCTTCAGTATATTCTCTCCATTGCATAAACTACCCTTTCATTTCTCCCAGTATGATTAACTGGGAAACACCTTGGGGTTGCTCCCCTACATTTAGTGGGTCAGCACAGGTGGGATGGGTGCCATGAGGTTGGTGATGCAGAGTCAGTGGTAGATGATAGGTGAACTTTGCCATATGTGGGCCAAGGGAGATATCTATCTTTGAGTTATTAAAGCCATTAATATTTTAGAGGACTATTCTGTAATACATTCTTAATTTCTATTGTGTAATGGAATGAGAAAAAAGGACTATTGAAAACACATCATGCACTTGTTCCCCATAACTCTACAATGTTTTTTCAACAGTTGTTATGAGTATTTCCTATAATAGGTCCTATGATTAGTATTGGGAACACTTTTTACACTGCAATTACATTAGTTTTAATGAGTGAATGCTAACATTTTAGAAAGCATATGTTGTAGTAGCAAGCTTTTTTGACCAGTAAGTCACTTGCAGTAAAAAGCTATGCTTAAGACATTTTACTCTCTTAGAGGTACGTTGATTAATTTGATGAAAGATTTGTATATCTACTCATAAATTAAAGAATAAATATGTTTTCTGTGAATATCTGCTGTGACCCCTGCAGTCTGAGAACCTGATGATTTTTGCTGCTTTCCAGGGTAATGGGGTGCATGGTACTACTGATAATAATGGACAATTGGATATGATCATAAAGTTTGGGTTTCAGAATTAAATTGCTACAGTCACCAGCCTGCTAAAGCACACATTTCTAGAACGTGTCTTCGTTGCTGACTCATGCTCAGAATAATTGTAGAGCATCTTTGGGCAGACTCACCCTCTCAATAACTGCATTGCAAATGTGAATGTGTTGACTCTACGCCTTGCTGCCAGGAGAAGCTATCCATTTAGAAAACACCTTTCCCCTTTTCCAACTCATATAAAAGACAGGTGGAACATCCTAGGGGGATGTTTCCTAGGGGGAGCTGAAGATAGAAATTTTACAGAGGTTAGAGAAGGGGAGGGATTCGGTGACAGCTTAAAGAAATTATAAAATTCCTCATCTTTGAAAGCCTGAGGCTCAATCATGTCTACCATGCATTGGACAATCAGAGAGATGATTGTTTTACTAACATTGCTAATTCAACCTTAGGGAGTACACAGAACGATATAACATTGCTAGTTTCACAAAACTGTCTTGAAAGGACAAAAATGAAAAACATTGTAGTCTTAAAAACCAAAACGGCACTGAAGAAATCAGACTTGACAGCATTAGAAGCAACCATTCTTGCTATACAATGTTTTGGAGAACAGCTTTAGAAATGGACCTTAGCATCGTGTTAACTTCTGCACTTTACTATAAGTAAAACTAAGTATGCTGCCTTGAGCTGCATATCCCATCAACAAAGCAGGTCAAATTCACCTTTGAGAGAAGTGCATCTGCTGAACCCAAGATTGCATGGTCCATAAGTGAGGAGGAATTTCTACCAGAGATGTGAATTTTCATCTTTAGTGCTAAAAGGGATCCCAGTCTTTAGGGGAAAAGTGCACAAAGAATTTGAATGGTCTGGAAGAAATGTTCTGATTTTGTCTGAGATAACATTAAAATATTGAGACTTTAAGATTTTCTTTAATGAACAATTCTGTGGGAAAGCATACTACATCGTTACCGAATAGCTGGGGACATCAATGCACTTGATTACATTTACAATCCAATTTCAAGCTATTCAGGAATACATTGCCTCATACTGTTTAGTGACATGTTCTTTATTTCTCTGTCATCCATTAGTTTCATAATACATAGAAATTGTGGTTGTAGCACCGTTTATGAGCAGTTACGTTTTACACAGCGTTTTCATTGTTTTCATTGCTACTGAGGTTTAGCCTTATCAAACTGTACCATGCAGAAATTTACATACATAAATTACTTCAAAAGCAGATTTTTCTCCTAGATGTACAGTTCATTATCTCAACTTCTTTCTGTGACAGGAGCTTGAGATTTAGCTCCCCGATCCATATTTATATGAATGTAAATTTTAGAAATGCGATTCCTATTGTTCCCTGGCTGGCATTTTGGCTGATCAGCTCTTATGAAAAACAGGATGCTTATTTTACATCTAAATATGGGTTGTAGGATTACATTGACTATTTTTGAAGCTTTGGACTTAAAATTTATCATTATAGCTATTTAGAGAAAAAAGTAATAAAATAGTTTGGTTTCCATTTATATCGCTTCAGGAACTATATCTGTATATTAATAACCCATGAAGCTATACCTGAATAATTTACACTGCACTGTAAGTGTCATGGATTACTTGGTCCAGTGGTAAATATTCATAATGAAAAAAAAAAAAGCTCAAACGTAAGCAAATTTCAAACCGCTGTCTTCTTTCTTATTCTCAAAGACTGAACAATAATGCTGAACATTTCTTTAGGTATCCATATGCTGGTTCATTTTCAGCAGATGGCCCCTAATAGATTGTTGTACTGTTGGTATGGTTACCCAAAGCAAATTTTTGGATCCTGACACATCTCCTTTTCAGACTTATGATCTCTCATATATACTTAGTGAAATACATGTGTATCCTAGGGGAAATCCAGCATATAGCTTTTTGTTATATACACAAACAGCTCTAGCTAGATTGAAAAAAATACCCTGGAAAAGTATAAATATTTACAGTCAGAAAACTGACCTGGAAAAATATTTTATAGCAGTAGTTACAGAAAGAACTGATTAGTAATATGATCTACATTTATGTTAATACAGAACTACATCTACAAAGGCATTTAAGTGAGTAAATAAGATGTGGCCTGGCCTGTGAGGTTCTTACCTAAACCCTCTGTCAATATAATGTGGAAAACTTTGCTTTGTCTATTTTTAAATTATTAAGATAATGAGCATCTTTTAAAAAACCTCTTTAGGACTTTTGTGAGAAAGATTATAGGTTGTAATAAATTTTAAATTCCTTAGGTGGCTTGCAAAACCTATAGAAAAGTCTATAACTAGAGACTTCACTCATCCTATAAACTTTCTTCCAGAGGTTTTCAAATGAGGGATGGGGATAGCAATAAACAGAGACAAGTTGTGAGGAGAAGGCAGCAGCACATGAGCTTGTTAAGTGTGTGGCCTCCAGCTGCTCTCTTCTCTCTGTTTTTTTTCCCCAGGGACACTGTGCCATTGCAGGTACTGACAGCTTCCCTGGAGCTGGTACCACGGGGTGGGAGCACACAGCCAGCCGCTGCCCACCCCAACTGGAGGGGTCAGGACCAGGGGCTGCTCAGATCAACCCATGTGCTTGGCTTCCCAGAAAGAATGTGGATGGTCTCTTACCCCTTCCAGTCTATCATGCTTCTCAGTCTACGGACCATTAAGTATGTGAATTAGGGAGGTGGGCTGGCCAAACTTGTGTTAAAAAATGGAGTGGGAAGGCAACGAGCTAAAAAGTGTGACAATTCCTGCTCTGCTTCACTCGGGTAATCAGTTTGCCTCTCAAAACCCCATGCTATATGAAAACTGTGTTCAGAGAGATTTCTAAAGCATAATAAATAATTCTGGCAATTAATTATTTTCCTTCATGCTGGCACTTAACTGTCTGATACATGAGACCACCTTTCTCAAAACTCCTACTGCCTTTTTAATTACATATTTTTTTCTGGTTTAAGTGAAAAAGATTCCAACAGAAAGCTACCTGTTTTTATTATACAGTCCTAGTGCATGCCCAGAGCGGACTCGCTGTGTCTGCTCAATGACATTGGCATCCTATAGAAAACTAAGGCTGCACTGGCATCCTAATAATGCACATGGGGGAACAAATGTATATTGTAGAGATCCTAGCAAGCTGTAGGTTTTCAATGATTGACTTTTTAGCCACAACATAAGCCTTTTAACATTTTCATGAGCCCATTCTTTTTAAAGAAAATTAAAAGAAAGAGAATTCTTATAGAGAGAGCTGCACACATCAGCAAAAGGAACCTGTAGATCTTTGCACACCTCATCAGCTTGAGCTAAAAGAGTAACTAGTAGCTATCATGAGCTGTACAACAGCATAACAGGAAGACAAGGCACATTATTTTGCCTGTAGGTTTTACAGATACATAGTAATAGAAAAAAGAGCAGTGAAACTCTGAAATCCTCTGTTCAGTTTTTATGCTCTGCCCACACTTCTGTGCAACCATTCTGGCCAGTCCTAATTTCAACTTTTTCTTGCCTCATTCCTTTCCCACTCCTATGTTGCTTTTCCAGTCTATGTCCCTACTTTTCACGCCTGCCATCCTGCTTCTAAATTTCAATCTTAATCTAATTTTAAACCAGACCTAGTCCCTCAAATAGAGTTTATCACTTGAATCCCAAACTCAGGCTCTATGTTCCACCACACTCAGCTTTCTTGACCACTTCTTACAGCCCTCCCTGCCCCATTCAACTCTTTGCTGGCTCTCAATCTTATTTTAACTCTCTGGGAATTTTTATCCAAATTCCGTCTCCCTCCCCAATTCCGTCTCTCAACCTATAATCCCAAACTTTCCCCTATTCTTTTTATCCAGACAGGCTCCTGTTCCCTCAGAAGCCCTTAGCAGCTAACCCAGTTTCTCGTTCTCAGCCTCTTCCCTGCTCCCTACCTCCTGGCCCCATGGTTCTCTTGCAGTGCCAGCCTCCCATCCCTGCGCTAGTGTCAATAAAGTAGGCTGTACAATCTCCTATCTGTCTTTGCAATGCATGAAGACCACAGCTCTCTTCAGAAGTCTGTTAAGGACTTAGTAGGAAATTAAGAAAATAAGTTTGCCAGACCGCAGACTGGTAGGCATAGCTAAGTCAAGTTGGACTTGTAAGTAATTTTTCTCTCTTGTGGTTGGTTGTAGCTTTCTAACCCTGGGATAGTACCAATATCTTTTCTCAATACTTGTTAAGCTCTCTAACCCTTTCTCATCTGTGAGAACTCCACAATCACATAATAAATTAAAGAACAGAGGAAAACTTACGATATATCATCAGTGAGTAAAATAATGTTGGCAAAACTATAGCAGCACAAGTCTTAAGAAAAGATGCGGTTATACATCCCTTGTGCACTTATATTCTGTGTTTACCTTGTAATAACATTCTCAACATAAAGACATATGTCACCAGAAGTCTACAGTGGTAGTAATAACTGAGTACATTGACAATATTTTCAGTGAAAATTAAACATAAAACATCCCTCCCCTGATGTCACAGTTAAAGGATTAAGTACAAATAGACAGAGCTAGAATGTACTATGTTACAGGTAAGACAAGCTTATCATAGCAACGTCAACCAAGAAGTATCGCACTTTCAAATATGAGCTGCAACAAGCAACACTGTGATCCAGATCATCATGCTTTATTGTATTCACCTACAGATGGTCAAATACTTGTCTTTGTAGGAGCAGAATATATGAAGCCTATGGAGGCTTTAAATACCACTGCTTTGAATTTGTTATTATTCTGGTATTTGTCAAAAGTGAATGGTCTTTATTTGGCATACAGGAGTTGTGCAGGAGCAGTCACTATGCAGTATGGCTTTAGTGCCCCCTAAAACCTAAGACAGTGCTGTTCCTATCAAAAAAGACAGATTCACAACCTTCTAAATTTTACCAGAAGGGCTGGCTTCTTCAAATGGTTCAGCTAGCTAAAGCCTTCCCAGGACACCACATGCTCTCCTGCCACTGATATTCTCCTCTCTCTCCTCTTACCCACTACCAGTCCTCCTCTGCTGGCGAGGGAAACATAAAAGCAGTCCCCATGTCTCACTGAGCAGAAGATATTCCGCTGTCCAAACCAACAGAAGAGAGGCGTATCAAAAACAGAATTGCACCTCAATTATAAGTGTTACAGTTATTTTTAATACTAATTTTATTCTACTTTCCATTATCTCTACTAACCTCTTTAAAACTCAAAAATAATTTTTACCCCTACTGATTTTGTCATTTCCATTTGACGAAAATTGATTCCCTTGCACCCCTCTGTTTCAGAGACAGCTAAAATGAATACATTCTTAATTTGCTCCCTTTGAGCCCTAGCAAGATCAAAGATGGTAACAGAGCTCTGGGAATCTTGCAAAATTTATCAGTTAGCAGCCTTATAGCAGAAGGAGTGTATTCTGAATTTTATTGTTTATTTTTTTTCCAATAACAAAGGAGTGGATGTACAAATGGGTGAAAATAAAAGAGATTTGTGAGAGCTTTGTAAACAGAAGTTAACACAAATCTTCACCTAATTCAAGACACTCTAAATCATTTAGTTCCACTCTCCACTGCACTAAAATGGAGCTATAGTGCATTATTATTTAAAATTCTATATATTTTCTCAATATGAGAGAGAAATCCACTCATCTCTTCAGAAAGCCATGTTGTACAATTAAGATAAGTGTCCAGTAAAAGTCTGGAAGCAAGTTTGCCTTATCTGATAAAGATGAATACATCCTCTCATTATATTCTTCTCTCCTTACTTAATACCTACTTCCATGAAATGAATGAACCAATATTTTCAAAAGCCACACAGAGATTCTTCCACTTTGTGAAAAAATTTCACTGTTTGGAAAATTTTCCTGATGAAATTATCCAGGATGACAAGCAAAAGCAGTATACCTAAATGCCAGATTTTACTCTCATATGCAGGTGGAAACTGAAGTGATCACAAATGAATAGGATCCACAGTACCTAAATAATTTCGGAACTTTGTACTCCTTGTATTGAAACACCAGTCTACTCTGTCGTGGCACAGCTAATTCAAAAAACGTTAATGTGCTTTTTCATGCAACACTACCTTTGTTTATTTGTCAGTTTAGATATCGTTTGTGAAAATTTCTATTGTCTATGCTTCCATAGATACAAAATGCTTTGTTTGTAAACTACATCTACTGCAAATGGAAAGGTCCTTCTTGTAAGACATAAGTAAAGAACGCCATGTTTTTCAATCAGCTCTTAAAACCAGTTTTATCTATCCTGGCAAATCAAAGACAGAAAATGTATGACTAGTAAACATTTATCATGGATAGCTAATGTGTTTTGCATTAAGAAAACTGTTGTCTTTTATGATTCACGTTTGTGTTCCGGAGTGGGATATCCAAATAAAGCAAACCAAGATAATTCTGTGGAACAGCCATTCTTTAAAGTTTACAGAACAAAATGTGTTATTTACTTAATTCCAGAATACTGAATAAGGTGCCCTAATATAGCCTTGATGTTTCCAGTATCACTCAGAGCAAAGCATCTCATTGGCGAGCATCCAGATGTCTGAAAGTTTATCTCCCTTACACTGGTCAGTGTCTTTTTAACCGATCTTAAACCATTTTTAATATCCAGCTGTGAATAAACAATTGCAATTTGCAGTTGTTGATGGACCCGTTGAAGAACAGGCACTACACAGAATTTGAGGATTATGTTCAATTAACAGACAGTGAAATTTAATATTGAGTAGCAACTTGAAGCTCTAAAATGAAAATTTTTCTGAAAAACAATAAAGCAAATGCTTAGTGACAGTCCACTGAAGTCTCTGTTCATTCCTATTTGGAGTAGTGTGTATTGTAGAAATGATAAAATTCTCAGGATAATAGAGATTATTAAGTAAGTGCTTTTATGTATTACACTGGCAGTATCTTGTGTAACTTCACTAATTTACAAAGATTTATACCAATACAGCTGAAAACATATTTGCAATATAAATTTTCATTTTTCAAGAAGGTAAAATACTGGCTCAGCTTTGGTTAAAAATCTTTAATACAGGAAGTGTAAGATCCTTGAAAAACATATACTGGACTCTGGCAGCATAAACTGATATATTATGGTGGGCTCTCTGCACAGGTGCAGAAAGGGTGGTCTCCACTTCCCTCCATCCAGAGTATCCTGTTTCTGGTACAGAAATTTCTTATAATTTTATTTATTTTTAAGATATTTGTTATTTACTTTTTATTATTTTTTACATTGATTGATATTTGGGATTTAATTAACAAACATTTAAGCAAACCTGACATGACCGAATAGTAGAGGGAAGGACTAGGTGGTTGTGTTAAGGTACCAGAGCACTAGGGCCAGTTCCAGCCACAGCACGTATTTCCTTAATAATCTGAGACATAAAACCTCTCAGAAACTGAGTTAACTCTCTCTCTGTCTATCTAAAGTCCAAACCTTTTTAAGGAAAGGTGTATCTTGTGTTGACAGCACCTCCCCACATGTTGCAACTGTAGAAAAAAATAACATAGTACTAACAAAAAACCCAATACAGCTCTTCCATGACCACACACAGAGGCAAACAAACAGAGGAATCTGACAAGGTTTTGCAATATTTTTCTACTTATTTTGGGTGTAAATGACTCTTTACCTCTTATTAGAATAAATCTATTCAGCTGCATATAGGAACTGCATTTGGCACTACTTCTCACTCTATAATAATATTAATTTTGTTTCTCTGTTTCATGCACATTTCTCTTAATGTTTTTTTCCACCAAAATTATTTCTATTCACCAATTTTCCCATTTTTAAATAAAACCATCTGATTAAAAGCACGTCATCTGTCAAAAGAAGCTCCATGGGAAAAATGTCAAATGAACAATACATACATGAAGTGTTGTTCTACTCCTAAGCTGAGCCTAATTGTTTACGGAAAATGTTCTGTACCAAAAATGCTGGAGATGACTACTGTGGTTCAGTTCTGATCAGTCTTAGGGTAAGCTTATGCAATTTCAATCAAAATTAGAAATAGAATGCTGTATAAACAGCACTTTCTCTTGCCTCCTCCTACCAATCCATGAGAAAGTTGTGTAATGTACTATCCTGGTTTTGGCTGGGATAGAGCTAATTTTCTCTCCAGTAGCTGATATAGTGCTGTGTTTTGGATTTAGTATGAGAATAATGATAACACGCTGATGTTTAGTTGTTGATAAGTAATGCTTACACTAGTCAAGGACTTTTCAGCTTCCCATGGTCTGCCAGGTGCAGAAGAAGCTGGGAGGGGGCACAGCCAAACTGGCCAAAGGGCTATTCCATTCCATATGCCGTCATGCTCAGTATATAAACTGGGGGGATTTGGCCAGGGTGCAGCAATTGCTGCTCGGAGACGGGCTGGGTGTTGGTCGGTGGGTGGTGGGCGGTTGCATCACTTGTTTTTTCTTGGGTTTTGTTTCTCTCTCTCTCTTGTTATTTTCCTTTTCATTACATTTATTATTATTATTATTATTATTATTATTATTATTATTAACAATTATTAAACTGTTCTTATCTCAACACACAAGTTTTCTTACTTTTGCTTTTCAGATTCTCTCCCCCATCCCACTGGGCAGGCAGGGTGAGCGAGAGGCTGTGTGGTGCTTAGTTGCTGACTGGGGCTAAACCACGATCCCAAACAGACATATACAGAAAACATTTCATAACAGCTGTGAATCTACCAGAAGGAGACCTCTGGATGCTGAAACAACACACTAAATAAGAGTGAGGATCCAAATTAATTTTGACAGTTTGCAGCCACCTCCACTCTCCACCTCTCGTTATAAAGACTGAAGGGCTGATGCTTGACTCCAACTCTCAGAGACTAAAAAGGAGACCAAGAAAGCCCCAATATCAAACCATTCAGGATCTTTGAATGTGACACATGAACAGAGTCAGCACAAGTATGGTCATCCAGGAAAGGCAGCAAAACAATTAGAAAATTATATTAACAGGGTAATGAGAAAATAGTTTACTTCCCCTCACCTTTTTCTTCATTTTTACATTTTTGAAAATTGCATGAACTCTCCATGTTTTTGCAAACATTGCTCCAAATGCAGTTGTGTATCCCACTGTAAGAATCCATGTTCGGACCTAAAAAAAAATATATATAAAAAAAGACAAAGCCATTTAATTTTCAGTAGACAATGTGGATATCATCATTTCAGCCAACTTTTTTCTCAAGACCTTGAGAAAAACATATTCAAAGAACTTCACAAAAATGTTGACATTTCAGAATTGTCACATTCGTTGCTTTCTTGCTTTTTTTCTCCTCCCTCCATCCCTTCTCCAAGTATAACAAATCTGGATGCTGAATTAACAATCTCTTCCATATATAAAACCACAACTCTGTTACAATATTCCGCATTTTTTTCACTTTTATTGTGTTCTATGCAGACAGAGGAAGGAACTAGTGAAGGAAAACAAGAGACTGAGACTATAAAAACTACCTAGGGAGCTATTATTAACATTTTGAACAGAAATGAACAGAGAAGTAGAGATGTTATTCAGACTAAATAAGAGGAAACTGTACTACGTGAGTTATGCATAACTTAATGCAGACCCTGAGCGTTCTGGAAAGATAAGAAAAACTGACCTTAGAATTATCATATAGGGAAAAATGGCAAGACAGGAACATAGCCTTTGTGGGCAGGCCTCGGGGACAAGACCTGAATCAAAGATAATACCCTCAATATGGGTCTAAAAAAAAGGAGATGGTCAGCTTACACAGAACGATGGACTAATGGGACCTTGAGCTGGCCACAGTTTTGACATAGACCTATCTAGACATTTTCCTTATAGTGAGTTTCCCAGAGAACACCAAAAGATTTTTAAACTAAAAAAGACATGACGTCTTTAGAGTAAAAACTAGAATTACTTATTTTTTAACAGAAAAACCTCAAATTGACCAGGGAGGACAGAACAAAAGTTACAAAAGCTTTTTTGTGCAATTCCCCACCTGCCCATAGCATCCTTTTAGAGGTAGGTCCTCGCTTTCAGACTTTATTTCAGCTAAGCCTGTGACTTTCAGAGTTGTTGCAAGCTCTGCACTGCCCCTCCTAATTCCTTGGAAGTTTCTCTTTTCATTACCCTGGAGATCTGGCTATTTGAAAGCTTTTCTGCCCTGAACAGACTATTTTCTTCCCAAAGAGGGACTGGACACCAGAAAGCGTAGCAGGTGGAAGAGCATGCAAGAGGCACAGCAGGGAGCTGGAAGCCTACAGCTGAGTCTGAAAGCCAGAAGCCTACAGTTGAGTCTGAGAGCCTGAGAAATCACAAGGAGGAGGAACAATCTCTTCCTCCCTCTAGAGACTCCACCTGGGCCAGCTGTCAAAAAGGGAGCCTGCACAAAAGCGAACAAAGAAGTAAAAATAAAATGCACTGTGCATTGCAGATGGAAAAACTGGGGAAGAGACAATGGCTAAAGACAGGAAAGGCAAAGCTAGAAAAGGGGAAAACAAGCCTTCTTTTGGCCATGTGGACCATGCATCCTTGGCCAATAGAGCTGATTTTTGATATAAAACAATCTGATTTGTGGAAAACAGGACATTCTGAGAAAGGATTTTGAAAAAAAATCTTTAGGTGACCTAAAGGCAAAGTTTTTCATAGGAAACAGCCTGGTTTCACATCTAACTTCTAGAGTTTGGGATTTTTAATTTGTAACTTCAGGACATGCATATTGATGAGAAACTAGGTGCTGTAATAAGATGCAAAACTTGGGATCTAAGATCAATATTAGGAATAATCTAAATGTTTCACTTCTAAGTACACGTTATCTAGTTTTTGCCTTTCCAAACATCTTCAGAATTTCCATTTTTGTACTCAAAATGTGGTTTTTTTTCCCTCAAATTTTCTGTAGAATAGAAATTCTGATTTTTAGTAAGCATTAGTGACTGGGTATCAAGGCAGAAAAGAAAAAAAGATATGGCTTACTCAAAAAGTATTGATATAGCAATAACAGACATAAAATGACTACAGTTCCTTAAAAGAAATAAATAAATAAAGACGATACATGTGGTCAATAATGGTGAATTAGTGAGAGAAAAGTACATACAGAACAGGCACCTTGGGTTTTGGCAAAGAGGAGTGTATGCAAATGGACACCCAAAACTGTCTGAGAGGGCATATGCTGGTAGCACTGTGCACCACACAGGGACACACACCTCGAGCATGCAAGTGTGAACTCAGGGGGTGCTGACTCACTGGAGTGGGCATTACCAGGTTGCAGATACACACACAAAGGCTGAGAACCCACACCTCCTACAGGACGGGCGTGTATAGGGGAACCTGCACCCCCAGAAGGAAGGGTGTGCTGGTAACACATGTGTCCTGTGAGCAGCAGGTGTCTGCATGTAACTCAGCGTGTGCATTTATTAGAAAACATTGGGATTACGTGTAGAAGACTGTTTAGATATTTGTATGTATATATTAATATTTTATTAGCATCTAATGTGGTTTATCTGTTGCATTGCTGATATTGACTCTGAACATATAGTTCACACTGATTGCTGGTTAATCTTGTTATTAATAAAATCAGCAAACTGCCTGTGATTAGCTTCAAACCACATGAGTTATGCCACTTTGCGGCTTTCTTGAATGCGGTATTGAAAAAGAAACCCATAACCAAAAAAAAATCGGAATAGATATTTAGGTCAGCATAGTAATATTTTTAATTTAAATATTTCTTGAAGTCTGCTCGCTATCCATTATCATACATTATGCTAATAATTCAGTAAAACCACAGTTAGATCAGCTCTGAGTGATTTGAAAAATACGTTTCATATCAACATGTTCATATTAGCCAGTTACATCTTTTTTTGACTTCACATCAACGGAGCTGTGATAACCATTCTTATTATTCAATCTTTTTGCTGCTATTAATAAGTATTCAGCTCTTTTGTGTACAATTTAGTGATATATTTGGCAAACAGATACATGGTATTTTCATGTCTCTAATAAGACCCTGTTTTGTTCTCACTGAAAGAGTAATTGCCTCTTGGGAATAGTAATAAATTCAATTATGCTCATAATATGTTTCTAACTCAATATTCAGAAAAATATTATTTTTATCATGTCTGGTTCAAAAAGTTTCATATATTCCTGATCTGGATTATGCAAATTAGAATAATATAACTATTGGCTATATTGGAAACACTCTGGCTTAAAGATATCAGGAGATTTTGTCAAAATGAGATCACTGGTGCTAAGAATGAGATGATAAGTTTCAGATGAAAACAAATTTTTAATTTTGAAGAAAATGACCTCGAATTTGTCTGCTATAATTCATTAATGCAGCCAGCAAAATGAAAAATTTAGAAGACAGCAAAAGCCTCTGAAATTCATATATCTGCCCATTTATATTCTTAAATGTATTATACCTCCAAATCCCACTCATTTGAAAGAACATGATAAAAATAACACCAATAATTGGAGAGCATGACCATGATGTTCCACAATCGATCAGTAATTCTCTCATGTTGGAAGTTTTTAATGATGCATTTCAATAGAGGAGGCTGAGGAAGATCACCCTCCCCCCAGTACCCACCAAACAAGCAGGAAAGGCACCTCCTTAGAAGATGGGAAACTTGCATTCAAATTCCTCCTCCAAACTAGACACCAAACGTGAAAACATTCCTATGCTCCTATAGAAGAATAATTCATAAAACTAGCTACTGTTTATCTTTTTCTTAAAAGGTTAGGTCATTACAAAATTCCTCATGCCTTCACTGAATTTTAGCATATACCTTCAATTATCTGCTTATATTTCTTGGTTACTTCTTTTTTTGAATAAGATGTTTTCACTAACTGAATATCTCCTACAATTTTTTTGTTTCTCTGTCATTCAAAGACAACATGCAAGTGTCAAAGGAGGTAATATTGTTTGGTATACAACAATCAAGTATGTCTATGCAGACGCTAAAATGCAGTTTCCTAATTCTCTTTTCTTTATATTTCCTACACTATTTTGGTTTAGAGTCTATTTTTGAAAATACTATCTTTGCACCCGTGATTGGAATTTGTGCTTTTTATAAATTACTTGATAGAAGCTCTTACAGGTGCATTACTTGTGATAGCTGAAAAAGCTAGAAATCATTTATTGAGTGGACAACACAGTTGATGACCACCAAACACTGAAAATGTCTCCACAAAGAAACAGACCATTCTTGGTAATTTTCCAGACTTGGAACAGATATGATGTTTATTTAAAACAAACAAAAATCCACCTTTGTCAAATATTAATGTTTAAACAAATGTTGTAAGTTTCAGCTAAAGAGCCACTGCATTTATGAACAAGATGCTCCTTACATCTTGCAGGAGCATTTCTTTTCAACTTCCCTTTGCAACAAAAAGCCTCCGTTTTAAACCTATCCATAAGGTGCTAAAGTTCTTTTATTTTTTTTAAGTAAGACTATTCTTCCTTCATATAATAAGCACTGACAGCTTAACAGCCTTATATAAAGTTACTTCAATTTGTATCATATTTCCTCTCAACCTTGAGCTTTAGCTGGCTAGCCTACGTTTTGAACGCTGCTATTTGATATCTTCACACAAATCTCTCTGCACCTTTCCCATCATCTTGTTTGTGAATGGTGAAGTGGTTACTATTTATATATCTGTGCAACAGTCCTACAAAGTTATTTGATATTACAACTCATTATTAATAAAAGAAGCTATCTAACTGTGAACAATGAATTAGTAAGGGGAAATTAGTAAGTGGTGAAAGCATCAGAAACATCCTGAACAAAGAAGTAAAAGTCTCTCCTTGATTATATATTCTAAGAATGAAGCTTACAAACAAAAACACTAGTTTAGGTACTATTAACTTTCAGATAAACAAGAATATTATTCGAATTTATTTAAAATAATTTATTTTAATACAATTACAATTCTATATAAAATTCTAAAATAAGGTTATCTTGGAAAATGGACTGAATTGATGAAAGGTAAAAAGTTTCACTGTTAAAGAAGTTCCATTATTTTCTATATTTGAGCACCACTGCATATGCATTCAGAAGACCACACAGTCATGAGCTGACAAGGAATGCCTGGGAAGGTATTGAGCTCATGAAAGCAATAATAAAAATTTCAAATGCAGTGGATCAAGAAAGTGATGCATTTTACTCCTCTGTTAAGTTGAAAGAAAAAAAAAATAACAACCCTCTGAACTGAATATACTACACATTCTCTTTTTTGGTGTTGGAGCTTTAAATTTGCTATACTAATCCAGTTTGCCAATATCAAGCAAACCACAAGAAGATGGGATTAAAAACTCAGAATGAAGAATAAAGAAAACCAAATGTCAGCACAAAGAACTTCCATGTGCTGCATAAAAAGCTACAAACTTCTTATCACCTGTCCAGGTGACTTTTTTTTTTTTTTTTAAATAACAGTTATTTGAATGGGATAGTGAAACAACTTCGTTCTTTAAAAATTTCTCTTCAGTTAGCAAAACATTTAGATTATGTTCTTGCAGAGGAATCACTCAGATTTAAGATTCTTGAAAGCATCATTTTTACCATTTCAAGACCTTAATTTTAATGGTTTCTTTAAATAAAAACTTTATTTAAAATAATTTATTCAATAAAAACAAATCTTTCAAAGGACTTGATACTCCAGACACTCTCCAGCTCAGTTTATGAGACTCAGACTGATTCTTTTTGGGAATATCAATAATTAGGCAGTTTTGCACACGCACCAGGTTGGAAGCTGCAGTGCCCACAGGGTTAGGCTGCAGCTGAACATTAGTGCTGAGCAGCTTGGTGGCATCTTAGTATTAGGCTTAGGCACTTAAAAGCGACAAACACGAGAATAAACCATGCTGTGGGTTTAGCCCTGGAGAGCACAATTATCTTTAAGTAGACAATTCTGTTGATTTCTGTGGGCTGCTCAGGAGCTGAAAATGAAGCACCTTCTATTATTCTTGGCAAACTGGGGACATAAAGGATAATTATGATGAACAAAAATGTGTAATCTCAACAAGTTTTCACTAGGGCTTGATCCTGCTTCTGTTAACCATGGCAAATCCCCAGTGTGAGCACAGGCAGGCCCCAAAGAATGAGTTCATCCATTTGAATTATACTTTTCTCATTTACATCAAATGTTTTTTGACAAGCATTTATGACTTTTAACTCATTCTTTAGAATTTGTGTGGCACCAGCACAGTTCTTGTAAAACGTAAGTGGCAATAACATTAGAGAATTGAATCCTGCTGTTTTCACATAAATTAAGTACAGTGGTTCTTCACATGCTGTGAGATCTCCTGTAGTGATTTCTTAATATATTTCAGTCCATTTTTCAGAATTAATCCATGGGTAGTGTAAAAGATATTACAATTGCTCCTGATTCTGTAAGGGGGCTTTAAATTCTGGCTGTTGTCCTACTGAAGGAGACGCAAAATGTTCTAAAAATATTATCTTAATAAATCCCTGGCAAGGTTGTGGTGTATTTGATCCAGCATATGAAATAATTTTGTTTCAAGGATCTATTCAGGCTTGTAACTTTTGTCTCTGCTTTTTTTTTTCCCCCAAGAAAATGTCATTTACTAAAATAGAAGCTGATCAGGCTCATGTTAAACTCAGTAACAGAACTGCCTTTGAATTAAATAGGAGTGAGATCAGTCTCAGACTGAACGACAGTGAGGACAATTATGGAAGTGATTATACAGAAAAGGGAGATTAAAATTAACAGCTAAACAATTAAGTAGGAAATAAACTAAAGAATACATGCAAAATGAAAAAGGCCAGACTAAAAATACAAACAAAGGCTATGGTTTCCAGAGACAAAGAAATGGATTAGAGGTCCAAATCCTTTTGCAGTTCAGTAGGAGCTGAGTGTCTATCTGTTGCTTTTTTAATTCCTGGCCAAAATTAAACAATTTGAGGAAAAGAATTAGGCAAATATAAAGTCCAAAGGGGGGAAACCCCCCCAAATCTACAGCAATGCCTAAAGAGCATAAAGGGTACAAATAAGGAGCACATCATCAACTACTAACCAAATATCAAGGCTAGATGCTATTTGGTAGCACAACGTCTAGTCCAAGTGGCTCTTGCCCATAGTACACCAAGACAGCCACAGCTTTGAGGTGGCACTGCCCAGACATTTTCCTTTCAGTCACTTCTCCCAAAAATGGTTAAACAGAGAAAACTTGAAGTGACAAGGGAAGACAAAGCAGAAATAAATAAATAGATGGAAGGTTCATCTTCTCCCTCTCCCTGCTTTACCATTAAAGGCAAGTCCCTGCTTCCAGAGCTGCTCTCAGCCAGCTCAGCTTTCAGAGTTTTAGCCAATTGCCCAGCATCCCCCTCACCCTGCAGCCTGCCCCCATCCCTAGGAACCCATTCCATAACCTCTCACACCTGGCTTTTCCTCCCTGCTCCTCACTGGAGTCTCTGTTTGATGTGGTTTTCAGGATGTCTCTCCACTCTTATACCACCCTGAAATCCTCACCTTGCACAGGTTCAGGGTTTCCCAAGAAAAGGTGCAATGTGGATCATGCAGTTCCACCTTGCCTAGATGTTCTCTCAGCGGGGAAGATATGTGACTATGAAAAATTAGTAAAAAAGAACAAAACCTGCCTTTCACATTGCTACAAGACACAGAGTCAGATTTCAAGTGTTCATGATCCATAATTAAGAATAATATTAGCTGAAAACCCCTAAGTGCTTCTGAAGATCTGGATACATTTAAAGGTCACATTTTAAAGTACACCTTTGAGAAGATAAGGTCTATAACATCTACTGTTGTCATGAATGTACATTTTCTCAGGATGTCTGATTGAGAAAAACACATAGTCCGGATAGTCACACACTGCAGTAGGTAGCTGGATTTTATCAGTGGTATCGCTACTCTTTCCTTCCCTCTTTCTGTCTCTCCACCCCACCCCACCCCACTATTTCATTCCTTCTTTCTGTACAAAGGCTGTTTCCAAATGCCTGCATCATGACTGAGAGCAACTGATTGGAAGCTGAAAGCCTGAGAACAACCTGGTGCAAAAACCTTCATGTGCTCTGTTTACTTTATCCAAGGCAAAACACTAACAGGGCTCAGTGAGATCACCAGGAATCACAGAATATCTGCCTGGTTCTGGCAATTCATATCAATTATGCTAATTCATGAGATAAACAAGATAAAGCGTGCTTAATTTTAGTGACTGTGTAAATCGCAAGACTTAGATCCTCTTATCTTTGATGTAAAACCTCTGCAGACCTCTGGAGTCTAAAGGAGACTGGAAGACAATTGCCATCTCCAGAACAGATATCTCCCAGAACAGCATGAATCCTATATTGAACTATTCCAAACAGATCATTTGCCCCTTCCCTATCACTCCGATCGCCCAATGCAGCACACTCTCTAGGAGAAAGTGCTGCTACACATCAGGACTACCAGGACTGAGGAGAAGCAGAGCTTTTCAGTCTACTACTACCTAATACACGAGACCTTCCTGGGTGGAGACTATGGGCGTTTTACTGCAACCTGGTGTACTTAAAACAATATTCTTTTCAGCCCCAACCTAATCAGTTATATCCAGAGAATATGAACATCATTTTATTTGCCTACTTGAAGGAGATGCATGACAGAGGACACTATGCTCCTCCTTAGGGCCACAGTAGCCTTTCATCCCATAGCAGTTACAACTTGCAAAGACTTTACTTGTCTTAAATGTAAAGTGTGAAATTCTCAGTAGAACATATTACAGAAGTCTAAACATTATGATCATATCTAATATTCTCTCTATTTTAAGTATCTCTATTTAGTATGTCAGCTTAAACTCTATTCATAGGATATGTCACTGCCATTGCTAATTTTGAGTCTCTCTCTTCCATATAATGAATGCTTTCAATTATTTTTCTACTTGCTTGCATTTTTTCCAGTTGGCATCACATCTCGTTTCACACCCTTACTTCTAACTTCTTTTTTGCTATGATACCATGGTAATTCTGAGATTAAAAACAAAGAAAGATCATTCTCATTCTCTTTCTCTCCCTCGTAACTGAAGAACTTTCTACTTTGGCATACATATGCATTTAATGAAATATTGTATTGCTTTTCCTTTTTCTGTACAACCAATAAAGTTGTTATTAAGTAAGGCATGATCTAAATGTTCTATAATATACTGACCACTTTCTCAGAATTCACTGCTTTGGGTAGATTTAATTCCATGTAACTGGAGTTTTACAATATGACACCTAATCTCTAATTCTGACATGCAACTAAATAATGCTACAATTGGTATTATGAATTCTTACCATAAAACCACAAATTATTAGATACTTAAATATACTTGATTACTTTCCCATAGAAAATGGACATACCAAGATAAAAATGAGTTAGTCTGGGAACCAATTACCCACTCTAGCCCAGAGTCAACACTATATAATTTCAAAGACTTACATAAATCCCCATATTCAGCAAATTATTTGACCATATGTTTAAAGTGCTTTGCTGACTCTGAAGTACATTTAACACTTGGTTCTGTGTTTCAGCATATTGTCTTATATACCACATCCTCCTACAACCAGTGCCTTACAGAGTGCAAAAGAGTAGTACAACTTATCGAAGAAATCCTTTGAAATTTTCAGGTGTTACTGGTATAATTCTGTATCATGTTTCAATGTCCTTGGAATATTACAGAGTAAAACATATGCCATATGTAAATGTAGGTTGTAGAAAGGTCAGAAAAGACCAGAGATTGCAAAGCACTTCACCCTCCAAACAATGCTACAAACACTGTGCTATAGAGGAAGTACACACAATAGATTTGGAATGTAATACCTACAATCTGGAAACCATTGTTCCTGAATTTTGTGGGTGGACTCAGGAGTATTAAAGGACCTTCTATAACTGTTGTCAAAAAGTTATCAGAAAATGAAACTGTAAGACACAATGATCACAGAAACCATACATAACATATCTAATTAAATAAACTTGCTATCATGTATATACTGCTGCTCTGGTGAGGTCTAATCGCTTTTGAAATATGGAAGACAAAGAAGGTGATTACTTGATGTAGAGAGGGGATAACACTAATGACAGCTTTTTAGTTTTGCATGTGCTTATAAATGTTAAATCAAAATTTTTACTTCCCTACAAAAAATATCCCCCTCCATTGACATGATTCTTCTCTGTGCCTGAGATGTAGTTATTATAGTTATACCCACATGTTTTTGGCTCAATGGCTTTTTATGATCACACTCCATTGTAGCTGGTTCTTTTAAAGACTAAGTCACAGTCTTGCATAAAATGGGAATTTTAAACTAATCTCTAATACGGCTAGAATGGGTAACAAAAATCATGCATTTCCAGGGAAAAAAATGATCAAGAGAAATTTGTACTGGACTGATCCTATAAGAACTGGTATCTGTAATTAGTCCTTATGAAACCACTAAGCATATTGCCCATATGGAAAGATGGATGTTCATAATATGGCGCCAAATGATCATGCTGTATCCAGCACTTAGGGGATGTTTTGGGGGGAAAGGAGGCAAGACAGAAGAGTTACTGAACAGAGAAGTGGGTTTGTCTCCCATATTTATGAATTCCCCAGCATTAATTCAGAGTTTTCTAGATACAGGGAAAGTGCGTTGCCACAGTCAATGGTGGCCATATAAAGATGATTTCTAAGAGAAGCATAAGCTATCCCATTGAAAAAATTATAATTGGAGGAGGAAATTTTATAAGATTTGTTTTATTGAGGAGGAGGTTGGAAAAAAATTTCCTGATAAGTTGCTTCTGAAGGGTTCCTTGCATCTGTGATTGTAATACTAGTCCTTGACAGAGCTGCAATTCATAAGATACATCAGTAGCCAGGTACAGGAAAGCACAATCAGAAATGCTTCTGTACTGGATTGAAAACCTGGAAAGCCAAGACTGAGGAGAAATCTCACAGACTCTGCTCTGTTGATATAAAATTCAACTATGTTAAAAAAAAAATTAAAAAATCTCTGTTTGAAGCATGTGGTGAAACTTCTTAATCAAAGTTTGGCTTTAAGAACACAGTATTGTCCCCAACCCTTTTATTGGTCACTTAAGTAAAGTAGCTATCTTATTCAAATGCCTGTCTAGATCTTTCCCTCTATGGCAGGCAGACAAACAGACTTAACATAATGTGACAGATACAAACTGAAAAAAAAAAGATATATGTAAGATAACACAGAACAAAGCAGCCCTCACTTGAATTTTGTGGCATTTGGAATATGAGAGTAGTGGTTACATTTCGGGAAGCAAATTAGAGAAAAATCAGATAGCTGAAGTGTTCTAGCTCAGAGACACAGGATTCTGGATGCTGGTTCATTTTTCAGAGTTAAGACTGAGCTGTTTCACATTTAAAGGAGGACTTAAATTTAGTTTTATATAGCTAAATCTGGATGGAAACCTGTTTCCTAGAACAGCTCCATGATGAGAAGTACCTCTGGTTCCCACTTTCTTTCCTTCTGTTCAGCAATGCTTGGCTGCTTCAAGAGGAGGGTTGTAGCCTAGTCATACAATGGCCTATAGCCTGGCAGTGAAGTCAGGAGTTCTGAGTACAAGACTCTCAAGGCTGAGGAGACATCAGGACCTAAAATTTGCACCTCCTGCCACTAGATTCTTCTGCAACAGAGGGTGAGAAAAGAATGTGGACCGACACCAACAGGCTTCCTCATAACACTTCTGCTCCATGAGAAGCTGGTTCGCAAAAAAAGGCATAATTGCTGGATAAAAAATGGATGCTGGCTTCTCCCACTTCCTATTGGCCCCTATGTATTCAGAGAGTTATATACCTAGTTTGGGAGAGGTGAACAGGATTTTGAAGTCTTTGAGGCACCTCTTTCTAGCTCTATAGCGAATTCGCACTCTGGCTGTAGGAAGACTGGATGTTCTCTCCTTCTTTCTTTTGCTGCTAATGTTTAGGTGTCTAAAATACAGCTGTGTCCAGGCCCAACTAAGGAAGCTAAGACTTTGCCCAGAAAATCCTATATATTCACTTATACTATATCTTCTAATGTATCTTGACATATACTAAAGAGGTCTCCAGTGTTTTGAAATGGTATCACTGAACAAGTCACATGATATTTCATTTCTGTAATGGTTTTAGCTAGTATGAAGGATTTCAGTTTAAATATTGGGAAATATCTGCATCATCTAACTTTAGCCATCCAACTTTTATGCTTTGAATTATTCCCTGGAAGTAAAGTTTATCTCTGTCCAGTGATGACATCAGAAATTCAGACTCCTAAACAAAGGTGCTGTGAACTGCATCTTTCTAGAGACCTGAAGAAGGATCAAAAACATAGTGAGGATAACTTCTGAGTAAATCTGATATTCTCAGGCAATGGACAAAGCATGGTTTTAGGATTTTTTGAGGAGAAAATATTTGATAAATTTAAATGCTAGTTGTATTGGGTTTGGAAGGAATATCCTTGCAGTGAAGTTCTTTCCCTTTCTTTGAAAGTTCCTCTGAAGACCAGAATTTTGTAAGTCAAGCTCCTCCCAGAATTTATTTTGGAAGCCTCCATTTTAAAGGATTGAGTGCATCACATAACACTAATGATTATAAAGACGCACTGACAAAAGTAGAAGACTACTGTAGGCAATGGCAAGACAAAGTATTTGAGACTTTGGTCTTCACATTTTAAACCTTTCCAGTTTGTTGTCAAAGCAGGATTTCTATGAGATAATTCATGACAAGCAATATTCAAAATTTTGCACGGAAGTCTAGCTACTGTATAATGATGCTGCTATTAGTCACACAAATTATTTTAACACTGGAGCTGAAAACCTACTGTAGTCAGAATTGGTGCCTTGTTGCAGTGTGCAATCAGCTTCCAACACTAGCCAAAAAGCAATAGCAGCCAAAACCCCCTATCAGTTCATGCAGCAAATCCAAACCATAGAAACATCCTTATTACAGTAAACAATTAAGACATTACAAGTTTCTGGGTGGACATATTTCAGAGTTGTTTATTTTTATTTAATTTGAATATATTCTACATGGATCTAGGCTTGTGTGAGTTTATAGTCTAGCCTGCAAATAGCAGTAGAAGTCTTTGGAGATTCAGCCAAAAAGACTGAGTAAAAAGACCTGAACAAGCAGCAGTCATGAAGCATAAAGTAATATGGAATCTATAAAGAAAACGTAGTAAGTTCACAGATATTACTAGTTGTCATGCTACAAACACAGCCTTTAATAAATCATCTTCATATATATAGTTTCAAAACAAGAAAGTACATCTACTCTTTTAGTCTGAGGCCAAATCCCAATGCACCTGAAGCTTTTACTACTAATAATAATAATATAGCTTTATGTATGTTTCAGAATTTGGTCACAGAAAATATCTCAGGAAAGTACTAAGAGAATCAGTGATTAAATTGAATGAAACATCCAACTACTGAACTTTTCTGTTTGCATATCTTGCAGAGCTTTCTGCGAGATCATCTTAAACTAGAATATATGGAATTACTTACTGTGCAAAGTGTCTCAAATGTCTTTTCGGAGACAAAGGATCCATCAAGACCAAAAAGAAAAATAGATGCATAAGAAAGCATCCCTCCAAGGATAATAAGGTTGTTCATGTAGGGACTGGACATCTTTATTAGTCTATGGACAAAAGGTGATAGTGCATTAAAGAGGAAAGGATTACTGCTAGGCTATTAGAGCAATAAAGAAGAGCTTTTTGTAACCAGGCAAACAGATAACCCTTTTTGTAGAAGTCCATGACATCTATAAGCATGCACACTATTTGCTGTTTTATGAAGTCCAGCATTGTTTCAGGTTCTTGAATGTTTAGTAAAAAGACCTCCTATTTTACTGGTGGATTAATTAGCTATCGTTAATGTTAATAGCAGACAGTCAAACATAAATACAAAAATTATACTTTCCAGACAGTATAAGAGGACTTGTATTAACAGATAGATAATCTGTTTCAATGTGAATATATTACACAGTGATTTTGATTAAATAGTTCTAAAATACCGTCTTTCCACAGTTTTAATGTTTTCCTTATATATATGTATATATTGATGACAGACTCTACAAACATGGCATTTAAATACCAAAGAAATAGTGATAGAAGTAACATGAATGCCTTACTTCTGATTTCTGTTTTTGATGTTGAAGAACAAGAAAGCACTGGCCATTATCATTCCTAGGATGGTGAGGGCAGAGAGGATGCTGTAGAGAGGCAGGGAGATCTTGCGTAGCTCCTCTTGTATAATTGTTTTGTCCTTTGGAGGCTCAAGTCCTAGAATTACAAGAAGAAAAAAAGGCTAAAGCTCAGCCGGATGTAGAATTTCTGTAAGAAAATTTGCCTCTCCTAAGTACTATACCTTGATTTAGCAGATTTAGCAACTGTGAACCACATCAGTAGCTGATTAAAACATTGACTTTGACAGACATATGTTAGTCACATTGATTGACAAGAAGGTTTGTATTTCTGGAGCAGGTAAACATCCTCTTTGGAAGAAAAAACACAACAAAACCCTAATGCAGAACCCTGTAAAATATGTGCTAACTATCCTCATTTTAAGGTGTAAATAAACACTAAAATGCATACTATGACTGTAAAGTTTACCAGGAGGTTATGCTTTCCTGAAACAAGTGACAGAGGAACAAGTAGAAAACAGAGGGAATCATTTCTCTGCATACTGTCATTATCACATGGCCTATCTAGATACGTACCACAGCTGGAGACCAGCCTTGGTGTGGCATCACTGGGGCAGGGACCGATGGCCCTGGGGGGCTGAAATGGGGTCCTGGGCTGTGGGCAGGGTGTGGGAAGCCCCAGCAGGGGGGAGGAAGGGCTGTTGGTGCCCTCAGGACTCTACAGAATGGAACAATGTGGAAAAATGGGTAGCAAAGGTTTTATAGGGACAGACCCACTTTGCAAATCCCTGCAGATGTGGACTTGAATGTCTGAACTTGAAAACTATGTTTAAAGCCATGTGCTTGATTGACAGTCAGCTCCCACTAATTAAAGGCTTCTTGGTTTAATGAGAAGAATTACTTTCCGAAAACTGCAATAAAGCTCTGCATTCCCTACTTCCCATACTCCATTTTACCTGCTTACTAATTTTTTCCTTGGGGCAGGGGATTGGCAAAAGGCCTTTTGCATCACTTTCGTCCTTCAGAAAGGGATTTGTGTGCCGTACAGTGCCTGAGCCTGTCCTTTCACATCAGCTCTCCGTGGGGCTGCGAGAATGACCACACGGGGCGGAGCAGCTTCATTTCACAAAAGAGCTGCACCCGCAGAGCTCTGTGGACCCACTGATCACAGAGCTGTAAATAACTGACTAGCAGCTGCCATAGCTAACTTTCATGTCCACTCTTCTGCTTTGCACCTAGAAGAATATTCAAGGTTTTGTACAAGTAGAGAGAATTTTATCCATACCAGTTAAGGTGAAAAAATTCAGACAATGGAAACTTGCTGTCCTTTGGTCTTTATGCCCAACATTTCTGCAAAATATTTCCTTTCAGGTGATCACAATAAGGGACCATTTGCTGATTTGATATTGGAGAAAAGTACCTGAGATTTTCCCCTTTTCCCCTTCCCACCTCAGTGCATGACACTTCACAAAATTAGGCAACAAGTAACAAGCCAAAAATACAATAAAGCACATGCCTGAATTAAAATAACTAATATTAAAGGAAAAAACCCCACCCCTCTGTATCTAAAATATCCAGAGTATGTTAATGACTTGTATTTATTAAATATAAACAACCAGTGATTCTATAAAATGTATTTTCTTATTTGTGTAATGGCCATTCAGTTCTATTGCTTCTAATATTATGAATTATTGTTCTCTTGTGTGCAATTTTATGCAATGGTTTAAACAGGGCTATATTTACTGCTCTTCATTTCAAATACTGAAAGTTACTACGTTTTTTATACTGCCTGGAAGATGTAACAGCAGTGTCCTCCACACCATATACATGACTGCCTCAATGAAAAGTTAAGGTGTGTAAATGGAGTAGGTTCACTGCCAGTGACATAATGTATCTTAAAACAAACCTAAGACAGGCTATGAGTGAAAGGAACACCAGATGCAGTCAGAACAAGAACTGGGAATCTGATCCTGAAAAAAGCCTGAATGGAGAATTTTTCCCATCGTCTACTGTCCATAAAGGCATGGAGTTATGAACAAAACCTGTCTTCTGTTACTTGGTTCATCCTGCATATATTCTCTGGAAACTAATAGTATTAAATCAGTATTCAACTACATTATCAGTTCCTCCTTGCAGCAAAAATTATCTGCTGGGTCCAGTTGCCAGACTTTGGCAACTGGGACAGATTCTGTACTCTTCATTTCCAAAGCCTCATCCTCCAGACAGATTTGAGAAGTGCATGTAGCTGTGCTCTTTTAAGTCCAGCAAAGGATACCAAAAGGAAAGATGGAAAGCTCCAGCAGATGGACAAGAAGTCATGGATTAGATCGCTGCAGTGAAACTCCAGTCATGCTCATGCAAACCTTGGGTGTTGGGACACTGGAGGAAGGCGTAGTAGAGCACGGGATACAGCAGCTCAATACTCATCCACCGCTCCCAGGGGAAATCACACAGACCTCATGAAGCTGACTTTACCTTCCATTACTGAATTGCACCATAGCAGAGCTCAAGATTAAATCTTAATTGGTAGCTTTAAAAAGAATGTGTAAGTCTATATTCAACAGGAGAGTCCCTTAAAAATTTATTTCAGTTAACATCTGGCTGCCATGATGATATGCTCAGAAAGGCGTGGGCATACCCGTACTCCAACTGCTGTGAGGGCAGAGGAAGTCCCCATGTTAACCTTGGAGCAGCCAGGAGAAAAAAAAAACTGCAAGAAGATACAGCAACACAGGTTATATGCCTGCTATGGACCTTGGGAGTGCTGCTGGGCTGAACACCCTCTCTAGCCCTGTTTCACATGGGTCATATTAAAACTAGCCTTGGTATTTTGAAATCATATTTTCTAACTGCCTAACAGACACCTCCCAAAGAAAAAGCAACCACCTCCTTCTTGATTGTGCACACACAGCACACGAGAGCATCCTTCAGGTGAGATGAACTGGGGGAGTGGGAAATGGGAATGAAATTAGAACATTATTGGTTGGTGGAGATGAAATAGAAGACATATCTGCAGCTTGTTGAGATGTCAAAGAACATTTGCGTACACATATAAATTTGAATTTGTCCTGGTCATTGAACAAAAAAAATTATACAATATCAAAACGTCACAATTTTCTTTTCAGAATTCTCCTCCTATTTTTTAAGTACAGCTCAGTTCCCTTTCTCTTTATACAGTGTCACAGCTTTTTGATATTAAAAATCCTAGAACAGTTCTTTAACAGCATGCAGTCTTAGAAACTACATGCAGCTCTCCATGTCATTCCTGTACCTCTTTCCAGTTTTCTCTCCTACCTTGGAACCTGATGCTGTTGTTGATTATTTCCAGTGTGTCAGCCACAGCATTGTACTCTCCCACCTTCACTTCCTTTCTTTCTGCAGAGAAACAAACAGGAGTGGTTGTTTACGGCAGTTCACATGTTCTCAATTATTTAACTGATTTTGCCTTCTTTTTCAACAGTATGTCAAAAGGAAAAGAAATATGCCTGAAGTGTATGAATTATTAAAGCAGAATGCCAGACAGCTAACATCATTAAAAGAAATATTTCCGATTCTTTAAAGAAACGCAAAGCATTTTTAAGAACTCATTTACATAATCAGGGAATTGTTGTTACTGGGCACAGATATCTCCAGCTTAAAGATCACACACTTACTTACTGGCTCACGCCGTGTAGGACATTTTGCTGGTAGAACAGAAATGGCTAAATCAAACATTCCATTCTCATTTAAACAACTAGGACATCTTGCTTAGTGAAGTATTTCCTGGGGGAGTTGTAGTGGCAGGCTCCAGCCAGTATAGAATAGACTGACTAGTTAATAGATATGCTGGGAATCTAATCTCTTATTCTGACTGGGAATTAGCAACTCATTAGTACCCTGACTGCAAAACATACTATGTTATATAATTAAAGCCAATGTGCACTTGAGCTAAAATCTTACTGTTATTCTGATCTGCTATTTTGGGACTATTGTCACATATATGGCCTTCTTGTACCTAATGGAGTAGAGGAACGCAGATACAGGAAATTAACTTGTTTGGCTGCTGCCTTGGCCGCAGTAGCTGGAACTCTGGCACACATTTGTCCCACCCTTCTGATGACATCTGGCATCAATTAATTTCTGCTATTTCTGTTGGGGTTTTCATATGGCTTAGAAGTCCAGGAACTTAGTAAATTATCACTTTTACATTTTGATCAGAGACTTATAAACCACAGGCACATGGGCTAAAGTTTTCTTTGATGAGCTGGTTCAGCAGAGACAAAAATTTCCTTTCAGGCCTCTATGTCTGGGCATGCACAACCCAATTTACATTTAAATTCTGAGATCATGACCCTATTTGTGACTCTGATTTGGGGAGCTGATGATCTTGAACTAGATGGCAAATTTGAAAAGACTGTATTTCACCCAACAGCTCCACATTAACCTTTCCTCCTTTCTCACTCAAAGTGATTGTGCCTGTTTAGCTCTGCTGAATGGAGCAGCTAGCCTCATTTTAGTAAAATCTACAGGCTGATTAATACTCATCTGAAAGCTCAGAGGAGGCAAAAGTTTTCCTTACGTAAACGACACTTATTGTTAAAATTGTTTACACAGAATTGTAGACTGGGCTGCAAATGTGGCAGAGTTGCCTAGGCATTTGCTATACCCCCATCAAAAGCTGGAGTTTGCAGTTCTGAAAACTGATTTGCCTTTCACATGAACATGATCCACTTGTGGGGCTAAGACTAAGTTTGGAATAAAAGCACAATCCCCTGGTCACCAGCAGCAGTTTCACAAAGCCCATCCACACAGCATTATGTACTCTTAGGAGTAAATATAAGTTTATACTTTCTGTCACCGGCTGAAAATTCCCTGTGAAATAGACATATGCATAAATCCTTGACAGTCTTAAACAATAAAATCTTTCCAATAGTCATCTAAAAGCTAAAATGGTTACTGCTAAAAACTGAACCAATTCACTTCCATCTGTATTTGTAGCATGACAGCTATTACCTGTAGATCTAAAACATCAAAACACAACCTAGAGAGGAGACAAACAGCAGGATGCATACCAGCATACAATTTGCACATTAGATGCCAGATAGTCCACAGCATCTATTTATACCAAATGGGGAGGACACGCACCTTGGTGTTGGTCTAGCCACAACTTTACAGCAACAGGCTAAAACCTGACAGCTCTGATGAACAACGAAGAGAAAAGTGTAATTGCTCCACAAACATTTCTGTATGGAGCGGTTACTGGGACTAGCTTAGATGTGAGAAGCACAAAATAGGTGGGGAAGCATATACAAAAGAGCGTAAATCTGTGGTCTACTGATGAAGGTACTGCAATTGAGACACTTTTTCTGGGATTGCTTCATGTGACATACAATGCCATTCCCTTTCAACATTCATAAATTCTTACACAGCTTCCTTTACAGATGAAGTTACACTGAGAATGTGCCTGTGATGGCAACTGCAATGTAGTGCAATATAGATGAGGTAGCCTACAACTAACTAGCCTGGGTAACAGGAGCCAGCCCTTGTAGGAATGGAGCCCGGTAAAGCTATTTGGAGAAACAAACTTCCACGGCAGACTGAGCTGAAGAGCGAGACTCTTTTGGACTTAGAAACCCAAGAGTGTGGGAAAAAAAAGATGTTTAGTACCTAGGAAGCACCTTATCAGTGCCTTGCCCCTTACAAATGGGAAAGGACAGTTCACAGAGCGCATGTCCAGGTTTACTGAGGTCAAGAAAAGCCATAAATATATTTGATATCTTAAAGTAGTTACAGTTGTGGAAAGTAGTCTATGAGGGAAATAAACCATATTTTTATTGAGAGGAAGGATATACTATCCATATCATAGTATGATTACAGGGGTGCTGACGGGGAGACACAAATAGTCTTTGGGCTCTTTTGTACTCCCAGCAAGGAGTACAACTACAGCTGTTGGTTTTTCAGTTCCCCAAGCACAAGTGATGATCAGTGACAATGTCACCTCCAAATGTTAATTAAAGGAAGCAAGGAGGCAGCAGTATGGCTCTCTGCTCTCTTGCACAGGCAGCATAGCTAAGGGTGGGACTGCAGGCTCTACTTTTCTATATGCCATTCCCTTGAGTTCGCTTTGGAAATTCTGAACTATTCAAGTCAGTATACTGTTTGTATGATGTAGCTCATATCCGTCAAAATCTCTGTGTGTTCAGCAACAAAAGGACAGGAGGAAGTGCAACTCCTTCAAATAAATACACCAACAAAGTGCTTTACACAATATCCAGAATATAGTGCTGGCTGCTTTCTGTAGTGCTTTCATTATTTTTAACATGATCTTTCCATACTCATGATGGAGAGATTGTATTGAAACCCCTCTGCTCAGATTAAAACGGGGAAGAAAAATACAAGGGAAAATATATTTGTTTTGTGAGATAATGTTTGTCCGTACCATGACAGAAGCGGTGTGATTTTAGAACTTGAATCTGTAGCTCTTCTTTCACACAGGAACAGAAAAGTACAATAACTAACCAACCCAAACAAAACTGGCCTAGGAATATGTCACTGAAAATTATGCCTATCTAACAGAATTATAAACAACTAATCCTTGTCATTAAGTAATTGTCACAGAATAGATTACTGATATGGCCAGGATGAAAGCCTGCTGCCAATAAAGAACTGAACTACTCTTATAGGTGAATTAAACTGTTTTCTTCTACATGTTTTATTACAGAATTTTATAGCCCACTTTAAGCAACTCCAGACAAATTGACACACTACTATTTAATTAATTGGGCTATATTTCACAAAGCTAATACAACAGATTTTTAATTGTATATCAGGTAGTTACACGTTCTTGTTGAACAAAAGCAAAAATAATCCTGCAACTGACATCAACTGAGTAAAACAAACTTACCAAAATGCACAACAGTGTTGTGATTGCCAGTATGACTGATAACAACTTACACTGAGAATTTTCAGATGAGACTATGCTTAGCTTCAGTTCTTTTCACTATATGACATAATTTCCATTTCCACTTCATTTTTATAAGTGTACTTATTCACACCTCATGAAGATAGTTTCTACTGAGAGATGTTTAAGGATGAGAGAAACCACTTGCAATGCATAAGAGATGGGACAGACGGATTTCCTTGTTTTCCTCTATGTAGACAATGCTGGCTAACTCCTAATGACACTAAGACTTTGTCTATATCTAAAGCTTATAGCACCTTCAAGTATGTCAGTCTGACTGAAATGGTACAAACAACCCTAGTGGTGATGCAGTTAAGCCAATATAAACATGTTTACACCAGCATAATCACCAATATAATTTATGCCTATAGTAGTAAGGGCACTCTGAAATAATACAGTATCCTATGAAGTTACAAAAATATGTATATTGATATGCGAATGCATTCACGAACGGCTACGTGTCCAGTTGATTATACCAATGTAAAAAACTGTGTCTAGCCCACCAGAACAAAGACAAATTAACAGGTCTGCCCTAACATTACCATGGTGCCCGAACCGCATGGCTGTTAATGAAAACTAAGGACCTCAAAGCTCTAAATAGCTTACCGTAGCTTGACACTACTAATACTTTGTTATGTCTGCAGCTCTTTATAAAGTTAGAGTTCCATGCAAACTACAAAGACAAACATGTGCAAGTGATGAGTATTCACCTTCCAACAAATATAAGGTAAATTTTAAAGTAAATTTAATAAACTTACTATCATCTGTTCTCCAGATAAGCTAACGGTCACTGAGGTTTCTCATCTAAGGGACACTTAGGCTATTCTCAACTTAGAAGCAGCAGAAAAAAGACATAAGCTATAGCTGAAAGCATACGCAATATCTAGGTCTTAGTTTGTCCTGAAAAAACATTCCTGCATAAGGTGCCACCTCCCTGTCTCCTCCTTGAAAAGTTTTTCAAATTTTTTTTTTATATAGCTCCTCCTGCTTCTCCACTCAGGAAATTATCACTGTACTCTCTGAAAACCTTCCTCTGACATCAGTTTAACAGTCCCTTCTCCCACTCTTTGTCAGCTGCCCCTCTTGCTTAACTCAGTGGGAGTGGTTAGACACTTAGCACATTAGAAAAACTTGCTGCATATTCAGCACTTAGCAGCCTATCTCAGGACCCAATGTTATTAAACCTTGTCCTGCAGCAGAAACGTTTCGCTCTTGCACGTTGTTCCTCATCCATGCATTGCAGCCTAACAGGACTGCTGACAGCTACAGGAAATATTTACTCATCAGATCTCAGAAGAATTTTGGAAAGTGCCCAAGTGACAGCCAACAGGCGAAGAGCATAGACCGAGCATAGACCATACACATCTGAAATGCTTAAAGATCCTTAGGAAGAGAATGACATTTCAGTTTGGAAAGACTTTCATTTCAAATTTCAAAACAATCTCCTAGTTATAAATCAAAAATCATGCCACTCACAACTACTCACACTTTCAAAGACACATCTAACCTATCTGAAAGTTCACCATTCACAAACTATTGGCAGCTCATTGACAGGTTCAGTCCAGAGACAGGCTGAAGGATGCACGGACACATTACATTATGGTGTCCTGAGGCTTGCCTTTCTCCAATTTGGCTTCTGGTCACATTCCCTTTTAAAGAGTGAATGTTTTTCTTTAGCACTTTAAACTGTCAGTCACTTAGCAATCATTTCTCACTGACAGGTCTTAGCTCTTCTTCCTCATTCCCTCTATTATCTACTGCGAAGGCTCCTGAAGAGCTCATGTGCCACACTGAATGACAGCAGTGCTGCAACCAAGGGTATTCAGAGAACAAGTCCTAGGAAAGAAGATGGGCTGAACACAAGCCGTGAAAAACCTAAGTTGGAGACTGCAAACTTATGGCAAGTCTGAGAACACTTCCCATATTTCAGCAAGTCCTGTGCAAATTCCCTGGAAGCCTCTTCTAACCTGTCTTACCTTTGTCTCACTCATTTTGAAAGCTGTTTTGAAACATAACAATCTACCGTAAAAGCTGGAAATGCTGTTGTAAATGCCTCTACATTACTGAATTAAACCAAGTGTCATGAAAGCAAATTTCCTTCAGAATAAACACAGAAACATTTCATGTTGTGGAACCTGCAGAAACTCTTAGCAAATTAATGCAATCTTAACTTTCATAATATATCCTTGTCAAACAGGACCAGGGAGCTTTTCAGTTATCACATATCAGCAATGACCAATATACGTTGAAAGTTTCCAATTTAAAAAAAAATCACAAAAGAAGCTTATAAATAGTGAATGAGCAAAGCCTTTTTCATTAATTTCTGTCCACTTGTAGGCAACCATTTCTTTGTTTAAAGACAGAAATGCTGAGATTAAGAATTACAGTTCAAATAAGGAAGAAAATGTCAGGTCAGATAGAAGATTATTCTTCAGCAGAAGCTGCCAGAAAAGAAAGAATCGAGGAAAAAAAAAATGTTACCTTTGCAAGGATTTGAATTACCACAGTTTTTACACTTGTAATTAGGATCCCAGTGCACACAACATACAGGAAAGCAGTATATATAGCAAGCGATAATTACTCTTCATAGCCACTTCTCAAGTCCTATCTTTCATTCATCCATAAAGCAAAACAGACAGAAAGGTTAAACCAGCCAAAGGCCAAAGAGTGTATGTCAGCCTTAGAGTCAGGATAAAAGCTAAGAAGTCTTAACCCTGGGCTTATTTCACTACGTTAGTAATGGTATTTAACTAACAGGAAATAGCAAGCAAGTAAGCAAGCAGCACATAAAATGACATTAAGTATCCTGAACTCATAAAAAATCTAGTTGTTTTATAGCCTGAGAAGATTTTTCCATAAAAAGTCCAAGCATCTGCATTTTTAAAAGCTTATCAAAATTAAATTTACTGATTCTTTTTAACCTTTGTTTTTATCTTCCTGATTTTACATCTGTCTCCTATTTTGCTTGTTACACTGGGTTCTAGCTCTGCATAAAAATTTAGTAATATAGTTCATGTGGATTTTTTATCTTAGGTATTTATATATTATGTATCAAAGAGCTACACAATGAAATAAAAAATAATGACTTTGAGTTTAAAACAATTACTTCTTAAAATCTGAATTGTTAACACCATCATTATACCTTTCATTCAGGAAACTGAGAAAGTTATAAACAAATATACAATAATGAAGGCAGATTATCCATGAAGTATAATGACTGGTGTGATGAAGCAAGTGTACAGAGCTTACATTAACTCTTCTAAAAAGAAGTTCCCATTTCTTAGGATGTTTAATAAATTCCTTGATAATTTGAGATGAGGTTGCATATGAGATTACACTTCTTTTTTATTTTAATACTTCTAGCATAAAATCTTAAGTGAGAATCATAATCGAATAGTATAACAACTGAAACATACGTCAGTAATTTGAATTACCTTTAACTCCATTAAGGAAGTTAACAAACATAAACAAATATTCAAAGAATAGGTACCATATGATTATATTTTAGGATACACACGTGTAATAACTGCAACATCTCAATACAGCTAAAGGTTTTCCTGTTCTAATGTTCATCCTCTTTTATGAGTTGGTTAACTTTTCAGAGAATGAAAATCCTCATCATTCTGAGAGTTTATTTGCCAAAGTAAATTATTCTTTGAGCTCATACAATACTTCAGTGTGTAAACATACATGTGTTTTTTAATATTAATATTTATCTAAACGTAACATGGTCTACAAACAAAAATGGATTTTTATTTCACTTATCATTTGGAAACACCTCTTCCTAGCAGGGTCCAAAATTGGTGTGCTTTTCCTGACTCAGAAATAGCATTGCACGTGTAAAACAACAGGCAGCCACCATGAGAAGGAGTTTTTCTCAATTATTAAATTATAGCACAGTTTTATTAATTGCTGTGTGCCTTTAAGTACCTCTACTCTCATACATTAGTCCATTTTCTACCGTGGGTGTGCTAGGAAATCAAACTGTGCAGACACACAGGCTCGGGCTGGCTTCCCGGGAGACCTCCCAGGAGCTTCCCGGGTTTGAAGGGTCGTTCAGGCAGTGACAGGTTTGGACGTGGATGGCACTGATCTGCAGAGAAGTCCCCCTGGCAGCAGCCCAGGGCCCAGCAGCAGCTCCATCTGTCAGAGTCTCTCTGGGAGAGGGACGACTGAAGCCAGGGCTGCGCAAGAGGTGGAGGTGCCAATGAGAGAGGCTGTGGCCACGTTTCGTTGTCTTTTGAGCTTGATTTCAGAGTGCTGAAATGTCAGAGACCATGAGGCACAATTCAAGATATACTGTGATACTGCACTAATTCAAAGATAAGGGACAGCAAACCATAGGACAGCAGCCTATCCATTTTGACAACCTATGAGACATCCAAAGAAACCCAAGATGACAGAGCAGTAGTGTTTCCAGCTCTCTTATCCGAGGGGAATAAATGCAATTATTATCTCTCTGGTGTCCTGGAAACTGAGTAGGCACAGTGTGCACTATCAGGAGAGTCTGGCAGAAGAAGCATTTGAATCATTATCAAATTACTAGAGAATGTTTTTTTAGTTAACCCAAAAGTTATTCATGAAGTTAAGTCAAATTCACCAAGTGGTGTTATTTATCTAGGGAAGAAAACACTGGGAATAACAGTGCTGTCAGTCTCTTCTGACTCACCAGGTTAAGGTTAAGCTGTAGCCCAAAAATGCAAGACACCCAAGGCAGTAGCTTAATCCTGGCTTCCATTATTTGTATCTGCTGGCCCAGCATTTAAGTTTTCCATACAAACCTGACAGAAGATGTGTCTGGCCACCACCAGGGGATGTCCTGAGAGGAGATACAGCCCTGGGGACCTGGGCGACCCTGACTCCAGCCCAGCTGCACACTCTGGTTGAATCAGACAGGAGATCAGGGCGACCTTTTCCTCCTCCGGTATGTTTAATATTCTAGCATTTAAGTTTATTTTCTCATGGATCCCAAAAGAAGTGTTTCACTACGCTTACCTAAACACATTACTTATCTAACTGAAATTTTAAATTCAGTTCAATGTGGAGTATCACTTATTTTTTGGAGCTGAGAAGACAAATAAAACCCCAACAAATCAGTTAGAAGACCTTGGATGGTTCCCTCTTTCCCCAGAGAGGCTTTTCTTGTCAGTGTGGTGATGCACGGCACAACCGTTGACAGTAGCCCTGGTCTGTGGACAGATTCAGCTGACCTCAGCAGTGCCGCCAAGTCTCTGCCACCGTCTTTTCAGGGGCTGCTCAAGATGTACAGAACAAGATGCATGATGCCAGTCCTCCTTTTGAAGGTTGGGTGGCCCTTCGTAATTTACCTCATAACCAATCTTAAATGCATAACATGATGGATATAAAGATGTCGTCGTGTCCCCCCCCCCCCCCCCCAGAAGACGCATGCTTGGCCAGAGGACAGGAGCAGAGCAGCAGGCCAGCTATTGCATAGACATGAGGAAGAGACTGAGTGCCTCATGACAAGGTTGTTTTCCCTCCACTTAGCAAGGCATGCCTGCTTTCTGGTAATCTCACACAAAGCAGGGACAAAACAAAGGCTCCGTTATGGCACCTTTGGATGCATACCTATGATTATATGACTAAGGCCTTCCCTCGCCATCTGTCAGGGTTGTGCTTCCCCTCCCTTGGGAGGGGAGGGCTCAGCACGTGCTGAGCAGCCTCACAGCAGGCTGTGCCTGCTCTGCTCCAGCCGAGAGATCAGAAAACGAGATGCTCTGCCTTCTTTCTTAGGCACTGCATCCTTAAACTTTTTCAGAGTTAAGAGTGCATTATTTAGAGGTTGGAGTTTCACCGTTACCATGCCTGAGATGGGAGGAGAGCAGCAGCTGTTGTGTGTATTGTGAGTGTTGGATCTGAACTACTCACTATGTCCTTGAACATCTACTCTTGCCATTACACCAGGTGGCCTGTGAAAACACTGTAGCACATCGAGAGCTTTGAATATCTTCTTCATCATTCAGGGTCAAACCCAAAGGCAGAATTCCCACTGCCCTTGTCCTAAGATACAAAATAAGATAGCTGAGGCTGCACTGAACACATTTATACAAAGCTGCAAACTCTATGCTCTTTTCTATCTTGTAATTTGTATGGTAACTGCCAGGGTTTTTTCCTGTACAAAAAAGCCAGTTTTGACTCCAGACTGGCTTATTCCAGAGAGTTCATTCAGGAAGAGTAGGGGAAGTATCCAGAAAAAAATTAGAGCAACAAAGAGCCCACTTGTGTAATAACCTGCAAGTGACCCCTCGCCACCATATAGGGGAGACTATAAAAGCACCCAAGTAGTGATATGCCCCTAGATCACTCTTCCAGGTTCCAGTGCTGAGATGAACAAGAGAGCCGTCACTCAAAGAGCCATTGAAAGCCACAGACATTGAGCCTTTCAGGCTCTAGCCCTCCCCTGACAATCAGCTCCCTGTGCAGAAGCCTGGCTTGAGGCTTAGAGCCACATGGGATCATAGATTGTATTTCCCTGTCCTCAGGGAGGTACACTCCCCATCAGGGACGGGCTTGTCACTGCTACATTTAGGGACAGCACACCAGGGAGTGGGAAAACAAGAAACGTTACACAAGCCCAGGATGCCCATCAGACCCAAGAATCGCATGATTCATTGATTCATAGGGTGAGAAAAGTATCTTCGAGAGTGCTACTTCCAATGTTTTTACAAGCAGAAGTGGCTGCTGGGAAATTTCTCTTCAAAGTCTGTGTTTCTTGCCTGTCTTTTTTGACCCCCAAGAGGCTACCTGAGAAGTTTGGAAAGTTTGGGGTACCCACCAGGAGGAGGGGTGCTGTGAGATCATAAGCACGTGTGAGGAACCTAGAGCCTGGGGCACTGGCCGAGGGGTGCACGTGGTGAGGCTGTGCAGCCCCGTGCCCTACGGCACTGGAAGACGTGACATCTCTGTGCAAAATACTGACAGCTAAAAGAAATGACCATGCCCTACTCAGTTCTCACAGGCTTTAAGAAACAGAACCAGGAGATGCATCCACTCACGGGAGACTGGTGAGTTTTCAAAAGGCATTTGAAAAGCATTTGAAATGTTCTGTGTACCAGCCCAGCCCGATAGGACCCTACAATGATATTTCTCACTTTATGAATTTCCATTTGACGCCCTTTTTTTTTGGATGTAAATGTAGGTGAATTTTATGTCAGGATGAGGCCAAAACAGCTTTGAAAAGTCAGATGACAGTAACAGTCAAATCAGGATTTAACCCACCCTGATACACATTTTTCATGTTGGTAGAGCTGTTTGGCCTCCTCCAGTTACTACCAGTACATTTTAGCAGGATGCATTCTAGTCTTAAACTTCAAAATTTATCACCACTACTATTTCTTTATTTTTCCTTTTAAAGTCTAGTGGTGTTAAAACTTACATGAAAAAACCAATAATATTTGCAAAAAAAAGCTCATTCAGGAAACTATTTTGGTTTGGTTAGATATTTTTTTTAACCTGTAAGCTGATCTGGTATTCAAGAGGAATGAAACTGGAACACTCCAACTGGAACTTGTTTAAAGTCAAAGTTCCAGAGAAATAACTCCCTTTTCCTGCTATTTCAGTGAACCTCCGCTTGCTTTAACTTGTTTCTAGTAATCTCTTTGTATTACTAATTCACTGGAAAAAAAAGAAAGGAGGAAAAAGAGCCAACAGTAATCTCCCCTTAGTACTAATTAGGAACGACACGTATTTTACTAAGAGCAAAGGAAGTGGTTTAGAAGACTGATTAAGATACAAAGAAGAGTTTTGAAGTGATAGTCCCTGATTTTATCTTTAATTATTGCTTCATTGCTTTAATAATTTTCCTAAAATATGGTATGCTTCATTGTTGTGCTGTTTAATTCTAAATTCTGACTTATTTTTCGTTTTATTTCTTCACCTGGAATTTGAATAGCTACAGAAAACAGGCCTGCATTAAGAGACAAAACCTCCCATGGAAAGCTACAGCCATTAAATTATAATTACTCTAAATAATAAAGGATTTAATAATTAATATAGACCAGTTATATAATACACCTGACAGACAGCTCTGGAATAAACTTGCCTGGCAAAGCACAGCCAGATCACACAAGCATTTATGCATAAGCACAGTTTTGGTTTTGTGCATAATATTAAATACACTCATCTAAGAGTTTCCAGAATCAAAACTGATATTTTAGGTACTGAGAGAAAACAGCCTGATAAAACACTCATAGTTTGAAAGAATCTATTCTGCCCAGAAAATTGACAGCACACAGCAATGATGATTTTAGTTTGAACATTAACTTGTTACAAGAGGACAGGATTTATGCCTGTAGCAATGAAATATAATATAAGGCAAAAATCCTTGAAAAGCTGATTAAAACTAGAAAAGCAGAAGTATGCATTTTTTCTCATGTATCACTGTACTGCAGTATGACAGTGAAGAACGGTAGAGGCTTTACAATTGGCTGGGCATAAAAGACTAGATTAAATAACCTCTAGAGATGCACAAAACTCTGGAAAACCAGTGTACAAAACTAATGTCATCAGTTTTTCATTACAACTGGAATCAAAACTTGAAAAATTCTAGTGTTTCAAATGTGAGGGGTGTTTGCCTCCCTGTTCTAGCATAATGTTTTGCCTTTTGTCTGAGATAATGTTAAAATTGCATATGCATGATGAATAAAGAAAGCTGAGGTTTGTTTGGAGTATGAGAGCAGGAGGAATTCTGGAAGCAGGAAATGCCAAAAACAGTTTCAAGAAAAAATATTTCAAAAAGCTTTCCCCTGAAACTCTTAGCAAAGTATTACTGTAAGCTATTTACAAAAGTCAATTGTCCCACGAACTTTAATTGTGACAAATTTGAGAGCCAAAACCACAGTGATTAAACTGTGAGAAGGGGATTTAAATCTTACTTGAAGTAAGTATGTATCTCAGTGCATATGTATCTAAGCAGTTGCTACCAATCCCTTGCTAGTTACAACATTCAATGGAAATTTCAATTATAGAATGTTTCAGAAAGAAAAAAAAAGATTGAATGGAGCAGAATCATAATCTACGTCACGTGTTTTATATAGTTAGCAGAATTATGAAAAGCAAGCACTTTACCTATTTGACCATAAATCTTTAACCCCCCCCAAATTTTAAGAACCTCAGTACAAAACTGTATTAGAAAAAGACTACTTAAACTTAGGTACAGTTTTTGTCTCTTCAGCTTCTTGTACACAGTTACTTCTTAAGCAATAGCCTTTACAGATTAGTGGGAGCTAGAAATGCAGGTCAAATGCTCTTACTAACTGCTTTTCAGTATAAGATATAAAAATGTTGTCTTGCTTTCCTGTGTTTTGGGTAGGTACAGAAAAATCTAGCACAAATCACTTGTTTCTAGATTTAAGTAACTTTGATTTAAGCAAGAACAATGGGATGTAAGACAATAAAGGTCAAAACTCATGAGCACGCAGCAGCCAGAAACATGTGAAACGTAACCTAGAGAAGCAGTCACACTTCTTGTGTGACACCAGTGCCTGGGTCCTCACTTGCATATTTGGAAAACTGGGGCCCCAAAATTCCTTTCCTTATTCCTTATTCCTTATTCCTGATGCCTTCCTCACCTCAACAGTGTTACCATCTCAGCACCTAGCACCTCCTGAATTTCTCGGAGAAACGGAGATGCCCTGGTCTTGGTCCTGGTAGGACCAAAACCAGGAATGAGAAGGGACAACAAAGGGGCCAGGATTTATGGCACGTGTTGCATGCCACATCACATGCTAAGACAGAGTTTGCCTGTGCCAAAAGCCCACCCTGCTTACATCACTTTCTCACTCAACTACACCACGTTACTCCTCACTGCATCAGCAGCATGTGGAAACACAGCTGCTGAACAGATCATCACTCGTGTGGCATCCTCCCCTGCTCTGGCCTTGCTGCAAGAGATGTCGATGGCTCCTTTTCAATCATGCCATTCACGGGAGAGTACTGCTGTTTGGCAGTGCCCCTGTTTCCATATACAGCACCAACACTGTAGCTTGCTTTGCCTTGCTCTGCTGAATAACTTCTGGCATGCAGCAGCAGATGTATTCCTAGAAATGGAAGTTTCTTACTTAAAGGGAAAATATTCTATAACTTCCATAGCCTAATCCAGGAGACAGAAAGTTTCTGCAGGTGCTTTTTGTACCTGAGCTGTAGAGGATACCAATGTTGCAATTCATGCAACCAGGGTGAAAGTGATTCTCACTTCTGCAGCCAGTACTGAGACCATGTCAACCTGCTGCATCACTTGGGTTATTTCTTTCCTGTGTAGCATGCCCCCAGTCATTCTGGCAGATTTTGAAGCTGTTGTTTTATTCAAAGACAGTTCATCATAGGTTTTCTGGCGTTTCTTATGCGTGTATGTGGGAGAGACGATGGAGCTACCCTGAAAATTTTATGGGCTCTTCTGGACTGACCATTAACAACACAGTCCTTTCCAGTTCATGCTCCTACCCTCAAAATATTGAATTGCTTCACTGCTTTGACACCCCCCCCGCAAATATACCAAAAACATTCTGTTTATATGGCAATGTACCTCAACTGGCCCTAATAAAGCCAACAAAAAAGTTAACCTGTGCCAAGATTTAATCATTTTTCATTGTTTGTTTTTAAGTCTCAGCAGGATTATAGGGCTGAAAAATATTTTGTGAGACCAGAAGGACTGACAGAGAGACCAGAGACCAGAGAGTAGGCTAATACACATACAGCCGCAGGACACAGCTCGGCAGTCAGGTAGGGCAATCGCACTGAGCCCAGTGACCAGAAGGAGCAAGTGGTGGGAAGTGCAGAGAGATGGTGGGAGGACAGGGACACCACCTTGCCATGCTTCATTACCAAAAGTTAGAGCAGCTAACCCTAGAGAGACCAGAGCCTTGGGAAACAGCCATGTAGATCAATAATCCTTGTATAGCCCCTGAAAAAATATTATTTACAGGTCTTTTGACCTATCATTAAGTCCTTAATCTTCTCATATTTAGAGAATTTATGTTGCTCAAATATAATCAACTGTTTTGGGCACATCGCTACTGTTTTGAAGTTTTCAATAAAAGATCCAGAGAGTTACAGGTCTCTTTCAACCAGGTCCAGTTCAAGAGCAACAATTCACCAACCAGAACAGTGTACCTACTCAGTTTGTGATTTTTGTCTCTAAATCTGTCCTATCAAGTTTCCTGATTTTGCCTATAAAAATTAAATAATGAACAAACAGGCAGAAAATATAAACTGATACTGTATTTTTGATTATTTATGGAATCATTGCATGTTTTTTTTTAACTCAGGGCATGATGTTCTCAGACACACTGTTTCTATTTCCTTCAGTGGGGATTTCCAGACCTTAGAAGGTTTTTACAGAAAATGCTGTAAAGCCTATACTACTGAAAGATAACTGCATTCAACTGAAAACAAAATCTAAATCCATCTTCTGATCTAGCTTGTACATTCTATGTTACCTTCCATAGTTAATACTGTTTTTGTGAAAACTTGCCTACTGATTTTAGTAAGAGAAATTGAGTAAGTCTGTTCTGAAGTGGTCCAATTTCCTGCTCCTATTTTCTTAATAAAAACCTCCTCCTTTGCACCCCATCCAAACCTTTAATTGAGTTTAAACACAAAATTACCTGCTATCTAAAACCCAATAATATGCTTCTTAATTATCTAATTCTTATTCACTTAAAACAAATTATAATCATTTATTCTATACCTTGACCTAGCACAGAGTGTAATTTAATAATCAACAGAGCACTATACACATAATTTGGTGAAAAATCCATTTGAAGAATCTTGAATTTCTCTGCTTCTTGCATGAGACATTTTCTTAGAGGAATCTGTGTATGACTAATTTAGTTCTATATCGGAAAGAAAACAAGCCTCTTGAAGATCAAGTTGCACAGAATTATCACAACTAATTTTTGCTAAGAGCATGCCAGCTCAGATGATATTTTCTAAAACTATATTACTATAGCTTTTATAGAAATCACAAATAAAAGAAAGAGTTTTAAAGCCAGTTTTAAAAGGACTATTTCCAAATCAGGTTACAATTTTTCTCAAAGTATTTGGTTTTGGGTCGAAATAAATAGTGAATTAATGAAATCAACTTACAGTTCTCATTACTTTATAAATGATAATTTTTTTCTTTTCTTACTAAAAATAAATTAATCTTGCAACTTTATTTGATTGCCAAGCAAAAACAAAAAGTGCAAAATGTAACTTTTTAAATATCTAGATCTCTTTCTCTGGTATTAAACAGGATTACCACATTTAGCAAAATTTAGTAAATGATCACAAATATTAAAAAAAAAATTGCAGAAGATAAAGATTTAAAATTATATATTTATAATCAGACACAGCATAATGTTTTTTGTTGCAGAGCTGTGATTGTCAAAATATTCTCTGCTGATAAAAAATTTGATGAGAGAGACCAGAAGTTAGCTCCGTCTGTACTCAGGCCACTAGGCTGCAGATACCAAACTGTCTGGCTTACTGCACTGAACAGCAGGCACCACAAGGGACAAAGTCAGCCACACTGTCCAGCAAGTCTAAGACAACAAGCAATGAGAGAGGTGCTTCAGGGAGCCCACAAAGTCTCCAAAACCCAGGTATGACACTAATGATTCCTGTGCTATTAGATTTCATTCCGGCACTGAACTCATCAGCCTGAGATGATACATCCCACAAGACTGCTCAGACAAGACAGTCTTCAGCTGAAGACACATAAGCTACTACATGCAAAAAGTCTCACCATTTCATAGGCTGTTGAGTCCCTAACCCAGCTATACCGTTCAGGTACAACTGAGCTTTGGCGTCACAAATACCCATTCAAAATAATTTCCCACACCATTATCTATTACAAAACTAAAATACTTAATTTTTTTAAATAAATTCTTGTTTTCAGCCATCTGTAAACTCAGTCTAAAGGCTGAAGCCTGACCTTAACAGAAATTCTTTTCACCTGTGGATGGATCTTCCAATTCAGAGTTCAGCCATGCAGAGGGGAAGAAGTGCAACAGAGCCTGGCATTAGCAATCTCACTGAAAGCTTCCTGGTTTATGGATGGTGTAATTGTTTGGAGTTTACCATGATTTGCATGTACAAGAAAACTTTATGCACCCAGCAATGTAAGTTAGGATGTTAAAGCCTCCTTTTTTCCCTTGTCCTGCTAGAATAAGCCATTCAGGGTGATATCCCTACCAGTTCTGCTCTGAGGAACTAGTCTTTGGATTTGCTTCATTCTCCAAATCGCTGTGCTGGGGGGGACTCTAAAATGAATTTAATCTTACTTTAATCTTAATTGGCATTACTGAAAAATATAGTTCGGGCTTTCTCAGCAAGGATGCTGAGTTCTCATTTACAGGTTTAATTTTGTTTGATTTATTCTTTAGCAGCAGCAAAGTATTTTTGTGAGATCTAAAGCCAGTAAATAATAAAAGTGTCTGAACTTGGTTATTTAAACTTTAGTATATGATGTGACTGCAGAGTTCAAACATACGGAACAGGCAACTGAACAGTGCTTGATTTAGCTCATTATTATTACTGTAGTTAATTCCTCCTTTTCATAGCTACTACACTGTTTATTGGTTAGAAAATTTGGTGGGATTCATCTGTCCAAAATTCAATGAGTATGGTGTAGACTTCTCTATCTCAACTACCTTGTCCAAGCTCCCGGTCAAGATGTTGGGGAAAACAGGCACTTCTTTTAGAGCATGATTTGCTTGGTCTAATGAGGTCACATACTTAAGGATAAGATTGAGTTTCATTCTGGAATTGCCTGTATCTTTCTTTAAGGTGGGCCAAGACAACTTGCCCAGACATAAATATCTGGGTAAGATATTTGTCTTTTCATGGATATCAGAGATGAGACAGATTCATCTTCTGAGGTGACCATCTTAAGAAAGAAAGATGAACGAACATAAACATAGATCTAATAAATTAGTCCCTTCTTTCACACAGACTTATTGCATGTAGTAGCATAGCTTTGAAAAGAGTTAAGGAAAAAATGTTTGGAAGAAATGTTTGTAAAAAGGCCACTAAGGAAAACAATACCTGCACACACACAAAAATCCTTCTGTCAGTTAAACCTGTACAAATAGAGCTGAGCACACAAACAACAGAAACTGAGTTCAGCCCAAGATGACTGCTCTTGCACTGATATGTTTGGGCTTAGGCTATTTCTTGAAATTTCCTACTGTTTCAACTAGCTTAAGCTAGTTGTTTGGCTTTTCCTGGTAATGAAGCACTTCAAAGGTCTATGACTGCTGAAATACAAGTTAAGGAATTTCCACTTCTCTTTCCAGTTTTGTTAGCCAGGAGATTCAATGACGTGGCTTATCAAAAAGCTAGGCACTGAGGTCAAACACAAATATGGGTATAATTAACAGTGCAAATATATCCTAGAACCAACCCAATACTTTTTTTTTACAAGAAAGAGGAATTCCTGTTAACCCCACTTAGCCCCCTAGATCAGTCACAGGAGCACTCCTCTGAGATAGAGTAAATAAGAGTTTAAGTTTCTTTGAACAATCTGGATGAGGGATCTAAACTCTGCTCTCCCCCACTCTAGATGAATACCCCAGCTCCTGGACTGTCGTTTTGCACTTCCTTTGTGGTAAATGAATATTTAATTATTTACACATAGCAAAAAAGATCCAGCATAAAAGACTTAGAGATTCACCCCAGATATATCTCAGGAGCAGTTCAGTAACTTCAGAATAAAGAGAATTTTTGATGCAAATCCCTGCTCCACATCAAGCAGAGGATGGAACCAAATCTGAATTATGCACCTTTCATGTGGGTGCTGTGCCTGCTAGGCAGGGGGAAGTCTTCAGCAGACAGAGTGCTTTCTTGGAACTGCAGACCACCCAGAAATGTAAGAAAACACCTAGTTTGTCCAGAGGTTCTAGTGCTTAGATGTGCCATATTTTAGTGTGAGTCCAGAGCAGCCAAATGCTGGCATAAATATGGGCATGCAGGGAGTTTAAGATCAGGCAAACGTCTGAGAAATGACTCTGAGGATCTACATTCTTAAGCCTATATAGCAGGGTAAAACAATTAAAATATCTTTCAGTGAACTCCATAATATTCAGTTACTGAATAAATCAAATTTATCATTCAAACTTAGACCATTTTGACCTGGCAAGCACAGTCAGTTTGTACATATGTCAAAAATTTTAAAAAATATTCAAAATGACATGTGATTAACTGTACAGGCACTTTTTCAAACACTAAATTCTATGCACACCTTTCGCATTTGTACTCATGTGAGAAGGCATTGCAGCAGACTTGCACATGCCTGGTATACCTCTGTATTTCTTCAAAGAAATAAGGATTTGTATTTCATATGCCTCAAGAACATATTTTCTATAATTAGGTACTTATTATTAATATTGGTTCAGGTTTTTGGTTATATACAATGAGATCAAAGTAGGCTGTGGAACAATACCTCAAAAATGAAAAACAGCTATAGCCTCAGATGAATATTTAAGCCACTTGCAAAACGAGGTCTCTTGTATTGTCTGTCAGATTATAGGTTTGATTGTGCAAGATGCTGGAGGTCCTGAATGTCTAATCAATTTAACATTTCAAGATCGACTCAGAACTTTGCTGGATCAGGCTCAGAGTTTACAATGGTACAACTACACCATCTTCATAAAGCACTGCTTAATTAAAGTATTTAGATACACAGCAGTAATTCATCATACCATAAGCTATTGCTGATTAAAACAAGTAAGCTGGTTTTAAAACCTTGTGCACTCATTATAATCAACAGTAGGGAGGGATTCCTGAAGGCTTGACCCACTTCCAATGCAATTTGACCCAATTCAGTGTGATGCAGCTCCATTTATATTTTATCTGTGAATTGGATTTTATCCATCTAGCTATTGATTTCTACAGAACAGTACAATTTACAGAATCATTCCAGATGAAAAGGAGAAACATCTATTGTTCAGCTTTCTTTGTCCTTGGCCACCCCAACAGGATTAATTATCTAACATCATTTTTTGTAGAAAAAAAGGTTAGCCTGTTCTGAAAAATGAAATGTGGATGGCATAACCTTCCTGGCAGCTTGTTCTACTGCCTGCCTGTTACATAGAGTTACTCAATGATTTTGCTGACATTTAATCTAAATATTCCCTTACATATTTATCTATCCTCATAATTATGGACTAGAGGCAAAAATCCTATCCTTGAGAATGGCAGTTGAATTGTAGTATAGGAAGGGAAACCTACCATGTGTACAAGCCAGGAAGCTTTCCCCAATTTTAGACCTTTATGAAACACCCACATCTTTTTGTTTAGGCAATCAGTGGCAATTTCTTGAACAGCGATTCACAAATCTCAGATGATGACAATTCCCAGCAAACTCATATCATCTGAGAAAAGGGAATACACAGGAGAATATTCAAGTCAAAGCACAAAGGAGTTTACCAGTATTTCAGGGACTGATTGCTACTGGCCCTCTACAAAGACTGGAAAATACATACATGATGGTGACAGAGAGGGCATACTGTATGTTGTTTATGCTGAGTCTGAGACAACAGTATATGTATAACAGTATTTTTAATACAAAATTTAACCAATTGTAAAGTGCCTAGCATTTTTACCAAAGGAAGAATTGCACCTAGTTTTCAAGGTCTAGTTTTCTAGCAGTTCTGTGCTCTGGGAAGATACCAGCAAAGATTAATACAAAAGGATTGACAGAGGGGAAATTCAGAGAACCCTGTAGTTTGTATTTCCTTTCTGCCCATCTTATGCAGGCTTCCTGTTTCTACATTAGTCAAGAAACTATTTGTAAAAGCTAAGTGGCAAACCATTTGACTGAATGAGAGAGTAACATTATGAAATATTTCAACTCTGTGTTTCCATCTCCATCCTGAGCAACATAAAACAGGGACAGAATTTCACTTTCTTAATGCGAAGTGACTAAAAGCCACTCTATAACCCAATCTTTCACCTAGTTAAAATTGGGTCTGTCAGCGTAGAGTATTCTAGTTTCTTTATCTGGACCTTGAATGAGCTTACCTCAGCTGCTTGTAACTTTTAAATTGCTAGAGATTTTCAGCATTAGTCCTTTTATACTTAAGAATAGAAGGAAAAAAAATCTGTGAGCTTTTACCTTTGATACGGTAATTGCTGACTTTTGAGTGCTTGATTTATGGCATGCAAATGTCACATTTCACTCCCTTACTCCCGTCTCCCCCTTTTTTGCTTGTTTTTAATAACAGGTGCAAAGCCAAGAAGATGAAAGGAAAGCAAGCAAATGGAATATCCCTAGTCTTAAATAAAGCATTTCATAATATTTCACCTTAAATTTATCCAAAATGATGAGAATATAAACGCCATCTGGAATAAATACTGCTTGAATGAGTGTAAATTACAGACAGTCATGAAATCAATTATATTGTAATGAAGGATACTGCCGAGTCACTTTTACACCTGTTCTTTTAGTCTATATATTAGCGAGCTGGTGAAAGCACAAAGCAACAGATACTGCTAGCGCCTACATATCACCTCTTCTCTCACCATCCTTTGCATCCGCAGCCTGTAGTTATCTGGAGTTCAGGAAAAGCACTGCAAATTCTGGGGTTCAAATAAGCATAATTTTAATGCATGCCGAGAGTCCATAGTTGGCAGCAGCCCCTAGGATGAGTGCACCTTCCCGCTGGTGCCCATGCCTGGCTATGGCAGTGCTGTTTGAGGGAAGGAGGCTGCAAGTAATTCCTCAAATCTGCCATGAAAGGGGCAGTGCATGTTTCTGCTAGTATCTGCTGCCCAGCACAAGGAGGTATATATGCAGATTGCAAAGGCTCAAGTTATTCTTCCAGTACATCTGTCCATGGCCCTATGGGATACAAAGTCCTGCCAGGGATGCTAGCTGAATTGCTTTGTATTGGTGCCTCTGTAGGCAGCAAAGAGAGCCTTTTCTTCCAAATTCTCTGCCTATGCAAGAGCAAGCAAGGTTTTGCTAAATGGGAGAGCCCAAGGCCAATTACTGCAAATAAATTGAACCTGACAGATCATTTAAGATAAACTTTTACTCCTTTTAGGATCTTATGCTAAGAAAGTCTCAACACAAAATTCCACAAAGCAGAGCTGAGGAGCTTTGCAATGCTTCTACCTAGACCATTTTTCTTTTTTAATGCAGTATAAGAGCAAGAAAACATTACCCTTATTCTGGCAAGATCTCCTTTGTCAATCACAACAAATGTCTAAGGGGAGAAAGGCTTGGAAAACTGCTTAGATGCTCAAGTCTTCAGTTACAAAGCCAAAGGAGATGCATTTCTCTGACTACTTCATCTTACAAAACAGTTAGGTTTCTGATTTGCTCCATTTGGGGAGAATCCATTTTGGGTAGCATTTTCAAAATGCCTAAGAGAATTAGAAATATAAGTCTTATGACTCAGTTCTCTTTCCCCCTAACATTTTATCTTTTATATTGCTTACATTTAGTCAGCTCCTTCCATACATGTAGATAGATCACAGAGGGCTAAAAAAAATAAAATTGAACTTTGGTTAAAAAAAATTATTGAAATATGAATCAATAAGGGAAATAGAAGCATAAATCCAATACAAGCCCAGAGGAGGGATGGAATATTCTACTTACCTGCTGGTCCATGGCATCAGTAGGGCACATGTATATGTATTTATGACTTGCGAGCCCAGAGACCTTCCAGAACCCATGCTTCTGTAAACCCCACCGACTCCAGAGCCAGCCCACAGTGTGAGTTATGTGCACCAGTGATTTTAGCCATCACGGTACATCATCAGCTGGCCTAAAGCTGCCTGAGTCTTGGAAGGCTTTCAGTGATTAAAATAGACCTACAGTGCTGAAAAATGAACCTGTAACACACAGGCAATAATCTAGAATTTGGCTGCAGGTTATCACTTAGACTGTCAGCTGAATTTATCAAACCTGGATATGAGCAGTTAAAAAGCTTTTGATGATCTGTAGCTTCCGTATACAACTGCAAACTTAAATCCAACTTAACATTTTCCGAGTGTGAAAATTCATGAATGATTTTTCAAAAATGTTGCTCTCTTCTCTGAATTTAACAAGCCCTTCATGTATTTACTGACCTTTGTGATTCACACTTCAGGGGCTTTTCATAGTCTTTCCCTTTTGGGGGGGGAAGCACAGACTAAATATGTGAACAACTTCCTCCTTTTTATCAAGCCCTCTGCCATTTACTAACACAACACAACGTTTGCCTGCTGTCACATCAAACTGCCACAACCATGCTCCAAATGTCACATTAGCAAAATCAGGTTAAAATCACTTTGTGTTATAACACTTTCTGCACTGACCTTTTGAAGGGCCAGAATGAGAGGAAGGCTTAGTTCCCCTTGCTCTGCACAGGGAGCCTCTCCTTATTTTCTCTTCTAAATGCAAGAAGCACATGCTTCATATTCAAAAGCCTGTTGGAGTTGCCAACTTTTATGAACATGCAACATCCCTGCAATCCACCGAACTCTCTGTGGCTTCATCCTGTAACCTATGTGGTACAAGCAGTGTTGTAAAAGAGTAAAATTGATTGCTCAAGGATTTGAGTCTCTGTATATGAAGGACACCTTGTTCTTTCCAATGTGCAGGTTGAGGGGCACAGGAATCTGCTTCCCTTGGCATACTCAGCTTTCCATTTTAACGCTGTTCAGGGCAGAATGCGGAGCCATTTGCCTCACCAGGCTTATAAATAACCTGACCTTTTAAAATGGCCAGAACAGGGAATCTGTATTACTAATTTAGGACCTATAGCATACTTTTAATTGAGACAAGGATCCACCATGGCTTTATGATAAATGGGAATATATGTTTCCCTGGGACAAGCTATCCAGCCTGCTCAATGCAAATGCTGGTGTGCAGCTATGCAGGAGCACTTTAGGTGATATCCTTTCAGTGACGTATTGCTCTTTTCCTCTTCCTTCAAACTAGCCCTTATCAGTAGCCCCGAGATGACTTGCAGTAGCCCAGCCACTGACTGGGAGGCTGTGTCAGTGCTTCCCATGTCAAGTGGGGCTTCTGAGTCCACCTAGTGAGACCAGGCAAGTCCCAAATCTGGTAAAATAAAAAGAAATTGATTACTATACATATATGCTCCTACACAAGGGATTAACCAGCAAAGACTGTACACTGTCTGTCAAGGTCAAGCATGGCCTGGATAGCTGTGAACTGGATATGCAGGAAGCAGCTCAAGGAGGAAAAATATGTTCATAGCATAGAGGTTAAAAAAAGCAGGGAGGAATATAGTGAGGACACAGAGATGTATCAAACAGCTTTGTGTCAGTAGTTAGGGATCATGTAAAATAGCACTTAGTTTTATGTACAAATGACAGTTCCCTATTCCTATGCCTGACCCTGTTTCGTACAGGTACAGTATTAATTCAATGTACTTTTCATTCTGGCAGTAGTTTGAACTAAATCACTGCTAAATCAACTGTGGTGAAATCACTTCTTTACAGGTAGATGTACTAGATCTCTCTAATGACATCATTTACTTATGAAGAATTCATCCCTTGTCCTTCATAACCCTTTAAGGAAAAAACTATACATGCACTCCAGTTGAAGATAACAGATACCAAGATGGATGGAATTGTAAGCAGACATTTTTCTCAACAGTCCATACTAATGTTCTCCCTTTGGTTTCAATTTTTGAACGGATAACTCAAGAGTAAGAAAAGTATGACTCAGTCCTTTTGTTCCAGGGGTAAGGGGACATTAGAGTCCATAGTAAGCTTTTCAAAGATGTTTTGCCCAAGTCCTAAATATCTGGTGTTTTTTTGACTCCTAGAGTCTGCAAGAGGAAACTCTGGAAAATGAGCTTGCTCTCAGTCAGCTTATGTGCCTATGAAGGGTCTACACTGCCACTGGAAATAAAGAAATGGAAAGCTACTATTTCCTGAACTAGTATCCCCACTTTGTCTCTTTCAAGGGGGGGGTGATAAATTCCTGTTAAAGCAAATCAGCAAGATTCACCGAAAATAAATAGAGATGCTTATCACAGAAGTATAACAAATTTAATATAGTTATTTTAAATAATGTGATTCAAGCCAGAAAATGACACCTGTGCTCTTGCAGAGTGTTACCTAAGGTCAGACATTTAGAAACGAATTTCAAAAGAAGTTTTTCTCCTCCTAAATCTATTAATTACATATGCTCATTTTCTATTACCATGTTTACAGCATCAGAATTCTTTAATTTCTGAACTGGATTCCAGTGATGATGTATTGAAACAGACTGTTATTACAGAAACTAAAATGTCAGCTTAGAGAACGAGGTGCCAATACAATGACTGTATGATCACCTATGACTTGAAATTAAATTAGCACTTGTAATGACAGAACAAAACCAAACCATGATTAGGATGCAAAAAGAGGGACTAGTAAATTTGAAAAGCCATTTAGTCTTTTTGTGCCCTTAATGAGGAGCTAATATCTGGATTAATACTGTTCCTGTGCTCTCAAAGGTTTAATAACAAAGCCTGTATGAATTCTGCAGCGCAGGATTCACAAGTGCCTTTGATCACCTACATACTGAACAAACCCATCTTCACTGTTTTTTAAAAAGTGTTCCTTGTTCATTTCCCTTATCTGTGATAGGTCTGCCTGTCATCTTTGTTTTCTCATAACACTGTGATAATATTGCCTACCATCCCAGAAGCAGTTGTCTAAAGGAAATTTTTGTCAAATATTCTTTGTTATAAGATTCCATTGACTTAGAGATCTGTCAGGTGTTATACCCTTATCTCAGTACCTCTAGCCTACAACTCCAGAAACCTTTACATGCTGGCATCTCTAGTACTAAACAATATTCCAGTTTTGACTGTTCAAATGCTGTAATGTCAAGTAAGAAATCTATGTCCTTTTAGTGACCTAGAAAAACTTCATTTTCTTCTCTTCCATTCATTAAGAATTAAAGTTGTCCTATTTCACAGGTTTGTATCTCTTGGGGAAATATTTGAACTACAGGTTAGGGACGATGTCATTGCAATAGACTGCATTCTCTATTCATTACGTCAAATGAAATATTTTCCCATAATAGATACGAGAATCTGATGGATTTCTCGTAAGCCTTCTGGCTCTTTATCCCCTTGTAGAAACTGGATTAAAACTCCTTCCAGAAAAAAAGCGTCTCTCCGAGATGCTGAGGGGAGAGACTTGCCCGCACACAGCTCTGCAGAGAGCAGCAGGTCGGGGCAGCTCCACAGCCTGCAAAAGAGACTGCCTCTCGTCAAAAGGTGAGGAGGACTGGGTGCTGAAAAGGTGGGACAGCATTGTACCTCACCTGAAATGAAACATCCGAACGAGTTAGCTCTAGTAGAGGGAGGATTCTGGATACCAATTGCAAAAAAATATGTATTTTTTAAGGTGCAGTAAAAGTAGGAGACCTCTGAAGGAGACGTCTGACAATTTGTCCAGGTCCTTCCCACATGCCATTTCTTTAGCAGGGTACTAATTTCTGTTAACTTTCTGGAGCTGGATACTTCAAACTTTTGTAGAGATTAATTATTGTAAAATTATTTTACATTGCTTTCCAACCTTTTTCTTTGCTGTTACTTTTGAAACTGTCCTTTTCCTTAGTATTTAAGAGATCCCCTAAGACATTTTTGCACACAATAGTGACAGAGACTTATCAGTTCCTATAAACGCTTTGCACCTCCGAGTATGCCAGACGAACTGAAGTGGAATCCTATTAAAAATACACTTATTTCTATAACGTGTGTGCTTCTCCCAGTAATAATTATTTGCACAGTCCAAACCACCTCTCAAGGGATGAACTGCTCTATAAAACACAGGCACACACAGAGCAATAAATAGATCTCCCCTGCTCCTCACACAGGCCTGCCTCTCATGCCTGGGGAAAAATAATGAATCCAATTCTTCCCAGCGACTCTCTCTTGTTTACTGCAACTTTGGGTGGTACAGAAGTACCCAGCTAGGCTCGAACCAGCCGGTTTGAGTGCTGATAGCTGCAAAGCTGTGGTCTCCCATAGCTGCGCTCCCAAAGGAAAGATTACCTGCCAAAATGCTTGTTTTGCTCCTTGGCAGATTTCCAGCTTACGGTCTGTTCCGTGTTATTGTTGCTACACTGCCAGCAGCACCCCAGTTGGCTGGTTTAAAGCTAGCTCAGGTAAAGCAAAATAAGCTGCCGTGACGACCAGCAGCTGCAGAATCAGCGTACCCTTTCAGCGCGTCCTCCCTGGCCTTGCAATTTGTATCCACACAATACGACTTGTTCCAAATGAGGCGACTCGAGCAACTCCACACACTAAATCCTGTTAATCTTTCTTCATAAGTAATGCCCTAAGACCCCAAACAATTTCTGTAGCTCTTATCTGTCCTTTCTCCAGTTTGACAGTACATGTGCTTGACATGTACATGTGCTTGACATGTACATGTGCACAACTTACGTACCTGAATCTCAATAAATTATTACATATTTACTTATAAAAACAAACCAAACAAACAAAAAACCCAACTACTAGTAAATAATACCTATAGAATAGATTACAAGAGGAATAACTGGCTCAGAGGAAAACACTGCTGCTAGTAGGTATGGAACAAAAAGAGAAATTGAACAGGAAAGGTCTCCAAAATAATCTGACAATAAAAGGGGAAACCAGCTATAAACTTATATAAAAATATAATCTCCTTTATGTTTTCATCTGACAGAGGACTGGTATAAAGGTGCTTGAGATACTCATAATAAAATGACAGGTGATGTTCAGTACCTGTACTAAGATACAAAGTAACATACAAGAGAAAAATAATATCAAGTGAACATACATAGTGGTTGGTACTAATTAATTAATAGCATCCAGGAAGAGACCTTGGATGTACTGTGGTGGGTTCTGTGAAAACATCCGTGCTGTGCTCACTGGTGGCCAAAGAGGCAAAGAGATGATGAACATGGTAGAATAGAATATTGTGAAAGCAGTTAAAATAACACAGAAAGGTCATTCAGCAGTGCGAGGTATGGGGGTTGATGTTTCAATGCTACGTGTGGCTCTCATTAGGCTCTGGCAAAAAGGGAATAAGAGTATTAGAAGAGGTAGGGGATGATTAGAATTATAGAGCAGCTGTTACATAACGAAAAAACTAAATGGATGACAAGGACTCACATTTCTAAAAGAGTCATTGATAAGAGAAATCTGTAAAACATGAATGATATGAAAAAAGTGAATAAGACACAATTATTCACTGCTTCTCACATTACAAGAAGCAGGGTATGACCAATGAAATTGTGAGATAGCTGCTTTAAAACAAACAAACAAACAGATGGAAGGGCTTAAATCGTTACATGCATAATTATTTTGTGAAACTCATTGCCACTGGATGTGTTGAAGGCCAAAAGTATAAATGGGTCCATGAAAGATATGACAAATTGATAGATAAATCCATATGCAATTGTTAAACCTGACAGTCCAAAGACGCTCTCCAGCTCTAAAAGTCATGAAAATGTTTGCCTTTGGGAACTGAGAGTGCGTAATAGAGAAAAAACAATTCTATATACACCTGTTCTGATACACATACCCATAACTGACATATGCCATATCCTTTGCTCAGTATGTGCTATCAAGTGGATACTGAGCTGGACAGAGCTGGTTATCTGACCCAATACTACAATTCTTCACGCACTAGACATACAAATAATTATGGTCAGATCCAAACAGAGAATCAGGTGTTACAGCATTAGGCACTGAAACACTAAAATCTCTGCACTTCAAATCCCATCACTTGGTATACAGACAAGGGAGAAGTTTCACTTTTCTATTTGGGGTTGTCCGGAGGAAATGCTATCTCAAGATAGATTTCTTAATTATCAGTGCTTTTATTTAATGTACATGTGTATGTGTGTGTGTTGCGGGGGGAGGAATCACCTCTTTCTGTCAAAAACTGATTGGGAATCCATTCTTTAAAATGCATCAGCAGAAGGGGAGGTGCAGAGCTTCCCTTTCATATAGTACCTATTTAGATATAAATGGTTAGAAGAGTCATCATATACTTGGGAAATCCCAGGTTTAATTCACTTTCTGCCTGAGGAGAACTGTAATTTTCACCTCTTTCTATTTACGACCACGCTATGTCTGGATAATGACTTTCACTATTTGTCCTCCTAAAAATCTTGTACAACACAGGAAAAAAATCAAGACTGATAGACCAGAAGACAAAGGGTCAGAGGGCCTAACACTATAAGCTATTAGTAGTTATGATCCTCACTTGGGTGAGAGATCCAAGCCCCAAAAATTACTCAAGCATTTTACATTCAAACAACACATTGTATTTAAAGGAAAAAAAAAAAAAACAAAACATAGAACCGGTGTTGGAAGAGGAACCAAATCTCTTTCCTCCCTATAAATGACCTAACCACCAGTCTAAGGTTTCATTCTTATCTTATGTCTCTTACTAGAAACAATTCAAAGAAATACAACAAATGGTATTAGTAGCATACAGTGGACAGATTCTTGTAAATAGTGTCAGAATCACATAACATAAACTGTAGAGGAGCAATAGCTTACAGCTGGCCTAGCAGAGACCTCAAGGTGTCATAAAAGTCACCTGTTTGTCTCAAGGCACAATGAATACACCTATGCCACTTCAGAGGTCTGTTTAACTTCAAGACTTCTAGAGGTAGCAATTTTATGCACCATCCATAGTTTAAATATTATTTTTGTTAGAAAGTTTTTCCTAATTTTTGGCTTAAATCTGCACCGTTGTTATTTAAATCCCTTACTTCTCAGCCAGCCGATGAGGGCAGAACAAGCAAATGTTTTAGTGGCAATTGTCACAGCCATCTTCTCTTCTCTAAGCAGAGTATCTCTTAGTATGGTATATCTCTTCATACTAGGAGGCTACTCTTTTCTTTGAAATGGGACTCTAAATCAGTAAACGTTGTAGTTTCATATAGACAATACTATCCCAAATTGCTTAAGAAAATGGCATTGCCAACAAAAGAGGGAAGTGGTACTCCACAGAGGTAGCGTGACTGAGATGCAATGCCTAAAATATTTGCTGAATCAGTGTTCTAAATGACAAGCTGTTAGACGAGATAGCACCAGTGGGTTTTTGTATACCACAGTTCAGACTATCAGGACAAACTGGTATTGAAACACCCGATAGCATGTAGAAAACTGTTACTTAGGGGGATTTTAACTGGGAGGGACCTATTAAAGGTTCCACATAGTCACTACTAACTGCCCTGGAGCTGAAAAAGCAGGTGGGGGGTAGTTCAGGTGTGTGGTGTGCTGGAAAATTGCTACAAACCACCATGGGTACAGTTTAACAGACTTAATTCGACAGGATGAATTGATCACTAAGCTAAAAAAACCAGTGGTCACTAAGATACGGATGGCTACAATCTAATAACACTACTCATATGCAGATAAAATGGAGTGGATATGGCACACCAAGAAGTCTACCAAACACACATTTTTGTGACTGCAGTCAAGCACTCCGGTTAGGAAGTCTCAGAAGTAAGCTTTCCTGACTCCTTAATTAATTACCTTTTTTGCATGCAAAATTATAGTCTTTAATGACAGAATGATCTTTTCCAGAAGAATCCAGCTGCCCAGGATAAACAGCATGCGGTTTGTTTTATATCTTTATTGTTCATTACATGACACTAGCGATTATTTATTGTTCTCTATTCAAATTCTGCTCAGCCAACAGAATTCTGTACTTCTTTATTTACTTTTCCCCTAAGTTCATATCCAGCTAGTCAAAGGTATTCCTTAATCTCTGAAAAAACTTAATATTTATAAGGAGATTTTATTTTCACTTTGTAAATATACTACAGAAGTAGGGAAATCTGAATTGACTGATTCTGGATGTTTGACACCAGAGATTCCAGATATATGACAGGAGATACTTCAAATTTGAATTTTCAGAGTTGTCACTAAATATTTCCTGTTTATTGGATTATATTCGTTCAACATTATCACAGAAAGAAAATCCACAAACTGGTTCTGTGGGGTATATACTGGATGGATGTTAAATATAAAAAAAATATTCAAAGGCAATTAGTCTCATTTATATGAATCCTTATGGAAGCAAGAACCAAAAGTAGTTAAGAGTCTGCTGGATTGTATTTAGCATAATAGAAGGAAACTTTTCCAGGGTTGGATTGATGCCCCTGGAGAACAAGCTCTTGTATCTGTAGGTGATTCTGGAGAATTGCTAATGTCTCCTTCATTGAAGCAGTTGTGGACAGCAAACAAGTCAGAACTAAGTAGATGAACTGAGGCTCCAGGAAAGCAATCCTGGATTCTCATGTACCTTGCTCTTGACTGTAGAGTAGACATTTGTTTGTCTATTTCTGTTGATTAAACTCAGGATACCTGGAGGTTTTACTGCAGAAATTCAGTAAGGCCTTTTCTAAGAAGACCAATGGTGTTACTCTTCACAAGCCACACTCTCACTGTTGCTTGGTACACAGATCGGCCTTCAACACTAATAAATGTCATATCACATTACCTAGCTAAATGAGTTGAAACTCTTAAATTCTTCCCAAAAAGACAGAGCAGATGACCACCCACTTTCTTCAAGTTTTCTCAATATGCAGTACCACAGACTTTTGTTCCTATCTAGAAGAAGCATGATTTATGCACATTTCAATGGTATTTGTTTACAATTTAGCTTTAATTTTCCTTTTTAACCTATTCCAGCACAGAAGTCTCTCAGGTTTTCTCTAAAGCCTAACAGAAATAGCAATATGACTGAAAGCAAGGTGCCATTTAGGGTCCAGTCAGATTTGTCAGAAATGATCTGTCAAAGCAAAACACTTTGAAGGACAGGTATGCATCTGTTCTTGCAGCGTCCTGTATGACAGCAATCTACACTCTCGGGTTTGTTGCTGCCCTCCCTGCTCCTTGATATGCACACAAAGCTTGCCAGGATCCTCTTTCAGCTCTCACTAGCCAAAAGATTTTGACCATCTACTTCAACTACATGTTTGACAATGAGAATAGTCCCTTAATTGCACCCATGGAAAAATTGCTTCATTCGGAAAGATGCCAGCTTCAAACATCACTTGGGTATTTGAGCTAGACTGACAGACTGCTCTTTATTTGCCAGTAAGGTAGGGGAACAAAATGCTGTTACATGTGCTTTGTATCCTGTGCTGCATACCAAATCATTCCTGGGTGGTATTCATGATCTACAAAGCAGAAAGTAGTTCGGTCACAGCTATCTCTGGCACCATCTGTTTGACCACTTACAAAACTAACAGGCTGCACAGAAGCTGAAAAAAGAGACATGACTAGCGTGAGTTTGGGAAAAACTGTATCTAGCTTCAAAATTAAACCAGCTATGCAAAATTTCATCACAGGGTGTCAGACATACTGCAGTTACCCTCTGAACCCTCAACAGGCTGGTTTTCCCTCGCCTCTGGCAGACAGGGCTGTCTACTTTTTCCATAGCCAAAATGTTTGCAGACAGTCTCATTAACACAAAAGTTTCCAGCAAAGAACAGAAAATGAAGCTCCTGAGTCTACCCAGCTGATGTTCTACCCTGGCAAATGAAGAACAGCATTTTTGGCCAAGGAATCCTACTTCTGATATATGATTACTTATCTACCTGTTTTATTCCTCTGCATTGAATTATTTGTGATAACTGTGCATTTTGATTCAAATTGTTAATAAAACTATAAACCAGTGTAGATGAAGAAATGACTCTTGAGGTACAGAACACTAAAATCGATGATTCCCAATTATTACTTTTGGATAATAAGCTACTAGTACATTTAATATATGCTATACTCACAATTAATCTCATAGAAGCATTTACAAGACATCTTTCATGTGGTCTTTTTTTCCTAGAAATCATGATGATTTGTATTATATTTCAAAAAAAAGTTTAATGAATGAGTTGCATATCTGTCTCAAGCTTGATAGCACCTAACATCTATAACGACAAAGGAAAAGCCCATTTACCATTTTAAGTACTGGACCTAATTAACTTCTTTCCGTTATTAGGAACTTCCCCAATAGTCTAAGATTTATTAAAAGTTAATGTGAATGTTTCAGATTCCTAACCTATAAAGAATTCTTTTGAACAAATTAATAATTTCTACAATCATGCCAAAAGTATTGAATATAAAAGCCTTGTATAAAAACAATACCAATGAAAGAACATAAAAAAAAATTGTTAATAGTTAGAATATAATTTGCAGTTAAAAAAAGATAGATTACTTTCACCTACGTTGTTATACTGTTCCTTATTTCAATTCCTCATACATTTTTGCACATTATTTTAATTTCCAAAATTAGTAAGAACAAAACTTAAGAGCAGGCTTCAGCTGTGTTGACAGACTATCGCTTGCATGAGAGAGAACCCAGCCCTTCTCCTGCATTTCTCCCTCGGATGCCTGGGTTATAACAAAACTGTTTCCTGTAGGTTAATTGGAACCTTTGGTTGATGGTGTGCGCCTGAATCAGTTCTGAAATAGTCATTATGCAATTGCAAGGAATTATAAAATGGGTGGCTGTCTTCTATGTTCTTATTGACCAAACAGTACTTCAACTGATGGCAAAACCATTGGTGTTAAATAGTATCTGTTGTGAAACTGAAAAACGTTACAGAGAAATTCAAATTTGAATGGTTGGAAATAAAAATCTTTATAAAAATAGCTCCTCCAGATTAGTTCAGGAGATGCATGCCACATCTCCCCATGATCCCAAATCACATCCTTAATGCGCAGAGGGAATGTGCCAAACTTCCTCCTCGCTCAGATGCTCTAGCAGGGTACATACAGCTGCCTTAGGCATAATGTGTAAGGGCTCCTTCAGACTTCTGAGGAATAAACACCTCTTGTAAAATCCCCTTACAATATTTTCTTATGATTCTTTCATGTGGCCGTAAATACTGCTACTATGAAAAAAAGGGGGGGGGGGGGGAGAAAAGGAAGCAATCAATATTTATCATTAGTGTTGAGCAAGAATTTCTAAATTATGTTACCATGAGATGCTATCTGCAAAGTTTTAGTGGGTAGAAATTCGTCAGGGAACATGACTTGATACCATCAGTTATAGTTATGAAGTCAAGAGCAATCCCGAAGATTGCTTCAGTAAATTAGAATGAGTAACAGATCCCCCTCAAGTCCATTGCTGTTCATTAATAATAATGCCCATACAGCAGACAATTTCTGTTTAAAGAATGAGCCTTTGTAACCTGGCCAGCAGGATTACGTTTTAAGTGATCTCCTGAAGACAGAGGGAGTGCAAGCTTCTTTCTCATGCATTGTCTGAAAAGGATTTGCCAGCTTTCTCACTACTACTGTCATGAGACCATCCAAATGCAATCATCTCTGGTATTATCTCAGTCTCAGACTAGGAACAAAACCATGAATTGCATTCTATAAACTGTAGAAACAACTATGACGTCTTCTATGAATCACCAATTCTGCAGAAAGCTCTCACAAGCAAGAACCTCTTCCTGCTGCAAATGACCCTTGACAAATCCCTGTGGCTGCATTTGTGGTCTCTGCTGCTGAGACCATTCCCTGCAGAAGCAGCTCAGGCCGAGAGAAGGCATCAGGGTTGGCGAGTCGCACTGTGGAGTGTGTTGCCTCCAAGGGATGGGGTCAGCAGTTTAGGTCCTCTGCACACTGAGGGACTGACTCCTGAAGCAACTTCTAGCAAGCAGTTGCAGAATGTCAAAAGTGAGTCTTCAGAGAGCGCAAACAGTAACTTGAAAGAGCTTAACAGCAAAAAACCTGAGTTCCTCTTCAGATACGGTTTTCTGAAACAACTGTATTAAGAAGTGGATGCTTAGCTGACCAGTACAGTTTTATAGATCAGTAGTTTCTACACATATGTGGATTTTCATGTAGAAAAATTCGTGGAAATATCTGGGAATATCTCAGAGCACGGAGGGTTCAAAACACAGTATTTTAAACAGGTAACAAAACTTTCTAAGTTCCTTGCTGCATCTTCCAAGCAGTTTTTTTTCAAAACAGTGGTACACATTTAAAACATTCTGAAACAAATGCAACTGATATACAAGTTTGAAACTGCATACATAATTATAATGAAAATTAAATTTTTTGCAACCTACCTTGGAATTGCGTAAATTTGATGGTTCCCATCCTCTCTCCATTTCTGAAAACAACTTGACCCTAAATAAAATAAATAAATACCTTAAAAGTTTTATAAATCTCTCATAGTTTCATTAGCACTGCAATTATTTTCCATTCATTATTAAAACTACCCAAGCAAGGTTTAAACTTTGAAGACAGCAGTTTCAACCAAAGTTAAAATAACTCAGTAACACCTCCTTAAAGCTTTCTTCCACGCGTTTCAACTGGCCTTAGAAAGTTGACCAGTGTTATCACCCACTTTTCATGGATGGAAATGGAGGTACAATAAAGCCAGTAACTTACTGAATCTCAGATGGTGACAGATATGTAAACAACTGATTTTCACTGTGTGACTTTTTATCAAGGATATGTAAGAGCTATCAAAGATCACACAAGAAGATGGTTCTCCATTTCATTCATCATATGGTTCTCCAAATGGCTCTATAATCTACTTATGTCAATGATTATGGATATTTGTAGCTTTTGTGGCTTGGTTTTGTACTACATGAACACGCATGTCCTAGTATTCTTTTTAAATGTAATGCCTTCAAGTCAGTACTACCCTTTGTTGTGCTACACATCGTTACTCTTCAAAATAATGGTCACGTAACGCTGAAACCTCCTCACATATCCCTAGCAAATTGCTCCCATCTTTCATCCCATCTTTCTGACTTAAATTAAGAAAAGTTCTTGTTAAATTTCTTCCTTACTTCAGGCATTTCATGATTGAGTATGAAAGAAGAGGCATTCATTAGCATTCATTTATGCTAAGAAGTATTTTTAATATTTTGAACCTGCAGTGGAGTGCTGAGTGCTGTCAATATAGATGTCTGTTTTACTGCATCCTCAGTTTGGTTTATTATTATCACCTCCATTAATCTTTGTTTTAGCAGACATCAGGGTAAGAGAAACCAAACGATAAGCATGTAAGGCTACAATACATTTCTCCATACAAGCCAGCCCCTTTTTGGATAACCCTTTCTGGTCACTGAGAGGATGCACTGAAGGCAACTATCTGAATTACTGAAATCAGCTCCCTGCAAGGAACCACACAACAGATATGTAGTACAGAACACTCACCCCACATTTCTGGAAAGCCACAAAACACCATTTCCCTTTGATAAACAGAAGACACCCTTCTACAAGTATAAGCTACCTTGTGCTAAGCCTTAAAAGCCAAAAGCCTCAATCTGTGACAAAAAAAGAGCAAAAGAAATGAACACTGGTAATGGGAGAGATTCTGGCGACAGCTGCAGAAGGGCACAGGAGCTGCTCCTACCGAAATCCAGTTGAGCTAACTCTGATCCAGTAGCTGCTAACACAGCTCCAGAAGAGAACGTAAAACATTAGCAGGCAGATTTATGTGTGCACCTTAGCAGCCTTCATCCAGATCTCCTTTAGTTTGGAGAAGTAGTTTTTAATATCCCTTTATTTGTTTGAACATAATCATAATGCATTTGGCTACTTGGTTTAAGTGGCTACTTGGTTTAAGTAAAAAAACAGTAGAAAATATTAAAGAGCTGTAAAGATGCTATGCAAGTATCACTTATTGCAGATATATATCTATGATCAATCCAGTCTTAACCTTGCTAAATTCTTGGTTCTGTGACCTGTGTCGGAGATTTCTATAGTTAAATTTTTCACTGTGTGGAAAAAATACTTTTTCATTTGATTTTAAGTTTACTGCATTTTACTTTAACTCTGTCTCCTCTTATTCTTTTATTACAATTGTGAGTTGTAGTCTACGAGAGTGCTATTTATAGATAAACATACAGCAAGAATCACTGCTATCATCTATGATGACAGTCATCTATGATTGTCATCTACTATTGATAGTATAATATGCCAGCTCACAAAATTTTCTAGATTCCAAGTGAAACTGGTTTCCAATATTATTATTGCTTCTTGTAAGATCACGCACATTTTTATCATTCAGTAGGACAGAAATATACCATATGCATCTGCTGACTAAAGATAAATACATACATCTTCATTGACATGTTCTGAAACTATCAACAAAACATAAATTAGGTCTGTATGTTCTGAATAAATGTAAAAATTTGGATTTAAAAAACCTCATATAAACAGAGTTATAGATTTAGAAGTATTTGTTTTTATCAACTTCCTTTTGCTAAGATTTGTGGCTTATATTGATCTAAGCAGTAGATAAATAAAGATATGGATGATGGTGATGAAAGAGTGATGAACAAATCACGTGACAGTGTCCTTGTTATCTGCAAAAATATTCAGTCACAGTGTTTTATTTTCATAGAATCATAGAATCATAGAATAGTTTGGGTTGGAAGGGACCTTTAAAGGTCATCTAGTCCAACTCCCCTGCAATGAGCAGGGACATCAACTAGATCAGGTTGCTTAGAGCCCCATCCAACCTGACCTTCAATGTTTCCAGGGATGGGGCATCTACCACCTCTCTGGGCAACCTGTGCCAGTGTTTCACCACCCTCATCATAAAAAAATTTCTTCCTTATACATAGTCTGAATCTACCCTCTTTTAGTTTAAAACTGTTACCCTTTTTCCTATCACTACAGGCCCTACTAAAAAGTTTGTTCCCATCTTTCTTATAAGCCCCCTTTAAGTACTGGAAGGCTTCTATAAGGTCCCCCTGGAGCTTTCTCTTCTCCAGGCTGAACAACCCCAACTCTCTCAGCCTTTCCTCATAGGAGAGGTGCTCCAGCCCTCTGATCATTTTTGTGGCCCTCCTCTGGACCCACTCCAACAGGCCCATGTCTTTCCTGTGCTGAGGACTCCAGAGCTGGATGCAGTACTGCAGGTGGGGTCTCACCAGAGCAGAGTAAGAGGGGCAGAATCACTTCCCTTGAGCTGCTGGCCATGCTGCTTTTCATACAGGTTGACCACCTGGATACGGTTGGCCGCCTGGGCTGCGAGTACACACTTCCGGCTCATGTCCAGCTTTTCCACCAGTACCACCGGGTCCTTTTCTGCAGGGCTGCTCTCCATCCCTTCATCCCCCAGCCTGTATTGATACTGGGGGTTGCCCCAACCCAGGTGCAGGACCCTGCACTTGGCCTTGTTGAACCTCATGAGGTTCACATGGGCCCACTTCTCCAGCTTGTCCATGTCCCTCTGGAGGGCATCCCCTCAGGTGTGTCAAGCACACCACTCAGCTTGGTGTCATCTGCAAACTTGCTGAGAGTGCACTCGATCCCACTGTCTATGTCATTGATGAAGATATTAAACAGTACTGGTCCCAGTACAGACTCCTGAGGGACACCACTTGTCACCAATCTCCATGTGGACATTGAGCCATTGACCACTACCCTCTGCGTGCTCCCATCCAACCAATTCCTCATCCACCAAACAGTCCACCCATCAAATCCATATCTCTCCAATTTAGGGAGAAGGATGTTGTGGGGGACCGTGTCAAAGGCCTTACAGAAGTCCAGATAGATGACATCCATAGCTCTTCCCTTGTCCACTGATGTAGTCACTCTAGCATAGAAGGCCACTAGGTTGATCAGGCAAGACTTGCCCTTGGTGAAGCCATGCTGGCTGTCTCAAATCACTTCCCTGTCCTCCATGTACCTTAGCATAGCTTCTAGGAGGATCTGTGCCATGATCTTCCCAGGCACAGAGGTGAGGCTGACAGGTCAGTAGTTCCCAGGGTGCTTCTTTCTACCCTTTTTCAAAATGGGTGCAATGTTTCCCTTTCATTAAAGCTTACTGGAAAGTGCTAAAAAGTCAAATGGGTTATTAAAAGGAACAATTTCTAAATACTATTTTATGAGTTCTGACATAATTGTTTTGGGTATTGGCCATAAACTACAGAGTCTGTATGTTACACATACAGATACTAACAGGAAAAAAAGAATTTTGATAAATTGAAATTTGCTACTTATTCCATGTGTAATCCAATGAATAAATCTGTTTTCAAAGGTAAAATCAATAAAAAACCATATCAGTAAGAAGCCCAAAAGCAGAAATCTCTAGTGCAATCCATGACGATGACAGTACATATTTATTACCCAGGCATCAAAACTGCAACCGCAGCTGCAGTTACCGCTTGGTTCTTTGCTCCTTGGGAACATGCTGCTTCATAATAACATGTGACAAGTACCTACAGCATCTCAAGTACCTTAAACCTCTCAAGACTCTAAAATTCCTGTGTGCTGGGTGAGGAAACACTCCTAGATTTTTACTGGGCCTTTAGGTAGCCACAGCAGACATGGACATCGTGTTCCTCCTACAGCATTTTGTTCTGCCAGCGTGGCAGAATGGAGCACTCCTTATCAACACTGAGGAATTGTATAAATAGCGATACCTTCATTTCACGTTTACAAATATTAACTTAAAACAGGAATAGGAAGAAAACTAATGAGAGTCACCTATTGCTCTATGCTTTTACCACTATTATGAAAAATAAGACAATTACATTTGGGGTAAAAAAGTGAAATAAATATATAATAAAATGTTGTAGTATTTTATTTTATAAACTTATGGCAATGCTATTAAGAAATATGCCAACCAGTGTTTCAGAAACCTGTTTTGTAGAAATGATGTGCTGATTTATGGCATGAGAAGTGACTTATAATCTGATGATGTTCTATGGCTCACATCAAGTAATTTCTTTGCCACCAAGGCAACATACCATAAGATTTAGCTAGAGAGTTATCTTCTTTAGACTTAAGATTCATAAATTACTAACAGTGTTTTTCTTTATTTAAAGTAGCGGATGTTTGAATAATAGATATTCCTAATACACACATTAAGCACTGACGTTACAAAAGCAAATCTTAGTACTACTTTGTCCTTTATTTTTACCTCACTGCATATTCCAGCACATGTGCCAGTACAGACTGCAGCTTACAGTGTGACCAACCATAAAATCTAGATCTAATGCAATCCATGTGAATATAACAACAGATGAAATCTTCTTTAACCTTCCATAGTGTGTTGGTGACATTGCATAGGCATATTTAGACACTTATTAGCAAAAGGATCAGTGATTGTACAGATAAGAACTACTGTTTTAAAGAAAAATAATAGATGTAATGTCAATATTGTCAATACTTCAGAACATGATTCTCAGATTCAAACAATATTTCCTAGTCAAATAATAATTTTACTTTGAGAGATGCAAAACATGATCTCTTTCCTTTAAATCAGCTACACAAGTGAATTACTTTCACTTAGATCAAACCACATATTTTACTATACATTAAAATAGTTAATCAGCAAAGCTTTCCTCTTCATTACACACAGATCATCCCAAAGGAGACCAATAGAAACCACACTGGTATCTTAGTGCCAGTTTTATTTTCTTCAATCTACCATCTACAGATCTATAGATTATTTTTTTTTTCTTCACCAGTTGCAAAAGTGATGCTAGAGTAAATACCAATTCTATAACTGATCTGCCCAACTTTGAGCTGTGGACAGGCACCTTCACATCAGCAATTATCCTTGAAATGATGATGGGAAGGAAACAGAAAGTATGGCTTGGAGTCCAGTAGACAGTGATGTGAACAGAGGGTGGAAGAGAAGCTGAAGGAGCTCAGTCTGGCACAGCATGGTACCCCCAGATGTTGCTGCTGCCATCTACAGCCACTGTTGCACACAGCATCCCAATAACCTATATTTGGGATCCATTGCAGCTGCATAACTCATAATGTAGCATTACACAAGTGTACCTTGCTCATTTTTCCTAAATGTGCAACCATCCCATAAAGAAAAACAATGTTAGTTGCCCACTGCAAGTTAGGTGGGTTGGACAATATAAATATAGAAGTTTATGTTGAGGTTCTTTTGCGGTTTTGTTGTTGTTCGGGGTTTTTTTTAGATACATCACTGAGTCTAGCTGTTTTTGCTGTAATTGTTTGGCTTTTTTTTCCCAAAAAGACAGTGTTTTAACATCCTTTTCAAATTATGAAAATCAGAACTGGACCAAACACTTCAACAGTGTTGGTCTCACAATTGCCACATACAAGGGCAACATCTCTGTTTTTCTTCTGTGTAACCGTCGTTTTCCATGTCCTCTCTTTTACAAGCCTAACATTGATTTTTGTCCTGCTCACATGTACTTTCTTATACAGCATAACTGCGTTTCATCTCATTGCTAAAAAACAGTCCCTACCCTCCCTGGGTAGACCCAGGGACCCATCAGTCCTTTATTTGTGGTCAGAATAAAAAGTCCACAACAATCATCCATTCGCACTCACAAAATATTAGCCAACATTAGCTTTATTTTAGACACATGGGACTACCCCTGTCTTTATAATAGTTAATAATTTGTCTAGACTTGGAAGCAGCTGTTTATTATACTTTATTTTTTTCCTGGTAAATAAAAAGTAGTTATCTTTGCTATATTATGAACATGTCGTTAAGCTCTTTTCTAGCTATGGAGCACTAGTATTTATTAGAAGTTTCTTTGCATTATCACTGACTATTATTATTCAGGTCTGGACATAGGCCCATGCCAAAGTTAGAATTCTTTCATTCCTCACACACTGAAATCCACAGCCAACATATTTTTTCATTCATGTCTTTAGCTTTCTTCATCAGTCAATAAAACCAGAGTTCAGAATATTCTTAACTGCTCTCTCAGTGAGGTTCAGGTCTGCACTTTGGCCATGATTTCTTTTACTGTGTATTTTCTTCTGCAAAGTGTCTCAAATATAGTGAACATAGAAATAAATAACTAGCATTTATTTCCGTGATTTTCAGTACTATACCTACAAAAAAGGTCTGCTTTAGACCATGCTTGCTTCCTTGTCCAACAGTCTTTCCCCACATGGCACCAAACAACATTTTACTTATTCAAATTTGTATTACATATTCAGCTTATACTTGGTATCTTATTGTTGATTTAAATTGTCATAATTATATATTCAAGCTAAATTAATAACACAAATACCCCTTCATCAGAGGAAAGATCATGAGTATGTTGACACACACATTGCAGCTGGATGCAAGACAGTTAAATGCCACAGGACTCGTGTCCTACAAGCTTTTTCCAATGGCCAATACATTTCAGGGCTCTGCCTCAGTTCCACTTCACTGTCCAGGAATCTGGGCTACTCTCTCCTATAGGCAAGTCATCTCCCCGTATAATAGTGTTTATCCCCAGTGGCTTTCCCTCAAATGCCTGAGCCTACACAGTCAAACAGTTCCAAAAGTGACTGTCAGTATTTTTTCCAAAAATTAATTAACTCAGTCACTTTTGGGGTTCTTGAGTTAGGTGTTTAATATAAAGTAAACCATTTAAATAATTGCATGCAGAAATACCTGAAAAGCAGTGGGGTAACTAAGGAAACTGAAGTTATATTTTTAATTTAAAACACAGTGCATTATTGTCAAAGAATAATGAGTATATAATTAAAACTGACCCTTTAAGTTCTGTGACATCTGCTGAAATCAAGGTGTACTTCTAATCCTGTAGTGCCCTTGTTGGACTAAGGCCAATAAAATAGGATCCAAGGAGGGTGAAGCATCACAGGACAGCAACCCTAAGAGCTTGCTAACACCCAAAGGGCAGATATTACCCTCCCATGTTGTTCCTAGCTGCACAGTCCTACACCTACCTGGTGGTAGCGTGGCACTCATCAGGCCCCTGTGTGAGCTGTAGTGGCCTATTAAACCAGCAAAATGTATTCAGTGATTTTTTTTTTGTTTTATTTTGTATTGTTTTGGCAAGTGGGGGAGATGTTTTTTCTGAATTGCTTTCCAGCGCCAGAACCAGAGCCAGCACAAAGGAGCCCTAGAAGGATGCAGGTGCCAGTAGAAGGAGCTAGGAGGGAGGGTGCAAGACACCCTCTGTTAGTCCCAGCTCCTTTCAGAAGCCTTTCTGTGTCATCATGCAATCCACACAGCCCACTACTCACATGTTACACACATTCGATTTACTCATACAGGGCTCCTTAGCTACAGACATGCCTTCCCTGACACACACAAAACAACAAGCTGGCATTCTGTGGGTCTTGGCTCTGCAACTTCTAGGCAGTGAAGAGCTACATGCTGTAATTCATAACCTCTTCCACCCTCCAAACATCACGTCTAAGACAGCAGTGTTTATAGAGAAAGGGAGTATCATTTAGTCTATCAAATGATATAGCTGAGAGTAACCCAACAAGCTTTTAGCTCTGCAAGTCTAACCTCGCTTCTGAAACAAAACAGCAAGCTCAGCTGAGGGCAGTTTGTGCACAACTCTTCTGGTTACAACCTAGTTACACCACTCAATTAGCCAGAGACAAAAAGCTGAGCACAGAAGATGCAAGCACAGTGCAAGAGAGGATACTAGGGAGGCAGCAATAAAGTTGTCACCCCCTGTGGGATAAAGAGGTAGTTGTCACCTTTGCAACAGTGAGAGGAGAACAGAAGGCAGAGGGTGATGAAAATTAAAATGCTCCATAAAATCAACAATGCTCCTGAAACCATGATTTTATATCCTTAGACTGCCGTGGATAAAATGTTTCTAGAACATTTGATCAAAGCAGATCCAGTGACTGCTGCTTTTCAAGCCTTGAGACTATTTTCAGAAAAGGTGTTTCTGCCAAAATTTTCAAGACTGAAGATTTACATTTGAAATATTTTATGATCCAAAGGGAATTTTTTTCCCTGCCTGTTTTCTCTCTTATGACATTTTCTAAAAGATTTGGGTAACTGAACACTGGTTTCTGGAGAGAAGCAGCAGTAGAGCAGCTCAAAGAGCAGGTGTGAAGCAGAGCTAAAAATCTGGTCTTGGCTAACATTTTCTAAAGGAAGCAATACCACCATTCTCATCTAAACAGATACTTGTGTTCTAGCTATGACACAGCAGGCATAAAACAGCAGGAGAAAAATGAACATGCTTACTTCTAAGCATTAAATATCTGTCTGCACCACAGGAATAATGCTTGAAAAATATACTTGCAAATGAGTAAGTTTCCCAAACCCATGGGTTCTCCCAAACCCGTGAAAACATGGATTTTGGAGAAAGAAAGTGGGGAAGAAGGAAGATAAGTTAATGGAACAGAAGTGCCCAGAAAAAAATTTCTGGTAATCATGACAGAGATGGAAAAGAAAAATGAAGAGCCAGTGTTCATCAGATCCCATAATATTGGAACTAGGAGGCACTCAGCAAAACTATTAGGACATCGGTCTAAAACAGAAAAATCAGTTATGTTTTTCATGTTGTTCCTTTGCACAGCAGGTAGTGAAGTTCTGAAATTCACATTGAGTGGGGATTGCTTATTTATTTGTTTTGTTCAGAAACAGAGGACTGGGAGGTGAACCAGTCTACTGGCCTCATGGGACACTTCATATATTCTTATGTAGCTTCTTCTGTGAACTCTTGGTAGACAGAAAGATAAATGGAAAATCAGCTTTATCTCAGAGTTCAGGAAACATTCATGATTTTTTAAATAGGTTACAGAAACTGCTTCAACATGAGCAAAGTATGGGATAAGCAGATGTACAGGTTCATATCAGAGGCCATTTGGAAATAAAGAATACAGCAGAGAGACATATAAAAGTCACTTTTTTTCCTTTCCTTTTTTTTTTTCCCAGGGCAGAAAATGCTCTGGGCAAAATTATCCAGCAATTTTCATAAAAAAGATGGACTTGGTGCCCCATATTTGCCAAGAGGAGGTCTCTGTTAACAACAGCTGATACAAGTAGTCTGTGGCATTGGCCAGTTGTGCTCTTTGCTTTGGCACACCTCCCTTAAAGGCCTACAGAATAAGTAATAGAGCTTCTAGAAATTAAAAAAAAAAAAAAAAAATTCCCTGGATCCTTTAGTGCGAACCATCTTGAATTACAAGCATCTCCCAAAAACAACTTTCCTCAAAAAAGTGGCTACACTGTGCATCTCCTAATAACATGATAGGAATGACCGAGTTGTATTTCACAGATGGGCTGGAAGGAATGGCAAATGAGGACCAGCACTGTAAGTTTCAAATCTTGGGAAAAGATTATCAAGTATAACCACATCTTTACGTGCCTATCGTTCACATACATCCCGAATCTAGGTTTATGTGAAAATACAAAGTACTGTAAGCCTTACCATCATAATTTCAGGATGCTGCCACTTAAATCCCTTCTAAATAAAGATTTTCAGTCCATTCAGTCTCTTCTTCATAGGAGAGGGGATTTTTTTTTTGCCTATCTTCACTATCTAAACCCTTTTTTCAATTTTCTTATTTATTTCCTGAGGAAGGCTATCCATAACTGAAACACGGATGCTCTTGCTGTGTAGAAGGGTGCTTCTACTTCTAACTAATATTTTGCTATCTGAACTTTACCATATTTTGGGCAGAACTTCATCTCTTTTTTCAGGGAAGTGCAGGAATCAGATGGGGAATGAACAGAATTCTTTGGATGAAATTCCTTCCCTCCATCTCAGTGGCATCCTCTGTCGTCAGCTGTCTTCACACGAAAGTGTTCTGTTGCCAGCATAATGACATGAGATAAACCCAGGCTAAGCTATTCCATTAGATTAGTATTTAGATGCATACACACAATTTTACACAGCTATGCTGAAATAAGACAGCACAATCATAGCATTTTGTTAAGCACAGCAAGGAAAAGTATGATTAGTGAACGTCTGAGCACTCTGTTTTACACACAGAAGCAAATCTAAGGGAATAATGTTCCTGACAAGGTACCAGCAATTCATAAGCAGGTGACGGTGGGGAAAAAAGGGTACCAGCCAGGAAATCATGCATTAAACAGTATTGCACTTGCTGGCCATTGCAGGTGGAGAAAGAAGAAACCTTTATGCTTTGTCACTCTTTCATGTACTTTTACACATACAGCTCGGCTTATGGTTAGCACAAGGCAAAGCAGTCAGATGCTCTTTTTTGCCATTCTTTCTTGCTATATCATTTTTATCCAGTGATAGAGTCTTTCTGCTATGTAAGCCATCTCTTCCAGTGCCTGTGTAAGCTCTTTGTTGGCTGCATAAAATATGGTCATCATTAGTGGTCTCAGGTTTAAAAACATGATGGGAAAGAAACTAAAATGAAACATATATACTTGCCAAACTTTTTTGCAAGTTTTTCTGAATACTTTGGAAGCAAAATGTCAGGCACTGGAATTGTTTGCAACAAATGCTTTCAAGTCTGATGATATACATAACTGAGTACTGACTACTAATATTTAGCCAGTTTCCTGATCTATGGTTGGCCTCTGAAGCATGAGCAAAATAATTCCTTTACTCTTTACTCAATCTCTTTCAGATGTGTGTAAAAACATTGATGTAAACAACCTGTCTTTCAGGGTGGCAAGAGGAAACAGTCTGAAGCACTGGGACTAGGAACTCAAGACCTTTCAGAGTGTATTAAAAAGTAAATATGAACTGCGGACGTGATGTTCAGAATTGTTCTTTTGAGGTTGAGTCGCCCATGATTTCAGTTTCTAGTTCTGTGTGTCTGTAGAAACAGCATAACGGCACATTGCATTCCACCACCACGGGTTTTTTTTTTCACTGCTTTTGTAAGAATGAATCAGAAGAGATGGCATAAAGCTTTTTAAGGACACCGCTCTAAGCAGCAGTGCTATGTCTTCAACAGCGTAATTTCAGATGATGTTCTGAAGTAATTTCTTCCATTTTCTTTAAACTACATTGATCCCAGCAGAGAGCACAACTGCACAGGCTGTATTTCATTTGTTCTGATGATGACCCCACAGACTGCAAGAGCCACTACCTGCTCTCTGCGCACTTCTTCCTGCCCAGGCTCTGTCACATTGGCTGGACACAGGAGACGACTTGGTTTACTATGTTCTTTCTAACGAGGGGGCAGCCTATGTTATTAGCAAGGTCTTTGCATCCGAAGTAGAGCACGCTGGCATTATTCAGGTGTAAGTGCTGAGCGCAGTATCTTCCGACTATTATCATTCTAAGTGAGCAACTTTCATTCAAAACTGCCTTAATGAGAAAGAAAAAGAAAAACAAGGCATGCAGACCAGACAGCTTTAAAAATCTCTTTTTAAGTATGAATACCTGTCAGTCTTGGGTGATTCTTGCTACTGGCTAGAGAAAAGGTTATGATAGCAGACTAATTCCCAGGGTTATATGGCTACTCCACATCTGAAAATTCCCCTGCAGGCAGAAGTGTGAACTGACGCTGATCAGGAAAGAGTATTTGGAAGCAGCTAAAAGGCCATTGTTTTAGTGAATAGGCATCCATGCCTAGAACACAAACACTGATTTTTTCAGTACTCTCTCAGTTCTCTTTACTTAGTATGAGCTCCTACACAGGAACTCAAACCCTCTTATTCAATGTTCATGAAATGTTTCTAGTGACCAGAGGATTTTAAATCTTTCTTTGGTAAATCATTTAAGGCAGCTCAAGGCAGGAAATGTCCAGGACATTAACTTTCTAATATATATTTCCCAGTGACTGTCACTGAAATGGGCCGCTTTTCTGTTTCATAATGGAACAACAATAATCTTCATTCATCTAAATTTACAGCAAGCTTTTAACAGCCTTTTATTTTAGCCCAGTTGTAGTTTTGGCTTCACTTGACAACTGCCAGAATTACTATAACGTTTAAGACGGCTATTTCTATAAAGCTAAAAAACCTAGGCTAAACCATTTCTAATCCTAGGACTCTTAGAATTACTTTTCTTCAAAATTTCAGATTTTGTCTATAATGCTTTCCATATCAGAAAGCACTCATGAAGACAGTTATGTTTGATGAGAATGAAGTAGATGCTTCATCCTCTTCCACTTCTTTAGCGCTGCATCCCTCCAGGTGATGTTTTCATCAGCATCAAATTCTGGCCGAAAGCTTCAGAGAAGACCATTAGTGTTGCTGGGCAGGGAGATTTGAACAGGTTTGGCAGTGGCAGGAAAGAGGTCTAACCAACACATTCTTCATAAAATCAAATTCAGCCCTTTTCATTGTCCATTTTAATCCTTCAGGCTGTTCTAACCTGTGCCAACAGCCTGCAGAGAATCAGTGAGATATAATTGGCATAGTTTTGAAACTTTAAAAATTCTCCATTTATATCCTTGTAGCAGTTTTACTGAGGAAAGACAGGAGTCTCCATGTTCTTTGGAAAACAGTCAGATCCAAAGACGTTGGAAGAGGCTCAGTTCAGTTTCTGAGTTGTGAGTGATCAGCATCATATACCATTAGATCCTACGCAGCATAACAGCTTTCCAGCTGGCATATATCAGAGCTCTCAAAGGTGTAGCTCTCTTCAGACTCCATAAAGCAATGCTTAGAGTAATGGTGTTACTTTGGGATCACTTTTCCTACATTTTCAGAACGCTAAAGTTAAGGCTTACTGATATTTAAACACCTTCCCACTGTGATGGATGTTTTAAAAAAAATTTTTGAACTACTTCATTGTTTCAAATACATTCTCTGCCTAAAATTAATTTAAAATCAATGTCATACTAAAAAATTGAGACATATCTAGAATGCACACTCACTTAACAGAGAAACAGTGTATTTTTTTAAAAAGGATATTATTTGTAAACTCTTCGTGATTCCCTATGGACATGATGATGGAGATGAAAACAAGGTAACAGATAATATTTCATTGTCACCCCTTAAGTCACACTAGCTAATTTGCAGAAATAAGAAATGCAATTTATTAGTAGAGTGGGTCCTCTTTTTGCTTTTCTTCTAACTCAAGGCAGTGTGGAAAGTCCAATTAATGACATTAAATAGCTAAGAGCTAGACATCTCTCTCTCTTCCCCTCCCCAACATTCTCATACCCAATACAATATCTACACCATGTCGTGCAGACTAATTCAGACAAGTGAACTGGTACATCTACCTAGGAAAATATGATCGGTTTGAGTCTGGAAGGACAAGCAGATTCCCAGGGTACCAAGCTTGGTCTAGTGAATCTGCTTTCTCAGCTCAGACACAATTAAACTGCTTTTGGACAAAAAAAAATTATTTGTATGTATCTTTAAGGTACTGCTCTCAGTTCTAGCTTCAAGAGGAGCACAGTCAGAATCAGAGGAAATCAGACGGAATTACTACCCATCAATGCATTTGCAAGGGGCTGTATTCATATCTAAGCCCTTGAACTTATAAAACTCAGCATGGGGAGTTTTTCACTTCCATCATTGCCATCAGAAGACTGCTTCTGAACCTGATTCTTCTGGTCATTTTAAGTTTTCCTCTAGCTTTCAGGTTCCACTTATTTTTGGCCATACACTTACCTTTAGGCTCACAGTATGATTTGGACTAAACAGCTTTTCCCTCTATGTTTTTTGGCTGATATTTATGTAGAGAACAAGTAGTTCTCCTCTCAGCATACTAGGTATTCTCTGAGTCACCATAGAGAGAGGAAAAAAACCAGCTGGGTTATCTTTCCACCACAAAAATTGGTATTATACAGGGGGTAGTCTTTTACCTGCCCAGTCTGAAATGCCTCTCTTGTGCACAAAGTGTATAGGGAACTCAGTGTTCCAGAATGGAGTCAGGGATTGAATTTCAGCATCCTGAAAGTAAGACTGGGGAGGAACCATTCTGGGCTGCTGCTGTCTGAATCTTGGACACTTACATTCTCTTTAAATACCTCTGGTATGTCTAAAGCATACAGTTACCTCAGTGCATACCCTTGCATTTTCTACCTTTATTTCCTCCAGTGTCTCTTACTGAAACCCTCACGATCCTTCAGTTCTTCCTACATGGTATTTTAATTGTCCTCTATCTTAAGAGCGCCTTTCAAATCCATGTTATCAAGTTGCATCAATAAGACTCTTACTCTTAGCGTGAAGTATAAATGAATAAATTTAATAATATAAGTTCAAGAGCTGGTATTGATGTCCCCTCTCCTAGCCCTTTCAGTCCAGACTGGGGTCACCTCTCCTACAGCTAAATTCTAGCTGCCTTTTTCACTCATTTTTCTTGCAACCCTGCATCAAACGACTACGTGAAAACCAGAGAGATATACTCTGCTACATTTCCCATCCACTCAGACAGGCTTGCCCATGAGGTAGAGCTGCCTATGTATTGGGCATAGTCCAAAGAACAGAGACCCTCAACTTCTAGTCTTAGGTTTGACTTAGTACATTTTACTAACATGTAGTTTAAATGATGTCTACATGTGGGCCTTATTAATTAAGTTGTGTATTGAAAGTTTGTACCTTGTCACTTGTCCATTGAGTGACTAAGGCTGTTCTCTGATAATCTGGCAGAACAACGCACTTCAGTTATTTAATACTTAAGAAATTAGATAGATATCAGAAATTTAAGACTTTGAAATCAGTATATCCCTTACTTTTACTTAGTTGTATAAAAAAGGAAAAAGAATAAACTTTAAAAGATGTACAAAAAATGCTGGAAAACAGAAAAAAAAACCCACAGAATTTTCTCACATTTAAGTCTCAAAGGACTTAAAATAATTTTTCAGATTTAAAAAATATTTTATTTGAAAGGAAAATGTTAAATGTTTTCTTTTGAAAATGTAAACCCTATTTTCTATGTTTTTGAAATACTGAAAATATTCAGATATTTAATTTTTAAAAAAAAAAATTGTGTGTGTATCAGAAGGCTGACGGTGGCAGAATATCACTCAAAAGAACAGATAATTTTTGATTGACTCATAATTGCACTCTTTAGAGAATAAAATATACAAATGCACACTAATTTCCCTAACTTCAATTCAGGAAGGACTGCACTCATTTGAATACAAGGTGAGGTTTCCTTTCCCCCAAAGTAATGTCTCAACAGCAGTACCCCAGCCCCATACCCCTGAATCACGGTGAGCTGGGCTGAATTGCTGTTCGAGCCTCAGCAGTGTGCTCTAGCAACCGAGCAAGCTGATGCCAGCGCAAATCTGCTGGGACCAGTGCTGGAGGCACTTCAGCTCCTGCTGAAGGAAGTCCTGAAACTCTGTTCAGCAGAGGATACTGAACTGATTTTTAGGGTAAGATCTTTGAAGGCAAGTCCAATGGCCCAGCCCTTGCTTTGCCCATTTTTGTGTTCCCAGAGAAAGAGAAGGTCGCCTCATACTCAAAAGTCTCCTGGGTCCATGTCAGTATAGAAACTATTATCTTATCAATTTGGCTGCCTTCTTCAGCCCTGTTTGGGAGATCAGACCTTCAAGGTCTGGCAAGAGTTATACTTGGAAGAGAACTCACTGGAAAACAAAGAAACTGTTGTTTAAAGATGCAGTATTCTTCATTTTCCTAGAAAAGATCTAACTCTACAAGTTCTAAATAAGCACAAGTTGTTGAAGCTCACGCTGACACCTCCGTAATTAAAGCATTTCGGCATCAGGCACTTGGCTTCTTGGAGAGGAGTACATGAAGAAAGACAGCAATAATATCTAAACAGCCTGAAGGAAGACAAATGACAGATTCCATTATTTTCTCTGGCTATCTCCAGTATCGTAACCTTTTCCTTATCTCGGTCAACACACTCACACTGAATTGAATGGGACTAAATTTCTTTTTAATACTTTGACAAACTGCATTGCTCTGTACAATAGTAGCAAACCTTGTATTCACAGCTGCCCTTAAAAATCAGTTACTTCTATTTTTTTTATGCTTGTCACCAATCATCTATGCTAATTAGCCAAGTGTATGGCATTCCTATAGTGTATTAAATGTCCCAAAATAACTAATGAGAAGCCTTTTATTTCATCTGTCTCAAATGAAAGTGGTATTAGAATAAGAAAGTATTTCCTTCTCTGCCACTGGCATTCAATGAATATTTATGATGTTTTTCACTATATTGCTGTGATCTGACAATGTTGAATTCCAGCTAGAATGAGGATACAGCACTTAAAAGGAGATTCTACTCTCTTTCTATCACTCATAAAAGGAATTAATAATTGCAAAACAGCTAACACAAACAATTGCTTCCCAAATTAGATCATATTTTATCTTCATATTCTAAGCTGGAAAAGGACTCTCTTAATTTGTAACAACAGCTATCTTTAAAAACACTAATAATGTGAACCCATTTCTTAAATATTTGTAAAGCTATTTTATACAGTACTAATGCTGACTGATCAAAGTGTACATAATTAATGGGCAAAAAAGCAATCGTTGCAATAATGGAAATCATATTAGCATATAAATTATCTTGTTTTTGAAAGTTTAGGATAACCATATAAGGAAGATACTTCTTATATCAGACTGTTTTTCTGAAGCCATTAACCCAAGTCAACTTCCCTGGAAGGGCCATATTGCTGTCTCCTGGTAACAGAAGAAAAAATTATCCTCTGGACAGGAACTCGTAGGAAATTATTAGGAAGTTTCAGTGCAGGTCTGGGTACCAGGTGGTACTGTTGGGCTATGTTACTGTCCAAGTCAGACAGAGGAATTTATGCAGCACTGTTTTTCAATGCTATTTCTCTCTCTTCTATTACTAGCCATCAGATAATGTGCATTGGTAACCCCTGGAGACAGAGAGGGCTTTATCTATCAGGCTCTTCCTTTTTTCTCATCAGAAGTCTTCCCTCTGCAATGTGGCTGGGTCACTATACAGAAATAGAAGAGGTGAGATATTTGCTGATGAGGATGTGACTTTTTTTACTCAGGAGAAGACATTTACTTACTAAACCCTGACAATAATCTCTGTGGCTTGAAGCCAGGAACAATTTCCAGTGTTCTCTGATTTGTCTCCCAGAGTGGACACAGTCTGTCCTACAGACGAAGACACAATGTTCATACTCTTGCCAGGGTATGTTCATGCTCTTGAAGAGAGACACAATGTTCATACTCTTACATTTTAAAGACTGAACTTTATTTTGCTCCCTATACAGTGGTGTGCATGTAGGGAGTAGTGGAGCCAGTGATAAAGTTGCTCCTAGTTGCAAACCTTTTTATATCTAACCCCCAAAAGACTATCAATATCCTATTTAAAGGCAATGTCTGGGGAGAAAATTCATGTCTCCAGTCATTCTACTCTGTATTTGATCAACAGTATCATAGAAAATATCTGAAGTCTTCTATTGACAACAGTGAAGTCTAATAATACAAATTTCTGTCTCAAGACAGCATTTGTGTTTTCTTTTTTGTCAAAATGTGTTCAAATGATGACTATTTTTACCCAGAACATGCACTACTTATTAATAAAGACCATAATTTGGAGGTTTTCTGAGCCTCTGAACCTCTTGAAGTCGAGCCACTACTCACTCCACTGAGATTTTATTCTTGGAAGTATTCCCATGGAAAATAATGGGCTAAATATTCTAGATCACATCTAAGCAAGATAAACTTTCTTAATAACTGCTCTCATTGAGAAGGATGAGACTTTTTGTTTTGTATGTGGACTACCATAGGCCATTGTAACCTCTTTGTCCAAACAAAATGCATTTTACATGGGGCCATATATTCCCACTGAAGTTACAGCAGAAACCAGCTGCTGTCTTTATTCAACAGTGCTTAATTTATACAATTTATACATGCAGTAGAGCACTGTGATAACTCTTTATTTTCTCCTGAGTGAAAATGATGGTCAGGTGGATATTAAATATTCCCATTTTTAAAATATATAAGTTAAAGTGTATATAAAATCAGTATGTCACACATCACAAATATACTGAATATAACTTACAGGTGAGGAACAGGGAAATGGGAGACAAAGCATTCTCCATTTTGATTGTATATATTTAATGAAATAATTGTAAATTCTATGTTATGATAGTCTAGCAGTCCAGCACATAAAAAATGATCTAGCAACTATTATGCTATCTTAGTATTACAGAGTTTCCCTCTAAAATTTTATTTTTATCCGAAACAGTTTCCTAAAAGAATACCTCCAAATATAGCTTGAGATGAACCATTTTTAGTTCCAAATTTATCTAAGGAATCCATGGTAGGAAAAGCAAATATGCTTCAAATGCACCACCTCCTATTGGAGTTTTATTTTTAAAATTTCTGTACATCAAATAGTAGAAACTTCTTGCTCCTTATTCTCTTCTTCCCAATAGATATTAGTTATAATAAAATTGTACCTTTTGTTTCTATGTGTATTAAGTTAAATCAAGATCGTTTGGTCACTGTTTGCAGTCAATCAAATTTGGTGTATCTCAGAATGGTGCTAACTGGGGAGATGTTATTATTCCACAACTTTAGCCCACCCAGTAGTGAACTAAGGGTGCATCTTAGTAAGCTCTTCACGATTCTTTGGGCATGTTTCCTCTTTCCTATTACTTATCTCTTTTACCCAATGATGTAAACAGAACATCAACCAAACAAATGAAATTTGAAATATTTTGAAATAAACAGCAGATTTCCTGAAAACAAGGTACATTCAAAGCTAAAGTCTTGGGTTAGTTCTCTACTCCTTTTCCCTTTTTACCCACAATCACTGCAGAACTTCAACAAGCATCAGATCCAGCAAAAACTTTCAAGTTTTGTCAAATCTGGCTGCTCATTTCAGTGGGCAACGAATGCAAGAAAAGTTTTTCATGCAGACATACTGCATGAAATACCATGCATTAGAAAGAAAGATGATGCAGATAGTTGTTATAAGAATATGCGCTCAAATTTTTGCTGGCTGCTGGCTACACTTCTAACACACTCCACAACACTTAGATCTGATTCTTGTGTCTGACCTTCGAAAACAAGCCATCTCACCATCTCACAACAACTAAACTGTCACAACCTATCACAGAATATCACTTCAGGAAAAGTTGGAACAGGTGCCTAATTCACAGCATGTGATTCACATATGCCAGCTCAACTCTACTGCTGCTGGGTTACTCTACTTCCACACTGAGAAACAACCTTTTGAGTGGCAAGCGAGCAGGTTTTTTGGACCCTCAGTTCCCATGAGTGCTCCATTTACTGTCCAGTGCAGTGGGTTTGCTGATTTCACAAAAGTGAAAAGGAAACAGTAAGGCAAAATGGGGGCAGAGCTGAAGAGAAGGCCTGAAATAAGAACATGAGACACTTTTCTTTCAGATGAATCATCTTTTCTTGTTTCATATCCTGGATGGCTAATCTGAAGAGAATTGTGACCCCTTCTGAACCAAACAGTACCATCTGGTTTCTAAGTAGGTTTTATTTTTTCTTATTTTCACCCTTTTTAGCAGTATGGGGACATACGGCCTTTGAAAAACTGACGGTTTGCGACTTAAATAATCTTTAAACTTATACTTAACCTTTGCTCTACAGTGAAATCAGGTCAGGTCAGGTTTTGTTTTTTAAATAGATTGTAAAAACAATATTTGCCAACAACTTCCACAAAATAGTATTCCATATACAGCTTTCCTACATAACTAGTAGGAACAAGCTGTGTTTCACCTATTACTTCATGATAACTCTTGATAACCTATTTCTGGGTTTGGAGGTTTTTTTAAAGTGGTTTTCACTTCAACCAGACTGACACAAGTAGAACATAAAAATGTCAACAATAGCATTGTCAGTAGTTTTGGGGAGAATTTTGACACATCCAAGTTTTGAAGAAATATTTTGTATTTTTATTGTAAAATATCTGCAATCAGTGAGTACAAATGCATGCTAATTACTGTGCATTTTAGAAGTACTATATAGCAAATATCAGAATCACTCAAAGGCCTTGCCTTGTCTTTATTAACATTAGGGAGAGACAAACTGGACATGCTCTGCCAGTAAAGGCATCCTTGTTACCCTGTCTGCCAAGAGACTGCAGAGACGAAGGCTGGGGAGGATGGCAGCTGTTCCCACCTATATCAGTACTGCCTTCCTGCAGCTAATTACAAGATTAAACTAACAAACCATCCAGACTTCTGGAATCCAGGCAGCAAAGTAGTTAGTGTTTACAATAAAATAAGGTAGATCTAAACAAACTAATGTACAATCTGAAAAATGGTGAGGAGGAGAAGCAAAAGTGCCAGTGTCTGCCTGGAGGAAGCTTTGCAATAACTTACATTGAGAAAACTCCTATCACTTACAAACAGTGCCACTGCAGAAAGATGTGAATTAATGAAGGGAAATTCAGAAAGCCAGAACACAAAAGCAGCTTTTACCAGCATCATGCATGTCAAGTACTATTTCCCCTCTCAGATCACAGCATTTTAATCAATGGCCTGCTCACTGCCACATCACTTCTTAACATATGCATTGGTAGAGGAATTTAAATCAAATTAAGTGCATAGGGATTAATTTCCTGGGGAGGATTAAGATCTTTCCATCTATACAGAATGGTTGAATAACAAGTAAAAAGAGATATTGCTACAAATATTTGAAGGAGGCAATCAGCAAAGAAAAAAGCTTTTTCATTTAGGTACTGCAAAGGTAATTAAAGAAGAACTATAGCAAGAGAAACAGATTAGATCTACAGCACAAAGAAGGCTAGGAGAGAGAAATACGTCTTTAATATAGACTTCAAGCTTCAGTTATAACCAGTGGGATTCTGTTGCAAGTGTAGAAATAAGAGCAAAAAGCAGTGCCATCTTGGAGTGGAAGAGAGATGGTGGTAAAGAGCAAATAGCGGGTGCAGGGCTTCAAGGCTGTGCACCAAGCATCTGCATTGTTGCTCTGTGAATCAAACCATGCACATTTGATTAGCTACAATCAGTGTTTAAGTAAAATAGATAGTGTAGTCTGAATTATTAATGTAAACTGTGCCTTATTTTGCCTGCCAGTTAACAAAGGTTAAAGGGACATAAGCTTAAAGTTGCATTTACCTAAAAGGTTGTGGTTATTACAAGTAACTTTTCTCATTGTTATAACTGAAAGACAATTGAAACAACAACAACAGAATCTTGTGAATGTAACAGAGCTTAAATATGTTACCATGATGAGTTAATTCTTTTCACAAAAATAGGGAAAATAATTTTACTTTGGCAGAGAAAGATAGCCATCCCTTTTTTCCCTTCCTAAAATCTCATTAAAGCATGAGGGAATTGCTGTGTTTCAGAATTTTTTACTTGTTCCCCTTCCTGTATGAGATCCACTGCTGAATGAGATTATTCTAGTGACTCACGGGGCGTTTGGACCAGGTTCTTCCCTGGCTACTATCTCCTATGTACTGCCAGGCATTACTGAGCATTGTGGAAAGCAGTCTGAGATATGGTTGGTATGAAAGACACAAGAGAAAATAAGGTTGTTGTATTGTATTAGGATTGCATCACATACAGCTGTGTTTTGTTACTGACTGAGAGGAGTGTGTGATTTATGTATTTTAAAAATCATTTGCAGACCTCAAAGAATAAAGCCAACCTAACACTGAAGTTATTATTGTAATTTAATTATCTCCATTTGATATTCCTATTTATAACTTAAGATCACAAAATACATGCAGTCTGCAAAAGCCTAACATGGTATATCTCTGCTAGCATTGTAGTTTGGGCTGTAGCACAGCCTCGCATGTCGCTCAGAGAAGTGAAAAGCATGTCACAAATTAGATTTTCAGCCATGACAAGCCCCTGGGCTGTGGCATGCCTTTATTGAAAAACGTAAGTCTGACATGCCTTTAATTTCACTGAGATGCACATTAAAAATTGTATAATACTCACATTTTGTATAAGGGTTTATTCTCTCTTACTGTTAGCATTTGTGATATTGTAAAACAGTTCCACAAAGAGAGATTACTAAACATTAACTCTCTATGGGAAATGTTTCTTTCACTTGGATACAACCTATCTTGAAAAATAAAGAACTTACTCTTTTAAGACTTGATTCAATACAGCCCTTTATCAGTCCATTTGGAATACACATGCTTAATATTCAGTGTGCCCTTAAGCACTTCACTTAATCAGAGTCTAAGAGAAAGACCAGTATAAACACTTTGAAAGCCTCAGGGAAAATATTTTTCAGAAATAAAATATGAAATTCAGCTATTCTGCCTCCAATATGTTTAAGTATCTGTATTAAGAAGTAGAGAAAGAATATTCTACAGTTTTTAAACAGTTGGTTACATATTACATGTTCCCTTGATTTACAGTGGAGAAATATGCAGTTTGACTCTTGTAAATGGGCAATAGTTAGGATCTTCCATCTTTATTTTATAATTTTTATGGAGTTCTTTCTAACACTGCTCTTTTTTAGCCTTCATCATTGGGTGAGCCTTTGACCAATTTACCAATTCATCACAATGCTTATCTAAAATACCCTGAGTGTATAAGGCAGATAATATGATTATCAGGACATACATAAAGTGCATCATCCACTTTCCTGTGGAAATACTCTACAAATTTATTTCAATCAGAAATACAATACAGCATGCTTGTGTTTAAATACATACTAAATAATAAGTTACACAAGAAAATCAATATTCTAGGTGCTTAGCTGCATCTTTACTTGCCTGAACATTTTTAACAGCTGACATTTACTCACTGATGCACCATGCAAATATAGAAATCTAAAATGCCCAGATCTTAAAAACCCCAAATCCCCAAATATAAAAACCAGATCTGAAAAGAAATAATTGGCGAGGTAGTTACAACATTTTCCTTCCTTTCTTCCTTCCATGTATATGCTATTTGCAGTACCAGCTACAGAAATTTATGAGCTCAATGACTCAGATGCCACTACTTGGGTTTTAAGGGAAAGTATACTTAATATTCATGATCCATAACACTTATCCAAATGTTTTCTGAACCACATCTACAGGGACTTCTGTTCCCTCTGCCACAGCTTTTCCTGCAGCCCAGGAGCAGCTGGGATGAGTGCCAGAAGTGCTCTGGACCAGGTTCCCTCCCCTCCCTCCCAGGTTATGGGTTGCCTCAAAGAGGGGAAATGGCCCCTGCTGTGTCCCTTGGGACTTTACAGCTGTGTTATGGAAAATATACCTAATGCAGAGAAAAAACTTAATTTGGTCTACTGCACTGTTAGGAAACAGCCACTAAAGGATGTCTTTCTTCCCATAAACTTGCACTTTAGTTTTTGCAAGAGGGAAAACGACACTAACACGCACAGGTCTGAAACATGAGTCTGAAAAACTGAGCACTGAATCTTTTCTAGAATATTAATTGTGGCCCTTTGACCTCTATAAAATAACCTGCATCTTCAACATGGAAACTAACAGAAAACATGATTTGGATACACAGAGATCCAAATTTCCACAGCACCATAGTCTTTGCATTCAAAGAATAGGCTATGGGATAAATCCCATTAAAATGAGTAGCTTTAAAATCACACAAAAATTTACAAATCAATAAACAACTTCAGAGTTTATAATGGAAAGATCCTTACAATAGTTTTGTGATGCCGCTGAGGTCTACACACAACTCACAACGATCACTGTGTTACCCAGTACTTAATGCTGTGTTGGTTTGTTTTGCACTCATCCAAAGGGACCAGTAAACAATTATTCCTCAGCCGTACATGTAGCTTGACTGATTCACTTCTAGATGCAATTTAACTGATCTATGTGTTCTTACCTGAGGCAATTTATATTTTTAATCCCCTATCAAATTTTGTGGTGTCATAATTGCTTTTTTTAAACTTTTGCCTTGCTTCTATATCAATGAAATGGTCACAATGGAGAGGTAACTGTGTAGCCAGACACCAGGAAAAGGTTTTCATTTTAAAAAAAAAAAAAAAGGAAATTAACTGACAAGATAGGTATTTTGAGTCTCAAATGCCAAGCTTCACGGTCATTCATAACAAAAGCACCAGTAACAAAATTTCTGAGATGTGACTGAGATCTTAGAAAACTCAATGTTAAGAAAATCTAACCCTTCCAATTAGAAACTATCATTGCAGCCTTTTTTGGAGATGCTCACATGCTTCTCTGGTATGCAGCAAACATCTGAGTTCAGCAGAACAAGAGCCTCTGGGCTGCAGAAGTTTACCTCTGTCTCACAGAATTCACATTCAGCTGAGACATGCACTTCTCATCACTGTAACTTCTTCTCCCCTTTGTAACGCCTGAAGAACATTTTAACTCCTGAAGAACATTTTAACTGAAGTAGCTCAACATGAACATGCGGAGGCTGTAGCCCCACAGTCACCAGGCAGATGCAGCACCATGACCACACTGCATCAGAAAGGAAGTCGAGCAGCGGCACAGAGGACTAGAAAGCCAGGTGAGGCAAGACCTTCAGTTCCTGAGACTCCACAAATGATTCAACAAGAATTTCCTCCTAGAGGCACTGCGTGGAGCAGGGCCCTGTCCTTCATCGATGGTGGCTGAGGGAGGGAAAGAAAATTGCCAGGCTCTCTGCTGCTCTCTCTCACTCCTGGGACAATATTCTTCCCAGTCTCTAGCTGTGTTTTTTAGCTCTGTATATTTTGCGGCACTCATAATGATGATGGCTTATGCACAACATCATACTAATTACATGATCAAACACAACTGAACCACTGTCTAATTCAGCAGCTAGAATGAATGAGGCAGAATTGAAATTGCACAGGCAGAAGAATTTCACCAGAATTTTTTGGGGCACAATTTACAAGGTATAAAAGGGATAGAATTTACAAGGTATAAAATAATCCATAACTGTGCTTTTAAAAGTTTTCCAATTAAAGAGCTGGCCCCTATACAGCTAATTTATATCTACTGATAATAGATTTGACAAAAAAAGTATGTCAATCTATCATAAATGGAAAACCACTACAGTTTTTGCTGATTTTGAAATACAGTATATGTCCAATTCTTTCATCAAATCATTCTCTATAATCTCTTGATTTGTGTTGATCTACTCTGGAAAATTCCTCAATTTGTCAATATTACAGTCACATTCAGAATTTTACACGTCACCATGCAGCATGTAGAGCGTTCGCTGTAGTGGCGAGGAAACGTCAGCCCTGGACAGCTTTATTTACATGATCTGCGATATTGTTTAATCATAAGTTCACTCTTTGGATTTAAGTTATGTTGTTTTGGTTAGAGCTGTGTTGTTTTAATCTAAATTACCTGTTATTACACCTACTGATACTACATGAGTGGCACAACACAGAAACTGTGCAGGTTATGCTCAGGGTGAAGGGTCACTCAACAAAAAAGTCTTGATCACACATAAGCGAGAGAGCTGGGTACAGCTCTGCTTATCTTAGTTGCATACACAAGATTTAACATTGTCAAAGCAGTTCTTGGACAAGAGGCAGAAAGACTTGTTGGGAGAGACAATAAGGTTTCATGAAGCTTTGGCTAGATGATGGAGGCTGGATATGTAGATATACAGATATATAGATACTCTTGAAAGTACCAACCACACAGAGATATGTGAACTTCTCTTTAGCCCATGCTCTAAAAGAATAATCTGATTCCTGACAGTGGTTAGTGGGCATGGTTATAATTTTGGTGCATTCGAGGTCATTAAAAAAATCACAGAACTGCGAAAATTATTGTCACACAGAAATATTCAACAAATGAAGCATGATGGGTCCTAGATTTGACTAAAACTGTTTATAACAAAATGAGAGAACAGCCTACTTCCTGTCCAGTGTTTTGGGTTCGTACGCTGACAACCTCAGCTGTCGTTATGGACCAGACATAAAGCGGGTGATCATGCAGAAGGCAGAATCCTGGGATTATTTTTCTAAAACTTATAGAACTGAAATACTCACCAATTGTTCAAATGAGGAGGTTGGGGAAAAAAAGAACTAAAAAGGCAGCCCACTTTAGTTTCCAAACTGCTGCCTTTGGCTGCTGCCTGTTTTACTACGGCAGCTCTGAAGCTGGGGCTCAGCACAAGTAGAGCATGCTGTCCTAGACTGAAGGGGCTCCAGCAAGGGCCTTGCTGCAGTTTCTGCCTCCTCACCTTCCACGAGTTTCTTCATGTGAAGAACTCCAAGGGGGAAGTCCTACCATACCATATGCTCTACTGAAGTGCAAGATCTTTGTTGTGTTATGAAATCTTAAAAAAGAACACTATCTTAATATTGCTCTAACAGAGGCCATATATTTCAAAAACCATCCTCATCACCAGCAACTGTTGAGGCAACAACCTGCTATGAGAAGACAGTGGGAAGAAGAGCAGAAGGTAACAAATACAGAAGTCCCAAAGCCAATTCCAAAAATACTAGAAAACTATTTGAAAAAGTACTGTGCATTTGTCTACAATAAATGCCATTATAATACTTTAATTTTCATGTGTTTCACTAAAATGCTTGCAGGCTCCAAGAATCCTATTTGCAACTGGAGCACCTCTCCAAGGAAGAAAACTAGTTCATCATAGAAATCATGACTGCCAGAAAAGAGGAGCAGTGATGTATGAAAATATAATCCATTGAACATCAGACCTGACAATCTCAGAGCATCTCCAGGCTAAGTCAGCTAATAACACCATTTTTAACATTACAGGTGGATTCACATTCAGCAAAATGCTATATTCAGGTTAAGGAACATTTTTGCCTTGAGCTGTCATAAAGATTAACAACAGCAGAGAGTATGTTAATTGGTGAAGCCAAAATCTCAGAAGTACTGCAGTATGAACAGAGAATTAAAATACAGTTTTAAATGTTTAATTTTTTTTGCTGGCCAGAAAGTAAAAATGTCACATTGCAAAATATTCCCGAAGGGACAACTTTGCTCTTAGGTGCACACAAAAATTCCCATCAGGCTAAATTCTAATTCTTGTAATATCAATGTGGGTCACTTTCACTGAAGACTAAAAAGACTTCTTTTAAAAGCTTTTGAAAATTGTCCACTGATGGGGTAACCTAGATGAAAACAGAACATAAATTAAAGTTTGCCATGCAAATATTCAGCAATGGAGAGAAATAGCCCAATTAACCTAAATCAACAGATCTTTGTAAATGTGACACAAAAATTATCAGAAAATGCATTTTTCTATTTCTTTTCTTAAAGTATCCAAATCAGTGATGTAAAGGATAAAAATAAACAGGTTAGAACTAATGTTATACTTCATAATTTATTTCCTAAATGAACCTGCTTTAAGATTTTGGCATTTTTAGAAATATATTTATCATTTATGTGCTTTAATCATTCTCTAACCTCCCAATACTTAATATAAAGCAAAACAGATGTTGAGAAGACTTTAGAGTAGTATGATAACAGCTCTTCAAAGAACAGTAGAAAAAATATTAAGATTCCCACAAATGAATAGACTTCCTATTGCTTCAACCTTCATAACATTATCTGTACCCTCTCTAAGATTTCTCCTTTATCTTTTTTCCATATCACTATTTCATATTCACAAATATCTGATACCCAGTTAAGAATTACACTGTTGTGCCAAAAGAATATATATAATGAGCACAACTGATCACTAAAATATTCAGCATTTCTTTGATTTACATGATCTGCATTAGAAGTTGCAGCCTTTTATAGGCATCAGTAGATGTTACTTTTCAAATTGCTATACTCCACCACATTATTTCAATCGCTCACAGTTATTTGACATCTGAGTCATGTAATTCCACATAGTACTCTATCTAGAGGCATTCTCCAAATGTGCTTGAACAAGCTCTTGTGTCTAATCATTCATTACTAACTTACAGCACTACAACTGATCAGCACTCTTAAAATGTATTCATTAATTCTAGAAAGCATTTCAGAAGAATTTTTTTCTAAATTTTCTGTGAGCAAAAAGGATTTTAGAATTACATTTTGAGTTATATTCACAAATTATTTATTAAAGCAGTTTGCTACGTAAGGACCTCCCCCTGCTCATGATGAAGTTAAAAGAGATTTTCCACTGATGGAAACAGGAACTGGATCAAACCAGTAAAATCTTACTATACTTTGCCTGTACAGTGAAATAATAAAATGCAATGTCTAATAAAAGAAGTGAGAACAATAATACTAAAATTTTGCATCTTTATGGCATTTATTGTCCTAGAAGAGTCCCGGTGTAAAGCTAGTAAATAACAACTTCCTTGTCCGTCTGAAATCTCAGTGAGAGTTTTAGGTACACGGAGTGGAATTACCAGAGCTGGAACGATCCCAAGGCGGCAGGGCTAACATCTGTTCCCATGGAAAATAAAACAAGAACTATAATACCCTCCAGCACTCAGGAATTCAGTTTTAAATGATTTCTAAAATATGTTATCTCTAAAATCATAGTGTTTTTTAACTCTAGAGTCATGACTGAAAGGCATTCACATCTCAAACTTTAAGCTAACTCAGGTACTTCTGCAGTGCTCTCTTCTAGGACGGAAGGGAGATAAATCAGAGGTAGGTCTGAGGAAAGAGTTTGCAGACTGAGGCTGATGCAGGATAACTAATCTTGCTGCTCCAGCCACTGAGCATACCAAGAGAATATGCTGCAACTGAAGGCTGTACTACGTTTGGTGAATTTAATCCCCAAGCCACTGGGCAGCTGAGGGCTTGGAAGTATCCATGGAAGATGTCTTTGCTTGTCATTTCAAATGGAGACATAGTAGATAGAAGCAGTGGCATCCCTAAATTTGCCATACATCTTCTTTTCTTCTCTTAGCGACACAAATGCAGGAATAACTATATCACTGAAAAATACTGTTACTCTGGAAGGTCTGCAATTCATAGATTTTTGCCTATACGTCATTGCATCATCTGCAAAAGCTCACCTGGAAGCATGGTTCAGCTGTGCCTCTGCCAGCTTGTACTTGTGTGATTCACACACCATCATCTGCCAGGTAACCATAAAAGAGCCTAGCTGGCTCTTCAGGACCATCATGCTCCATCTAGTAAACACTTACATGGCCCATCTAGTAAACACATGGCCCATACATATATGTCTATATCTGGACATATTTCTATGGAATGAATATAAACTGTTAGTGATCTGCTCTTCAACAAGGACAGTAAAATCAGTTTCAAGAAAAGCACAGTCAGGTGAGAAGATGTTCATTAAACTCTACGCACTATTAAACAAATCAGAACAAGTATAAGAGGCCCTGGAGACTGGAAACTCAGAACTGCTCAGTGACACGGATTATATGAAAGCCTTCCAGGAAATCTTTTCCTTTCCCATTATATTGTCCTAAATACACCTTTTCCTGCAGTCTTCCTTTCCAGACTCGTTGTTAAAAAAAGATGTGTGTGGGGGTAGGGACATAGATATGGATTGAATTCCTCTCTCAGGGCCTCCCCATCCAGAACCCAGACCCTGCTGACTTCATCCGTCCTCTCTGCACTCAAGACATTTCTCTCTTGGGGAAGGAACAGCCTTCCTTTACAGGCAATAATACTTGAAAGGGGCTTGAAATAATTTTAACCTGCACTATGTAATCATAGCATTCAAGACAATTGTTTGCTAGGCTACTGTATCAATTGACACATTATGTGCTACCACAGCTACCAAGAACTGCATCAGGTCCCAGGGCAATTAAAGCACCTAAGATTTTCCTTTCTCCATCATGCTTCACTTTCGTTCTGCGCCTCCTTTAACAGCAAAGTTCTAGTCCTTCCTTTGGAGGTTATGGCTGCAGTTTCAGTGAGAGAAATGGCTAAATTTCACAAACAGAAAATTAGAAAATTGCCACATTGCCAAATTGCCAACAACACACGCCTTGCACCATATTTTCCATTTTGGATTATAATTGCAGGAGAGACTGTCAAAACAGTTCTTATAGCATATATTGCAAATCCTTAACTCTTTTCCACAGGCTTGTATATGGAGAACAGAGACATGTTGTGCATATTCTCCTGCTGATATGGGATCATCACCAGAGATCCACACTGATGCATCATCTGCCTTTGATCGTAAGATACTGACATGGTTTGAAGCCCCGGTATATGTGGATGGAGCTACTCCAGGTTTTCTATTATTTTTCAGAGATGATATTTCATTGGTACACTTACCACAAGAGGGTCACTTCTCTGTGAGTGTCTGTAAGATTTTATCCTACCACCCTTTTTCAATAGGCATATGAACAACATTTCCTGTCTTTTGTCAAAAAGAACTCGGTGAAGCGAGGCACAGGACTTTACCACAAAGAAAGAAGGTACATAATATTTTTCCTTCTTTTTCTACTACATGCTGGAGGGGTGGCAAAGGAACACCTTACCTGCCTAGTACTTCTGTCTAAATAGAACACAAAAGGCCACGTAACCATCAGGAAAAACAATTTCCTACTTATGCAAGAGATACCAGAACCCATAGTTCCTATGTTGCTTGTCCAGCATGTATAGATTGTCCTCTCTTTCAGTATCTTTTTTTTTTTTTTTCAAATGGCCCTCTATACCAACCTCAGATAAAACCAACTGACAGAGGAAGAAACTGTTTTGAAAATTCTCTTTAAAACCACTGATACCCTTTCCCAGTTTAACTGCTGATATGGAGCAGGACGGAGCTTCCAAACTTGGTAAATTTTATTTTTTCTTTACTCTTTCATCATTCGACTTCAAAGAATACAGAAAAGAAAAGTAGAATAAGAGAAAACAAAACCAAAAAAGATAAAACAAAGGTGGATTGGAAGCAGGCAGCTACAAAAATAAAGCACACTTCAGAAAAAACAGGGTGGTGGAACTACTGAAATGTGCTTTGTTTCTTCAGAAGCTTGAAGAACTGTCCTGTGAAGCACAAACCTGCACCACCACTTAGCCAACACAATCACCTTCACTAGAGCTTTGTCTCTTTAGTATTTGTAGGGTCTTCCACTCTTTGTACCCAAAGTAGCAACAAAGCAGCTTCTAGGGTGTATTATGTATTATGTTAAACACTGGCTAGATACAGACAAAATTAAATGTAGAGCAGAGGAAGCTAAGACATGTTAGCCAGATCTTAGAAAAATGTTTCACTAGCTTTTCTGTAAATGTATGTTGTTCATTTATTTTCATCAAATATCCACCTATTAGAATGACAGATGCAGTAATAAGTGTTCTACAACTTTAGACTAAAGCCTTTTTTATTTGCCACCTACTATATCTATTAAATCATCAGCTGCTGATTAGCTTGAGGGCTAATCTTGATATGTCACAGTTAATTTCAGTTCTCACTTTAAAAAGTTAGTATTTCCTTCTGTATGCAGTTTTACATTGTTGGCAGATGAAAACATTTGAACTGAATTTTCCTAATGAGCAAACATTATTCATGACCCTATGCAAACTTGCTGATGGCTTTAGCATCTCGCTATTTTGAGGAGTCTCCTCAATGAATTGGCCATAAAGAGAGCAAAGTATTTCACCAACCCACAGTACTGCTCTCAGTTGCTCATCTGTTTTGGATAGTCAGGAGGGAGTAAGGAAGTAAGAGATTCACCATGTTTATCTCCACTCAGGGAAGCTCAGATTCAAGGTTCAGGAAAACCAAAAAGAGAGGTAGGAGGTCTTGCACACAGCCAGACCCCAAGTATTTTTCTTTCTTGTGCTACACAAGAAACCCTGTAACAGGAAACAAGTTCTGAAAAATCAAAAGGAAACACAAGGCATTAAGTTCAGAGTAGTTCACATTCATAACCCTTGGGGTCAGGTGTGGAAAAAACTGAGATCTGCCGACAGTCAGGTGAGGTTGTGAGCACATGCATGGATGTGCATACATATATACATAAATATAGTTTCCTGACTACACATTTTGCTAGCTTATTGAACTCCCTCAGATCACCCAATTATGGATGATGGCCAAATGAAAATTTTCAAGTGCCCAAAATTAAGACCAAGCCAAATTCGATGAAACATTCAAAAGCATTTCTCAGGAACAGATGTCTTTATAGTGTTAGGTATTCCACTGCACACTAAACCTCCACCCCCAACCCCCTTTATAAAATTAGGTGTACTTTAAAAGCACTATTCTAGATTAACAAGAAGCTACTTTATTTAAATTTCTGCCCTCCCCCCAATACTTTTACTATCTGCCCTACCTCAGCCATGCCAACAAAGAAAATCTGACTCCAGGTATAAATAGCTCTTGAGACTTAATTCAAAACTGTTCATGCAAAATTAACCTCACTGATCAATGCCATTACAGAAATGTTTGTTAGACACCCATATTAAGCATAAGTTCACTCTGCTAAAGTCCACACTAATTCCATCTGATTCTCTGCCAAAAACTGACGTATTCCTTAATTTAACAGTCTTAGGGTATGTTATTTTTCCAGAATGACATGAAATAAATAGTTTTTCCCTGTTCCTATTCTGATTGGAACACGTCCTATATTTCTGAGATTCCTGTACAGCACAGTGGTTACTGAAGCCTGGAAAGTGGAAGCAAGCTGCTAAAATCAATCTTCAGAAATAATCAGCATCAAAATACAAAATGAACTTCATATCAATAAGCAGTTTTCCAGTTATGAAACATGACTGAATCCATTCAAATGCAGGATGCCAGGGACAGACTTGAAAGTTATTTCATGGCTGTGGTTTCAACTCTGCAACAGCTACTGTGATGGAATTTTATCGTACTGTGCTAGAGTCTCTGGCTGACATAAAAGGAAAGACAACACTGTATTTAATTTTCTCTCTCCTCCACTGTAATTCTTTTTCCATTAAACACAAATAATAGAAGGCCATGGGATGAAAAATAAATTAACAATTCTAAAGCCTGATTTATACTCACAGATAATAGCAATAAACTCAAGTAACAGAATACCCTACTGCAACAGTTACAGGACTTCAAGCATAAACCAGGGAGAATGCTTGACATTCATGACAAATTCATGACACCACATCAGTGACAAAAGTGAAGTGATTAGAAAATTAGAGGAAAGAATTTTTTAAAATAATGTCATGTTTTGCATAAAAAATAAATTAGAAATTGTCTCCAACACTTGTTGCATTTTTCCCACCACGCTACCCCATGGAACCATTACAAACTTTTACCATACTGAGAACAAATGTGGTATTTAATATCTTTCCAAGTACAACCAACATCTTTTTGCTAGCAAATATAAATGTTGCTGTAGTTGTAAAGTACTATGTAACCATCCATAGTCTTTACAAAGAGGAAAAAAAAAAGGGAAAAAAAGACTAAAACAAAATCCTTCTATTTTCTAGATGGATTTTGATTCAGTATGCACTAAATATGACTCAGTATTCTGAGAAGACAGCACTAATTCTTCACTAATTATCAAGCCTACAAGTTATACTATTGTAGTATTACACAAATAAGTTAGATCTTTCTTCTTTTTTTTTATCCTTTAGGCAAACAATCTTGCTTTAGGAGAATTATTCTAGCTCTGTGGAAAATTCTCTTCGGCTTTCACACATACATGAAGGGCATGTTATAGGTAGTATGCTACAAACTGCTGTATAATTGAAAATCAGATATATAGGTATGCCAGATATATATTTTGTTTCCCATCATTTTGTCACTCTGTACTGATTCAAAGTAGTAACACTTCAACAGAGACCTAAGCAGATTCTCCAACTCTAAATTACCTCCAGTGGCTCTATCAACTACATAAGGGGACTCCTCAGACATCTAAACTGTGTCAAAATAAATTGTGTGAGTACTTTTTTTCTTATCTTTCATTTTCTGACACTTAGGTTATCAGTAAGAATGTGTACTATTTGCGAAGAGGGATATAGGCAAGGAAACAGGCATCTGGCAGTTTATAAATCATTAGGGTGGCAGGGTTGTATTCAGTTTACAAAACTGGCTTGATCTGGATCAAGAAAAGTGGAAAAAATTGTCCAAAATCCTTTAAGAGATTTTTTTTTCTCAATAATTTTCCCATTAAAAAATAAGTAAGTGCTCTGATAAGCAAGGAATTAGAAAAATGTAAACCATAAAAGCCTGGCTAGTCCCAAATTAAAAGGACTCCTATCCTAAATGCTGGTCGTTGCAGATTGATCATTCTAATGCCTTACTAGGATCACACAATGCCTTACTCGATTTGAAAAGAGCCAACATCAGGGGATCTGAATGCAGAATTTGGACATTCAGATTAACAAAACTGTAGGAACATCCCTGCAGGTCTTTTGTTCATTTGTATTGCATTTCTCATCACAAAGTACTTTTGTACCTGTAAAACAGTATTCATTTTAGCTTTGAAAAAGTGTAGCAGATAACTATATTACTGTTTTCTGATAAAACACCAAATATATGTTTCCTTGCTCTATATTCAAAATACATGAGAAAAGTATATGATAATCAACATGGTTATAAGTCAGATAAGCGTGAAGGAAAAGTAACAGAAGGAACCATTTTGCTAAGAGGAAAAAAAAAATCCAGAAAAAGAGAAGAACCTTCAGGAACGTTTAAGGAATAGCTATAATTTTCTTTCCAATAGATTTCTGACAGTAGAATTAGAATAAGTAACATCTATATACTGAGTTTCTGGTGCACAAAAAGAGGATTAGTCCTGTCAAGTCTTTGGGCTATAGACTAAACTGTTTTCTAAATGTTATCTCCTAGGAAAAAAAAAGGTCAGGAAAAAAAAACAGAAAACTGAAAGAATTATATTCTGTATAATCAGGAACTAGCACACTTCATTCCCAGCAAGTCTTTTCAAAATCATTTAAACAATTCCACAAAACCCACCACTCAACAGTGATTATATTTTTTGTGGTTTACTATAAATAATTTCAAAGAAAATGAAAACTGGGTAAAGGGATTTATTATTTATGACATGACAATGTTTCTGATATTATCTTCACAGAAAGCATAAAGACACCACTTCTTAATAGATTTTGCATTTTTAGATTCTTGTCTACAGCTTCTTTCTACCTTCTCCTCTTACCTAATATTTAACAACATATTTTACTATATCATTGGATGAGTTTTTGAAGATTGATCAGATTTAGTCCTTCCTTTTATTTCTTCTTTTTTCAGAAACTCATTTAATATTTGGCATAGATACTCCAGAATAAATGAATGTCCCTTTCCTGTTTAGAATAAGTTTTTAAAAATAAATTGTAAAAATTTTATACTAAAATACTTCTTCTGGAAAAAAGTATTAAAATGAGATCTGGCACTCCAAGACCTAAAACTTATGTTCCAGTGAAAGTTTTAAATTAGGTCACAAATGACAGCAATTTATTAGACTGAAGAATAAAAAGTTTAAAAATATTTCTGGTAAAAATCAATCTGTTCCTTCAACTTTCTGAACATTTCAATGCAAAACTTTTAATATCTGCTATAAAACTCTTCTTCTTCACACTGTCTGGAAAAACTTGAGTGTTGTTTATTCTAATTATATCCTAAGAAAGTGTAGCTGCTATAGATTTTCTTCTCTCCATATCCTTCTGATTAAAATGTTTTTGTGAATGTATTACAGGAACAAGAAGCATGATCCTCGCAAATACCAGATTTGGGCTGTGCATTGTCACGATAACTTGGTAGACCAATCTTAAAGAGAAACATTTTACAAAGTGCCTCAGACAAGTACTACATGCAGTGAATAATCATGCAGTAATTTCTTTAAAAACCATGATACCTGAGGGAATAAAGTAAACACGGCTGAATATGGTTGGTGAAACTTTGATTCATTCCCTCCCTAAAGGGATGCAGTTCATATGTGAGGTTTTGCTGGTGTCTCTGAAACTAATAAAAAAGAGCCTTCTTCATCTTAGAGGTTTGGGGTTTTTTTGGGGGGGAGAGCAGTGAAGGGCAATTAAGCAGTCCTAATGAAATCTATCAATTTTAATATAATCGGCTGTCAAGACTAAACAGCAGGCAAAAAAACTAAGATGGGGAAAGAAAAAATAAGGAACTACATATCAATACACAATTTCAACCACATCGAGAGATACTGTACTTGGAATAACTCAGGACAGAGATGTCCGAGTCCCTGCAGAGTCTGGTTCATAGCTGCTACGAACTGAAAGTTTTATCAAAGAACCAGTTCTGCTATGGATGCAATGGGATACCCCATAACAGCATAATTCTTTTACTGAAGACTTCAGTCAAATTCAGTGTAAAAAGAAAGCAAAATTCATATTGTACAGGCAACTAGATTCTAGTATTGTCTTGCCATATGATTGTTTTTTACTTACAAATCCTAAATTAGTTTCAATTGTACTGTGATACAAAACATAGGCTTCTTCAGCAATTAGCAAGGACATCAAAAAGTTGAGCCTGCACTCATTGTTCATGTCTATATGTAGGCATTTCCTCCTTGAACCAATTTGTGACATGTATGACAACCTTAATTCTGCTACATCAATGTGTTTTGAAGTTAACTGATATCCAAGACAATTTAAATTAACCTGGGGACAGAATCTGACAAGCTACTGCACAGTGGCAGAACTGTTGCCAACCTTCTGCATGCTCTTGCTGCAAGGAAGTGCCTAAAAGCACTCCCTCTGTGCACTGCTGAAATAGACACTTTTTCGACAATCTGATTTCCTTTTCTAGTCATGTTGCAGCCCAAGTACACTGCTTAATGAAGTGTGTTCCAGTAGGTTTCTCATTTGCTACTATCAGAAACTGTGAAGACCATTCTCCCCAAAATGGAGTCCGCTTATCTGTCTTGGTGAAGGAGTATGGCTCTGCACGCCCCTGAACACATATATGCCATTAACTTCTGACTGAAGTTGCCTCAAATACAATGAAGTAATTAAGAAGTTTTAGGGCCACACTCCTATTGCCTGTTTTACTCTGCTAAACACTAGAAGCAACGTCAATAAAAAAAAAATTACTATGAATTTCAATGGTGCAATTGAAAATAAAATGAGGTTATTATTATATGTGACCAGTTCTTCTTAAGTCATAGTCAACATGCTTTGTACTTGACTGTGAAAAAATACAAATTATAAATAAACTTAAATGGCAATTGAAGTATGTTGTAAGAATATCTAGGATGTACAGCACTGGAATTGGAGACATTAGTTTACTATAACGTATTATCAAAAATAAATGATGGAGGGAAACAGGAGGTATTTTCAAATCACATTCCACCTACTCCTCAACTGCTAAAACAGTCACTTAAAAGGTCACTGCAGTTTGCAACACTTGTGGTTCCCTTGAGACCACTCTGAGTTGTTAATTCAGATTACATCCATGCTTAAAAATCTGATAACCAAGGAACTGTACAGTGTCATCCCTTGGCATCAGAAGACAGATGATGAGCAAGAGTCTCAAGGCAACAACATTAATTTTTAAGATAAAGTAGAACTGTGGCAGCTCTGAAGATATAAGAAATACACAACTGTGTTTCTTTTTCAACAGTATTTAAAATTTAATGCTTGCTTCAGCTGCTGACTTAAAATCACAAGCCTCTTCAGCCCCACAAGTATCTGGCTGGGACTTACCGTTACTCCAAAGAAGTTGGTTTCATTCATAGAATCCAGAAAAATTTTGCCAAGTTTGTGATTTGTATAGTTAAAATCTTCAATTTTTTGGTGCTTGTTGGTGGCATTGAGATACTTCATTGCCCGCTGCAGAGTCTTGGCAATGACCCATATTCCATCATAGGCATAACCATGAAATTTGCTGGATTGTCCATCACCGCGCTTAGCATTGTATTCCTTTTCATATTGCTGTGGAGTCTGCAGAGGAGAAAAACTTCAGATTTACTTCAATACTTAATATTTTACAGATATGCGTCCAAACCTACACCTTGAAGCGCACTCTCCAATTTAGAGATGTGCATCACTAATACAGAAAAGACCGCCAAAACAAAAATTAAGGAAGAAACATGTGCTGCCTGACTTACAAGACTGATGGCGACACTGGTTGGGTGACCTAGGAGACAGGGAGGCTGAAAAGCAGTTGTTCGGTTTCCTCTGTATGGAGGATAACCTTGCTTTATTTTGGTTTTGTACAAAAGGCTTCAGTTCAACCAAAGCCACCAGCATATTGGTGAGCCATAATGCTACAACAGAGAATAAGTCTGTATCCCTGCAAATTAGTGGTCTGATTACACTTTATGAGATAATGCAAAACAAGTGACCTTTACTTGAGCAACTATTTGCTTAATGTGAAATTATCTGAGTGGCAATTTGTCTATGTTTTACAAGTTTACTAAACTCTTTATGGTGTGCTATCTTATGATGAGTTGCTTTTTTGTAAAGTTGCCTTTTGTGCTCACTCAGCAAGACATGAAAGACAGATGAAAAAAGATGAAAAGCAGCAAAATCAGCATGTTTATCCATTGGCCAGCGTTTGCATGCATTTGTTCTGTGACAAAATGTTATGTACTTTATGGAAATACCACATATTTACATATTTAAGACAAGCCCCACCCCCTAGTTCTGAGAGGCACAAATCGCCAGTGAAATTAGCCATTTGCAGGATTAGGGTTAAACATAAAAGTTATCTTTTTCTGTGCTCAACTGTTTAACTTGACATTACACAGCATGTGATACTGCAGACTATAATTCAAGCTTTACTGTACATTTAACTGTAATGTTCATGCAGGGGGAACAGGAGAGATTTGAGGCAAGGGACTTTACTGCTTCCGTACCCTGTAGAGGATTGGAATTGATTTCTAAATATTCAAAAATTGCAAACCAGTGGAAAGATGAGAATAATGATGATGACCGCCAGCTCTCTTTGCAGAAGAACCCTTTAGCTTCACCTCCCTCCTCTGTGCTTTGCTGTGCCAAAACACTGGTGAGACAACTGATTGTGTAATAAAACAATTGGAGGAAAAATACTAACCCTTCCTGATATGGTCTTTATCATTTTTGAGCTGAGAGGCTCAAAATCCACTCCAATATAGCCTTCCATGGCTGCAAGAAGATTTTTGCTGAGACACTGTGAGGAATTAATCCAGGATTCCCACCAAAGGTTTTCATACCACCCTGGAATAATCCACTGGTACTTGCTGCCATACATTTCTTCATCATAAGCCTACAAAGAAAGAAAAGTAGAAAAGCTAATAGACATTGTAATAGACATATTGAACATAAAAGTAATTGTTTTCTGTTCATATTTTTTCCATTATTAATGAAATGGCATAATTGAAGGATACACAAGTATTTTGAACAGTTTAGAATAATTACTTGCTAACAATGAAGACTCCTTTCTTGAAGATTCCTGTCTTTAAAATTCAGGTCACACGAAGAGAATATACTAAAACCTATTTTGCTTTCAATAGACCATTTATTCAAAACCAGAAAAATAAAATACTGGATTCTAAAACTGGGGGAGATAAAGAGGAACACTGGCAGAAAGCAGAGCATTTGCATAAGACATTCTCCATAACACAGCTATTACATGAGAGGTAGGACCACCATGCTAACACGTTTAAACTAAATTATTATCATCCTAATATCATCCTAAAGACCACCTGAAATAGGATAAGGTTAGACAAGAAAACTTGGATCCTAGGCACCATCAAATCACAATGTTGCAAATATGAATTATGACACTGTGCTTAAACAGAGACCACAGGGACATTAAGTAAGCAGTTTCTTATGAGGAGCATGAATCAATAGTAAATTGATAAAGCAAGCAAATTTCAATGATTTCATTTTTTCAGCAAGAAATTCCTTCAGGTGAAATTCTATGTTGTTTGAATACTGAATACAGCCCAATGTACTCCAAGATACTGAGATGATGGTTGTCTCCTTACAATATATAGCAGATACATATAACAGGAAACAGAAATACTTTATTAGTCAGGCACATATGCTGTTGTGCCTAAAAGCTGATCTTTTCATAATAGATATTCTATTTCATTGTGTGGAATAGTGTTCTAGGATAAAATTAGCAAATTTTATCTCAGATGTTTCTCTCAATGTCTTGTAACTAGATATTTTTCTTTTGATATTTCAGTGAGACTCCATTTCAGAACAGCAGGTTTCATGCTTCTTTGGCTCCTAATATAAAAAATACTCAAGATACAAGACATACTTATAAGATAAAAATTCCAATTTTTAGAAATACATGGTGCAACCTTGGAGGTCTTAACTGGAAAACTGCTACATCTTCACAGAAAATGTTACAGAAGGAGGAAATGATGAGAATGCAAATAGGACATATTAATCATTCAGAACATAACCATTTTGAAAAGTATCCCAAAGACCATACCAAAAATCTATCAGAAAAATAAAGATGAATAGCAAAAAATATGAAATAGGACAGCCTCCTAAATACATTAATACCCAAATTAAAATTGAGCTTTAAATCTGTGAAGGCTATTATAATGGTGTCAACTCGGTTCATAAATGTATTGTGCACAAAGCAGATTTGTTTGGCCCCTGGTTGCAGAAGCTTTTGTTCAGCCAAAATCAAATATCATGCATTTGTATACAGTGCTGCTTGAAAGTGCTCCTGTCTGAAACCCAGTGCCTTGCATCTCATATCTTACTTATTCCACAATCCACATAAATTGCTTGTCTTTCTCTCGCTCATTAATTCTACCCTTCCAGAAACACATCTGCTTTTGCCCTCCTGCCCATCTCCACTCCTCCTACAGCTGATGTGAGACCACATCCCAGGTCCCCCTGCGAGGAAAATATCAATCCCATCCTGCAACACTTTCTGATGTCTAAAAGAGTTTCCATTACACAATGAGGTCATTCAAGACCTCTCAGTGATATAGTGTCTTTTATTTGACAGTTTTCAAATCACTGAGGACACAAATTAACACAGAATAGTGCTTTTAGAGAAGGACAATGATCAGTAGTTTCCCCTGCTCTATACAGATTAAAGTATCAAATTGTGTGTTGCAAGAAAGTATTGGCTATGAACTATTCTGAAATTGGAGCTGTTGGAATTTTTCTGTTTGCACTTGAGCCTGTTTCCTGTATAATCTGTAAATGTCCTGGGATATGGGCTGAAAATTAAAAGTTTCAAAATAGCCAGAAATTCCATCCTGGAAACAAGGGATCATTCCCAAGGTTGCACTGAAACTTTCACATTCCTGAAGAATTTAGTTACATGTCTAGATTTTGCTTTAAAAAACAAAACCCAAACACTTTAAGAGCTGCCAACCCTTTATTCGAGATCTGGTGGAATGGTAGGGTTTGAAGGGTAATCTGGGAAAGGCAAAAGAAGGAGGAACAAAATCAGGTCCTCCAAAGCTGAGCACCATGACCGTGCAGTCACTTTTCTAGCGACAGCACAGTTGTTAGTGTTCAGGCATTTCAGTGTTTGGGTTCCAGAAAACTTATTACAAAATAAGGTTTTCTGCCACCATTTCCTCCCTGTTGATTCTTCTAAATGGAGACGATTTTGATGCTTAAAAGATACATTTCCTTGAAATATGCAGATCTTTCCTGAACTGTTTGAATGCACACAGACCACCTCTTACACGTTTTAGTTTCTAAGGGGAAGATTTGTTTGCACACAAGAGTAAGGCAAAGAAAGTTTACAAATGCTTTGTACCATCAGAACAGCATAAAATAGTCATATGTCTTCCCTAATCTTTCCCGTGTGCCCTACCTAGGCTGCAAAGCCCTGAGTTGCTGTCAAGCAGCCAGGAAACTGTCCTGGACATTTTCTGCCCTTGTGAGACTGATCTTTCTTATTTTTTTTTAAACTTTTCATTCTTGTTTGAATCCATAAAGAGATGCTTATTTACAACAAATAAATTTATGTAAGAGATCTTTCTATGTGTAGTAAAAAATTACTAGCAGTTTGTTCAAAAGGGCCTGCAAAAACCTTACCACCACTGAACTTCCATCATATTTCCAACATGACAGCATGGACACATCCTATATCCCACCCCTACAAGAATGCCTGTAGACTTCTGAATTGCGATGAACCTCCATCTGTTTCTCATTAAAAATCAATAGTGCCTTTACTTCCAAAACAGAGACTCACCAGTAAAACTCTATCTGCTCAAGGAGAACAATGTCCAGTGCTTTTGTATCAACCGTGCTGATTAAGCCTGGCTTTAGTAATTATTAAATGTTTACTAAAAAAGACACCTAAAGCTCATGCAGTGACCTATGCATAATAGCCATCTTCTTTAATTGTCTTCAGACAGATAATTGCATCAGCTAGGCATCAGTCTTGATGTGTGCATGGCTATATTGCATTATCTCTATGGCTTAAAGAAAATACGTTGGAAAAATTCCCACTAACAAATTTTAAAAATAAAATTTTCTGCAGAACTGAGGTTTTCATTGGGAAGATGCGATTTCATGTTAATCCAATTTCAAATGAAAAAAAAGATGATGTCTATCCAACACAGTTGACCATTTTGATTGTTGAAGTGTTAAGTTTTGAGCAAAATACCCTAATTTCTATTCCATGAAAAATATCACATTCATCCCACTGAGCTGAAAACAAAGTTAGAAACCTAAGATTTCCCATAGAATTAAAATTGCCAACTGCTTTTGACACTAGTGTTAAATGAATAGCTAAGCTTATTTAAATCACTATAGGAAACACCTGCTAGCATTCACTTTGGCTTGAATTAGTCCTGTCATGTTTTTGAAGTTTGCCACTGAATTAGACTATCTTTTAGTCCATTTATCTTTATGTGATCTGCATCTTTTTTGTGTGTGTGTGTCTAGGGGGAAGGGAGAGGAAATAGCAGGCGAAATGAAAATGAGCATATAAACTCCAATGGATATCCTGAGGAAACCTCACAGCATATGATTGTTGAATCCAGACAGAAAACCAAGGCAGATTTTAAAGATTTTCTCACCTACATAAATCATTAGCAAATAATATTCAGGTTATAACCACAACCAGAAAAAAAAATAAAAATCTTGCACTAGTACAATAGCACCTTCTTTTAACAAACCCAAAGCCTTTCTCTGGCTGACATCAGCCACCCTGCAGAGAATCACAAGTGAAACCTGTCTGAGGATACACCTGGGGAAGGGGGTTAAAAAACTTGACATGTCTAAATTATCATGCCCTTAGACACATAGCTGTAGGAGTGCATGAGTCAACAATATATTTTATGACTAATAACAAGCTTACTGACATATTGTAGTGCATTAATATATAAATGACCCACTTTGAACTACCCTCTCCTGCATTCGGTCTCCTGCTGAAACTCTCATATAAATACATTTATACGAGCCTAAATACATGATCTCTCAGATTACTCCAGGCTCCAGAAAAATCCACCTTATTATTTTTGACACTAATGTACTTTAGAAGGAGCCATCACCCTTTAAACTGCTCTGAGTTACACACGCTTTCGATGTTTGTACCAAACCATTGCTGCAGAAAGCTGCACTGGGTGTTCATGTGAAAGAGACATCCTCCACCTGAAATCCTTCAGACTAGAGCGGTGCAGACAAGAGGACACCCTGCCCTTCTGAGGAGTTCTGGGATTTCTTCAGTGGCCTCACAGGCACATGGTCTTGGAAAAGAATTGTAGAGGAAAGCAACTAGATACTAAGGGCAGTGGCATAAGTGAGGCCAATCTCTTGTCTCACGTTGGTCTGGAAGACAGTTCTGACCGGGACCCCTCAGCGGGGGAAACGCAGCCCAACCACAAGAGACCTGAGGAGGAGCTGGGCTGCAGAAGGACCATTTTTTCTTCCAGGAATGGAAAAACGGGAGATTGTCAATCCAATTTAAATGCTGGAACAAAAAGATCTATATACAAAGACCAATCAGAGATGAGAAGAATGAAAAAGAAAATAATGCCTTCCATTTCCTTTTGGATGCAAACAGATCTTGTTCCTTCCAAATATACTCTACAATCTCCTTTCCAAATTTTGCTGGCAACTGGGACAGCTGCTGAGTAAGAACCAACATGTGGTTGAGGCACATGTAGCACTCAGATTTTTAACTTCTGCCTTTCCTTTCTTTGCTTGGACAGGTCACTTTGTCTCTCTAAGTGACCACTAAAAAACATCCTCTGAAATTTAGATGGCAACATCATTGTTGCTTTTCCATTATGTTTATTGTGTTCTTGGCTCATACAGGATTAATCTGGTTATTTAGACTAAGAATTCAATACCAGTACAAAATTTAGGACACTAAAATCTGCATGTTTGGGATTTATTTTTTTTTTTTGAGCAGGTACAAATAAAGATCACATTTTAATCCTGCTACTTTCAATGACAATCACACTGTGCATGTTTGCAGCACATTCACACACACAAACAAATGGTGAGGATAGGGAATTTTTTGTATGCTGATCTTACTACATTTCTTCTAATTCAAAAAACTTTATTTTTTGCTAACTAAAATTTGCTTTCATGTAAAACGTACAGCAGTCAAAAGTGAATGACAACTGTACAATTAGCAACATTTTGAGTAGCAGAAATTATTAGGGTTGCTTAGTTAGCATGTATAGGAACTGCTTGAATTTCTTATTCTTTCAAAGCAAAACATGCAAAGCCACATACATGCAGACATTACTACCAGAACACAGCTCTTGGACAAGATTCAAATCTTGCAGTTCTTGGTATCTGCTGCTACATATACAAGCATTTCCCTGGATCTGACATGAAGAGAAATGCTCAAACTCAATTGGCATTTAATTCCACTACAGGAAAGCAATAAGAAGAAGCTAACCATGCAGTCCACACCTAAATTCCACTGAAGTCAAGTACAAAGTATTTTCTTGAAATAGAAATGGAGCTAAGCATGTGTAACCTCTCTTGATGATATAAACCTTAACAGAGCTGAACTCCATGAAGAAATGTTTATGCTCAAATGTATTTTTAATTCAAAAGTAACACATTCTTTATTCTGATATGCAATTAAATATATTTACTTACACAGCAGAAAACTTTCACAGCCATTTCCTCATCAAACTGGCCAAGGATTATCCGAACGTCATTACCCTGCAGATTGAATAAAATATGTGGCAGTTAAATACAGTCACAGCCTTTCCAGAAACCATTTCAGCTGGCCATTCAAATTGTGTAGAGAGTTAGCACAGATTACAGCTGCAGACAGCAAAATTAATTCAGAACTATTCAATTTTCTATAAGTTCAAGAACTTGAAATACTGCAAGAGAGAGCAGCTGAGGTGTTTGAAGAGAATGATTAAGCAATAACACTGATAAGAATAAAACTGTAATGTTTATCTTGTCAAATATCACTATTCAATAACACTAAAGTATCAAATATTCTTTTGATCCCTTGCAATATTTCTTTTAAAATTTTGCATATTAAAACCAGCTGAAAATATATGCTTTTCACTGCTTACATGAACTAATGCTGTAAAGATGAGACTGGAGATTTGTAAGTGGGATAAAATGCCTTGATATTATGCCCACTTTAGTAATTTTTAAAGGTTTTACTCATACAACATCCCTACAGTCACTATAAAACATTGTCAATCTCTCCTCTCCTCCTGCCTCCCACCTCCACCCATTAAAAAAAAAAATTAAAAAAAAAATTAAAAAAAAATATCACACTTTAAGAATCTATGACTGAAGTCAAAAGAGATAATTTTACTTTCATACTTAGAAACATATTAAGAAAATATTCCTAAATTCAGGAGCATATGCAGGAAAATATTTCTTCAGGATCTGGGCTAGCTTTTTTCTCATGTGAAAAATTGCTGCTAACATCTATAAAACACAGAACAGATAGCTTTTTATGACTTAATATTACCTTTTATTTCACACAAAAGCTGAGTTCTCAGCAAAAGCTTGAGCAAATCTAATTTTTCACTTCTTTTATAAAACACTTGGTTACAATTACTAATAGCTCTTTCCCTCTCCAAGGAAAAAAGAAACAGATGATTCAGTGTGAATTCCAGTGGCAAAAACCATTTCAGTTTTAATTAAATCAATTTATCAAAGATTTTCAGTTTAGATAATTTCAATGTTTATTTCATGTTCAACAGAAAATATTATGATGGACAGTGCAAAAAGATACTAGAATGCTTCTGCAATAAAATGCATGAACGTAGTATCACTCTTAGCGAGGTTAAAGTTGGAAAGAACGTAATATGCTTTGCTTGTTCTGAACCTGTGCATTTTCACTAAGCCTGCTTCTCTTTATTTTTATATTTAGGCACAGATTGATAAAGTAATGTAAATCTTATTGAAGTGGATTAGATTCTTTTTAAACAAATCTAAGAAGGTCACATGAAACTAAACAAACAAATTACACACATTACAGCAATAGTATTACAGTTTTTGTAAGGACAATAAATAGACTCAGGAATTATGCAGAAAAAAATCCCCTCATCCATTATTTCTATTTTTCACATTTTAAAAATAATTTTGGTCACTCTTGGGACTCTGACTGAATTGCTTGACCTCTCTGAACATAAAAATGCATATTTAGTATTCAAAAAAAGACTAGCAAAGTTTGGTTAAAACATAAATGACACAGCACTCAATTATTAAACTTAAAATTGAATACATTGCGTTTCATTTTATAACATGATGAGAACTAATTTTTAAAAACCAGAACATGTGCAGCCTCATAGTTTTATAGCACCAGAGACTGTAGGCAGGGTGTAGAGAGTAACTTTATAGTGCGTGTGCAGCAACGCTGCCCCATTGGCTATGCAATGATCTTCAAACTGAAGGTGTGGTGCCTGTGGTATGTGGTACCATGCCTTAAGACATTAATTCCACCTGATTATCCCATAAACTAGAGTACATTTCCCACAGTCACTTTGGGTTTTACTGTAAAGCACTACAAGAACTGTATAGTTCATCCTATTTTTTTCCCCAGAAATATCCTATCCCATTTCAATAACATTATTGTCTGCAAGGATTGTCTTATACTAATGTCATTGTGCAATTAGTTTGGCAATAGCACTCAGACCTAAATATTGCACATTCAGACACATGAATATGTGGATCTACAATTCCTTTTGTCTACAGGCACGCAAGGAAACAGGCACTCAAGAAACTCATCTTGAAAATATTTTTCACACAAGGCATAGCAGAGCACCCATTCTAATACTGGCAGTCAATCCTATTTTCAAACATACTCTGCTCTTGTTCAGGCACCCAAGCAAATGGGTGTATGTGCTGATTTGTTTAGCTGCCAGCAGATCCCAGTTCTGAATATTTGACCATCTCAATATCTGACTAAGGGAAGCTGGATTTTCTGTCAGGCAGGAATCTCCACTTCCAGCATGAGATGAGTTTCCAATGCCCGAGCAGGAAATCTGCAAAGTATGAGAACCACATCCAAACCAAATTCTCAAGAATCCCTGATGCTCAACTAGAAAGTTTCATGGCCCAAGTTCAAAGATCAGCTATGGCTCTAGAACTTGACAATCCCTGACATTATATCATCCTTGGGATGTATGATCGAGCCAAGATGCAATACCGAAATGTTCGTTTGCCTAAATTAATGAGTTTCCATGTTAACACATAAATTACTGTTTTTGAAGCACTCAGTACAGTAAAGTGGACATTAACATGTCTGTATTCACTAAAAGATTTGGATGATATCCAACAACAAACTGACTGAAAAAGATCAAAAGAAATGTTCCATTACCACCTATTAAAGCATGTCATGAATCCTCCATTTAAAGTATTATGCCATTGAACACTAAAGCAAAAGAAAGTTGAATTCTGTTTTTTTTCCAAAGACTTAAAGGTTATAACCTTAATAATGTTCTTTTCCATGGTTTTTTATGTGCAATATGCTAGAAAAAGAAGGTTTGTCTGACAGAAATATGAATCCCCAGTTCTCCCCCACGTTTGTCCAGGTGTTAACCCTTTGAGGGGTGGGGAAAATCACAATCCACGTATGCTCAGTACTGGCCTGAGATGGATCCAAAAAGATAATGCTGAGAGTCAGTAAATGCAGTGACTGGAGGTAGGATCCAGTGAGAGAAAAAAGGGCACATGGGAAGGAGAGACAGGCCTGATAAGGAATGTTGGTAATGAGTACTTACACTTTTTAGGCAAAAATGGAGCAAACAGCTGAGGGGGGGTAGCAGTAGGCTTGAGACCAGTATTGAATAAGGAGCTTGGGACGGAGAATTAGGACTTTTTGAGAGTATGGCAAATAGGAAGCTTGACAAATAATTACAGTTAGGACAACTGCAATCTCAGAAAGTAAGCCCAGAAGAAAATGGAACAATAATCTAGACAAAGGTACTCAGAGAGATGAGAAATGAGAGAAGCAGAACATAGCATTGGGTAAGCAAGGAACTTCAGACTCGGATGAAGATCCAGAATGAGACAGGGATGTTGCTGGGTTAAGTGGAGAGTATGGGACCAAAGGGTCAAGCTGACAGTGAATATATGGCTGAATATCTTTTTCTTTGTCCAGCTTCATAAAGTTGCATCATGAAGAACATAATATATAGTTCTAGTTGGTCAGTCATGCATGGGAAATCATAAAAGATTCCTCCCATTTATAACCACATGGATATCAATGCAATGCTGTGAGATGCAGTGCCTGGGGTTTTATGGCTTGCAGTTAAAAAGAGTGGAAAATTCAGTGTGCAATCATGTAACCAAGGAATTGTATGCTAAAACACATGTAAGGAACTAATTTAGGAAAGTCTGTACAATAGCTTTTCCTCTTCCATGCATAACATTTTTACTCTGTGCAATGACGCACTCCTAAGTAAGCCTCTTTCTCTCCAACTCTGTTTTTTGCATCCCCCTCCACATTTTTCCTGAAGAATTGCATTCAAGATGGTAAATAAGCCTAGATCCATTTGATGCCAGGCTTGGGTCCGCTGGCTCTGTCCTGCACAAAAGACACTGAAGCTTCCAATTTCATGCAACTGGACATAGCTCAAATCCCTTGCAGAGATTTTATCTGGATGGATAGTGAAGTCTGCACTGAAGTTTATCAGAGCTGGGTTCATTCCATAGCTTGCGGGTCAGGGTATATGTCCACGTTATAGTCTCATGCAAAGAGATACATCAGACACTTACTGGGGAATAATTTTTTTCCCCCTTCAGTCACACTGTTAACTGACTATCAACCAGTATGATTTTCTGGCAAGGAGGTACTATTCCTTTAAATCAACCCTCATGGGACTGATACAAGTTAACACAGTGCTAACTCTCTTGTAGGGACCAAAGAAGTCACCCACTGGATCCCAGCAAGTGTCAAGTACTCTTTCTTTCTCAAAGAGTTGTAAATTGCTTGCATGGAGCTAAAGCGTATTTGACATAAGAGTTTTTAATTCATGGAACTAGGCAGGTGATCTATGAGATTATTAAAAACATCCCAGGGGGAAGGCAACTCCCAAAACTGCACTTATATAAAAAGACCAATGTTTAGACCATTTGCCAGATGGTGAGCTGTCATATTTACTCTTCTCAGAGATTAGAGTAGCAATATCAGCTTTTAAGCTTTGCCCCTCAGTAAGCAATACGTATGTTCCCATATGGACTAAAGTTCAAAGAAAAAAATGAGGAACAGTTACATTTACCCACAGTTGTGGTGGACTCTCCATAAAAACATATTTTATAAATGAAGACTATAGCACAGCCTCAAAAATTAATTACTCTCTTGCTCCCTTCTTTCTTTCTTATAGGTGAGGATATTATTCATCCACTAACTATAAAGTGTCTTTGGTACTACTGGCAGCTGAGTAGTATAAACGCTGAAGACAGTGAGGATCAAGACATCTAAGATGCTCCACCGAGGGATGAAGAACAACTTGTCTCCTCCCCTGCCATTTCTAACAGCCTCAGATATGAGGCACTCTTTAGCCCTTTCAGAGTTTGAGTGATGCACATTATGCCAGAATAGGCAGCTATTTCTTTTCGGCCTGCAGAGCTTCCCTTCTGTGATCAGATTTTAATCTGTCTCATTTCTAATGAATAACACCACAATGTTGTATTACACAGCTTTCCAGAGAAGGATTGCTACAATATCTGATCTGCCAGGAAAAGTCGATGTCTTGGCAGGCTCTTTATGAAATATCTAAATTGAACAGCTCAGATACTCTGTCATACTCTCTACCGTGTATCTGACAGTCAAGATGTTATCAATAAATCTACTCAAAGCTGGGTAACTTTGTCAATAGAGGTATCCACATGTTCTGCCTTCTAGATGCCTAGATGTCCAGTTGAAGAACTACAGATGAGCCTCTAACCTTAGCTATGGAATTACTGTTGGTGAGGGTGAACTAGAGGATGTCAGCTCCCACCATCATAACACACTGGCAAAACTTGCTGATGTCTGTGTTAGTGTGTGTGTCACTCACCTAGACTGAGGCTGCATCCCAACCTGTTCCTGGCCCACAATTTTAAAATTTCATTAACTTGACTGTTAGAATGAGAGATCGTGTTTGGTCAGCATTCAAAACACCTATTGTATTTGGGAAATCAGGTGGAAATAGTTTAATTGAATTGGAATTCATATATTGCAATTTTTTGTCCTATGTGCAAGATACAAGAAAGTTGGAAGCAGAAGTGTTATTGCTTATACAATTTGCCTGTGCATGCTTAGAATTTTTAAACATTTAAGTTGATGTACAAATGCATATCCTCCAACATCCCTTTCTCTGAACACAAAAATGAGTTTTAAAGATATCCTTAAGCCTAAATTTACTTTCCAACTGTGATTCAAAGAGGCTGGAGTCAATGTAGTAAAAGTTAAGTTGTTGCTGGGAAAAATATAGAACATACATTTCTGCAAATCATACCAGATATTTCTATTTTGTATTGCATAATCATTAATTTCATTAATTTAAACTATGTTTATGAAAAGGAAAGGTATTTTATGTCTATTTTAATCACAAGTACAGTAAACAGATACCAGTTTACCTATGTTAGGTTAACATCTTGAAGAAAGGAATGAACATTTTCAGAATTGGATAGCTAAGCTGTGCCTGACATACGTACCTAAGGACAAGTAACCCTACGCTCCTGTCAAGAATAAGCGACTGTCTAGATAATTGCTTATTTATTGTTGTAGTAATTTGTTTTGAAGAAGAAATCAAGAGTTAACTTTAATATATTGTTTGACAGAGTCTTCTGGTCTTCCCTATAAAACAAACAGTGTGTTGTTGACATACAGGAAGGCTAGAATCTCATTGCTTCTTCTAACCTTCAGCCTAACTATACATGCTTATATGCATTTTTTCTTGTTATTACATCATCCATCGGTTTAAATAGCTCTGCCTTCAGAATTGTTAGTTTTCTGATGCCAGGGGTTAAAGACCTTGTCAAAAGTGTGGACTTTACTGATAACACATACTGGAGTCTTTTCAATCCCAGATAGGAAATGCAAACTGGCTTAGACTGGACAGGCACAAATGGCTTCCTATAAACGTAATCTTTACCTATTTATACTTTAAACATTCAGGCTCACATCTCTAGACTGTGGGAATATAAAGCACACTTAGTTTACCATGCTTCAGACTTTTTCCAGCTAGCTTCAGTAGTGGCCTAGTCTCATACAGTTCGATAGCCTTGCTTTAATTTTAGTTTTTTAATACCATTCAGTTTATTAGGGTTTTTTAAACCTGTTTTACACATATTTAAGTTTCTGCAGGATTGTGGCTTTCATCATCTGTTATACATATTTGATGCCAGCAACGATTTGATCTTCACCGTTTAAAAGTACTTGCTGTTCAACCATTTCTTCATGTTCGTATGCAGTTTAAGATTCATATCTCCTATGTCTAGTTTATTGTTGGTTGCACTTCATGGTAATGCTAAAACATAGTTTTAATTTTATGAGATGCCAGGAACCTAATAAATCATTATAATAAGAGAAGGATGGTAAATTATTCTGCTCTCAAATTTATTTTTCCTTTTTTTTTTTTCCTGTGATTCATATGAAATAATGCAGATGATTATAAGCAAAGAATTCAATCTAAAATGTGTAATGAAGCTAATGGAAAGATGCTCAATGCTTTTGCTACATGATAGTTTACCTTAAAAGGGTTCTGGTTTCAAACCTCATGAGCTTTCACACGTATATCACTAAGACTGGTGCTTTAGGTACAAACATTAAACCAGCAACAACTTGCTTTACTTTGTGTCCTTATCAGGAACTACTACTACTACATATCACTATATGCATGGATATTCACTGACTTAAGCAGGACTAGGCACTCAAAATGCCATTTTTTAACTTTACTATGCAACGGAATGTAGTAGTATATCATTCTTATGCAAATTTTATTAGCCTTCTTCATAGGAAAAAAGATTTAAATCAAATGCCATGATGTAATCATCACTTTGTCTTTATTCCTCAAACAGCAGCACATACCTTAAGCTTCTTTACACTTGTGCAAGGATCATTGGAGAAACTCTCAGTATCTGAAATTTCAACGTCTTCACCATACAGGACTCGAGTCAGATCATTCCTCACCTGTCAGAAGTTGAGAAAAAAGGCAAACTAGTGAACTGAGACTCAGTGAGGAGGAAGCAGATGGACTATATTTATCACTATAATGCCAAGCAAAGATCTCAACGATGATATATGCACCCACATTTTTTTTTCCATTTTGCCTAAAATCTGATCAAGACAGTATTCTTTTACCACCATAATCTACTATCAATGTGTGTGCTACGTGAAGAGCTTTACTATGCGTGAAAAAAAGTTCACAGTGGGCTCCCACTTTACATCATGGGGATGGACATTCTTCTGTATTTCCAGTGCTGTTAAGACCAAAAGCTTTCTTGTAGCCAAAGTGGTGTTTGAGACTGTATAAAGGGAAAAGGCTCATCAAGTAAACTCTTACATGTTCTCAGTGCTGAGGGCTGATTTGAAACCACCATCAGCTGGTCCTAGCATGAATCAGCAGAGCTTAGCTTAGATCAGTTAGGGATTAGTAAAGCCTAATGAACTCCTCTGTGCCCTCCCCCTTTCTTAGAGCATGCATCTTGCTGAATGGGGCAGCAAGTGGTATGGTTTGCTTAAAGATAACACAAGCAACCATCTATCAACAGATTTTCTCACCTGTTTTTTTTACAGTGGCAAGACCCTGTCTTCTTTGAGCTGCCTAATAGCACAAAGAAGCCAGATAACACACAAAGCGATCTGGTTTACAGATTTAGGGTTTTTTTCCATATAACTACTTCAAGGTTTTCTGTCTTAATCGCTGCTGGTTTCCTCCAGCCACATGACTGCAAAAACAGAGTTTTACATTACTATTCCTAATAGATGAGCAAAAATAATTTTAGCTGGAGATAACATGGTTACAGACTGAAATGAAGAGAGCAGCACTCCAATTTTAATTTAATAAAATTATGATCACATTCATTGCTCTGATTGTCTTTTTTATTTGTTTGTTATATCAGAAATAGGAGAAGCAAATCACAGTGTAAAACAGGTATCTCAAATGCAAACAGAGAAAATACAATACATGGAAGAGAAATATATGTGATATTAAACAGGAAAATTTAGAAGTGTATAAATCATATGCAGATACTTTCCAATGACCCTCTCTATGCATTGTTGGAATTACACGTTTTAAATCTCCCTCCTAACTCTCCTTTTCCTTGACCTCCTTTGAGAGAGAAGCACAGTCTATTCAAAATAATCTGAAAATATTTGATATACAGTGACATGGCTAAGTAAAGAAGAGGAAGTGGTATCTGTCCTTCAGGAGTAGGAACTTTGTCATTGGAATTGAAATAACCATAAAATTTATATAATGAGAAGACATTTTATCCATGCAAAAATAAGACCCAGCTATTGCTAAATTTCCTGGGCTGAAAGTCTGTCACACTCATGCCTAAGTACACAGTAAAAGCAAGTGGATGCACTGAGATATGAAAGGTCACACTGAGACTTCTGAGTTCTGCTGGCAGCTTTGCTTTCAAGACAAACTCATCTCTTCAGTAATCCTTCAGCTTTTCTTTAATATATGTTTGTGAGTATCCTCCCAATCTATGCATGTTAGTGGTTCTGCTGGGTGTATTTAATGCTTTTATGTTTACCATGCAACCAAGTTATTTTTTTCCATATGCTGCTTAACTGTTAGATATTAGCACAGTTTTTGGTAAAAAAAGAGGAATATTAAAACTATCTTTGTGCTTTTGCAAATTTCTTCATGACAAAGCAGCATAATCTGGTTTCTGCAATGTAGAAATTGCATTAATTGATCCTCAAACAGCATTCCACCTTTTTGCTGGTCCCTTTAAGTCAGTTTTGCCAAGTTTCTTGGTTGACCAATGAAGTATTTCCCGAAGATCATTACTACACTGGCCGCCTTAATTACTTCTTTCATGGCGTCTGTTTCATCTTATCCATTTTAGCCATGCTTTAAAATTACTAAGACATATTTTTACATTATAACCTTTTACAATGATTAAAACAAGTGGACATATAGGTAATTTTTTAATTAAAAATTATTTTCTTTTACAGAACCAACAATCAGAATGGTCAGTCCACTAAGATTTGAGTTATATCCTTCATGCTTTTGTGATGTTATAATCCATTTTTAAGTGCATTGTGTGAAAATGTATTCACTGACAAAAAATGATCAGTAGTGACTCCTTTTTCTGCTAGTATACTCGTAAAATGAATGATTGATATTTTAGCTCCAGCAATGCCATTAACTGCTTCTTATGATACAAGTCTTTCTCGATACAAAGAGAAATTGCTTTTCTGAGACAAACCATCAGTGGTAATAAAAGAAAATAGACCTCTCTTGATCATAGTTTAGCTAATGTCCAAAATCCTTCTACGTAGTATAAAAGTTCACTAAAACTATCATATGTTACTTAGAAAAAGTAAAATTTTCCTTAGCTAACAGAACTGTACTTTCCAAAGGCATACAACTTGTCATATGCTTCTACCCCATACTGTCCTACCTTCTTCTGTAAAACAAGAAAATTTTTTAGTTGCAGGTTTGCTTTTCTGATATTTTCTTGATTTTTTTCTGGAGCCATTTCTATTCATTCTTTTAATCTCAGAGAGACTAGATTAACATTATTCAGCTGATCTGAGGAGAAAACAGCTGATTCACCAAATACAGTTTAGTCAAATTAGACCATTATTAACAAGGGAAAAATGATAAAAAATACACATTTAATACTATTAAAATAGACTAATACTCATAGATAGGCTTCAGTGGATGGCACAAGGCTGACATTTGATTAGACTTCAGACTGTCTACTGACTTGCTGTGACTCCTTCCCTTCAGAAATTGTTCATGAACTTTGCAATTGAGGTATTCAATTGCATATTATTTTTTTTCTGAGCAACACTTATTTAAATTCAGCCACTGAGAAATTTCTTTGACACCCCCTGCCCCATCTGCTAGAAGTCCACTACTCTGTGGCTTTCAGAGCTCTTAGACTTTTCTTTGAACTACTGATTAACCTCCCAAAAGACACATCTTATTAGATTTGGTTCCAGAGAAGTTAGAAACCTTTTCTCTTCACTGCCACAATCAGATATTGGATGCTTTTCAGATGCATCTGTTGTGGAGATTTTGCCAAAAGAAAGGTGTTTCTTTCCCATTATCACAACAAGATATTAGCAGCTTTATAAGAATTTACAAGGTCTATATTGTTTTTCTAGAAGACTTAATTTTTTTTCCCCTTTCAATGCTATGACCACTAGTCTGACAAATCTCATCTTGTGCCTGGTCTGGGGTATTTCCACTACATTTTCCAGTCTTTGATTCCTATTTCCATATTTTTTGTCACCATCCTCAGGTTCCTTTTTTTCTTTCTAAATATTCTAAATATCTCATAGAATTGAAACTTGTGTTTTTCTTCCTACAAAAGTTCTTTACTTCTTTCAAATAAATTTAACTACAGAATCTTCTGATTTGGATTTGGGTCCAACATCAGAATTCACAAAGCCTCACCTCCAGTTCTAGAGCTGCCAATTCCTGTAGCAAATGTTGCAATTTTGGATTAAATCTGTGAAACTCAGAATACAAAATGCTGCATGTTTTGTTTTAGCAGATGCTTGCAGTCCTGGAAAGCATATCACCAGCAGTACAACAGTTTTAGAGCTCAGTAGTAATTGTTTCATTCCACCAACTCTGAGTAAAGAAAATTGTAAAATACTATACTTCTGCTTCTTTATTGTGTAGAATAGGGTAATTTCAACTGGAGGAAACTGCTGTAGAAAGTTGTAACAGAACTGTATTAAGCTCTGGTGGGGATCTGCAGTTCCTAAGTAAATCTTGCACTGACTTTCAATAGAGAAGTAGTATAATTCCATGTGGTTTTAGTCCCTTGTTAACAAATTAATGAAGGTTGTAGCTCTATGTCTGTTTATATAAATTTTATGCACTTTAAAGACACCAACATTTCATTTTCCCAAAACAGGAATTACCAGACCTGATCAATAGACCTGGGAGGTTTCACAAACCACTGCTTAGAGACCCTAGTTCTTCACTCACAGAAAAAAGAGTGCTTTTACACTGCTCTGTGTACAAAGCTGGATGAAATCAGTATTTCACCATACTACATATCTAATAGATTTATGTGTGGTCAACTTCAAAAATTACTGGGGTGCAAATATGTTTACTCAGCAGCAAGCTCCAAAAAATGAAGGGTTTATATCATGTGTAAGGGATGCATTTGCAGGAAGAAAAGGATGGCCTTTGTGTTTGAGGCAATGGACAGGATACAAGACAACTGTCTTTTATCCCTCATTCTGCCAGAGCTGCTCTATGATACAGCTCATATGACCTAAATAAGATTTTAAAGTTTGCTACCAAGTCTGGCTGTATCTTTTTTCTGTGAAGTGGATGGCAGCAATACTTGCCTACCTCATAGCTGTTGTATCAAATTCAGTGATGTTTGAGAGGCAAACAACAAAGTCCCTGACCCTGCACCTGTGAAGGAAGAAATACAGGGTTTTTGAGGAGCCAAGAACTTGCATTGCCAAGGAAGAAATTAATTTCTTTAATCTCCAGCAAATTGAGAGAGTAGACAGAATGACTAAATGGGCTGTAAAAAAAAAAATTAGTCTAGACAGGACCAAATTACAACACTCTTGTGGTCTCTATCAGGAAGGACGGATTTAGGTTTAAGGAAAGGAAACGAATTTTGGGGAGCGGCACAGGGAAGCTTCTCCCTAAGGAAGGGGGATGTGAGTGCAATAACACAGCCCCGGGACCAGGGACCTCACCAGCCAGCGTCCCAGCGACGGGAGCCGGAGAGGGTCAAGGAAAACAGCCAGTTTCAGCCATGAGGGTAGACCTCCAGGCAAGTTCACGGCAATAAGGCAGGTCCAGGGTAAAGCTGGGAAGTCTATCCATGAGTCAGGGACAGGATCGGGTCTGGGGAGAATAACCAGGGTCAGACACAGTCCTGTGATTGCTGGGCAGGTCCGTACTGACAAGACAGGTCTGAAGACAAGCCAGGAAATGGGTCCAAACCAACAGGGTCCATGCCAGGCATGGCTGTGATGGAGAGAGAGAGACCAGCACTCCCACAGCATCACTGGGGCAGGGACTGATGGTGCTGGGCTGAGCTGAAACAGGGTCCTGGGTTGTGGGCAGGGGCAGCGGGGGAAGCCTTGGGGGGCCTGTCAGGGTCAGAAAGGGCTTTTGGTGCTCTCAGGACCCTGACACTGACTTTCGGTTGTTAGCATGTTTTTTACCTCCTATATGATCTGCGTATGATGATTCTCTGCGTACAAGATATAAATGATCCCCTACCTCACAAAGGTACAAAAGTTGCACACATAGTGATTTTGTATTAGGTGAAGAGATATTGCTCACTTCAGTGGGATTATTAGTGCGAGAACCTCCTCACCAATACTAAATAGCTAGCATCAATTTGACCACCACATTTAATTTTTATCAAGCCAATTTTATCCCTTTTTTTCCCAGGAAAATAGTAAAGAAAGGCAATATTCATGACGAATTGTCAATCTAATGATGATAGTTTGGATTCAGGGGTCTCTACTGATCGACAGTTCAAACTAGGTTTCAAATTATATGTTTAACGGCACAGTTCGCTTATTTAATCCTAACTCTGCCAGTTACAAAATAAATTTAATAATTTTTAGATTAATCATACTACTTTGCTTTTAACAGATATTTCCGATGACCTTTTGGTCACTAAAGCTGCATGTAAGTACTGCAAGCTAAATCCTTGTTGTTCAGGGCAGTCTAATCCTACCAGATGTTGATCATAAGAGACTCCTAATGAATGAGAACTGGTTAGACCAGATGGATTATACAGTCAGATTTTTTACTAAGATTTCCTGCTGCCGAGATTTATACTGTGTACTTCAAAGTGTTGTACTGTAGGAGTTTCAGTACAGAGATATAAACATGTGTACAAAACAAATGCATGAATTATAAGGAAAAAATGTTTCCTCATTGCATAGACAAAACGTAAATCATGAGTAATTGCAAAGGACAGATTACAATGTCTGGGATTAGTAAAGATAGAGAGATCTCACCATATATGAGCATTACAAGCAAACATAATTATCCCTATTTTCATTCCAATGAAACAAACACACCACTCACATTTAGAGGATTAGAAGCACTGAGTGAAACTTACTTTCAAGAAATACTGTATCTGGAGAAGAGAAATTGTGTAATAGTACATAGTGATACATGTCATTGCCCTTAGATATAGAGGAAAATTGAGGTATACTTTCACTGATATACACATCATTTGGGATTACAAAAATGAAAGAGGAAGTAGAACCTTATTTTGGGCAGAGAGACAACACAAACCAAAAGATAAAACATAGATAAACCAAAAGGAAACAGTAAAATATTATTTTAGGTATTAGGAAAGAGTCCCACTTAGAGGAAAATTAAAAACTTAAAAGTTTTATTGCATAAAGGAGAAATAAAATCAGAGATGCGTTGGATTTCCTTTTTTGTTCAATAGAAATCAGATTTTTTTAAAAAATCACATATTGTGTGTGGTTTTCAGGGTGAAAGGAAGGGAAGAAGGAACCCTGGAATATTTGGCTTTTACTTGGGAAAACTGTCAGTACAGGCTTTCAAGAAAAATATGGCTTTTTTCATTGAAGTAGGACTCTAGCACATGGATCTAACCTCGAAACAAATGTGGTCGATATAACTCTTGCCTGCAAGAAGTGCCTGAGTGTTTCAGACTGATTGTTTTGGACTAGAGTAATAATAATAATAATAATAATAACAATAACAGAACAAAAATAGGATATTGTATTGTTTTATTTTTTATATATCTTTCAGCTTATCTTATTTATCTACATCTTCCAGTTAAAAAAATGGTAATTTTCCTCCTTTCTGCCTGGAATGTCAACATGGTAAATATGACTTCACATAAAACCTACATATGCATGACTACAATAGAGATCATACCTATTTAAATATAAACCTTTATAAAGTCACATATAAAATGCTCTAATTTCCCCCAAAATTTCTAAAGTAGAAAAATTTCCTTCTCATGTTTTTTGGTCACAGAAGCTAAACGTAATAATGAACTCTGATGTTAAACCTAATAGTTGTGCGTAAAAAGAATTAATAGGAATTTAGGTTTCTTGTGGTAGGGGGGATGTTTATTAGGCATTTTTAAAGTGACTTACAAACAGTTCGAGTTAGAAGGTGATTGCTCTGCAACAAAAAGGTAACATCAATCCTTATGAAGAGGTGGATCTCTTGCTATCAGGTATTCAAAGATGCTGGTATATTACAGTGAAATGAAAATTTAGCTAGGAAAAAACCAGGGATCTGCACTATGACAATGTATGAACAGATTAAGTTTCACTTAATCTACAAGCATGTTAAGAACCTGCACAATAGGTTCAGCAGGACTTTGAGCAGTCCAAAGACACAGACTCTCTTCAATAACACTAAGACAAGTAAACACACAACGCAGTAGCACAGCAGGGAGGGAAAAAGTATGGTACGTTCCTTATAGGAAAAAATGTATAATACATTTCAAAGCCAGAAAGGATCCTAAAGATAGTAGGCAAGGATTGAAAGTTAATGATATATGCTAGAAGAAATAATAGCACTTCACATGAAGGTTTCAGGGGTGCTGATGAACAAAACTGAAGAAGAAAATATACACAAAATATACTTCTAGTTCCTTCAGTGTGAGATAGCCTCTACAAACCTGAAAGCAATGTGGTTCTGGTGGCTTCTAGATAAATAGGACAACCACTCTTCTACAAGTTTATCAGACTTGACTCTTAGAGATAGCAGAACAAAAGCAAAGGGTCTGGAGGCTGTAATATTATACAACAGTAATTTTCATGCCAGGTATTATGAAAGTCAATAGGGGCCATACTGAGGATAGATTATTTAATAATTTGTAAACCAATGCCAGAAGCACAAGTAATTAAGCAAGAAATTAGAAATGCTTGTTTATTAAAGCAAGTCAATGTAATAGGACTACTGAAAGTTGGTGCAAGCATTCAAGTAACTAGGAGTGCTGAAATACTGAACACTTTATCTTGGAGGGAATGTCGAGGCAGACAAATAAGGCACTCCATATTATTATGTGTGGAGTGTAATTAGAACACAGAATGCAAAATATAGAGTATATCTAGATCTTCTGACAAATAAAACTTCACAAGCTTTAGAGTATGTGTTTAGATAAAAAAATACTTAGAGAAATAAAAAATCTTTTACAAACTACTTAGAATACATAGTAAATCTGATTTTCATTGGCGAATTTGGTCTAGATTAGGAAATAAGAACAGAACATGATGGAAAGTCTCATGCAATCACAGAAAAAAGAATAAATCACAGCCTAGAAAACTATAATGAATTTCTTTTGAAGCACACACTATTACACCACCCTCAAAAACACTTCTGTAGTAGTTTTCATGTAGCAAATAGACTGTTTGATTACCGAACCAAAAATCAGGGACTCTACATCTAATTACATTATTACAGGTGGACAACGTATAGTACTCATTAGTAATTTTTACATACGCACACATTTCAAACACATTTATTACTCAGAAAGAGCCCATTTACTAAAGCAATTCTGGGCAGATTTCATTGAGAGGGATAATTCAAACAAAGCAACACGAAGGATAATTAAGTACTGTTTAAGAAAATGCTATCAGTGCCGAAAGAGCTATGATTTATAATTACAAAATGAAGCATCTTTATGTAAAATCCTCCTTGATTAAGCAGAATGAAAGCAACAGTAGCATTTACACATTTACGGTCTCTCCATCCATGATGGATGAAATATTTTTTATTCCAACGCTAACTAGGAAAGGTGTTACATGGATATTGCCAAAGTTAAGATAAATGGGCATTCTAAGGAATGAGTCATCTCATCCATAAATAGATGGCTAAAATAGGTGAGATGAATCGCACCCTGGAAGTGCTTCTCTCTTTTCTCCATTAACTGTAAATGGAGCTTAGATGACTCTCAGATATAGATAGCTACAGACAGCTGAACTGTAGCTGAATGCCAGGTCTCAAAATCTAACCCCATCTCAAAATGGTGTTCCAGGACCGGTAGCATCCACTGAAACTTAGAAACCCCAAAGATCCCTTACCTTCAAAAAATGTTCTTAGGACAAGGTCAGAGGAGTGGGCTACTTCCCTGCATCCTTTCTCAATCTGACCACCCAACTGCTGAGGGAGATCACACAGGTTCTTCTTCTACTTCTTGGCTGGTAGAGGAGGTTTGTACAAACCATGGGTTTTGTGAAAAGCTTGGAAGTCTTTATCTACCTGGGATTTTTTCTTTCAGAAAATCTGGGCCAAGTTTAAAGTTTTACCATGCACTCAGTTGCTGTACTGAAGCTGTAGTTATTTATTAATGGTTTAATTGCATCAGACTCAGGGCACTATGTCAACATTTATGAAAACCTCTGTATCCAGGAGTAAGTGTTGTTATCAACTGAAAACTATGAATACAAGCCTCAGTAGGAAACTAAAAAGAAAGAAACGTTTACCTAATATAAAAATTTGATGACATTTTGATGAAGGGGAGATTATAGAAAGCATACCTGCGAGAACACAAATGATATGAAATTATTACTATTTCAATAATCCTCCAAAATAGCAATCCACATTCCTCAGACTTCCTAAATGCGGAAAGGTCAGCAATATCAAGCTAAGATTTAATTCTATTCTATGCCTGAACTATGGGAATAGTTGTCCTCATTGCAATACATTGGGGTATTTGGGCTTTAGGCTTTTTAAGAGTGGAGGGACAGGTTTGCTTAAAATTTGAGAACAGTTTAATAAAGCGTTTCATTAACTTACTTTTCACTTGGCAATGCAGTGCTCCAAACAGTTTTGTTTAGATGAACTTTGTAAAAAAATCCCTGTGGTTTAAACTCTATAATTTTTCTTCCAGGTGAAAAAGGGAAAACAGACACCTCTTCAGGGATATAAGATCACCACATGATAATGTTGCAATAAATGATAATGCTAATAAAAACAGACATTAAAATTTTAGCATATGAACCATGCTTCAACCCCATGTTCCTTCCCATTGGAAAAATACAGAAGTTACCTTCTATCTCTTCTGACCCAAATAGGTTCTGCTACATTAGAGAACTAAATTAGATGCTAACTGGAGTGATATTACTGAGCAGAGACAAGTAATCAGGAGATTTAAAAAAATAAAGTTTCCTCTTTTTCTCCATTCTGTATCATTTACATTCAAAGAACTTTTTTCACTTGCACTTGTCTATTAAATTGTGCCTTTTCTGTTTTCTTAAGACTGGAATTTTGTAGTGCATTGTACTGAGGACTGTAACTTTAATCCATCTGGAAACTAAAGTTAGAAGAAACTAAACTGAAGATACATGACACTAAAGTAGTAATGCATTTGTTAAAGTGTTATGTATTGAAATTTCATACTAATGTTTAATTTTCAAAAATAATTGAAAAACCTTTTGGAGTCTTTAAAGTAAGAAGCATAACATACTCATTAACTTTCTTTTGTCTTATGTACTCAGATGTTCACTAATACCATTCCTGTGATCACTGGGATTATTATCTGAGGAAACAACTGATGTACAAACCCAAATGTCCACCTTCTGCACATGCAAGCACTGCTGATCTAATCATTCTGTCAAAATGCTTCAACATCAGCTCTCTGTGACAAATATCATCTTTGCTTTATTCATTTTTATAATGCAGAAAACCAAAACCATTTCACAAAAATTTCTGGAACACAATTTCCTGTTGCATCCTCTCTGTTTGTGGGACCCAGCAAATCAGCAGCAGCTCAGACCTTCCAAAGCAGGAGTGTGAATCTGGCTATAATTGTTGGCATCAAGAGTTTGCACTCACTCATCTGTACTGGAGGAACTGAGGAGTTATAAAACCATGAAGAACTGCAGACATCCTGTATTGAGAACTTAATGCCACAATTAAAACTTTTGTATGATGCAGTTGGTCCGGCCTTTAACAGTATGAAAAATAAGTCCCCTAAAAGGTATTTTCATCAGTTGCAGAACAGAAAATTTTGAGGCAGAACACTGCTTTAAGAATGAGTGCTTGATGACTTTATGAAACAAACATACATATGATGGAGTATGCTGTCCCACTTCAGACTACTATACTTCCTTGAAGATGAGTCTTAGATAAAACCATGGACTTGTTAAGAAATTGGAGCTGCTTACCAGGTTACCCTTAGTATTCTGATAGTTACCAAACAGATTCTACTGGCTAAAGATGAAGCTCCTGTTCAGGACAGCACAAGAATATGCAGGAAGATAATACACAATAAACAATTGTTTTTAATAAAGAAACAGAATAGGACAACAAATGTTCGACCACTTTCAACAGCTCTAAACTCTTCTGTTTCTTAAAGCAGTATATACATATATAAGATTTTCTATGCCAGAGGAAGCAGGCCAGAAAAAAAAAAAAGTCCAGAAAACAAAAGTATTAGGGTCTTTGCCCTTCGTATGGGCTTAAAGCATACTGCAACAGAGGATTTGCTAGCCTAAGCAAGAGCTGAAGATCCAGATACTGCGACGATCTGGCTAAAGTAAAAGTAACCTGTACAATCCACGTCATTCCCTTTTCTTTTTTGGACCACCCGTGCACCCAACAATACCAATTAAGGTTTTAAATATATTAGGGGTGTACCTTCCACAGGATTTTTCCTCCATCTCACCTGCCAATTAAAATCAAGAGTTTGTTGACTTGTTCAATAAAGGATTGTTAACCACCTTGCTGAGGAAGAGACATTAACCTTAAGAACACTGAAGCACTGATTTCTGTGAAAGCTATCCCCGTAGAAGGAAGCAGAAGCCATGTAGGAGCTGTATGGTAGCTATGCACCCACCTTTGACTACTGCTGCTACCAGATAAGGACAGCAGTGTTTGGATTCTTCCCTATTATTAATCTGCCAACTATTAATCATTGTAGGAAACCTCCCTCGAGTCTACCTATGTATGAATGCTTCCTGAAGAAATGTCTTCATGTTACTGTTCTGTTTCCAAAGCCAAAAGAGAAGTAATCCTGGAAAATGTCAGAAAGGCACACAAAGTGGAATTGGATCACATGTGCAAAATTAATTATATCTAACATTTAGTTAGCATGATAATGCCACCCATTCCCTCAGGAAAAGGGATAAAATGAAAAATAAAGCTGGCAAACTCAAGACTAATAAAAGACAACCAGGCATACAATATCAACTCTTAACTACTTAAATGTATTTTGAAAAGGTGCCATGCACTTGATACAAAATCAAGTTGCGCTTTTCAGGGAAGCCCAAGAAGTTGTCCCCCTGCCCTTTATATGTAGTGGCAGGTTGAAGTTCAGGGCTGCTTAAGGGAGTGAGAGAGAAAGTTGCTAAAAGTCTGCAACAGAAAAAATAGTTGATGTTTAGATGACAGTCTCTGGCATAAGGTGAGCTACAGTGGCTGCTCTCACCTGGGGAGAAGCAAGTTACAGACTAAACTACTATTTTTGCTTCTAATCTCTCTTTCTCTCACCCTCTCCTTCTCCCTAGGAACTAATAATGGCACTATCTTCTATTACATTGCTGATTCTCCTAAATTCAACATGAGAGACATGACTGTCCTCTGCTGAAGGCTTTGGAGAGTAACCACTTCTGTTAAAAAAAAACAAGCAACTTAAAAATGTGCTGAAGCTATAATCACATTCTTTTTAGAAAGCAGGAATTTAGGTAAGCAAGCTAGTTAACAGCTCAGTTAACCCATGCTAGGTAAATTAACCCAGTTAATATATACTATGCTAACTTTAAATTACATTCACTTTTTAATCTAAGTTAAAGTAAGGTAAAGCAAGATAAAGCAGTGGCTCTATTGGAGCATTTTCATCCTATTTTCTAGGACTACTAGATGATTAAACATTATTTCAGAGTTTGGGGATTATCCCTTGGTCCTCCAAGTTTAAAGAAAATACAGAAGCTATATTAACATTTTTTTGAATATTGAAGAGAACCTTGCAGCAACATTTCCTGCAATGGTGTATGACTGTTATTTCACGCTTTATTTACTTCAGAATCCTCAGAAGGATACCATATGGTGGTGATAATTTACTGTACTTGAGCGTCTCAGTTTGATTCACATACTTCCTCCACTGAGATTTCAATTGTCAGCTGAAGCTGTACTCCAGTTACCTGTGAAAAGTCCTTCTAGAAAAGACATTTTCCCCTGGCTTTTGTACATATCTTTTTGAACTCTTTAATGCCTTCGTTAATTGCTCTTGCTCTTTCTCTTCTCTTTTGGCAGACTTCTGTGTTCTGAAATTTCTTCCTTCTAATCTTTTCCTGAAGGTTTTTAAATCACTTGGTATATCTTATATCAAGTCCTTTATAAATAAATTCTGTGCATTATTTTATGTTATTCTGAATGGGATTCTGAATAGGCATTATGCTGCATCTTGGCATATTGTCCTAAGCAGCCTTACTGTGGTTGCACTCTTTCTTACAGCAACGTAGTTAAAAATACCATGGTGGCATCTTTTCATTTCATTGGCTTCACATTCTCTTTTCCTACAGAGGAATTCTTCAGGGTCACATTAATACAAGATATTTGGTTTAAGAAAGTAAAGCCAATTTTATCCATGACTGGAAAATGATGCAAAAATATAAGCAGTTTATCAATACTGTCTGAGATGAAGTCCCTAATTCAGTATGGAAACCAGAAGAGAAAATCTTCTGGGTTACCTGAGAATTACTTGAAGTGTTTTATGCTGCAAATTAAGCAAGCAGTTTCATTTTGCGTCTTTGGACAACTTGTTGGCAACTTCAGGTGATGACAATTATGTCTGTTTGTTATGGACTGGCGATCATCTCCTTGACCATGTGTGCTAATAGTTTTTACTGTTGCTGGCCTTTTCATTTTAACATTACAGATTGTGCCTGAAATTCACAGAACACCTGGAATCAAACTTTACCCTTCTATATCCCCACAAGAACTAACAACAATCTGGCATGAAAAAATGTTCTGTACCTTCATAAGCATATGTAATTCTTTATTTTAGCTCTCTCAGGGAGGAGAGAATACACGTGGCGTCATTAAGGGTTATGCATTTGACTTCACCAGAATTGAACAATCCCCTTAAAAATAACTTCTATCTATTTCTGAGTTTTAAATACAATCCATGCCATTTGTTACATGTTTTTAATTGGTCTGAAAGACAATACCATTTAGCTTTTTTTTTTTTTTAAATGTAACATTAATATCCTGTAACATTAATCTCCCTCCTTTAAAACAAGAAAGAGACCTAAAAGCACAGGGAATAATCCCAGTAGCCCATACAAGCAAACTCTGTTCTGGCAAGAAGAAGCTGTACTGGACTGGGAGTCAGGAGAAAGGCATTCACTTTGTTTAGATGAGGTTCTTTTTTTTACAGAACATTTCTGTTAAAGCTGTGCAGGCATATTTAAATTTCAAATTGTTGATCCTGCAATTGGAATAATTCTTTAAAGTTTCATCTGTTTATTAATTTTAGCACTCAGAGATTGGATCATGTAAAGGGTGGAGCCCTTACTGTAAACCTCTGTAAAATTCATGACACATAAACATAGTTTCTCATGTTAGGGCTCTGACAAAAAGGGTTAATGGATTTTCTTGGATTTATTAATAGTGTAAAGAGGTGGCAATAACCTCATTATATAAGACAGATGAAAAGTATTGTGCTGGAGTTTCTGGTCTACTGTGGGCATTTCCAAGGTATTTTTCAGACAGGTGTGAATGTGCTCTACCCATTCTTTTAGGCAACCAGCAGGAACTTCAACCTATGTAACCACTGTGAGATGCAGCAGAGAACTAAGCTAATACACTCTGGCTCTCTGGCAGTGGTCTTCAATGATCCCATCATGCACCCCTATCAGTAAAAAATTGTTGAGCATGCATCCCCAATGTATGTATATTTGTTTATAAATTATATACACGTTCTTGCTACTGTACTAATATATTATGCTTATTATAAAACATAATTTAAAAAAAGACATTAAAAAGGATGAGATAAAGATGAAAATATATTTTAAAAATTATTTTATTTATTAGAGGTATAAAAAGCCCCTTCTTGCTCTCACTAGAGCAATGTGATTGAATATCCTTCATTATTTTTTAAACTCTTGGTTTAACACTTAGTGATACAGCAATTTGAAGGTCTGGTTCTAAGCCCAGTTTATTTCAATACTTGGTTTTAATGGCTGCTAGCTGAAAATGGTACTTTACAAGATATGTAGATCCAAATGGAGGATGTACGTCACAGGCTATACTTACTAAATCCTGATATTTGTTTTTAAGTCCCTCCACCAATTACACAAAGGTTTTTATTGAATTTTGGCTAGTAAGTTTCCACCTTCCCTGATGACAATCAGTTGTTCTTGCAAACTAATCAGAAGGTGTTGCATTTTTATATATGTAACAACTGGGTTCAAAACCCACTGAAGCTCTTGTTGGGAAGATTTTTAAACAGGCCAGAAAATTCAGTTTCCATGTCTTTTAAATGTACAGATATGAGAGTTTTTATTACGTGACTGGCTTGCATCATATTTGGCAGCAAAATCATGTAACAATAAAAACATTTCCAAACATATGTTTCCAAAGTGCTCTCTCTATACCACAAATTTCCTCTGAGGAGCAGTGACTTTCTCACTCGTTGTTAAAGCATCACCTTCACGTTGAAGGGACACATTCAGTGTATTTATTTTTTTTTTAAATATCTGCTATGGATAGCTTCTTGTCATCACAGAAAAGGTCAGCAAGTTTGGAACACTTCTCTTTTTGTAAGAGAAAAATGAGTAATATCTTCAAGTTCATCAACTTTTTTAAGCACTTCACCATAAGGAAACTAGTGAAGCTCTGTGGGGCACAAAAGATTTTTGTGGTCACTCCCCATCTCATTACAGAATATTGTAAATATTCTACTATTTAAAGGTCTTTTTTTTATAAAATTAACCACACCAATAGCACCCTGCAGCAGTTCATGCACTTTCAACTCCAGCTTCTTTGCTGCAAGAGCTTGACTGACACAGCGAAGGAATTTCACATGTGATGCTAGCTCTGTAACCTTACCCTGGAATGCATTTTTTATTCCAGCTGCTCCATTAGTGGTTACACTTACACAGTGTTTCCATAAAATGTTACTCTCATTAAAGAAGTCATTTACTGTAGAGAATGTATCTTCTGCAGTACATTTTTCCTTTCGTGGCTCACAAAAAACCACTTCTTTATCTGTTTCATTATTGAAGCAGAATCCAGCAAATACCATAAGCTGAGACATGTTAGAAACATCTGTACTTTCACCCAGCTTCATCAAACCTCCCACATGGCGTGGTTTGTTCTAGTATCCGTTTCTTCAACTCTTCAGCAACTCTTCAGCTCTTTTGTGCATCTTCCAACAGTATTTGCTGACAAAGGAATTGACTTCAGTTTGTCAACATATTGTTTTCCATGCATTATTTTAGCCATTTTTACCACAGCAGGAAGAACAGGTGTTTCCCCAATGGTATGTGATTTTTGTCTTTTGCTATTAACAAACCTCAGAAGAAGCTTTTAAACATTTATCATTATGTTTAGTTATGTAAAGTACTGGACTGAGTATCACATGACTTTAAACATCACTAGAAAAATTGTAGAGGTTTGTCTTCATGTTCTGGATACTTGATTTTTAAATGTCTTTCTAATAGTGATGGCTTCATATACTACCAATAACTAATGTCTCATGGCACAGTATACACTCAGGCAAGGTTCATCATTAGCAACAGTAGCTATAAATCTGTATTTCAAATAGTCTTCTTGATAATTTTGCTTTTTTTTGGCTGACGTCATGTCAGATCTGGTTAACTTGTCATTGTTTTTACCCATAATGTGGCTGATGAAGAGCTCGTGCTAGCAGTAGGAGAAGTGTCAGCTCTGCCATTTTCTTCTTGTTTGCTTGTGCTGGCATTATCAGTATTATCTTCTTCAATCTGTGGTTTCTTTTCAGGAATCTTTTTAAAGCCACTTGTCCATTTTGTAGTTTAGTTAAAACTAGATAATATAATCCATAAATCCACTTAACTGGGCACACGTAAACTGTAATACATTGCAGTACGCTGAAAGTGAATGAATGAGTGAGGATGTCACTGTCAACCCCCTCCACATTGTGGAGCACCCGCTCTTCCCTCCGGGTACGTCATGAACCCTACCTGACCATCTGACATATGGACCGACTAAATGCATTAGTTTCAATCTGTATATTAAATATTGGTAAAGCTTAATTTCTTCCTTATGTTTTTAGATAAAAAGAAATATAAATGGAAGTTCAACTATTTTCTTCCTGCACCCCAACAGATAGTCTTGCACACCCCCTGGGGTGCAGATCCCCCCATCTGGAGACCACTGCTCTATGGGATCCTTAGCCCTGCTTGCAGCTAGCTGGGCACAGTGCAGAGTTTGCCAGCATCTATCTGGATTGCAGCACGGATTGAAGACAATCTCTGCCCACCTGCAAAAAGACATACACTTCCAGACATATGCTTATAAAAAAGACACATGCTTAAAGTACCTAGAGTCCTTATACACTCCTCTCCCAAGACTAGAGATAGCCAATTCTATCCAGTTTTTCCACTAAAAGCAATGCCAAGAAAAAACTCAAAATTTAGAGGAAAACCATAAGATCGATTTGCAATTTGGAAATAGACTGTACAGTAAGAGTGTAAATGAGCTCTAAGATGGATTAAGACAGAACTGAATCATGATGATACACTCTGTACATGATAAATTACCTACTTAAGGAGATTTTCTAACTCCAATCTCTTTAATCTAGCAGACAAAAATACATAAAATATAGCGACCGAAAGTTAAAGATTAAATAAGACACATTTTTTTAATGTGTATTGTTAACCATTAGGACAGTGACAAAGAATATAGTAAATTTCCCAGCTTTCCGGTGTTCTTGAGCATGAATACATGGGAAACAACAGGATTATACATATATGAATTAGATTCTGTAGCATTTTTCTTTAGTAAACCAAGAAAATATCTGGGTTTTGACTATGGAACAATGATTTCATGCTAGAGATATAATCAAGCTTTCATATTTTGAACTTCTTACTGGCATCCACTCTAGTCCCCACTCCAAAAGATACTTTTCATTTATTTGCACCTCAGTGTCTGTGTTGACAAAATGAGAATAAATACCCGTAGATAACAAAAATAACAAGTTATTTTTAACTATTTAAGATCTACAGATGAAAACCACCGATGACTTCTATTTCACTGACAGGAACCTGAGCACAAAGCAGTAACGTGATGTACTGGGTCTGACTGGAATGAAGTTATGAAGTCAACTTTCTTCACAGAAGCCTGTGTGGTGCTGTGCTTCGTGTTTGTGGCTAAAACAGCCATCATAACCCACCAGTATTTTGTCTATTGCTAAACAGTGCTTGCACAGTGTCAAGGCTTTCTCTCTCCCACCCACCCCCAAAAGTCAGTAGGCTGGGGACAGGTAAGGTGTTAGGAGGGGACACAGCTGGGACAGTTGACCCAAACTGACCAAAAGGATATTCCATACCATATGACGTCATGCTCAGCAATAAAAGCTCAGAGGAAGGTTTTTTACATTATACTACACAACACTGTATTAAGATCAACAGGTAAGTAGCAGGCTTTTTAAAGAAAAATACCAAGATTTTAATGCCAGAAGGAAATGTATCAATCATTCAGTCTGAACTCCTGCAAAATAGAGGACATAATGCTTTAGTCAGAAAGTACTGCATCAAAACCATGTAATGGAGGTTGACAGAATCTCAGACTTAATAAACAAAATCTTGTTTGAAAGTCCTTTCTGTCTTGGAGATGGGTGAGAACTTTTACTTTTTATTGCAGACATATTCTCAGGATCATACTTGGAATCTCAGGTCCCATAGAGTTTAGCATTTGCTTATCAAGTAATTGTATTTAGCTTTCTTTTTTTCACAGATAAAAGTTTGCAGATAGGCCTAATTACAGCTGAGAATGTTTTTCTTCCTTGCATTGCTGACTGAAATGCAAACATTCATACTGTGCACATCTGAAAATACTTGCATTATTATTCCTTTCCTTTCATTCTTCCATTAAATTTTACAGGAAAGAGGTGGTCTTTCATGTGAATGAACATGTGTGTGCATTCAGTACCAGTCCACAGTTTTATTTTAAATTGACATAGAATTTCTACCATAATATCAAAGGATCTGGGAGTCTTGTTTAAGGTTAATTGGATTTCTAGTAAATGTAAATCACTTCATCATGAATTACCACAGACTGCTAAACATTCATTCAGCAGAACTGATATTTCCACAAGAGAAATAAAAATTAATCCATTTAATTGCATTTAACCTTTTTCTTCTTAGGTAAATATGTTAAGCCAGTATTCAAATCCCAGTATGTTCCATACTTCAGTCAGTACTGCCTGGTTTGTTGACTTTGATTGCTGTCACTAAACTCCAAGCAACAAGAATAGCTGTCACAACATAGCAATGCTCTACTGTATTTTTTGGTAAGGGACTATAGACAAGGGAGGTTAGAGGAAGTGTTAAGAAGCTAGCATCTGGAAAAGACAGAATAAATGTTGATAGTCTTGTCCTGTTGTGCTCAGAAGTTATGGAACTGGTGAGTTATCTGCCCGTTCCTGAAGGAGAACGGGGTGTTTACCTTTCCCCTTTACTCCTAAGCATGTTATAGCATGGATCCTACAGGTTCTGAGTGCTTGGAGCCAGACTGCTTCACTATCAGCTTTATGGTGGTTTCTCCCTGGACTCCTCCTTAGTTGGAATGAAATCAGAAGAATGAAATATTGCTTTTCCTGCAAGGAACTACACTTTATTTGTGGAAAATGTTTTCCTCTAGTTGCTCAGAGATGGCTTTGTCCAATTCCTTATCCTGACTGGGTGGTAACAAACTCACACCACAGTGTCACCCCTACTGGCCTCTCCTCTGTTTCTGCCAAGCTCTCAGCCAGACTGTCATCCCTCCCGTAGAAGAGATCTATGTGTCCAAGCTGCTCCTTCACAACAGAGGCCAGGCCAATCCTCCTCATTCTTTGCCTGTGTTTCCTGTTGAGCTTGCATCCATCCACCGCAGCAGACCGGGCACCTGCATGTGCAGCTCAAGTTCCTCCTGCTTGTTTCCCAGGCTGCATGCATTTGTGTACATTTGAGACAGGTGTCCCTTCACCCTGCTTTATTGTTCCTGAAGTCTCTCTTGTTCCCATCACCCTGCACCCTGTGCTTTTGACCGCTGCCTACCATTATCTCGCTCAACTGTGGGTCATAATCTCCCTCCCCTGTGGTTCCTAGTTTAAGTTAGCCAATGGAAAGCAGTAGGAATCTGAACAGTATCATTGATTTTTTTCTATTGAGACACCTCAGTTTGGGGTGAGAAGTGCCCATGGGCTATAAAGGTAACTTAAATTATTAGCTTAGGCTAGACACCACTGTTTAACATTATACAAAATGAATCCCAAACACAGAGCAATTCCTGTGAGCAAAGGCTGCATTCTGGCCTTGAGGAGTCAGTTATGCTGGCACGTTCTCAGCTCATCATTAAAGCTGAAGCTTTACATGGGTCACACACCTTTAGTACAGTGAACATTTAAGAGGACCAAATCTGAATCTAGTCTTCTTTGTAAGAATGGTGGAAAAAAGTCTGTTTTACCAAGCCTATTCAGAACCATTCTTTACCTAGTTTTGTAGTTAAAAATTTGCCTAAGGGTATTGGTCAACAATATACAGGAATCCTGCTCGAGAAAGAAAGGGCCATTCAGAGGTAAATTTAAGAAATCGATGGCAAGTGTTTTATACAGAAAAAAATAAACAAACAAGTTATGCAAAGCATTTTAAGGACACAAAGTTTAAGCTAAACAAGGCAGTCAGGGTGGGGAGATTTCTTTAGTTTTGTATTTGTAGAGTTGCACAAAGGAAAAGTAATTCCAAGAGAAGATAAAAGCTAAAAACAACTAGTTTCCAGGGGAGAGGGTGTTGACAAGTTCTTGCTTTTTGCCTTTGACAAGCATTTGTCCTCAAGTGTCTAATATTCATATAAACAAAAGCATCCATGAAACCATGGGTGATGGAATCCATCACAGAAACCTTCATAGCAAATACCATGGGTTTTCATTTCAGCAAGCTGGATAAACTAAGCAAAGCAGGTTTGAGGGCAGACCTCGGGACCGATTACAGAAGACTGACAAGGGTAACACAGAGCACTTGTCTGTTCCACCAGTGCAAGAGCAAACACTTTTGCAATCATTAGACCTGACAGAGGCAAAAAAATTAGATTTTTACTAGGCTGTAGGCAAATTAGTTTGCTAGTACATCAGAATATCATACAGGCTGAAATTAAACAAATAAAGCTAAAGTGAGGAAAACGACTGGAAAGCAGAATAAGGGCTGAAGGCTACACTGCAGCATATCATAATCAAAAGATAACTCATATATTTCTCTCCTCTCCTTCTCCAGGGCATACCATTTCAATGTGATGCAGACAGCCCTACAATCTCTGGTACTGCAAGGAATATAATTTTTCAGTATAGCTAAAGAAATATATCAGAGCTGTAACTTTGCAAGCAACACACTGCATGAGCATGGCAATTTGGATCAGTGCTAGCCTAGGGGTCTCTGAACAATTATGAATTCTTATTGTGATTGTCAGGACTGGATACAAAACCCTATAGTAAAAATGCAGATTTATAGAATTTGTTCTAAGCATTTTGAAGCAGATTCTCCTCCCTTATACCTTCCAACCAGTGATTTTAATGCTGATATAAGTTGCTGTTTTATAGTCTTAGAGAGAGATGTCTTGAAAAGACATGTGGACATCTTGATGAAGCTGGGCAATGATGAAAATGACTTGGAGGAAATGAAAGGATACACTTTTCATTGATAAAGTTGCTGCAGCTGGATTCTGCAATCCCCTTCTGTTTAAAATTAGTATCTCATATACAGAATCACTTTAGATACATGAAGGATACAGTAGACCATACCCCTACTATATGTGACCTCAACAGGCAGAAGGATCACAGAAGGGAAGTTTTCAAACTGGAGGCATGACAAGACCCAGAGGAGTTCAGCACAAAGCAAGGGGGGAAAGTGGGCCAAGTAAGGTCTGGGGAAAACATTCCTGCTTCCTTCTTAGTGACTGCAAACAGGCAGTTTGTTGTGTCCTGTGCTTGATGGCAAGAGGGACTGTGGGGGAGTATGGTTCTATACTGAATAGGAGGTTTGCTTTATGGATGGATTCTTGCTTCTGTAGGAAGCCATGGTTTCAGCAATCACCATGCAAAGCACCACTCCTGATAACTGCAAAGCCATAGCCTTCTGTTTCCCACACATACACTTTGAGTAATGTGTTTTTCTAAATACTCTTGTTTATTTACTTATTAGCAAAGGCAACTGCACCCTAGGGTATGTAAATGAGATGGCTTAACAGCTTCCCCCAGTCCTTGATACCTGTTTGTTCTGTCTGGCAAGTTGCACTTAATCACAGAGTATTATTAAGGAAGCTTTGGCCTGCCCATTAGGACCTGCTAATGCCATATATTGTCTTGTCCCTCATGGTGCAGTTTTAGTTTCTCTTAGCAACGCCTATTTAGATTGGGGATGCAAAACATGTCAGAACAAATCTCCACTATGTCTCTACGCTGCAAACAAAGGCACAGTAAAAACACTCCTGCTCATGCTACGTTACTAACTGTGCATATCTAAGGAATGACTAGAACAATCTCTGCAGGAGAAAGATCAACATCTTCTCATCTTCTCATCACCAAAACAACTGCCAGCTCAATGTCGATATACAAGCTGAACCTTAAAAAAAGTTTTGTAAGTGAAACGTTCTCTACAACACTATCTAATTCTGTTCTGTAATCCTCCTCTCTGTAGTACATGTGTAATTTGCAGAATAAAGTACAGGAATTCACCACCCACCTTCCTCCCTCAGAGCAGTGCAGAGCAAATATAAGCATTTCTTGTTATGCATCTGTTTAAGAGTATCTGGACACATTCCTTGTTTTCCACCTACGCCATACCCTTCTGGAATGGGCTGCGCTCCCATTTATTACAGTAGCAAAAGTACTTGGAGTTACTGCCAGAAAAGGATGCAGATGTCTACCACTCTGCTGATTAGGGCTCCGTCCTGGTGGTAGGCTGATGAATTCATTTCAGAGGATTCAAAGAGAAGGGAACAGAAAAGAGAATTTCCACTTCCTTGGTGTGTTCTTGAAAGAGAAGCTAAGGCAAAAATATCATCATCTGCAGAAGTAGCTTCTGAGAGAAAGGACTGACCTCCATTCAGCCTTTGAAGTACAGACGGTAGCACTCTGGGGTCCAGAAAATGATTCAGGGATGTGAATCCTACATGTACAGAAGCTCATCTCTACAGCCCCAGAGGAAGACTTTAACTCCCTGCAAAGTGGCAGGATTTATAATACACAGAAATCTTAGTGCTGACTCTTGGCCACCTTTCCTAGTTCCTTAGTCTGTGTGCTGTCATCTCTGACTGATTTTGGGAATGCACCCAAAAATTATTTATCCACTACTCCGTCAATTGTATAAGGAGGAAGAACAACTAAACTCCACAGGTCTTGGAGCTGGGGACAAGGAGCCTAAATGCTTTTACAGACCTAGCTTTATGAGCCTCCTTAAAGCTTCCTCTAATGTCAAAGCAATTCCAAAGAGCTCTGGAGATGAAGCCGAGACAGCCACTCCAATAATATTTTTAGTGAATTTAACTCCTATTTAACAAGTATGCAATTTAGCTTTTGACATTTACAGAAAGGGATGTCTCAAGTTGTCTTTAACTGTATTGACTGCAGTCAAAGTTTAGAAATGTGTGTGCTGGAAGGACTCATGCATTCATTCAGCCAGGGAATACTAATACAATGTCCAAGTAGCTTGTCTGATCTAGACTAAAAAAGAGGCATTTGACAAAAATTGTTCATAATGAACTTATAACACCTTCAAGTGTATCTTCAGTATCATAAGAGTATGATTATTATCATAACATTTTCAATAATCATCAGTTTGATTAATTCTGTATTTTCTAACAAAAAGAAAAAATATACTTTTATTAAATAAGTTCTCCACAAAGTGATGGAACACTGATTAAACAAATTGAAAGTCTTCACTTGCAGAAGGAGCTCATGGTTACAATTGTGTTTGATTAGATCTAGGAAAGAACAGGGAAAGAAGATTCTTGTTAAGAACGGAGTATGTCTAAAATCCACAAGAACTGAAAGGGACTGCCTGGGACAACCAGACAGTTGATACATAGATTTAAAAAATCCACACACGGGTAGTCTCTTCATATGCTGTAGGCTGTAAAACGCTTTCCAGAACCAAAACTTAAATCTGTAATAAAATATTAAAGGCTACAGTTATAATCTTGCAAAGGAACAGAGTTTAAAAGGGAGAAAATTTGCAAGTATCACCAACATCTTAGGGTCCTGCAACAGCTGGGACCTGCTAAATTAAAATCCGGGAAATTCTAGGAAGCTTACTATATATAAAGCCTACCACATGTGAAGTTCTACGCTTCATTTTCTGATTCCTGTTAACAAGATCATACAGATCATCCTTTATGATGATCTGTTTCTTCTTGTTATTGGAATTTCTTTATTCCCTGTGTCACCTACAACTTTCACAAGTTTATACATTGTTGTCCCCAAAGTAATGAATTAATACACTGAAAACAATTGGTCCCAGGGCTATTTCTTTAAAAAAAAAGTCACTGTCAACTTCTCTATCCTGAGAAGTATCCTTATAATACTATTTGCTGCAGTCTTCTCTCTGGCTGTGCTCCTGAACTGCCTTAGAACTCCCTGCACCCATCCTACCATCTCTGTTCCACTCAGCTCCTGCAGGGCACTGAACCAACCAACTTAGATTTCAGCTAAGCATTAAAATCCGTTCTAGTAGTTCTAAGAGATCAATTATCTTACCATCTCTGACATAATCTTCCTTTGATAAAACTATGTTGTGATTTATCTTTCCTGCCTTCTGCTTCCCTGTTTATTCTTTCCTTCAAGACTTTGCTATTCTTGCATCCCATGCAGACACAGCAATCTGTGCAGTAGTCTCTGGGCTTTGCTTTGGGATCCTCTGGGAACAAGGTCCAGGATCATCAGGGAACTCCTGGGAACCTTCTGAGAAACATGAGGGTGCCTGCTGCTGACAGGCAAGGATGAGATAAGGGTAGCCATGAGGGTATGGGCCTGAAGAAGCTCTAGCAACTTCTAATGAGCATGATCAGATGCCCTTGACCCAGTGTGCCTGGAGCCTTTGTTGCAGCTGCCTTCTAATTACAGTGGTCAAGAACGCTTTCAGCTGGTGCTCAGGAGAGGCCTATATAAGAGCCAGGCCCAGATCACAGCTCCCAGAGACAGCCAACAGCACAGCAGCTTGTGCAGAAGGGTATGAAGAAGAAGAAGAAAGGGGAGGTAGAAGAGAGACACACAACTGTGTTCAAACCAGCATAAACAGTCTCAGGTATGGTAGTGACACACCACAGAGCAGTTTCCCAGCAGGTTTTGGAGTAGCTGGGAAACTGTGCTGCAGGAAGTGTGCCATCTTTGAAGAGATGTGTCACCAACTAGAAGAGTTACAGGAGAAAATAATCAGGCTGCACAAGATCAGAGAAGATGAAAGAGAGACAGACAGGGTCTTCTTAGAGGCACTACAGTTTGAATAGTCCTGGACCCCAAGCTGCAGTGGAGATGCAAGCAGTGTCCATCCCATGTTGTTGACCTCCCGCACCAAAAGGAAGGCTCCTGCTCCACCTAAAGGCTTATGACTATGAAAGAGATTCACCACCCTCAAAGTTGAAGAGCAGCCAGATGTGCTTTCAAGCAAAGTATCTGGGTCAACTGACCCTAAACCATGCAAGACCACCAGGAAGAAGTGGCAAGAAATAGTAATGGTGGCTCCTTGCTGTGCAGAACAGAGGCACCCATCTGTGGACCTGACCTATCATCTAGAGAGGTTTGCTGCTTGCTGGGGACCTGGATCCAGAATGTTGTGGAGAGACTGCCAAAGCTTGTCTGACCCTTTGACTATTACCCCCTGCTGTTACTTCCATGTGGGCACCAATGATGCTGCCTAGAGAGTACCAAAAGTGACTTCAGAGCTCTGGGGGGCAATAGTCATGGGCATGGTGGCCCAGGTGGTGTTCTCCTTCCTCCTGCCAGTGAGGGAAAAGGCTGTGAGGAGGAAGAGGTTAATAACGCATGTCCACAACCAGTTGTGGAGCTGGTCTTGGCAACAGGGTTTTGGTTTCTACAACTATGGGACCCTGTTTGTGGATCAGTGTTTGTTTGGGAGAGATGGGATCCTTCTCACTAAGTGGGGCAAAGCTATCTTTGCCAGTAGACTGGCTGACCTGGTAAAGAGACACTTTAAACTAGGAATGACAGAGGAGAGTTACCAACAGCCCTGTGAGGGAGTGATGGACAGGGAAGGTGGTTGAGCAAAGGGCCTGAAGTGATGTGACCAAAAGGGATCACAAAATCAACAAAACAAGGCTTAAGCAGGGTCACCTCCAGCATCTGCATGTAGGCAAGGATATGCCTACAAGGCACCATCATGGAGAAATCTCCCAAATCCTTTCTGGGAAATCAGCATGCTGGGGTGCCTCTCTGAAGTGCCCATACACTAATGCATGCAGCATGGAGAATAAACATAGTGACTTAGATATCTGTGTGCAGTGGTGGGCGTTTTGTTGGGCTCACAGATGAGATGGGATAGATCATTTAACTGCAGCGCTGCAATGGAGGGATATAGGCTCTTTAGGAAGGAGACTGGGAAGATGAGGAGGTGGACTTGTCCTTTATGAGGCAGAACAGCTGGAGTATATGGAGCTCTTCCTAGGGATGGATGATGAGCCAATCAAGAGCTCATGGGTAACAACTACTGAGCACACCAACATGGGTGATACTGTAGTGGGTCAATAATCTCTGAACAATCATGGTGACTGGAAGAAATGCCTGAAGACTGGAGGAAAGGAAATGTCAGGGAACTACAGGCCAGTCAGCCTTGCATCAGTCCCTGGGAAGGTGATGGAGCATACTGTCTACCTAGACTTCAGCAAGGCTTTTGATATTGTCCCATAAGATTATGGGACAATAGAGTCCCAATAGAGTATGGGCTGGACAAGCAGACAGTGAGTTGGATTGAAAACTGGCTGAATGACTGGGCCCAGAGGGTGGTGATCAGTGGCATGAAGTCTAGCTGGAGGCCAGTAGCTAGCAGTGTACTGCAGGGGTCAATACTGGGTCCAGTTCTGTTCAACATCTTCACTAGAGGATAGAGCAGAGTGTACCCTCAGCAAGTTCACTGAGGACACAAAACTGGGAGGAGTGGCTGATACACCAGAGGGTCATGCTGCTATTTAGTGGGACCTTGACAGGTTGGAGAACTGGACTGACAGGAACCTCATGCATTTCAACAAGGGGAAGTGCAAATTCCTGCACCTGCGGAGGAACACCACCATGCACCAACATATGCTAGGGGCTGACCAGCTGGGAAGTAGCTTGGCAGAATAGGACCTGGTAGACACCAAGTTGAACATTAGCCAGCAATGTGTCCTTGTGGCAAAGGTGGATAATGGTATCTGGGCTGCATGAGAAGGAGTGTTGCCACAGCAGGTCGAGGGAGGTGATTCTTCTCCTCTACTCAGCACTGGTGAGCCCATACATGGAGTGCCACGTCCAGTTCTGGGCTCCTCAATACGAGAGTCATGGACACATCAGAGACAGTCCAGGTGAAGGGCCACAAAGGTGATTAAGGCACTGGAGCATCTCTCTGATAAGGGAAGGCTGAGAGATTTGGGACTCTTCAACCTTGAGAAGAGACAGCTTGGAGGGGAGGAAATCTCATCAATGCATATAAATACCTGAAGGGAGGGGCAAAAAGGGTGGAGTCAGGCTTTTTTCAGTGGTGCGCAGTGATAGGACCAGAGGCAATGGGCCTAAACTGAAACATAGGAAGTTTCATCTGAACATCAGGACATACTTTTTAACTGTGAGGGTCACCAAGCACTGGCATAGGTTGCCCAGGGAGGCTGTGGAGTATCTGTTTGTGGAGATACTAAAAGGCTGTTTGGACATGGTCCTGGGCAACTGGCTCTAGGTGTCCCTGCTTGAGCAGGGGGTTTGGACCAGATGACCTTCAGAGGCCCCTTCCAACTTCAACCATTCTGGAATTCTGTGAACTCAAAAAGCACTACAAAAATTACTGATGTCCTGCAATATAGTTACCTCAAACAGATATTGGACATCTTCAGATACAGCTAACTCAGATTTAGTCATACCTTGTACTTTAGAGTAATAGTGTAGGTTTCAGAATGCTCCTATAATCCATAGGTATGTCTAAACTGCCTTGGGAAATAACAGTGTCCTGGGACTTGGCATTAGACTTGTGATGTCAATTCTAGGTTTTTTGGTGCAAGACCTAAGGCACAAGATTTGGAAAGAGGAAATGTCTGGTTGATGTGTCCTGCATTTCTAAAAGTTTTGATACAGGTCAGTAGATCAAACTATTCTACTGTTCTGCAACAAGGTTGATTTGTCAGACACAATTTGGAACCATTTTCCAAGCTATGAAAGTGTTTAGAAAGGAATTTTCACATACATTATTAGCCTAGTGCCAGTCACTGGGAGCAAACAAGCTCAGAATATGACAGTGGCAAATAAAAACTCTTAAGAAAAGGAGTGGTAATGAGAAATGTCATTAAATTTACCAGGTCACATCTCTCAAAGACACTTTCTCACTCAGATAAAAGACATTCTGTTTAACAGCTTAGGGCACTTCTCATCTACAAATGACCCTCTACTATGTAGCTGACTGTGCACAGACTATTTCCCATAAAAAGGGACAAACCTAGGCTAAGTTTCTGTCTCTCTGCTTTCTACTCATTTCATGTCATAATCCTGTGACCTTCCCATAATCTCATGGTCTCTAAATATTTACCAGGACCCATAAGAATCATGCTAAATCTAGTATATCAGTAGTGTTCAAAACTTCTAGAAGTCCCACTGTAACTAACAATTTCTCCCTGTTTCATTTCCATCATATTGTCATCATTTTTGCAAAGAACAAAGGAAATTCACCATGGAAAGACTTTTTCCTAGCAAGCAGAAATGCCCAGATACACTACAGGCACCACTCCCTCTTGGAGGTGAACAAACTTCTCAAAACCAAAAAATAGAAAGTTTTCACACTGACTTTCACACTCGCACCATACAAAATCTTCACTCTGCACTTTGAGCGATGTCCAATAAGTCTCCATGAAAGTTAAGTTCCCACTTTTCCAAAGGACATGAGAACTGCAGGGAAAGTTATAACCACAGAGCCTGAGTCACCCTGCAAATGGAAGATGAGCTGATTCATGACACAGTGGAATGAATGCTAAGATCAGGTGCAACAGAGAAGACAGAAACTTGTGGGGCTGGGGATGACTTCCCCTTTCATCAGCAGCCTGCAGTTAAAGAGGAGTAAATAAAATATGAAACTGTGCTGGAAGCCAAACTATATGCAGATCAATCTGCCTGCTCCAGACAAATGAACAAAGGCTGGCCAGATGTTAACAGCTTACGTCCTTATTTCTCTGGGAGACTGCCTGCCTGAGCCATATGCTACGGAGTGCTCCACATCACCAGTTCACTCAAGATCTCCAGTGCAACGCTGTAGCACAGATAATGAGAGGACAAATGGCATTGTATTAATGACAGGACAGATACATGTTTTGAGGATGACTGAGAATATGTGAAAAAATCTTAGAAGAGTAGTGTTAATCCTCATCTTGGACCCTTTCTTCCTTTTCTATAGAGCAAATTAATAACATGAAAAGAAGGCAGAATTGTGACTCTGTGACACTACATATGTTCTCCTACATTTCTAGATTTGATGTCCAAGAGGGATGACTGTGATGTCTTTTCTTAAACCCTTTTCTTAGGGAAAAGGTATCTCTCGCCCTGCAAAGGTTCCACTCTCCTCAAAGGGCACAAGAGGTTCTGCAATCTGCTGAAACTCAATCCTGAATCATCACAAAACCATCTAAAAGCAAGAATGAAGACAGAAAAGATGGTATAAATTTGGGTTGGACACAACCAGAATAACACAGAAATAATCACAATTCTTAGGAAAAGATTAGTTTAAAAGAAAAAACCCCACTAAATAAATGTATCCATGAACAGACAATAGCACTGAACAAAACACACAAGAACACTTAAAAATTGCTCTCATATCCTGAGCTAATTCTAGCTTTAATCATTCATAATGAAAGTGATAGGAGATGGACATATTTTTTAAATGGAACTGAAGTAATGGCCCCAGACCTGCACATGCTAACTTCAAGCCGTTTAACAGCTGCTTTATCTTCCTGACTCCAGTGCTTGCAGATTACCTTTCACAGGGTATGAGTTCTGTTAAATTTGCGTACTCTTCTGGGAAGATTCATCATTCCAAAAAGACATTCCATGACTTTTCCAGGATGTTATTTTAACCTGTCAGCAATCAAGACCCTGAATTTTGATAAATTGTTTCAGAAATGGTTATTTCACTGAAGTGAGCTTATTATCTTCTGATTTGGACAATATCACATTTTCCTACTACTCATCTATATCATGTGCACAACTGTGCCCACTTTTAAATTTTATCACTGCACCATCGATTTTAATTTGAAAATACCCTGCAATTGCCTGATGAATGGAAGATAATTAGATACCCAATCAAAACTATTGTGTGGGGGGAATGCTTGCAAGTTAAATCACTGTTTAGAATCATATTTCATCCTTGTATTTTCATTTTCTAAAAAACAAGCACCAAAGCATAGCAAAACCCAAAACAGAACTAGGACAATGCTGTGGTATAAGCAATAAAATTTCAATGTGCAATGCTAACATCTGTTACAACAAGCATTGCCTTGGAACATTTTTTCAATATAATCTAAATGGGAATTGTTTTCTTTGAGTCTGGATTAGTCTTGGTTTTAGATAAAGTGATGATTTTTATATCAGATCCATTAGGAAACTCTTAATTATATGGAGTTTCCCAGCCATGAGGTATTAAAGGTATAGAAGCTACTGATCATTCCACTCCTTTATCTTGTGTTGCAAATACCAACCTATCACACATGCACAATATAACGTTTAAACATCATGGAATGGTGAGCAGTTCTCTAAAAAATTCTTAAGTTTGATTTGGTTTTGTTCAAGACACCTGAAGTTTGGCAAGAATTTATTCAGTTCATGGGAACCCTGGGGCCTCTTAGGGTGATAGTGGAGGGTGAATCTTCAGTGCAAGATGACACAACTATGTAATACCACTGCATAGCTCTAATTCTCTGCCAAGTGATGTTCTAACCGCTTTTCTTTTTTTGTTTTTGGAAGCTAAAAAAAATTTAAGAAATGTATTAGGAAACAGAAGAAAAGGTGAAAAATATTGGATAAAATACTACTGCCATAAGAAAAAAGAGTTTCCTGGCATGGATGGCATTTGCACAAAAGGCCTAAAAGACACTTACACATGCCCTTCAGAAAAATTCCAGCAAGTGCCCATCTATATTTTATGTGCCTAAACATCTTCCTTTCAGATTCTGAAATTTCTTACTGAAAGAAACGTCCCAGTCTCTTCCATTTAAAATCACTGCAGTGATTCTTCCCCCTTAAACTACTTATAAACACCAGCGAAGATACAGTTTCCCATTTATATGAACAGGATCCTGTGATATTAGCAGAAGTCACTTTCAGAGACTGCCTTTCTGTGAAGATCCTAAGGTATCAACTTGAATTACAGGAAAGCATAATTATAAGACAGAACAGGGGAATTCTTTCTTCTTCACAAGCTCAAGAGAACTTGAAGTAAGTTGTTCCTAAGATTTTGCTGTAGAAATAAGGCAAGAACCAGGAACAGGGCAATATGAAGGAAAATCTTAGGCACATCTGTGCCTGTACTTCTGCTTTGCAGGACAGTTTGGAAACCACAAGGAGGACAGAATCTCCATATTTCTGTTTATTAACCTCACTGGGACTACCTTTGGGAAAAGAAGATTGAAGCTTCTTGAGATCAGGAACCTAAAATACATTGCAAAGGAAAAAAACAAGCAAACAAAGAAAAACTCATTGCTTCATAATGTCTGAAGTTGGATTAAATACAGACTTTGTTTTGCTAGCATTTTTACATGAGTAGTTCACAGCTTTCAAGGTATACCTCCAAGCTTGGTGCAAATTTGCCTTTGTTTTCTTTTAACCATTGAAAGAAAAATAAAAAACCTCTTTATTTGATACAGTATATATTTCACCAAACACTCGAAGAATATTTAAGGCCATATCAAGGCATCTCAAGCATCCTCCAAACACAAGTATAATAGACTATGTGAATAACTGCCCAGTAACGATGAAAAAAAAAAGACAACTTTTGCCTCAAAAACTTCATATTAGTATTCCAAAGAAGGCTTAACAACTTATTTTATTTCCAGTCAGTTTTATAAATATTACTGAACACTGGGAAAAAGTTATCTGTTTATTTAGTCCTGACAATAGCAATCTATGTTGGGAGAAGATTGCTCCTTCCCCAAAAGCAGGTGAGCACATGGAGATAGGAGAAATTCCTGGGTGGAATCAGGAAAGGAAAGACATAGCAGAGAGATATCTTTTCTTTTTCTTTAGGGACAAAAATATGAACCAGTAAAAGGAATCTGAAATTTGTGGAAAGAATGAAATGATGCAGAAAACAAACAAAAAGATGGATAGAATATGTGAGGAAGACATGACACCTTGAAAAAATAAGAAGCAGTAGGAAGAGATAGTTTGAAAAAAATTCTACAGTTAAACATTGACATTTATAATGTCTCAGTTTTCCTGCTTTCATTCTCTTCTTTCCATGCTTTTCCCTGTATTTTTCTTTGCCTTCTGTGTCTCACATCTCTTATCTTCTGCCTCTCTTTTCTACTTTTCTGCTCTCAAAGTTGAAGGTACAGGGCTCCTTCTAGGATGAAATCACTGGGTACTATTCAGAGCTTCCAGCTTAAACATTGCTGTTATCTGGTAAATTTGATGCTTCCAAGCTCATTCTTGGAGAAAAAGTAATATTTTTCTTGCTGCCCTAAAGCCTCTTGGCAACTGTGATGGAGAGTGGAAATCTCTGCTCTTCTGTCTTTCGTCAGAAGCCAAGCCTGAGAAGTCAGAGTGCAATCGCACCTTGAAGTCTGCACAATGTATACCTACAGCCACCAAAACCTGGTGTCTCAAGCTTGGTTTCTGGATGAAATTTGAATGGTCACCAGATACCTAATTTCTTTTCCCTGCCTAATCCCTCTCAACCCCTCAGTAACTCTCTCATTGCATCTGCTTATCCAATGAATTCTTATCAGAACCGACCACTCACTCAGATCCTAGTTTGCAGACTCTACAGTGAGAGCGCAAGACTACAATAAATAATAAGACTTCTACCTTGCTTTTTCTACAGAACTAGACATATAGTATGTTGAGAAGGCTTGTTTACTAGCTGCTTTTCTTTGGAACAATTTTCTTTTTTCCAGTATTACATTTCCTGGGATGAGAATTGGCATTTATGGATGTTAAATGCTTTCATTTTAGGTAAAATGGACCCTGATGACCCACTGATTTTTGAAGTAGATGCCACTGTACAAAATGCAGCACAACCTTAAAAAATCCTCAGTGTGTTAATCATGTCACCCAAAAAAGTACTATTTTGTCCACTTACAGGGCATGTTTCTCTTCAGTTTTTGTCACCAAGGTATTTTTAGGTTATTAAACTCAGTTAAGATTGTGATAGAGTCACTAGAGAAAATATTTTATCTGTAATTTTTCAAATTGTTAATCTATTTCCTTAGCTTACTGCACACTCCTCGTTTCTTCTGTCTTTTTGAAATGCCACCTACACTGATAAAATTACATTAGGAGTTCTCAATATTTCCAGGAAGAAGCAGAGAAATCACATAAAGATATGACTATTAAGAAGTAGAGAAAAACAAAGAGTCACTTGAGACGATCAGAATTTAACTTGTTTTAAAAACAATCCCAGACAAGATACTCAGTGGGAAGGAAATATATATTTTTAAAAATCTAGAAATGTCATGAATATGCTACCAAATCTGAAGCTAAAATGCAGTTTCACTGAATTTTAACATGACAGAGGAGCAAAAATAAACAACAGAAGACAAGTCTGGAGGAAGTGTCCTATCACAAAACAAGAAAGCCAGAATCCCTGTTAGTGCAATCAAGTGCCAACTTTCAGTTTGAAACATACTATGAACCAAAAAATGTGTATAAATAAAATGACCGATATGCAGGAAAGAACAGTAAAATACTGAAATAAGATAAACTAGAATTACTGATTAGCAAATACAGCATTACCTGAAAACCAGTACATGATTACACATTTTTCTGTTTCACTGTCATATTCTGAAGCCTTTACATCTTCTATAATACTGGTGGCTCCCAATAGTTTAGAGTTATTGATAGCTAAGTATGACTTCATTCTCGTGACTCTTCACACCGAAACATGAAACACAGCAAACACAGACCACAGGAATATCGCTTGGTTTCCCTAATTCAAACTACAATCCCAAAAAGGTAGTGCGAGACAGCAGCAAAATTGGAGGCACCAATTGCTGCATAATCTCCAATCAGCTGAAAGCTCACCTGGGAATTGGAAAGAGGACAGAGTCAGGACTTTTCTGAGAACTGTGTGTGCAACAGCTATAATTCTTCAGGGGTGATAAACATTAAAGCTGCCTTGCTTTGAGCGGCAGGTTGGACCAGACAACCTCCTGAGGTCTCTTCCAACTTAAATTATCCTATGATTATATACCATAGCACTTAAAGCTGAAAATCCTGAAAAATATATTGTAACCTCATTTGTAAACCTTTGCCACAGGATTATTAACTTTTGAAACAGAATCTTCTCCCAGAGGATGAGAACAGGGCAGCAATCCACAAAATCTAGGACACAGAAGCATAATGGTTATGAACTTGTCCTAGTTAAGTAACAGAACGGATGAAGTTTGTATATTACCCTTACACTAACACGACTTACACAATTTAAACATTAATCCAATGGAAGAGACATTTCTGGTTGTACAAACAGACCAGAAAAACTTACAAAGGATGCTAATAGTGAGCTGTGCTATTGGCAACCATAGAATGCAGGTCACTTGAAAAGTTATAATTGTTGGGATCCAAGCAACACCAAGAAAGGGAGCCTCAAGCCACGCTAGCAGTATCAGATATATAGATATTGCCCATGTGCTTCAAGAACTGAAAGCATGCTGGCATAAACCTCTCCATTCTCTCTACCTACCTTTTGTCTCTCTATGTGACCTGGAGAGTAAGGAAGACTCTTCTCTAAGTAAGAGAGTAAGTAAGCATTTGTTTATAAGAAAGAGAAGTTTTTTCCACCAAGTAAAAGGAAATGAGTGATAACGTAAAATCTCTGAGGGAAGGGTTCCAAAGGAAAATGGCTGAAATAGAAGCAAGAGATCCTCTGTAATTTTGGCCTCCAGAGATAAATTGGAGTAAGACTGATAATCTAAGCAATTGACACAACTGCCTCATTACCAGGCAAGGTAAACCAAAAAACAGCTTTATGACTTTCAGGGGCAGCTAACTTGTGGACAAGTTAGGTGAGCTTTAATTATCAGGATATAAGATCATAGTGCAAATTGCAAAGAGATAGGAGACAGTGATCAGGCTAAAGAAAAAAGTGATCAGCCCAAAAAAACAGAGGTTAAATGGCAGCTGAAGAGATACAATTAGAGTTCCTGTTGACTAAACTATACAAGTATGAAGTTTCTCTATATAACATGAACAAGAAGGCAGTATCTATCCCAACATGTGTTTAGGTGTAAGGACAACTGGAGGAAGTTAAGATAGATATGGAAATTGTTCTAGATTAAAAAAAAAAGGAGATCTGTCAAACTGATACAGTCTTTCTGGGAGATGGAAAAATGAGAGAGAACATTGCTCTCTCTTGCTGCTAAGAGCAAATCCACCTGAGTTACTACACAGGCTTCTCTAAACACCCCATTAATTTATTTCTGCTTATTTTATTTTATATGAGAGTAAACAGAGATGACATTCAGTTACTTCTGGTCTAGTGGCTTGTAGTGCATTTTAAGCATAGAAAAGAAGAATCACATCCTAAACTCAGTGTCATTTTACAACAAAGAGATAAGTTTTAGATGCTATTCAACAATTTTGTCACTTGCAAAAGATGTTAGAAGGATAGTTTTGCCAGATGTTCCTTTAGAGGGAAAATTATAGTTTCAGTGGATGTATAGAATCACACCTGGAGGTCACTAACAGGCCTTAATGGTCCCTCCTCTGGGACCTCCGCGCACATCTTTAGTCTTGTGTCTTCAGCGTCTGCCATGGAACTGCCCAGCAATCACTAGACCTGACCCTGACCTGCGGATTGATTTCCCAGCTTGGCCTTGGACCTGCCTTATCACCATGGACTTACTTGCCTGATGGTCTGCACCCTTGGCTGAGCCTGGCCTCAACCTCTGGGCCTGCCCTTCTCCCTTGCAGTGGGGCTGGGCTCTGCCCAGCCATCCCATGTTCTCCCCCTCTGCTGCTGGTAGCTCCCATCCCTCACTGCTCCCGGACAGCCAATGAGTTATTTCCTCCAGTTTTTCCTGTGCTTTCACTGTCTGCACAGGAAAGGGAGAAACTCTACATGGAGCTGAAAAAGGAAGGATGGAGCTCTAATAATTTCAAAGAATCAGGACTCAACATGGTCTATAAAAATCACCTGAATTCAGGGAAGCTTTAGCTGCATCTTTCATTACCTGAAGGCTTTAATGAATCACACTAAAATGAGTTTGCAGTCTGACACAGAAGGTTGTTGCTTACCCTTCAAGAGAAACAGAAAGACTTTGAACTCAAGTGCAGCACTCTAGCAAACCCTTGAAAGCTGCAATTTTACCATTTCTTAAGTGACCCTGACAGACAGGAAGTCCATCCCTCTGTCCCAAAGGAAGACCAAGAATCCCTATGTTGTGTTTGTTTAGTCTTAACAAACCCTCCACAATGAAGGTTCAACAACCTACCCAGTCTATTCTACTGTTTTCCACTTTTAATCTTTCTCATAAAACGTTTCCATGTTTCTAGATTACTGAACTTTTTTCTACAGGTCTCTGATCTACTTCCTTCTTGAAGACGATACTAGACCTGATGTTCCAACTTACATCTAATAAACGCTAAGTAGTGTTGAAGTTTACTCTGTGTGTCCTAGGTGTCAATAATGCATTACATGGGGGTGGTGAAATGAGAGCTGTTTGCTTCCTTTCTACTTTTTACAGTAGGTCAAGCAGTTTGGCCTTCTTGACCTTTACCCAGTTTGTGGTTCATTGTATCGTTTCCTGTATCTTTCTCTGGAGATCTTCTACCTAGATACCCATTTCGCACTTTTTCACTAACGTGTTATTTATATTAAAACCTTTCTCTCCTTGTCAAGATCATTCTGAAACCTAATCCTGTCCTCTGCAAAGTGCTTGCAGCTTTTCCCAAGTAGGTATCAACTGGAGATTTAATAAACATTTTCTCTATCCCACTATCTAGAGAAAACCTTATCTCTTTCTAGACAAAACCACTTGACAGAATCCCATCCTTCTTGTTTGACAGTGAACCACTGATAACTACTCTTTGAAATTATAATTCCAAGCCAGAGAAGGATAAAGCATATCATACTTTTTGGTGACTTTTTGCTTCAACATTTGTTAAAAACAAATATTCAACTGATCTGATGTCAATTAACCTTGGTAGCAGGAATATTGGTTAGAGACTGCTCTTACAGTATCTTCCTGAAGATCAAGTTTCCCTACTTTTCTTTAGGAACACCTTTAACATTTTTATAAGTCATAAAACATCACACTTGTCACCTACCCCATCTCCTTGAGACCTGTTATCTTGTCACAGAGGGAAATTAGATTGCTTTACATGATTTATTCTTGCCAAATCCATTTTGGCCATTGTTTAGCACCTTTTTATCTTCTGGATGATTCCAAACAGATTATCTGCTCAAGTGTCTTTCCAGGAATTAAATTTAGCCTAACTGGTCTATAATTCCCTGGGTCTTTATGTGTTTTGAAAAAAAACAGACACAAAGATTTCTTCCCTCCCCCTACAATTCACTTTTTATCCTTTAATTCTCAAAACTCATAAGGGAAGACTCTAAGATTTCTTAAGTACTCCATAGTGAATTAATTGTGCCAGACAATTTGAAAATATCTGACTCATCTAAGCAGGCTCTAACCTGTTCTTACCCCCCTTCCCCAGTTTTAATTATGCTAGTCTTCAGAGAACAGTCAGCCTTTTTTTTAAAATATAATGCTGAGGAAGGAAAAGAAACCACCACAAAACTGGCATGCCTCTATTAGTTTTGCCTCTCTGTCAGTTAATGGGCCAACTATTTCTCTTGTCTTGCTCTGATTAATTACTTATAGGATGTTTTCTTTTACCTACTCTATTGTTAAAACCACACTTAAGGCACTTGGCCCATACTTTATTGCAATTTCTATGACCAAAATGTTTTTCAGGGTGAAACTCAGAAGATTTGGAGGGTGCACAGTATGTGATTTTGTCAGTTCTGGGAGCTTCAGTCATTTCTGTCTCAGTAAGCTCCTCCAGTATTTTCAGCCATAGACTTAGCAGATTTTGTTCCTCAATGTTCAGACTGATCAGACTGATGCTTATAATAAATCAGAGCACAAAAGGAACACAATGAAATTAGATTTATTCTCTCCTTTAAGTGAACCAATGTCAGGATACAAGCCTCCTTCAAAATCATACACTTTGGCAAGTCAAAGAGTCTAAAGGAATCTTTGCTACAAAAAAAAAAATGTGTTTTTTGCACTTGGGTGCAATGATCTTGGTGTAAAAAGCAGCCAAGGGAAAGCATGGGTAGTTTTTACTATAGACAGTCAAATAAGCCCCAGAAGGGAATTAAGTTTATTCAGTACAGCAAACGTGACCTAGTAAGACAAAGCCAAACTTGACTGAAATGCTGGGTCTGTTTCTTTGTACTTAATTGCTATTAATGAAGGTACTAGCTCCTTGGAAGTCTGATATTAGTAGCTCTCTTTGTGTACTGGAAATTATGCAAATCTTACCTCAGAGAACCTTTGTACATCCTGGGTTAAAGTTCCTACTCTCTTCCACTGATAATATTTGAGTAACTTCAAAATTGCTGGATTCACTGCATTATCAGATGGCACTGTCCGGAAGAAATAAGGATATTTTTTCTTATCAGCCAACTCTGGGGTTGTTGCTGCAAATGAAAGCTGAAAAAAATCAAACAACAGAAAAAATGAAAGTCACCATAAGTCATCTAGCATCCAGAAGAAAAACTTTGTTCTTCTCAGTGCAACAAGACATAATCCATGCATTGTGGTCATGTAGAGAATTTTCATCATCATACAGCTTGGAAGTCCTACCAGCACCATTTACTTACTTTTAAAGGGATTTTTGAAATACCTTAGTTCTATAAACCACCTGCTACAAAATTAAACGAGGGAATCTTCAAAGTTGATGGTGTCAAATCCTCTGTTTCAGATCATGCATCTTACACATTGTGCAGAGCAAGAAGCTCTAAGGGAGTAAATCTCTTAGATGATTAATTCCCCATCAGCTGCCTTCTACATTCTCTTCATAAAAGTTGAGAATTGTTCTAAGGGGATATTCTCAAACTCCTATATATCTTTGAATTAGAGAGTGAACCTCTAGTAGCACCTCTTCCTATCTTCAGGTAACAGAAAAGGTACCAGAAACAGAGGGAATAATTATGGCAGCCAAGGCTGCAGCTCAGAAGTTTACCTGGCTCCCAGTTTCCTCCACTGAAGCAGCGCCCTGTGATCTGTATTATCAAAGGGGACTCAGTGGCTAATTCTATGCATCTGAAAACACCAGAACTGGTACATGGTTTGAGAATGCTTATAATGAGAGAAAAGAGGAAACCTGTTAACACCAAAAAAAATCAGGAAACTTCACTGAATTCTTCTGCCCAAGTTAAAGGCAGCATATTTTTGTATATTCTATTCTATATTTTTGTGAATAATTATCAGGCAGTGCTATGAAGGGAATGCCTGCTTATTAATTTTCTGAAAATGCTCCTATTCCAAAGAAACTTGTGGTTATTTCCTCCAGTATTTCTTAGGTTTCTAGGAATGTGTTTCTCAAGCTTTTTTTTCAGCCATGCATAGCAGTTGAGGGTTTTTTAAGGTACTGATTTAATGTAAATTGGTGTGACAGTCAAAAAATAGGCTCCCTTATACAGTTAAGTCTTTCAAAATCAATAGAGTCAGAAAGCATAGGTGAATTCAAGCCTATATAAGTACTTCCAACTATAGTATTAAGTTTACACTTTCTTTAATCAAGCATTCAGTACATTTGGGCTAGAAAACCTCTTTTGACATTCAGAAGACAATTTTCATCTGAAATAACAGCTCTAACTTTTTCTTCATGTTTATAAAATCTAGATTTAGCCTGACAGAGAAAGAACTCATTCTCTGTCTGATTTTAGACTCACAAAGAACATATTGCATTGTTATAACCTCTTAAACCTGAATACAGTTTATTTTCTTAATTAAACCCCCTGAAATCCAAACAACTTAAAGTGTACATAACTGGACAGTTTACATTCTACCATTCAAAAACAGAAGATTCTTTCTCTTCAACAGTCATTAGCTAGAGAATATTTTTTTAAGACCTTCTACTGCCATGTAATTCTAAGGTAAAATATTTTTAATATACCAACTGTTCTTTTCTTAGATTTTATGAAAAAAGTACACTATGAGGTACTGTGCTATTGTGGTCTTGATTTTCCAAAATCATATTGGCTGGCTCACTTAGAACTTTGTAACGTTTAGTAATCAGCAGTGAGTTTGCGAAGAGCTGATTTCAAGGGAAAAAGAATGAAGGTCTGCCAGGCAGACCTAGCCAGCTTTTCTGTCTAGCCTTGTAATGCTGAACATCATGCATCCACTGTATAATGACAGTGGAAAGAAGGACCTCTATCTCTGACTGAAAAAGAGAGAAAATTTGACTTTAGAAATCCAGAATGAAGAGGAATGCCTCTCAGCAGCCTGGCTGCTTGCAGCCTAGTGACTGCAAAGGACTTGCTTTTCAAGTTGTTATGGTTTTGGATCGAATGTAATTTGATTGATCCTTAAGAAAAAGAAGTAAAGAACAATGCTGAAGTAACAGTAGTGACAAGCAACATCAGCAAGTTCACCTAACTCAGGTTCACAGATTGCATGGTAAATTTTTCTGATCAAAAGTACAAAAAGCCTTAGTAATGAGGAGCGTCTCTATAGCTGTGAGCTGGCTTTAGGGCAAAGATCTGTGATATAAGCAAGGCAATTCAGATCTGTCCTTTGACATTTTAGTGACTTAAAGTGCCTAAATTAGTGTCCTAATTGCCCAGATTTCCTTGGGAAACAATGAAGCAAAACCTTACCTCTCTTCATTGACTAAAGAAAGATGAAGAAGACTCATAACTTAGATTCCTCAGCCATGTAACGTGAGATGAGATGAATCCAGGTTTATGTGTAATACTAATGACACCTGACTTAGAAAAGCACATTCTTCTTAATTTTCTTTTTGAAGAAAGGTTTTATTAAAATGTCAAATGGGAAAATGTCATGCTCAAACAATTCTTGGAATGTAGGATATGTTCAGAGGCCTTTCTTTCAAGCATCACATATGCCATGGTTGGTCTCATTCTGCATCACTTTGCCATTTTAATAAAACACTCATGAGATATGGATGAATAACCTGAAATAGTTATGTCAGTCCTTTTTTTTTTTTTTCTTCTTCTTTCTCACAAAAGTTAAGTCATTGAAAAGATTTAACTTTTCACAAAATCATCCTTATGAGAGTTTGGGGACATGCAATGAATTTAACCCAAGAGTCACCAGCACTCAATATTCTGCTTTGAGAGGGACAAGGAGGAAAAGGAAGAAGAAAAAACTCATTATATTTTTAAAAGTGGTAATGAAAAGATCATGTTAATAAATAAATTGACACAACGTAGACTTACTGGAAAAGTACGTGGTATAGCACAGCTATATAGAAATATCAGTAAAATATTCATAACAAAAACTTTAACCTATGTGATAAAACAAATAAGATCACAACACAGTCCACCCACATATGCATTGAGATGGTACAGCCCTTGTTAACTGAACATAAATCCTCTGTATTTTAGGGATAAAGTTGTTTATTCATGGCTGATTTGAAACTTGAACCTATTGAAAGGCAAACTTTTCATAATTTCTTCACTTCATTCTACAGGACTGAAAGCCATAGAGATCTGATTCTGCTTTTTGTTACTGGAATTTATTTTTATAACTTTTAGGTATTAGGTCAAAAATCTGGATGAATGGCAATCCTACTGCTCATATAACTTTTTGCAAACCAGAAAGGTACTATTTTTCACATTACTGTATTTTCAGCGCATATGTATTCATGTATTGCTAAAAAAATGTTGTTACAGGTGTTACATAGCTGCCTCTCTGGCATAGAGGAAGAGTGAGAGACAAAAAAGTTGTAAGTGGGATTATAACTCAGCAATAAACACCTGTGGGGTGTATGATGTCATTCTTTCACAGAAAATTATTTTACATTACTGCTAAAGGTGATGGCCAAAACTTCAAGAAGGGATGAAAGGCAGGAAAAAGATTTTTTTTTTTTATTTCTATAAAATGGAGGACACAGTGGACATATACCAGGTGATACATCACAATTGTGTGTATGCTGTTTGTGTGTGCATACGCAAAGAGTCTTTGCATATGTGTATGTAGATCTAGATTAAAAAACCATTCATATATATGTATATATATATATATATCAGTTTGAATACTGTCAGAAAAACTGAAGCTACTTCTCGGGTCATCCCTGAGAAATCTTTCTTTAGAATATCTGCTTACAATTTGATACAATTTGTGAGCAACTGCTTCTGAACTTAAAATGAGTGCATGTAGGGAAACATATATAAGCTATGACTCAGATGGAGATTTCAGAGATGAAACAGAGTTTAAAACTTTTAAATGGAAAAGAGAATAACATTTACTATTCAAGAAAGAATATTAACGATAGTACAAACTGAGAACCAAATAGACCAACATATTGAAAAACAAATGTTTATTTCTTCATTAAAGCCATAATTTAGTAAAAGTTCTGCTGCCTTAATAACACAATTGAGTCTGCTCAAATTCTAAAATGAAAGACTTTATTTAACAGCCAAAATGCGCTGTTTCTGACTTTTAAAATGATTCCTATTGCTTGTATGATCACTATATAAATGGATTATAGTTAGCAGAGTTTCATCAGAACGCGTTTAGTCTGCACATGTTAAAGAAAACCAATACTGTTAATACCCTAGAAATCATTCAAGTTGGGAGTCAGTGTGAAAGAAATCTGTGTAAAGGGACTTTCAAGTACGTCATCTGAAGTTGATTTACTTATAAAATGTTTAGCTTGCTGCGATGTTCTCCCTGTCATATACCCCACAAACCACGTGGGAGCCAAAGCACAGCTAACTAGAGAGCTCCATAAATGGTGACTGCAAGCCAGTATTTCAAAGTCCCAACCCCACTGAAGTCAGTGCCAAAGCTTCCACCAACTTCCTCAGAGCCCAGATTTCAAGCCTGTGATCTGAGTACCTGGAAATCAGATTTAGTTAGTGAGATTTAACTACACCGATGTAATTGTAACTCTGTAGGTCATCCTGACATTTTGCAGTATGCTTACACTCAGATCCGTAGTAGGAAAGATTCTACTTTTTTAAAAATAAAAATATAGAGCTGGCTCAAGAGTGAGCTGAGCAGTTGTGCTTCATTGCTAGCAATGGAGAAGCAGAGAAGGAACATTTTGGCTTTATCTTACCTTGTGAATAGAAAGGAAGCAACAAATTGCAGTTCTGGAATGGACCCAAAACAAAAGAATTCAGGAAATGGTGTGAAATAGAAAAACAACAAAACATTAAAGATGATGCAGAAAGGACCCCATAGCACTATGTGTGTAAAAGAGTGTCTTATGCTAAAGAGTTTTGAGGCCATAAAATGTAGTACGTTTTTGTACTTCAAAAAAAAAAGAAGGCTTGGAAATTACCCAAAATTGAAAAAGCCAGTGAGACAAATTTTACTTTCGGATTAAAAAAAACCCAACCAAACATTATTCCACAGCAGTCAAGGAAATTTCTTTGGCTTCACACTGAGAGTGAAAGTACAATTTGATAATGGTGAGGAGGGGAGACAATGTTATACAACTATTATGAGAAATGCTTCAGCCTAATATGACAGATGGCCAAGTTAAGGAATTTGAACTGGTGCACTTTTCCGAAAAACTTAAAAATATACAGAAGGATTTTATTAGGAGGTTTTGGGGTCAGGTATGTTTTGATAAATTAAATTTTCTTCAGAAAGATGAGACTTGTTGAAAGATAAAAACATTAATTTTGTTGAAAATCCATACAGTTCCATGGAAGGGTTGGGAGCAACACTAGATAGAGTGAGGTGGGGGAAAAAAAAAAGTTAAAACAAAGTATAGAAAGGAATAATTCTGCACAAGGGGAGTAGCAGCTAGCTCTATAACCCCATATGAAGCTGAAATGAGGTGTGGCAGATTAAACCAAGAACATCAATCTAAACTGCTTTCAAGTTAAAGCAAGCATGTTCCCATTTTAGGGAAGTAACAGTGCATTCCCTTTAAAAAAACAGTACGGAAGCAGGAATGGCAAGATGATAAGATCTAGCATTCATTTAAGAAAATGGGATGCAACACTAATTAAATCAATGGGAAAGACTAGGAGTTTTGTAAGAGAGGATGGATATTAGAGAGCTGAAACAAAATTAGAAAAGGAAACAACACTATATAGAGAGTGTATATGTTCCATATAGAAGTCCAGAGGCTGGAAGCTGGAAGGCTGAAGCCACTCTGCAGTACCAAGAACTCCAGAAGGAAGGGAAGCTGCCAGAAATGGCAAGTGGTCTTCTGGTGTTTGGTTGTTTTACTATCTCTAGGTAGCATTTACGTTTAAATTTTGTCACTGTAATAATGTACAGAAGTCTGGTTAAAATAAAAGCGCAGAACTATCCCTGTGGTAAGCAGTCATCCTAATCTAAGGCAATAGGTCTGTTTAAGAGTCACATGTATTTAAGAGGACAGTATTAGTTGAAGTAAATCAATAACAGTAACCCTTAGCAAAGTCATTGTAGGTCCATAAAGCTACGAGGGCAGGAAACCTCACTCCCCTCAAAAAGCAAAGAGTGGCCTGCGGAGCGGCGTGGCTAGAAGATCGGAAGCATCTCCCATCACAAAGTCCCCAGCAGCTCGAAGGAGGCTCCTGACACATGGCAGGAGGTGCCAGAGCATCTGGATTTGTCAATCCCAAATTGAGAATGAGGTGTCACTCTCACTACTTGCCTCTCCAAACGAGAAGGTTGTGAAACAAAGCTACACACTATATGCACGGAGTATTATACATTGGAGGGGAAAAAGAAAAGGAAAATGTCATCTGCTAAGACAACTGATTCATGTTTGCAAATGGGGAAAATTAGCTTACTGAGCACCAGAGAGATTAGCTTAATTTTCCCAGGCTTCTGCACTGTGGCTTGTACAAGTATTTTATTAATGATGCCTAGAAATTTAAATCTGCCCCTGTTGCTGCAAAACTAGTCTTGATGAAGAGTTTTTTATATATGGCAGATATCACCTGTATTTCCTGTACCCTTTCTAGAAAGCTAAATTATGCTGATAAATCAACATTGCTAAACAGGATACAAACTGCTGATTCAATCAATTGGTGATATCATTTATTATCATCATAGCTAAAGATTGCGTGTCATGTATGCTTAGATAGGAAGCAATATTTTCTGCGAAAAAGGAAAATGCAAATAATTATTTCCAAAAAGAAGGCAGAATGTCAGAAAGCTCCATAAAAAATACTCTTACAGTGGTACAGGACTGCCCATCTAGAATCTTGTCATAGGAAAATAACAAGGACGAAACTCAGGAAGATGATAATTTGTGGCAATGTGTACTTGTGACACCACACACCGTTCCTTTGTGTGCCTTGCCAGGAGCTCTAACGCTTTGACAAGTGTGTGCCAACAATAATAATACTTGAGTGTGGGCATGTGATGACGTGATGGTCCCAGGAGCTAGAAGGACCAGAATGGAAACTAATGAATAATGAAGAGTTAAGAAATTTGCCTGCTGCAACTCTTGAGACAGCATTAGATGATGTCACGTAACAAGTGAAACAATATGCTCCTAACCCAGGGACTGAGAATAGATTGAAGCATAACAATTAAATTACATTTTTAATTGAAGAGTAATTGATGTTTTGTAATAAATATTAAAAGACACAGAATATAAAGATTTAGGTTAAATGTTAATTCACTATTTAAAGATTAACAGTAACTTTACTATAACAAGCCACCTTGCCTGGATGTGCAGTCAAACTACCACTGAACTTGCTCTTACCGCTAGTCAAGTTATGAATAAATTTTAATATAATAACAATACTTGGAGTAAGAAAATTATTATATATGATCAAGAAAAATATTAAAGAGAACCTTAAGAAATACATGATACCATGTAAAGTAAAAAAAATATATATATATTAGGATGCTCCTTCCCATCCCAATGCACAAAATATATCATCAAATCAACTTTGATGGATGATTTAGAGAAAAGGTATGTGGAAATAACATTGCAAAGATGGCTGCAAACACCTATATTTGGAAAATATTCTGACATAAGAAGCTAAGTGCAACAATTCATTGACAGAGGCATTGCATAGATCTTCAAAGCAGGTGAAAGCAACACAATAATAAAGATCAAGAAACAAAGATACTGTTTCTTGACAATTTGCCTGCACAGCTGCTGGTGACAAGAGTGTCTGTATACAGCTGGTAAAGGAGCTGGTTCTGAACCAGATCTAGGAATCAAAGTGGCAATCTTCCCTACTAGCTATACTCTAATCCTGATCCAAAAATAGCACAGGTGACTCACTAACATAAATTGAAAGAAGAAAGAAGGAGAACTAAAGATGACAATATTAACAAGAAATTATACTTTTCCAGTAGTGGTAAATCAGCTACATTTTTACTTGTCATAAATACTCTTAAATATTTACTTGAGTGAAAGCTCTGGAGACTCCATCATACTTACATTCAGAAGACTTTATGGGATTGGACAAACTTCAGTGCTATAACAAATAAAACTAGTGATCATTAAAAAATGTTCTGTTAACTCTGTATGGGCTTTCATTATGACAGTTACAAAAGCAAAATAGAAGTCTGGGAGAATATCTATGATGGCTCACTAGCTGGTAAATGGGCAGGATGCCTCATACAAATGGGAACATAAAAATACACATTGTATTAAACACACTGGACAAGAATGGATCTCATAGACGAACATCCCTTTCATCATCCATAACGCATTACCCATCTGATTAGAGCTACTGTTCCTTTTAAAATCAGATGTTTTGCCAAATACTCCTGCCCAATATCATCTGCTGTTACCTTCATTAATTCTGTGTCTGAAATTGCTTCCACTGACTGCCTTTTGGCACCTGGGAGTTTCCAGAAAAAGCACTTCCAGCTGGTCTCAAGGTTGGAAGGCACCCGCCTCCACGCTGATGGCATTCCAGTGAATTAATCCAATCACAATAAGATTGATATTCAGCTGCATGCTGCTCTGGAGACATTTCAGGAAGCAATTCTGGCTACTGAATGAATCAATATTTTTGAGGATAGAAACGGGTTTAGACAAAATAAAATCCATATGAGAAGTACTTCAGCCAAAAGACATGTGCCTATAGGCTAATGGGAAAGGAGCATTCAGTCCTGTTTGCTTCCCGCTTGGGCAGCCTGACCTACTCCCAACACTACTTGGTAGGAACTGCAGATGCCTGAATGCAAGAAGTCAGACAGAATGATAAAGTTTGGTCTTCTGGTGTTAAAATTTGATACTCCCATAAAGTCTGTGGGTTATGTTGAAGAATAGTGGTTGAACTGATCCTCAGCTGAGGGGGTTTTTTTGTCTTCAGGTAATAGAGAGGATGAACAATAGCTGAAAATTGTCGCAGATCTGCTGAAAAAAAAAAAATGAAGAAAACTATCTAGACATTAGCATTACTGTCTCACCTGCCTCTCGGGCTGGCAGATTAAAACTTCTACCCACCTGTTGACACCAGCCAGAGTCTATGTTTAAGAAATTTGCAGAAAAAACTAAGTTAAAGGAATTCCTAGAACAACACTTCAGGTGAACAGAAAAAAGAAGAGTTATTAGTGTTCAGAGCAGAATAAAGCTACAAATCAAATCCAAGTCCAAGTAATGGGATTCATTGTAAATTCTAATAAATACTGCCTAACAAACCTAACACATTCACCTTACTTCTGAGACGTGTCAAGGAAGTTACCGTGGAGTCATGGAGAGCGTCCTTCAATTCAGTGGTTAACAGTGCAACCAGTCAAGTCGATAGAGACTTTGTTATTTATACAGTGTTTCAGTAGGTAGGCAGCTGAGGCAGAATCATCTCAAACAGATCACCATATCCAAAAGTTAAAATTCAGCATTAGGCTTAACTTGATTCTTTCACTATTAATGGAAAATAAACAACTGCTATCCCCTTTTCATTGCATATTTCTTCTGACCGTTCATTTGAAAAGGTCTATCACAGTTTGAAGCAGATCTCAAAAAAAAAAGTTACTAAGGGAATAAATCTGGCAATCATTAATTGCTTTTTCTACTCTAGAAAATATTTTCAGTTCTATATTAGGCATAAATGATTTACACCTAACACAGGTGTTCTGCTTACTGCTAGAGGTTGACCAGAGCATTGAAATGAAATGGTAGATCTGCAGAAGTTGCTGCAAAATTTGTTTTCATTTCCAAAAGGAATAAAAGACAAAATCTTTTGAGCACTTTCATAAATGGAACTGCATTGCTAAAGAGGGTTGTATATCTTTGTCTGTCACACACAGTTGTTTAGCATTTGGCTACTGGCCTGGATTATACCAGACCTCAGCTTCAAATCCCTGCTCTGCTTCAGTCACAGCATTATTATTTATTCCAAATCAAGTAGAGTCTCCTACACTCATACTCTCACTGCCCAGCTTGCTTGTCTCTTGTCTATAACACATTATCCTCAAAATTTAGTGAAAACCAACAAATTTGTAAAATATTTCACCCTTGATAAAACAGGCTATCTTGCCATAATCCATTAAAAAAAAAAAAAAGAAAAAAATATTCTTTCCAGACCTATTCACAACAGCATGTTCCTGGCTGGCTGCCCAAAACTATTATAATTCTATTAGTATTGTTTGTTTGTCAGACTTCATCCAGATAACACATGTTAAAACTACAGCTGTTCTGTCTACATTTGGATTTTAAATAAGACATCTGGTTTATTATTTTCCCCCCCTTCTAAATGATGAAAAGGAGGGAAAAACTTCCCCAATACAAAGATACCTTATTTGTGCAATATAGGGTGTCTTGTTCTTGTGAGCAAATCAACCCTGCACTCTTGTTGGAAAAGGGGAGAAGGACCAGATGACAATGAGAATGAATTAAGATGAGAATTCCCCAGTTCTTCTGTGGAGTCGACACCCTAATACAGTTCCAATCCTGTCCTTTCCATCTTTTATTTCTTTTACTGGAAATATGGCATCTGAAGAAATAAAAGCACACCATGTTAACTCACGGTTTACTGAAATCCTTATAAAAATAGTTTTTGCACAGCCCTAAGTCATGAATTAGTCGTTTATTTCTTCATTGTCTGGTTTCAAACCTAAGCAAGAAATCCCAGATATTTCAAGCCAAAACAGATGACATCCTCACTATGCAATGTAGTGACACATAAAGAAGCTGTTTACTCTACATGGAGCAGCACAGCTCAGAGATGCCTTATCAGGTCCTGGAGCGATACCCCGGCACTAATTCTGCACTCTGCCTGGGCTAATTTGCCTTTTCTTTCAGCTCTGTAACTTTTCTGATATCTGAGCGCTGCATGCTGCAGTCACACCCCACCAGAAGTATTTAGAAAGTAGTCTGACATCATTCGCTTGGAACTGCACCTCTCTAATAACGGATAAAGAAGGGTTATGCTACAGAAATCAAGGACTTGCTGGAGGGGAGTTGATGAAATAAAAACTGATTAAAAAATCAGGGAACTTCCTTTGCCAACAGACGTTGCCAGCAAAATAAGTACTGCTTGCCCAGCAGCAAGGGCAACTTGGGTTACATTTCCATTAAAAACCTTCAGCAGAAATGCCAATCACAATTATGATTATAATATATTTGGCATTAAAATGTCAAATATGTCGTTGATCCTCCACTAGGAAATAACCAAGATCACACATACATTATGGTTTTCTTTATCTGTAGTCAATACAGATTTTAATAAGATGCTCTAGATAGAAAGCTACATGTACGAAACCTTTTAGTAACGTATGCAACTAGGAATTCTTCATGCAGATATATTCAAACAATCGAAATCACAAAACTATTTGTCAGCTTAAATCTGTATTCTGTGGTTTCTAGTCTATAACTATGAGAGGCTGTAAAAAAATCTTATGAGGCACTGTAGTCTATTTTTATAAAATAAAAAATGGCAAACAGTCTTGATCCGAGTACAGTTACAAAACAAAAGTCCCATCTCGAATGTCACTGAGGAAGTGGAAGAAAGCAGGAGCATTTCCTCCCAGTGCCAGTGCCTCCAGGACATCAGTTAATTGTTGCCTGAGTAACCTTCAATGTGTTTTTCTCAATACCTGTGCCTTGCAGGTAGCTTCAGCAGTTACTATTAATTTAATAAGTGTTTCTTTATGTCTGCATTTGATTTTAAGTACAGTATTTGCCCCTGGTCTTAGAATGCATGCTGGGTAGAAAGCATTAACATTATCTACACCATTTAAGATTACACACACTTCTATTAGATCTCTCAACCATTTTTTCCCTAGAATGCTGCCATCATCCTCGTTCCTGCAGGCTGAAACCTGAATGTTTTCTCTAGACCTTGTTATCTTTTTGTCACTTACTGCACAAAACTGTTCACTATAATCCCATCTGTTCCTGAAAATAGTCCTTATTGATCTGCAATTTTTACAATATTTTCCATAACTTACATCCATCCAGGTGAGACAAAAACTGAACTAAATCACTCCACATCTATATAATCCAATGTAGCCTTAATTTTTCACACACAAGGAATATCTTTGTGCGTGATCTTTGTCACAGAGCCAGGAAAGTGCTTAAGAATATAGTTTCATTTTAAATATTTCAAGAGTTATATTGATTTGAGAGAAGGAACTCATATGAAAACTCAGTACATGCATTAGAGTTTGGTAGTGCTTATTAGTTTTGGAAGGCTGGTTTAAATATCATCTTTCCTAATTCAATCTCATGTAATTCATTATTTATTACTCACTGTGTGTGGTGATTACTAAATGTGCAGTGATTAAGTTGTAATTTTTAAAGTCACTTGCCTCTTCCCAACCCTCTCATTTGTGATCCAATGTTTTTTGAATTGCCATTTATTTTTATACAACATTTCTGACCAAATTGTTGTCATACTTGTGCTCTCTTTTTTTTTTTTTTTTTAACCACATATGTTATGGCTTTGTCTGCTTGGTCTTAACAGTTTACTGACTTTGGCTTCTGCTATTTTGGATACTGCTGAGTTCTTTCGGTTTTTTTCAAACACTGCTCTTGAACATATTCCTGCCAAGTGTGAACATGTCTACTATTTTTACTACATGGGACAAACCCTTGATGGGACAAACAGCAGGGCAAATGGAAAGCATCTTTGACAAAGGTGACCAGTGCGATTCCAGATCAGAAAATATAAGCCATTAATATTCAGGCAAAGGTTTCAGAAATTAAATTGGGGATCTGGATGGCTTTTCCTGAGGAATTATACTTTTCTCCATGCTAACATACTTTCACTATGAATTTTAAAGTACCTCCCACAGTTAAAATAATATCAGCTTTATCAAGAATACATATCAAGAGATGCACTACCAACCTATATTAATGTACTGTGCAACTGGGTGAAAAATAAAATACGATTAATTATATTAACTGTCTTTTTTACTAGTACGTTATTCAGAAATTCTCTGAAGTTGAATAGTTAAGTTTGTTAAATGAACAGCATTATTTTTCCCCCTTTAAACTTACCTACTGAAGATATCTATGTCTTTGAGAATTGAGACTCCTGGTATATTTGATCACTTATCCAATAAGAAAAGAGAAGGTAAACCACAAGTGACAGTAAGACCACCTCTCTGTTTGACTGAGCACTCGTAAAAATGAAGGTGCTTTTCCTAATGTGCGCATGGTATCTTTGCCGCAAGTTCACAGAAAGTCCTAGAAATTAATAGGGCATTCTTTTTTAATTATTATTATTTTTCTTAATTTGATTATCAGATTCATTCAGCTTACTATCCCTAAGTTACTGGAATTGCCAGCTTTCATTTCTACCATAGTAATAGTTTGTTTATTCTCCAGCTTCTTGGACTCCTGATTTTCCCCTTGTAGAGAGATTCAGATTACTCTGAGCAGAAAAGCACCTCCCAGAGTACTGATAAGGAGTGATCAGAAGAAGGCCAGCTTGAATACAACCTTTTGACCCATTCCAAAACAAGGCTCTGAAGATAAAAAGCAGGGAGAAAACCCTGGCAGGAAATAAGCAACAGCACAAGAACTGGATAAGAGACCATGAAATAGATGGACAAATGACACGAGACAACAGAAGAGGTGCTGTTCAGAGCACAGAAAAAGACAGACACGCTGTAGGAAAAAAAAAAAAAAAAGATGCACAGACCAAAACAAAACATGGACAGACACAGTGGACAGATGCAGCGAACAGGAGGAATCTTGGCTTTATTTATAATCTGCTGAAAGCCTGGCTTTGTGAGTACTTGGGCTGATATATGCAAACAGAAGCATCTAACCAGCTGCATGATCACATGCCCATGTGTTTAACTAAGGAACTTCAGAGGTCTACAGCCACTGAAAAACCTGGGTCACTTGGACCTCAGAGAAGAGTAAGTAGAGAATAGCATATGCTTTCTAAGACTTTCCTTAAGTCTACATGAGGAATTTTTACAGCAGAGTAATATTTACAGCAGAGTAAAGCTTCAAGTTTGATGTGATTTATATTGGTACATCATAACTTGTATTGACTTGCCTTGGATAAACCTTAAGGTGAGATGAATCACTCCCTAGAAGCATCTGCTTCTCACTACTGTAGGCACTAATGGGAGATTACAGTGACTGTATCAGATGCAGCCACCTACACTGCACTTGGTCGAATGAATCCCATACAAATTTTCCAATCTATGTAGATATTTAAGCATGTGAAGAAGTAGTGAGTCACCTAGAAGACACTTCGGCCTCTTAACCCCTGAGGATATTTAGGTATTTGATCTCTTTAAAATTTTAAACTAAATGGTTAGCAAAACTGCTGGTGTCCTAATTCTTAAAAAATTGTATTAAAAGATAAATACAAATGTCACAAAATGTTCAAGTGGATCTCTATCTTCACTGTCTGGAAAAATTCTTACCATAGTGCTGTTTAATGTAACTGAATATTCACTGTAATTTCTCTCAATCTTAAAAATACTTGAAGATTCAGGTCAAGTGTCTCAAAACAGTCTTAACCCTGTCCTTACCACATCATTCATCATAGCATAATAGTTCCACTTCTACATAAACAGCCCAAAGCAACTTATGGGGCAATTGTTTACTTTGTTGAATAAGACTTGCTATTTGATCCAGTGATTTTTTTGTAGTGTCATTAAGCACGTAGTCTCATTAAAGTTATATGTCATCCCCATGTAACATCCCTCTGTGACCAGCAAGCTCGTTTACCTTGAACCTCAAGCAATAGCCAAACACAACAATGCCCATATACTTGCATCTGCCCCTTTTCAGCTTTTGTACGTACACTCATATAGCTAAGGCTGCAGGTAGACCTGCAATACATACAAGCCCAAATGAATTCTGCTGCCGAACTTCCATTGATATCACCTATTGTTGGATTAGGCCAATGCTACACGCCCCTGCTATACCCCAGCTGCTGCATGACACTTGAGCTCTCACAAACAGCCATGGGGCTAAGCACTCACTCTCTATTGTCAGGTTTCTGCATGTTCTGCTTTACCAAAGGACAAGTGCAACACAGCTGAAATATAACAGGAAATGTACTTTACATGACTAAGTCAACGACAAGGGACTACATCTTTAACCCACCCCTTTCTACACTAAACTGCATGGCTTTGCAGAAGCAGTGTGGCAAAATTGAGGGAAAGAGGATACTGGACGGATACCGCAGCCAAACCCAATCCATTTCTGATTTGGAGAGTCAGGTACAATTATCCCCCTGTGACAGCCAGCTAAAGATGGAAGAGAGGGAGATGGGTAGAAGGTTCCGTCACTATTCTTTGCACAAAATGGTGCACCATAGATATGAAGTTTCCCTGGAGACATTAGGAGCCACAACCAAAAAAGCAAAACAGAGTAAAACATATGATCTGGAAATGCTTTGAATTAGTGGATCCAGAAAAAAAAAAAAAAAGTAAGTATTATACTATCCTTCCCTACATTTGCTATAAAATATGTTGATGGTGTCAGGATGTCATTCAAATTGTAGTTGTTTCAAAGTCCTTTTGTGTTAAAGTGGTGCCTACTTTCAACCTATTAATCAAATGAAAATGGAATGGCCTTATTGCTCATGGAAAGGATTTTTTCTGTATTCACATAGAGTATGTAATCAGTCAGAAATTATGATGCTATTACTTATTGATGTTATTGAGAACTCATAAGCTACACATAAAGATCAATATACATAATTTTCCTATGTTGACAGCCTCTATCTCTCACTGCCAGTAAAACCACATATTTATTAAAGTTCCGAGCCTGCAGGACTCAATTCAGTGTGGAGGCTGGAAGGGAGCTGATCAGGAGGCAGGAGGGGAGGGCAACGACTCCAGAAGGAATATTAAAGCTTTCAGGTATTTCTGGGTTTCTGTGTGATTGTTTCGGGAAGGCACAGCACTGTTTCACAACAGCTTTCAAAGAGTGAGAGGACACTGCAGTTTTTTGGGGGATGAGGTTGAGAATAGACATGCACCCCCAATATGTCTTCCTACCTTTCCCTTTCTCATGCAATACACAACATTTGCCTCTTTCTTGAGACCCGCAATACAAAGGCACAAAACAGCCATCCTTCTCTCCCTGACATAACCTCAACTCTCCTCCTCTTGAGCTGCTCAGAAGAGGCAAGAACTGGCAGCTATTCCTGGAGGAGGTGAGGTAGAAAAGTGAGGGTAGAACAAGCATCCCAACAACTCAAAGGGCTGGAGAAAGTGGTGCCTGCCCTGGCTGATCTGCTCCTCCCTTCCCTCCCACAGTGATCCCTCTCCCTAGCCCCTGCCCCACAGCTGCTAAAGACCACTGGTCAGGGAAAGAGCAGATACCAGTGGGCAGCCTGCCCCCATGTCCTGGCACAGAGGCAGGCAGGCAGTCCCCACGGCACCTCTGTCCCTCCTGGCTTCCATCCAAACCTAGTGCTAGTGGCACACGCAAGCTGCTGCTGTTGAGCGCAACTGGGATTCGTAACTACAGCCTGTTGCGGGTGTGCAAGCTATGCCTGTTTTTGATTCATGGAAATGAAGTTGTTCATAATGCCAAATACTGTCTTTTTCTTATAAAATGGAAGTATTAAAAAAAATCCTAAGGATTTTATACAATATAAGATATATACACATATAAGATCTCCCCTGAGCCTTCTCTTCCTCAGGCTAAATTATTCTAACTCTCTCAGTCTCTCCTCATATGACAGATGCCCCAATCCTTTCATCATTACAGTGGCCCTTTGCTAGACTTGCTCCAGTATGTCCATGTCTCTCTTGTTCTGGGGAGCCCAGACCTGGACACACCACTCCCGATGTGCTCTAGCCAGGGCTGAACAGAGGAGGAGACTCACCCACCTCCCCTGACCTAGTGGCAATGGCAATGCTCTCCCTAGTGCAACCCAGGTGCTGCTGGCCGCCTATGCTGCAAGGGCACATTCCTGGCTCATGTTTCACTTGTTGTCTACCAGGACCCCCAGGACCTTTACTGCAAAGCTGCTTTCCAGCCAACCCCCCCCCAGCCTGTTTGGGTGGGTGCCTGGTGTTTCTTCCTCCCCAAGGGCACGACTTGGCATTTCCTTTTGCCCTGTTTCAGGAGATTCCTGCTGGCCGAGATCTCCAGCCTCTCAACATGCCACTGAATGGTAGCACAACCATCTGGTGTATCAGTCAATCCTATTTTTGTTACACCTGCAAATCTGCTGAGGGTGTGCCCTGTCCCATCATCCAAGTCATTAATGAAGATGTTAAGCAGAATTGGCCCCAGTAACAACCCCTGTAGCCTAAATACTAAATAATATATTTTTAAATGCCTACATGCATACTTGAATTCCATGTTTGTCATCTTCTCAAAATATTTTTGGTAAAAATAAATTAAAACAGTAAAATAAAACCAGTGAAATACAACAGTCATCTTTATGACTTCTAAAAATCACTAAGGTGCAGTTGCAAGTTAAAGCTCTAAAGCAGAATAATATGTATGGTATATTCCTCTATTTTCCTCTTTGCCAACAAATTGATAGTAGAGCAAACACATTATTCCATATGAATGATGCCCCCTAGCCCTATTATTCATACACAGTTATACAGAAAATATCTTCACTAAATCCAAATTAACAGTGTTCAACCTCAATCCTTTGTATTGTTTCCGTATATGCAGTTACTGTGCACTGTTTCAGGCTCAGGTAGCCAGCTTACTGTCTCACTATTTGGATGGCTGCCATTGAAAAAACAGTGTTGAGTCACATAATTCCAATACATGATTTCACAAATGCATATTCACAAATCCCACAAATGCAGTTATCTCATTGCTTCTGCACTCAGAAACTGCTGTTCATCTAAGAACTGCAGATAAGAGAGTAGCTTTAGATTTCACCTAAGATAATCATGCATACATTTGTTATCACTTCACTCCTCTTCATGAAACTTGAGAGCTGACAGTCTAAGGAGGTGAATGGGAAAAATCCACACAACATTCACATTTATTAATTCAAATTTATTCGATCACAATCAAATTGTTGTTCACAAAGGAAGGCAAACACCTATGCTGGGATCCACTGTGCCCCACACTCTGATTCAAAAAACCTTAAGAACATATCAGGGAAATGGCTACACCAGGTCAAAGCAAAGATACACACCACTGTTTCCTTCACCTCTGCGCCTGCTCTTTCCTAGACATCTGCTCTCAGCCACTGTTAGAGACATTCCTAAAGAAAACTCCCAACCTTCAGAAATTTGTGGCTCACAGATTTCTTTGGATCTTTTTGATGTCTTTGCATTTAATATGCCTCATTATTTTTTTTCCTCTCATAAATTTATCTAGTTCAGCTACTTTTTGAAGTTGTAATTTTTGGCCTGCATAATAATCCACAGCAAAGAGATCCACAGCGTAACCATACTTTACCTGAGGAACCATCTTTTCTACTTTGTTCTGAACCTGTTTCTTTCACATTTCCTTTTATACTGCATAGTTCTTGCTTAGAAAAGAGAGCGAATAAACTACTGGCTTGGTAAAAGTTCACAAGAACTCATGACCAACACCATTTTAATTACCTCAGCAATACATTGTGCTCATTACCATACTAAACAATATTTGTATTTAATGAGAAAGTTGGGATTTTAAGATCCAAGTACAGTTGCTTAGCAGTCCAAGGACTAGTAAACACAATTTTGGCAGAGACGGTGGAAATATTCCTTCTACTAACAAAAAAGTAGATGTTCATGGGTAAATACTGGTTTTTGGCCTGTTACAATCCTAATTTTGTGTATCCCATTGGTAACGTTAGAGATGTTATCATTATTTGCATGCCTTAGAACTCCTATATAGCAACATGACATATTAAATACTGCAGGACAACTGGCCTATGCACTAACCTTTGATATGCATACAGATTGATGTCTTTAAAGGTTTATATTTTATTACTAAGCCTTCCTATACTGTCTGCAGCTCCCCACACAGACAACAAGCAGAGAGTGGAAGCTACTGGCATAATGCTGCAACTCTGGCAATTCTTAGTTGGAAGCTAAATCTCTAATCCTCGGGCTGCTTTCAATTATACTGAGATAGGAAATAGCATGGAACTGCTCCCAGGATAAGAATTTTGTAAGTGGTTCCGTAAAAGCCCATCCCCACCCCCTGGCAATATATAGAGAGTACAGCCACACTGAGAATTCAGTCCCCTTCTTTCTGGAAAATGAAAGGACAGCTGTAAATTACAAAAAACCAAATTTAATATTTTCATGTAATGAAGCTTATCAGCTGACTTACCAGCAAAAATAACTATATGGACAATCTAAAATTCCTCAAGTTTTATCTTGGTAATTAGATTTCACCAGAGCCAAGCAAAGATGGACAAAAGAGAAGATGCTGTGAATCCTGTATTTCAGGGTTTGCGGCTGTTACGTATATTGCTAGGAAGTCAGCAACGCTTGCAGCCACCAGGAGTCCTGCGGTTCAGAGTTCCTGGATGTTACAAGCTCCGTCAGGCAGCCGGCAATGCTTCAAGCTGACATTAATCACCTACTTTGGGGTTCACAGCTGTTACAAGCAGTTCCAGCAACTTGGCGGTGCTAGTAACAATTTATTTCACTTAGGAACAAATGCTGGCATTTGGGTGTTGCTTATAATTTCTAAGGAGCTTTTTGCCAATGCTATTAGCTTCCAGAGTCAGCTGGGGCTACAGTAATGAGAGGCTTAAGACATTTTACGAATACCTCTAACAGTGGTGCCTAACAACAAAGAGTACCTTTGGCTATAGTAACTATGCATACAAACATTGCTAATATGTTGGCAACTTTCCTAATAATAACCAAGTGCTAGATACTACCTACAGCTGTGGAAGCATTAGTCAGTGCTTCAAAACGCTGCTGCTATGTCAACAACATGTATAGAGTTTAACAAGTAATTTTTACAGTATCAGGAGATATTCTGCCAGAGCTCTGTGCTGCAGCTAAGTCCCTCAGCAGGGTATATTAGCTCAGGCTCAGCACTGTGATAATAAAGTCACACAGATTTTGAGCAACGTGAAAATATTGAAAGCTACACCACCGAGAACACAGGATGCCGAGAACACAGAAAGAGGCTCTGCTTCTGAATACCAAAAAAAATATTTAACACAGCCGAGAGTCTGAGTAGAAAATTTTAATTCAGACATCACTGTCGTTATTCGTGAAGATATCTGTAGGGTGTTTTTTTTTTTAAATCTGAATTAAAAATAAAAAGGAAAATGCTCAATGCCTTATAAACAAGTTGTGGATTTGCTCCATCATGTCTTAATAAAGAGATGTTCAAGGAAACATTAGAGTGAAATAATTCTCAAAATCAACATAATATGAAAGCTATATTGTAATTCTACCCCTGTATCCTGTAATATAGAAGTGTATTTTAACTTTATTCTACTACAGAGTAGGAAAAAAACTGCCAAATCCTTCCTTAACTTCAAGTTTCACCTTATCTGCAAATTCCACAGGAGAGTTTTTGAAAATTTTTTGGGTTTTTATTAGCAGAAGACAAACTTCCCTCAAAATTAAAGAATATCTGTGAAATTATTTGTTTCAACTCTTCTTAATGGAAAAAGTGTATTACCTTTAATTTCCTCATTTCATTTTGAAAACATGTAAACATTTTCTTCTACAATTCTTTGGTTCAGCTTGGTTTGCACTTTACATACTATACATCTAAATATGTGATATTAACATTAATGCTTTGAGATGCATTAAGGTATCATAAAAAATGTCTAAAGCTAATTTTGATTTTTTAAATTTTGGAGAGATGTTGAAGAACACAATTTTACTGCACAACTAACTCTCTTTTCAACTTTCTTTCTTTTTCACTGCTGACTCCTTCATAAACATAAAGGGCAAATCATGCTAAACCAGTCAGATCGTCTTTTTGATGATCAGGTACAAACTTTGTACCTGAAGGAGAAACAAGGGAAGCCACACATCTTGTTTTTAACAAGGGTTTTGACACTATCATATGATATTTTCTAAGCAGGCTAACAACTATCCTAACCAGGCTGAACTGCAATTCAGTTGGTATATAACTAGCTAGAAAACTACAAAAGAAAATTAGCTATAAAAATTTCATAGGATATCATATGGTCTACTCCAGTTTCATATAGTCTATTCCAGTTCTGCTATCTTAAGGGACTGAATGATGAAATAACATGTAAACTATTAGACTTGCAGAGGGGATCCAAGATATAGAAATACAGTTGTAGAATTCAGAACAATGGTAAATGAGAGAAACAGTCTCAAAAAAATAGGATGAAATTCAGTAAGAAGAAATGAAAAACCTTTTACACATTTAGGAACAATGAAACCCACCAAATTAAAAAAAAGTTAAAAACCAACTTGTTAGCCTTGCAAGGGGAAAAAAAGATCTGAGCATATAATAGTTCACAAGGTTGAATGTGAATCGACAACGGCTTTCTGCAGGAAAAAGGGCATGCTGTTTTGTATGAACAGGAGTGTTATCTGCACTCCAGTGGGAGCGGAGTTTGTCATCTACTGCTGATATATGTCAATACAGCAGCTGAGTCTGAGAACATATTGTTGTTATGAGTACCAAAAGGAGGAGAGGTCAACCATTTCTTTTGTGCTTCTTTCCAGAGGCTATGCACAAGATCAACCCAGAAGCTCCAAGTGATACAACTACAGACTTAAAAAGCAACCATTTTCAGTTGGTGGCATATAGTCAGTATAATCTGCTTACTGTAATATAAAACTAGACCTTGATCATTAAATCCCATTTCAGCAATTGCAGGATACCATGTAGTAAGAAGAATCTAGAGAACATGTGCTCCAGTAACCCAAACCCACAAAATATTCCCTACCCACTTTATTAAATTGAAAACTTGTAGTAAAACCCCCATCGAGACAGCAATGATGTGCCATAAAACGAGAGCATAGAAAGATGAGAAACACTGCCAATGCCCTTGACCTACATAGAAACAGGTAATTTATTCTGTGAAACTTCTAATGACCTCTGTTAGAGTTGTTGAATCCTGTGGCCCAACAGAGGTGAGGCTGCCACAGCTCTGTGACCCCAGGTCTAGCCAGTAGTAAGGCTGAGCAGGTATTCCCCATAGGGAATACACACACACATGTATACACATGCGCATATACACATGGCCAGCATATATACATGGACGAACACAGACAAAAACCACAGCGCTCGCAAAAACACAGACAGCACCAATGGCCTCATTCTGTTCCCTTTCTGGCTGGTCAGGATGAAAGTGCTTTAGTGGAAAATATATATACATACACACAACATGGACTCCTTCTGTAGCTAGGCTTAGACACTCAGTCTGTCCAGCTGCTGTCCCTGGACACCCAGGTCTCCCCAGCTGCTGGCACCTGGACATATGAGCCCCTGAGACCCACAGCCCCACTCCAGTTGCTGATGCTCAGGCACACAGATGCACGCTATGGGTCTCTCCAGTCACTGGCCTTAGACCTTCAGCCTACCCAGTAACTTTCCCTTGGGTCCTCTGGTCTCCAGGTGCCTCAGGCACAAACACACACACGCAAAGGGGTCTCTCAGCTGTCCCCCAGGCCCCACAGTCTCTTTCATAGCTGGTTTTGGCTTCCTGGTCCCTCCAGCAGCCAGCTCTCAAGACCCTCTGGTCTCTCCGCTATCTGGCCCAGACTTCTGGCTGCTTCAATACCTGGCTTCCAGGACTCTTACGCTACTCACCGGCTAGTCTAGCTTGATCTTTGCTAGTGATCATACACTGCATACATACCCGCACTTGCTCCAGTTCCTGGCACAGCAGACACATGAGCCCTGTGAGTCACGGTCCCCAGTCCAGCTCCTGGCACTTAGACCTCCTTACACACAGATGTGCACAAAGTAGAGAGCCCTCAGCCAGAAAACTAGTTAAAAATTTAATGAGAAGAGAAGGCAAATGGTCAGGAACAGGACATGGCCAGACAAGTGTACTGACCAGCAACCTGTTTACACACAACCAGCCTCTTTTAACCCCTTTCCCTGCTATTTTCCCATGCTGTTTGCTCCTCACTTCACCTTGATCCCTCTCTTTTTCCCTGCTTGTGGTTACTCCTCTAAACATCCCATAATAAGTCTCACACAATCCCAAGACACTCTTCCCCTGCATCCTACGATGATTCCCACTCCCTATAGGCAGTAACCTCCCTCTTTTCAAAAGTGGTCCCAAAACCCTCTCCCATTGACTGCTCTTGATGGGTCTCACACTTGGACAACGGGGCCTGTCACCCTCTTGTAGCAGACCTGTGATTAGCTGGGTCAGGGCACTCTGTTTCCCTGATAAGCTTCTGGGATTCCTCTGCCTGCCGTTGTCCCTCTGCTCCTTTGTGCTCATGGAGACGAGCTTTTTATCTCATACCGTAACAACCTGAAGAAGTGGATTATGTTTTGCATGGCAGAGGAGCAGAGGAAGGGGAGGGAGTCACCACTAGCCTGAGGTGGTAGACTCGTGATCCTGATCCCAGCAAAGTCAGCCACCTGCACTCATGAGCAGAACACACCAAGTGAAAGAACTGCCTACTAATAGGAATACCATCATGCCTTGCCCTACTCTCTGTCTCTTTCTGTAGCCAGTTTCCAGTGCTTAAAAGTAAGGCAATAAACAACTACAAGAACAAGCAGAAAAAACCCCCAAGTTATTAATCTTAGAGGTTGAAATCCTTCCTGGTCCTTGAGGACACCTAGCAGAAAACCTTAAGTAATATGATTATTTATGTGATATTCATATAATTGTCCAAATCATCACAACCAACAGAGCTCAAAACCTCTTAAGCCCTCCTGGGCTTACCAACCAGTCAGAGATTCAGTGACTCATCCTAAGCCTAGCTGTTTCACCACAAACTCTCTATCATTTCTCGCACTTTCCCTATATAAACATAGTAACATAGTCTACATGCAGCCATTAAATATTCCCTATCTCTCTGTCCTCACCACCTCCTTTGATGTAGGCTGTCCCAGAGCTTCATTCTTTGGATGTTTAGAAACTTTTTTAAAACCTTCTAATCTAAATACTTTATGACCACTGTACATGCATTTGCTCTTTCAACAGAAAGAATTATTCTTCCTCCTTGATAACTAGCCTCAAAGCTAGTTGGAAAGTATTCATGTATTCATCATCATTTCAGTAAACAAGTTACAACGTTTTTAATCTCTTCCCCCAAGATACATCTTCCATTTTCTTATTCACCTCTTTTGGGCTGTTCCATTTTAAATTCGTGAATATTTTGGCCCGATTTTTGTAGAATATTCTAATGATTTAATGAGCTATTACCTCTTGTACTATGGTACTAATTGTTTCCTGCAAAAACCCCTTGCCATGACAAAACTGAGTTACCTTTTGCATACACATCACACTGGTGGTCTACAGTTATAGACGGCTCAAGCCTCAAGCCTGTAGCAGAATTTTTTGTAACTAGTTTCAAAATGCATGATTTTGTACTAGGAGTCTTTCCTTGTCATTTCTATTGCTGCTTTCAAAAGTGCATGTCTTTCCTCTGGAACTGAGCAAGAAAGTTCTCTTCAGTAATACAAAATGCGACAGCTTTGACAGGAAGATATGTAACTTCCCCCAAAATGTTCAACAGCCAACACTCTGATGGCTTAGGGGGTCTTTGTGAGAAGGTGATAGATACGGGTTTGAAGTCCTTCAGAAGAAGGAGGGCAGTAAATCTGCATATAGCATGCTTATGAACCCAACAGTTTTGAAGGAGATATGTGTCTGTGTGTGAGCAGAGGGGAGGAGTAATAACAGGAAATGTTGAGGTATGTTGGACAAACTTATTGATATGCATTGCTTTTGTGGAGGAAGTGTAATTTATTGGGATGGTGTAGGTAATGTTCTATTTTGGGGGATATTCTGATTTGTCTGTTTTTGTTATTTAATGGAATTTTATTTTATTCTTTATTTTGTTATTTACAGGGCACAAGTACAGCAATGGATTGGTGCAACTGTTGTGTCCTTTTATCTTAGATGTATCTTTTATGAGGAAATTTACAGAATATTTAGCTTTCTTAATATGCACTTAATCATGGTGCTAGGTAAGATTTGTTGATTTTACCTGATAAAAAAATAGTTATTTTCTCCCTCAATTTAGTTTTACAGTGCTATTTTACAGAAATACTGAAAATTTTTACTGTTGGGTGCATTTTTTTTTTTTTTAAATCTTATTTTACTTTTTATAAGTCTTTCTAATTTGCATGCTAGTAATTTCCTTCAGCAGTATAATCATGAGCAGTAGTCACTGAATACAACAGAAGGTACAACAAAGATGAATAATTTTTGATACTAATTAATTACAAATGACCAATTAGAGGATCCATTAATTTCATTTTGTGGCACCAAATCAAATGGCCCATGTGTAAAATGAGAAGAGTGCTTCTTGCAGGGGCAGGAAAAGAAGCAGGCCATTAGGGTATAATCTGTTAGCTTCCACATGCACAAGTCCTAGCGAGGATAAAGAGAAATCTGTCTAGCATTCAGTGGCAAGATCTGTCCCAAATTTGCCTAATTGCTTCGTAAGTGCTATTGAGACAGGAAATGTAGCTGCTGCTGCAGTTGTAAAATGAAAGGAAGAGAAGGAAGATGGTTATTGAGTCTATTTTTAAGTATGAAAAATGCACCCGCATAGTACAATGATGCAGACGTTCAGACATACCAGAATGGAAATACGAATAGTACAGTGAAAGAACTGGCTTGTGTTACATTTCAAGATAATGACAACCACCCTAGACCTACACATTATAAAAATGCAATGGCTGAATAGCTTATAAGGTTTAAAATTTAGCAGAAGTATCCTGCAGGTAATATTTCATGTGTAAAATATGCTTTCGAGAATTTTATATTACATCACAGTTTAAGAACCAGAGGCCTACCGTCCTGTGAGTGCAGATAACTTAAAGGCTGTCAATACTTTCCTGAGGTCCCTTTAGCTGGAGAAACAACTGACGATGGTGACAGTGGCCCCTCTAAACAAAAAGCTTGCATTGTAACTTTTATTTTAGGTCCTATTATAGCGACAGAAATTTTAAAAAAGTAGTCCTTCAAGAGCCAGGTAGCCTTAGAAGAGACAACGTATCTTTTTTCATTACGACAGGAGAAAAATCCACTGAGGTACACCAGGGTCTGGCATACCAGTTGTATATGGGCAGTCCTGAAATGCCAAGCTACGACAAAAGCAATGAACTTTATCACAGAGCTAATCCTGCCTCGAATGGACGGATGGGACACGGCACTGACGCAGCGTAATGCCACTGAAGCTTTTCCAACTACAGTCCAGAAGGGCTTTTAAACAAAGAGAAACTGTCTACTGAAGATAGGTCACAACCTCCACATGGCTATAGCAAAATGTTTCTTCTGAGTGGTTTACCTGGGATGAATCTTGACTGGCACTGAAAAAACAGGTATTTGTCATTAACAGAAGTATTATCTAAAAGAAGCCATTTTAGCAGTTAACCTATTACAATGTCTACCACTGCAGATGGAGATAAACAGGTCAAGAAAAAAACCCGCAGTAATTTTTACACTACTATCAACACCAAAAACCTACTTGTTCCCTTCCTCAGTTAAAATAAGATTAAAAAGAAATCACAGTGGCATTATCCTCCCCCCCCTCCATTTTATAAGGTTCATAGTTCAAGCTTGACCTACTCATTAAGGGGAAAAAAAAAGAAAAAAACAATTTATTTTTGTAGGGAGCATGGAGATTCTTGCATAACAACAACAATGCAGGAACCGAGGCGTTAAGTAAAACACCAATATCACAAGTGTTGCAATTGAATCTTGAGGACTGACAGCTCTGTTCAGTCCATGCCTCCAGGGCCAGTGGCAGCTGACAAGCTGGGGCTGAAAATGAGGGAGTTTGTGTACGAATGAGGATCTGATGATATGTACCCACTGACTAGCTTGTGGGTGATGACTCAACTAAGTTTGTTAATCACTTACTAAGAATAAGTCCCTAATTAACAAGTTAATGTGAATGTGGATTTATGGCTTTCCAGCAGTCATCAAATTACAAACCTAATGTCTATGTTTGAATAAAAAAACTATCTTTAAAAAAGCATGTTTTTTTTTCCCTTGGCTAAATAATGGAATTCCATTGCAAGTTAACCGCTGTCTTCCTAAGTCACTTACCTAGATTTCAGAGAGGTATCTTAATTAGATTAAAAGAACATCCTCCATGGATGGTTATCCTGTTTGTGAGCTCACCAAACCAGCAGGTTGAATCCTGCAGGGTTGGCAGATAAAAAAATCTGCTTTCTTCACACCTCCCCCAAATCCTGGATCCATCGGTGGCTCTTGCAGATTCAATCACAAATTACTGTCATTTCAAAGTAATTCTAACAGTCCTCAAGACTCTGCTGGGGTAGCTGGAAATCACGGCAAAGTAGAAGACCCTCAGACAGGAACCATTCACCGCTTCTCCTCATTTGCAGTGTCCTCAGAGGTGTTACCATGAGTTGAGAGACCCAGGAATAAGAGACATGGATGCCTTCAGATTAGCAGTTCCTAGGATGCCTTCAGATTAGCAGTTCCTAATCCCATTGTGCAGGTATGTGGCCCAGAACACGTATATGGCCTTTGGCTTTCAGTAGGCAGCACATGAAAAGAGTCAGGAGCCTCAGAACATTTATTTGTGTAACTGTCAGTAGCCAGAAGGAAACAGCAAGCAGGAAAGCAGGTATGAAACTCTGCCTTTCTGCCAAGATTACATCTATCCTCTGTGTAAAAGCCTAGAAGCCAGGATTTCCAGGATGTATGCCCCTCTTTAATTCCAGGTGTTCACATCTTCCTCTCCCACCATCCAGGATAACACCGTAATCACAAGACAACATCTACACCAAGGAAGGGCACACTACTTGCACCATGCAGCAAAAGGTCATCACAAGCCATGCAAGGCATTCATACCTCCCTTTCTTGGCCCAATCTCCTCCTCTTGTTGCATTTTGGAAGAAATCATGGAAGCCACTGCATTTCATAATAGGCCTGACCACACTAATGTGGCACAGACACTTTCACAACATGACTTCTGGTCACTGCTGTCAGGAGATTTATGCAAAAAATCAGGTTTAAGCAGGAGCCAGGTGTGACACCGCTCAGATTACAGCAGTTCAGGCATGTGTACAAGCAGAAGTGTTGGTGATGGCAGAACTTTAAGTTAAGTAGGGACATGCCAACTCACCGTAGGCAGAGACCCCATGAAAATTCAGCTTCTATAGCTTTTGGGTTAGGTGCTTAAAGCCTTGCTACATTCAACATTAGATGCTCACACTACTCCATATTCCAATTATCCCATAAAATTGTTATAACAACTTTCATATCATAAGTGGATTTCTGTTGCCTCGGGAGAGTTTATCAGTTAACTAGTTATGCCAAGGCAGAGAGAGAGGTTTGGCCACTAACTCTCCATTTGGTTTGCAACAGGCATTTCCTCAGCAACTGCTTGTGATCTTAAAACTAGAACCATGAATTCATGGGGTCATTAAGCAGACTGAGGAAAACGGTAACTTTATAAATACTCAGCAGGACGTACACTAATACATCTTCCACTGGAGGATTTCAGTCTTTGCCACTGCAATGCTCTTCGGTGCCTAAGAGAGGTTTGGGAGGAACATAGAATACCGCACTTGTTCGAAAAAAAAGTTAGCTGACATTTCTAATATCACTAAAATGAAGTTTAAGCTTATTTTTGTCCATTTTATATCTCAGATACTACTAGAAAGACCCACAGAGATTCTGACTTAATAGACTTAAAACAGATCCATAAAGAGATGCATGTGTGCTGACTGTCAGTATAAAAGCTACAGATAACATCACCTGAAAAATATGTCTAGGAGGAAGCAGAATTTTTCCACCCATTGGAGGAAGAGGACTATACCCACTAAATGAGACACAGGAGGAAGAAATGAAATAATAACCCAAGAACCAGGATAGTATAAGGAGAATACTAGCTGGTTTTATAAATGTTGTAAAAGGGTAAAGATGGACTAAAGAAACTGTTGTTTTGCCGAGAGGGATTTGTTTGTATTTCTTTGCTCTGAATGAGAACTTGGTACAGCACACAAGCAGAAATTGCTTGGGAGATAATCAGAAAAATTAATTTCTGAAGAACGTTAGTCAGTGATTGTAGACTTCCTGTTAAATGAGGCTAGAGGTTTAAAAAGCACTTTTCCATGATGAAAAAAAATAAAATCATTACACATATGCATCTACAGAAGAAAAAGAAGCTGAGGAAGAGCCTTTAAACATGCAACAGCAGGAACGAGACAGAGAAGTCAGGTACGGGAGGATGGTGTAACAGGAGCCAAGTCAGAGAATCCTACAGCGGGCTGGAAGGGATCTAAGCTCTTCTGGCAGACAGACTGCTCCATTTCCTTAAATAATCTGACAAACACTTAATAATGTTGGAAAGTTGTTCCTGAAGTCTGAGCTGAATCTTTCTCACTGCAGTGGAGGAAAGATCCTGCCTCTGCTCTCTTCCTCCTAGCAGTCACCTCCTTCATGCTTGAAGCTTGTCTCCATTCTTCCTTCCCACCCCTCCTAGAATAACTTCAGTTCTGGCCTTTCTTTGCAGGTCAAGTTTTCTGGACTGATAATCATTCAAGTTTTCTGGACTGATAATCATTCTTATTCCTCACCTCTGAGCACGTAACCTCCAAGTGTCATGCTCAGACGTGGACACAGGCTTTACCGGGGTTGAGTGATTATCCCATTATCACATTTCCCCTTGCACCTCTCCCGTTGGTCAGAGAGCTGAGCTAATTCTTTGGGCTTTATTATGTTGTTTCCTTTAGGAAGGTAACGACGGGGTCAAAATTCAGACAGCCCTTGGTGGTTCAAGCTGTACTAACTAGCTGAACACAGAACAAGAGAGCTGAAAAAGCCCATGAACTTGTTAGTTTTTGGAGTCCTTAAGGACATTCTTCCACATTTCTTCCAAAGCCAGTGTGTTTCCTGTTTGTTGGCATTTTTGTTCCTATTTTTAAACGCTTCAAGTGGCCACTCATCATTAGCAAAGCTAATTCAGAGGGACAGTGAGGCTACACTGTATTTCTGAGCACATGAGATATCAGGAGATGGAGATTCTTCTGGAGACTTCTATTTCTTTTTATGCCACTGCTACTCCACTGCTATCTTTGTCTGAGTACGGGATTATTGCTTTAACTATTCAGTAGCCTTCAAACACAGAGTATACTCATTAAATCATCAGATAGCACTAGGTAAAGATGGGCTGTGAGCAAATTAAAAGGCAAAATTAGAAATAATAAACAAAATCTAAATAGTTTGAAGAAATAGCTTGAAAATAAATCAGGAATTCAATAGAAATATGCACAAGCTATCACATTTGCAGGCAGAAATAATCACCTGCACAATCATAAAATGGGAAATGAGTGGTTTTTCAGAAAAGAACATTGGTCCAGTTTAGGGAATAACACTTCAAGTGGGCTGCGGACCAAAGAGAGTGTGCCCAGAAATGAGCATGAGGAATGACCAGAGGTCCAGAAAACAACACCTTTAGGGAAAATTGGGGTTTAACCTTGTTGAAAAGAGACAGTGGATCTCTTTTCAGCAGGAGTGTTCAAGAATATAAAAGGCTTCTTTCGTAAAGAAAGTGAGAATAATCTTTACTCTTTTTCAAAAAGAAAGAAATTATGAGTTTAGATTGCAGCAAGAAAGATTCAGGTTAGATTTGATGAAAAAATAAATCTGCTAGCCAAGTATCAGAGAAAGCAGGTTGCACAATCACCATTTTGAAAAGCTTTAAAAACAGACTAGTAAAAGAACTTTGCCAGTAATGATACAGACAGAATTTCTTTAACTCAACGTCCTTTCCAACTAGGATTGCCACAGTGACAAGATAATGATTTCTGGGTTTTTTTCTCTATTGGGATTATTAGGTTAAATATAGAAATAAAATTAAATTTTATTAAAGATCAAATGTTCCACTGTATATATAGTTCCAGTGGCTTGCAAAATTAATCAGAAACTAAAGTGTCCAAACACCAGAAAAATCTTGGGCAGAGTGAATCTTATGACAGAGTGAATCCTGTGACCAGCTCTATCTTTCAGGCCTATGCCTGAAAGTTCAGGATGATCACTAACCCAGTCTGAAAATTTTGGTTTATCCCTGTGCCCTAATTAACGTCCCATACAGACTCCCATAAGCCCATTCTTTGAGCTGAGAAGCAAACTTTGTGCTATCTTTAGAAAGTAAAAAAATTAAAATGAGAAACTCTTAAATGAATAGAAACATACTAAATATGAATAGAAAGTTGAATAAGAAATAATTTCAACTGATTCCACTCTACACCTGATGTAATGTAGAAAGAGTACAAAAAAAAACCCCTCAATCTCCTACTTTTCCACTTTCATATATTGTTTAACCTACATTTTTGCAATTTTTCTTGTTATATAAATTGTATGCAAAGAGCCAGGCAAATATTATATCTTAAAATTTAAATGACAGATGTATGAAGATTTATATTTTTATCACTTCTATTTCTAAGCATAACCATTTTGACAGTATATGAAGCAAGATTTATAAGCCTAGTTAATTTCTATCAAAAATTATATTTTGTTTTCCCCAACAGTGGAAGCCCACACTGAATACACAGTTTACAATCTTTGGGCAATGGTTTTAATTATCTACACCTTTCTTCAACTTATGTCAGCATTCAACAAATTTTCCATTATCTAGGTTTTCTTTCTGTATCACTGGAGAAGTCAAGCTACTTCTAAAAGAACTGAATGTTTACCCGTACTCAGAAAATATACAAAAGAAACATGTTTATAATGAACAACACCAAAAAAGTCTGAAAAATTGTTTTAATGTACAAGTCCCAAGATGATGGGAATGGCAGATGACAATTACCTGATTATATAGAAGGCACTTCTGCATCTTAGCAAAGCAAAGGCACATTCCCCTTCGTCAGAAGCAGAACACCAGGTTTGGGGGTTTTTTTTCATTTGTTTGTTTTGTTTTTATGATATTGAAAAAGTCAGTCTATCCCAACTGAAACATGGCACAAGGACAATACTAAGAGCAGATGCTAACAGCCATCAGTTTTGAAGTACCTAGGGAGCAATAACTTGTTAGTCTTTACCTGAATATATATAATGGGTTAAAAAAAGAAAGATTGTGTCAAATATTTCCTTCAGCCTCCAGTTTTTCACATCTGAATTTCTTTTTAAGCAAGAAAAAGAATAAAGAAGATTGCTACCAACATGGCTTTAAAATGATTCGTAGTCACAGCAGATACACTCAACAAAATATCCTAATTGCTGCATATTTGTTCAAATACATTACCCAATGTAATTGGTCTTACAGAACATATTTATCTAAATGTGTAAAAAGACAGATTTTCTTTAATATGTTTTTATCTGATGGTGTAAGAGAAGTTATTTTTTTAAGTGGTTTGGAAATAATATGCATGTTTTACTTTCCCATCTGCCTGCAGGCGTGAGTTGGCATTTGCTCTACCACAGTGTCTGTGGTAGCCTACTGAGTTGCCATCAGGACTGCATAGGATGTTATGTCACATCAGGCCAATAGTAAATGCAACCAGATTTTTAATTAAAAACAGCAAAACCAAAGATGATACTTGTATAAATGTATACAAAATTAATAAACACATAAACAAAGAAATAATCCATTGAAGTACACTCAGGGCTTCTTTGGTGTTTCTGCTGGGGATAGCATAGGTCTTTTTATTTTCCCTATCCATGTTTTTGATTGTGTTTGCTTTTTAAATAAATTCTCACTAAAACTAGTGGGCAAAAGTAACGTTGTCTGCCAATTAAGGCTGAGGAATTACACTGCCCATAAACCCCAAGCTCCATTTGTCTTAGGGGGAAGCCTTTTGTGATTCTATTTCCTTAATGCCTGCAATGTACTTGATATTTTCAACAAGTAACAGCAAAATATATGTTACTTCACAACATGCCACATTTCCCAAGACCTCATATTCTTTGGCATAAAACTCTGTAACAGGATCAGTATATTTAATTTTCAGGCGTCTTATGCCTGAAATTTTTTCTGCCAAAAATGACTGCCAAAGTCAAGCTAAAGGCTTTGCTTTAGCCTGCAAGTTTGACGCATATGGGACACATATTGCTTTTGATATTTGTCAAAGACAGATCCTTCTGTGTGTTGTCATTAGCTACTGGTGAAGCAAAATAAATGTCTGCAGAAATTATGTATAGATATACACACATAACACACACAGAGAGTCCAACACTGCAAACACTTTGTAAACACCAATCCTTGATCACTAAAGTACCATAACACCAAGCAATGAAGGTCACCGTATGCCTGCACTTTGTGCTACATCATGGCTAAACACCCAGTGCGCTGATGCAGTCTGTGCTGCCTGTGACACTTATCCCCGAAAAGACTGCAGAAAAAATTAGTGTGTACTTGTTTTCCTGTAAATCTCTAGTCATATTGTGCATCCTTCATGACGTAAGCAAGGGCGTTACTGATGACTTAGAGAACAAAGTGGACAAAATGCGATCTTGTAAACTTGATTTCACAGTAAAATAATGAAATATTCACTTATGTCTACAAGATTAAAGTACTAATGGATTTCTATTGAAATTACATTTACAAACAATCAATCATAGCAGACAAACAGCTTCACACAAGACTGCAAAATTTAAATACGTAATGTATGGACTTAGGCAGAATGTCTGTCTCCAGGAGTCTTGCCTTTTTGCTGCAATGGATTTCAATACAATTTCAGAAAGACTGAGAGAACTTGACTGAAGATTAATGATAAGTCGCAACTAACAGAGCAGCTTCTTCTGCTGCCTTCTGCTTCCACGGTGAGAACAAAACAGTTTAGAAAACCATTAAGATGTGATTCCCCTGAGAAATGCATCCCTGTGCCTGTATACGTTGCCACCTTTGATAACGAAAGGAACAATTAATTCATCGAGGCCAGCCAGAACACTCCTCCTTCTCCCCAGCCAAGCAAGGAGTTGCTGGATGCAGTATCTGGAAAACAGCTCTTCCCCCAGGTGGCACAAGCAGAAGGTAGACCTCCTCCCACAGCGTTAGGAGCATAGGGCATACAGTGCTGCCTCTAACACACCGCTGGACAGATCTGCATCATCTCCTTTCAGAGTAAATGCTTTTAATAAGGACTTGAAAGAAAGAGCAACAAAAACTACATGTGATCCTCCTCAGAGGCTGGGAAGGTGCAGGAAAAAGGTGAGCTGTTACTGGAACAGCTCAGGCCCTCAAGTAATGTTCTGTTCAATATTTAATTACTATCTTATTAACTGGGTGTAGACCAGTAATTTTAGAGGCATCTGAATGTAAACTTAAATTAATATATTTCAAACAGCATGAAATAACAAAATGCTTGGTGTGATAATCATTGTTGTCTTAACATCTTTACCTTACTAAAACTATGGTTGTGGCTACTGTCTTCCCCTTTTTCTGTGAGAATGCATGCCAGTCAATCTTTTCAAAATACAATGATTTTATCTACACTTTAATATTTAAACCATTTTTTAGTGTTTAATAGAAGTGCTATGTTAAAAGTTGGGGTTTTTTTTAAAAATATCCCACTTGCATCATATCCCTTTAATGTAGGATTTATATGTCCCTGAAAAGGTTAATGCATAGGGCTTCAATGCATTTTATTAACATACTGAACCAGTCAGATTATAGTCACTTGCACATGTGAAACGATGTACTAGTGTGGATGCTGTCTGTATAGCTAATGTCTGATAAGGGGAAAATTATGGATCAACTCTTTCCTTTTTATGCAGAAGAGAAGAGCAGACACCCTAAGCAGTTTTGGGTGCCCAGGCTACGTGGACATTAAGGACCTGTATCAATAAGTAACTAACAGTTGCATTAGGCAGGCTGCTGGTGGACACCTCATCCCTCTTAATGCACATTATGGCACAGCCAGTTGCTAGTCACTTATGGTGCAGTAAATTCAAACTATACTTTAAAATATCATTAGGAGTCATGAAACTTAGACTCGTCGAAACCAAACAACAACAACAAAACAACCAAAAAAGAGCTTTTGGGGATTTATTTATTCCTTTTCTGAATAATTTTTTTGCCGAAGATTATCCTACCTCAATATGTACATTTTCTTCTTTTCTAGAAGACTTTTGAATACTGGTTAATTATGCAACAATGATTTTTAACTCCTTTTTAATTGTAAACATTATGTTTGGCAAAAGATATCTCTCATTCTTATAGCATAGCTTTCACTCAGAGCCCACTTTTGCAATTTGCATCACAGGAATGGTGTTTTATACCCACAAAAAATTTTCTTGAAATCTCTCTTCTGGGCAAAAGGTTTTAACTGAGCAGTAGTATTAATTATGCCTTTAATTTGTAACAGTAGCTGATAGGCTGAAAAATGTCTGGAAGCTAATAAATAGGAGTTGAAAGAGGTCCTTATGCTTGTCATTTAATGACAACCTGTTTGTCACTTGTGGTAAAGAGCTGGTTTGAAAGAGTTTGTTTTCCCCTTTTCCTTCCCCCACCCAAGCTGTTTCTTTGCAATACCCCCTTCCTTGTTTTCCAAGGCCATTCATGATCAGGTTTTGCTCACTGCAACAGATTTTGATATGTCAACAGAAAAACGATGAGGGCTTTGCTGTGCACTGTTGCTATACAAGTGTTATTTTTGAAATGCCCAAACTTATCTATCGTGATAAGGACTTTAAAAATCACTAATCTTACTGCTTAATTCAGAATCTTTATTTCAATGCAACCAAGACTGTATAGCTAGAAAACAAAAAATAAAGATTAAACATATTCACTTCTCTGAATTTCCTTCTGTGCAGATACTATACTTCAGCAGACGCTGTCAAACAATTGCTTGACACTTGCTTGCTCAAACAATTACATCATTGTAAATATTTCCTACAAACTTAACTACTTGTGGTGCAAGTTGCAGCCTTTCCATCTTGGTAGCATCTATACTTCAGTCTCAGCAGAAAATACCTAGATTTTTAGGAATAAATAACTAAAGTTTTCAAGACGTCTTTATTGAAGACAAACATAACATGAACCAGCAACGTGCCCTTGTGGCAAAGGCAGCTGATGGTATCCTGGGCTGCATGAGGAGTGTTGCCAGCAGGTTGAGGGAGGTGATCCTTCCCTTCTACTCAGTAATGGTGGGCACACACCTGGAGTACTGTGTCCAGTTCTGGGCTCCCCAGTACAAGAGAGACATGGACATACTGGAGAGAGTTGAACGAAGGGCCACGAAGATGATCAAGGGACTGGAGCATCTCACACATGAGGAAAGGCAGAGCGAGCTGTTCGGCCCGGAGAAGAGAAGGCTCAGGGGGAATCTCACTGATATATATAAATACCTGAAGGCAGGGGCAAAGAAGACAGAGCCGGGCTCTTTTCAGTGGTGCGACAGGACCAGAGGCAGTGGCCACAAACTGATATAAGGGATCTTCTGTCTTAACATCAGGAAATAATTTCTACTTTGAGGGTCACTGAGCACTGACATGGGCTACCCAGCGAGGTTGTGGAGTCTCCATCCTTGGAGATATTCAGAAGCTGTCTGGACACAGTCGTGGGCAACTGGCTTTAGGTGGCCCTGCTTGAGCAGGGGGTTTGGACCAGATGACCTCCAGAGGTCCCTTCCAACCTCAACCATTCTGTGACTCTGCACTTATATATGTTTTCTATTGGTTATGTATTTTAATAATGTTGAAGTATTATCATGAGATATATTGTACAAAAATTGGACTCTTTTTTCAGGTAACTTTCATTTAGGACTCATACACTTTCAAGAAGAACAATATTTTTGTTAATTATCTCAAACTGTGTTTTACTTTGTGCTCTATTGTGTGAAAAAGAAGCATAGTTAATTCATATTAGCATCTGAACAGTCTATTACAACTTTACTGAATTGTATCTTGTTTACTTTCAGATTTTTTGAACAACTTTCCTCCACCTCCTAATGTATTTGTCAATTTTCACTGTTACGGAGCTTTCCAAGCAAAATAAGAGCTGAGAGCAAAAGAGGACCATGTAGAAGACTGTCTTCGATTTCTGCATAATTGCATGACTACTCTTTTTTGTAACATAGAACAATGTGCATCACATTTTAAACTGGCTGACAGACTACTGGAATTTTAAAGTAAAAGAAGAACATGAATCTGTCAGATCATCTATATAACATCTGACTTCACACAATTTCTAGTGGAGCTGGAGAAGTCTTGATTAAATAATCCAAGTGATGCTGAGTTTAAAACATCACTCTGCTCCAGTGCCTAATTATGGTTTCTGCTAAGCATTTGTATCTAATTCTTAATTTGCTAATTTTACTTTCTACACACTGGGTACTTATATTTTTCATTATATTTTAAAGGGCCTTACTTAACTTTTTTCTTTGTATGCACTTATAAGGCCACAGATGAGTCATCTCTTAACAGGCACATTGATTAAGCAAATACTATATTGTACTTTACACTACTGTACTCATACCTAAGATCACAGGAAAAATGCAGAGGATTTTTAAACTGATTTAGAGAAGACATGGCATTCTTGGTCATAATGACACTGAGTAGAGGACCAGGTGAACTCTTCAGCTTCAGAAAGCAAAGTATTTTCAGTTTTGGTTGAATTGTTTTCTGAACGAGCTTAAAGAATTGCAATTCTTAAAAAGACTTCAGTCAGCATGAAAATAAACTTCTTACTTCACATTCTCTTTTTCTGAAGAATTAGACATCATTGTAAAGTGTATACTCTCAAGAATAAAATCAGCTAATAAGTTTAGACAAGAATCCTAGGAATAGACACTTAAACAGATATCTGCCATCCTGATTCAGACTTTAAGTTACATTAGGGTTTTTTAAGGGGAAAAAATACTGTACATGTGCTGCAAAAAGAACAATTCTGGTGAACTCTGGAGATTCTCTAGGATGTAACGAAACTCAGTGTTTTCGAATCACAAGGACTCAGAAATATCTGGTTACCACTGGGTGCAATGACAAGAACTTTCTAAAAACCATTCAAGAAATTTTCTGAAAAACACCTCAGAAAATTGTGAACTTCGAAAACATACTTTCCCTAAACCATACCTTGTACTTTCTTCAAATCAAATGGCATGTGATAAAGTCACTACTTGCTTTTCCTTCACTGCAATGAAAATTTTATTTATAAGAAGCAACTTCTCTGAGAAGCTAGACAAATTCGTTATTGGAAGGTTCTGGGAGATGAGGTGATGGAAGGGAACAATTATATTCTTCTGGCCCATGTAGAGATACTTTCTATCAAAATAAGAGGAAAGGCAAAAAATTGCATTAGGTACCTTTATGCAACTGAAAGGACTCATATTTACCCAGCATTTATTTTGCAGTTTTTCATATATATAGCATGGTAGGATTATTAGATATAAATGAATGGCAGAAATATCTTATCCCATGTTGCATTGCAGATACTCAAAAGTCTCCTAAAACTGATATATTGCAGAGGTTGCCAAACCTCTTTTCTGTCTAAACAGACTATATTTAAGCTTATATTGAAAAATCTACAGTTTCCATGAAACTCCTTCCTTGCTGTTAGAGCAATTAAGAGATGCTAGTACATAGACTGTAAAAAATATAAAAGCTTTACTATAATTTTTGCACTGTAGTATTACTTTAGTGACTTTGAAACGTGTATGTTTCAGTTTTAAGACAGACACCCATATGGAATTGCTGTGATGCTAGAAGAAACATTAACCGTGAAAAGCAATAGCAGAATATAACGTGATTGGATTGCAAAAAAAAAATAGACCCGAGCAAGGACTCATATTTATACTGCTTGCCACAAAACTGTTGTTAACACAGATTTAAATTTGCTTCATGTGCATGTTTGTGTAGAAAATAGCCACTCTCAGATGCACAAAACCAGGAGGTATAACCTAGTTGATACACCTCATTACCCTAAGTGTGGGCAACATGCACAAAAGCACAGAACTAAGAACTGTGAACTCATTTGGAACAGGCAAAGTGCAGTGCCAGGCAGCAGTTCTAGCTCAGGTCCCCAGCACACTGAAACCATCCTGGTGCGACACTGAGCTAATTTAGCCTGCCTTTCAGTAGGAAATAATTTGTGGGGAAAGCTGTATGCTGACACTCACAGCCCCTGAGTAGCTATGCCAACCCCTGCTCCAGAATTAGCTCAGCCACAGTATTCCTAGGACTTTTGGACCTCCAAGATGGTGAGGTCAGAGAGTGTCTTTAAAAAAAGGTGAAAGAATTAAGAAAGATGCAGAGGGAAGTCATTAAGTTTTGTATCCCCTTTTTGTTCTGCACCAAAAAGGAGGAACAGAAGGACAGTCAAGCTTACAAGACATTAAAAAAAAACAAAACACCAAACCAAAAACAAAAACCAGAAGGAGAGCAGAGACTGTGGCTCATTGGAATCCATGACTGGGGAAATCTTGTTGACCAGAAAGATGAGCTTCCAGGACACAGCTAGCGTGGAGAGAGTACAGCATTGGAAGAAAAAGTGGCAGGCAGGTCTCCAGGGGAACATCTGCAGGGAACTTTATGCAACATGGAGTTACAGTCTTCTAGATGGATTGTCTCTCATATCTCAGGGGACAAAAACAGCAGTCATAAAATATTCCCCAGCTCTACTGGTGAATTTACTATTATGCCATTTGTTATTCATTGATTTTACTTCTGTCTTTAATACTTCATTTAGGTAAATCCAGATTTTTTTTTTCTTTAGCCATCTCTGCTTAAGAGTAGCTGATGTGGAAAGCACTACTCTGATCTCTCCCTCTGGTTGTAGTCATGCAGCAATTACCTTTGTCTGTCTTTCCCTGAGCTAAAATATTTTTGTAAAATGCAGAGTCATCAAAACTGGCTATTGATGTAGAATGAAGTTGCTTAGTTATTAAGAAGACTTTTAAACAATTCAGCACCTATTATCAGTACTACAACATTTTTAGTCCTTTTGCTTTCAGTAATGGATTACAGATCCATAGAAGTTTGAGATACAAAGCCTCAAGCACTTTAAGACCCTTCCACCTGACAGCTATTCCAGACATATCATATAGGCTGCAGGGATGCTCAGAAAAGTTATGGCATTTCTGGGAAGATAATTTTGTTTTAGATTCACTTTACACTCAGGTAGATTTCTGAGTCCAAGCCCTCTGAGTGGTTTCCCTTCTTCTGGAAGGACCAGGCTGAACAGGTTGAGCTGGATGACTCTAAGACTTGCAGCAGTTACAAGACTAGTCATTACTTTGTAAAAACAGAAGAGAATACTGTGCACCTATTTCTTAAGCTAACACAGCATCTGAAACCTGTTTCTATTTTATTTTACATCACTACTTACAGTATCATCCTGTTGACAGGTGATGAGAATAAATCACTCTCTAGGACACTGTCACCAAGGTTGTAAATAAAAAGCAAATACTAGACATATTAATAAAGTGACAGCCTAACTCAATTGAAAGAAGGAAGTTTCAGAAAGTGACAATAACAAACTAGTGTTTAAAGCAAGCATCTTTCAAATTTTTCCACACTGATAAGAGGAAATTCACTGCGAATTGTACTTCAAAGTTCCATCTGCTATACATGGAGTATTCTGTCCTGAAGGTCAAAATTAAGATTTTATTTAATTTCTAAAGTGAGGATATGGCATGAGATAAATATTGATGCATTTTAAGTCTCTATCACTACTCTGTGTTCAAAAACTACCCCCCCAATTAATAACATTTCTATATTCAATGTGTTAGATTTTATTCAATATTCCACCTGAGAACAAGACATAAATTTCCTAAATATGATTTTCCTTTCAGCATTCACTTTATGTTCATCAACTAGAACAGTATGTAAGACAAGTAAATTAAAAAAGGCAAAATAGATTAAAAAATCCAAGAAATTAAATCTAGTCTGCTGCCTGAAAAAGGCCAGTATTCAATCATCAGAAAACGATGGAAGAAACTCATAACCAGGCTATTTTTAAGCTTATTTTATTTTTTTTAAAGCTTATTTTAATTTATTTTATTCACCCCATCTAGTGACATATTATGGCCTGAAATTTAGGGGTTTGCATCACTTATATTTAGGGTTTACCTTTATTCTTCTCTGAAGCATGTAAAATTGTACTCATGTTTCAAATAAACGATACTGAAAAAAAATAAAATTCTATTAAGTGATTGCTTTTATTTATATTTTGAAACACTAAGTTTTATTAAGTGTTAAGCACAAAAGAAAAACTTAAAGCTGAAAGAGGGTGCATTGTACCCAGGCAGCAATACCCAGCTATGTAATATAAATAAGCACTTAAAAGTGGGAATCAGAAGGGGGGGATTGTTGGTGCTGTTGGGGGGGGGGGGTATGGACGCTGTTTTCTAGGTCACAGTTTAAAGAGTAGGAGGGAATCAGAAATAATTTGTTTAGGTAAAGGAAGCTGGTATTGTCTGATAAAATAAAGCACTGCTTCCTAGTCTTATGTAGGACAGTGTTGTTTTCTTTCAGTTGACATTAATTGGGTGGAGTTCTCCAATTTCTTTGGACATAAAAGCAAATAAAAGACAATTTGAGTTTCAAGCCTGGATTGCTGTGGCTTGGTTGACATGAAGGCCCGATTTTAAGACTAGTACTTTTCCATTTCACTTGACGTGCAGTTGCAGAATCGTAGAAAGTCCAACTTTATGCATCAGTCAGTATCAGAGTAAAACTAGTACAGATCCTAGAATTGTGTTTGCAATAAGGAAATGGCAATCTGAAAGAGGAGTCCTTAGAATATGCCACTTAAATGTCAAATAAGAGAGTGAAAATAAATTAACTTTTCTCAAGAAACTGGGCTGCAAGAAAGATATGGACTTTGGGCAATGAGACCAGCAAAGGACAACAAAGACAATTAGAGGACTGGAGCATCTCTCCTGTGAGGAAAGGCTGAGAGTGCTGGGACTGTTCAACCTGGAGAAGAGAAGGCTTAGGAGGGAATTTATCAATGTGTATAAATCCCTGATGGAAAGGAATGAAGAAGAGGGGGCCAGACTATTCTCAGTGGTGCCCAGTGACAGGACAAGAGGCAATCCGCACAGATGGAAACACAGGAGGTGCTGTCTGAACATCAGTAAACACTTTTTTTACTATGAGAGTGACAGAGCACTGGCACAGGCTACCCAGAGAGGTTGTAGAGTCTCCATCCTTGGAGATATTCAAAAGCCATTTGGACATGGTCCTGGGCAACCAGCTCTATGTGGCCCTGCTTGAGCACATGGGTTGGACTAGACAATCTACAGACATGCCTTCCAGCCTCAACTAGTCTGTGAATCCCACAAAAGTGGCTGGAGTTGTCAGATGCTAACCCTAGAGCAACATGTCAGAAACTTACAGGCTCGTACCAAAGAGAAGGCTAATTAGTTAATTGGTCTCAATTTATAAATCAGTAGGTGGCAAGTACGTACATTCCTAAAACACAAGCTATAGATATGTTATGAGGATTCCTGGATTAAACAGCTTGTGTTACACAGGAGGCAAGTCTAAGTGATGATAACAGAAATGCATGGATTTCTTCTAGGCCTTCTAGGAAGTGTTTTAAGTTAATTTACTCAAATGAACCTTTATTTTATCAGAAAACAATTTAGTCAAAGATAGGTAATACAGAAAATGTCATCTGACATATGGCTAAAATTTTGGAGTTCTAAGCAACTTTAAAAATCTCACTTTTGACCTTTTAAACCTCATCATCTCCTGTGACTCCAGTGGTTGCCTGATCACAGAAACAACAATCATAGGACTAGTGGGTACCTTTACAAGGTAAAGGTAAAAGTCTTAACATTGGTATAAAATAAATTCTTACCAAAAAAGAGTGATCAGCCATCACTGTAACTGATTTCTTTTTTAGAACAGAAGTCAATTGACTATGTCCCTGCTCTATGGCTTATATCTTAAAATGGAAGGTGCTGCAGCCCCACAGGAATCATTTGCAATGAAAAATGTATCAAACCAAGTAGGTAGATGCAGTTTCCCATGCTGGCTGGAGTACTGGTTAAAGACTGGATAAGAGAACGAAGACTACGGCAAGCATCAAGACAGATGCAAAGGGACAGTGTTGGTAACATGGTAGGAAGACAGTTTTCTTCTGCTTCATTTGCCAGAACAATACATTTCCTGTGACTACCACTTCTCAAGGAGCATTAAGGAATCACACACATGCCTGACAGGCCAAACACTCTCTTAAGATATCATCCAAACTACCAGCTTTGGTGACCTAAGTCCAGAAAAATCACGCTTGCTAGTCTTGAAACATGTCTTGTTGGGTAGGATTTGGGATGATTTTACAATTGCCACTGCAGTTGCAGTGATTTAAATTTTCATTTAACTGACCCGGTTCTGCAGTGCTCCCTTTATATTTGAATTGAATGTGGTAAAATATTCAGTCTACGCCTCGTGGCTGCATAGGTAATAGTATAATAACATGCAATAATTACATTTTACTGTCTCAGTTGTTATTAACAGCTGTATTCAAAGTTACACATAGTTTCAGCTGTCACCTTCAGAGTTAAGACTGCAACAGGTGAGAACATCTGCCCTAGTAACTGCCTTTTAGCTGCAGAGACCTTCTATATCAGATTTGGGGGGGGTTTGCCACCTTATTTGCCCACAAATTAAAAATGCAGCATTTCATATAACATCATAAACTACACTGAAAATGCTTTCATGTCAGTGTTTTCAGGTCTCTCAAGAATTTGTGAAAATGATAAATAATCCCTGAAGATTTCTCTGTCCACCTAAGACATCACATTGCGGCATAAATATTTTTATGTTCTACAGGTGAGCAAGCTTAAGGTGGACTTATTAAGTGCAGTATATCTGTATATCAATGGTATTTGTGCATGGGAAGCCATGTCCATGTAGTAAAACCAAACAAAACCTGCAGTTCTAATTAGGTGTATACAATGTTGTGCTCTAGAACACTAATCATCATGTGGTTATGACAGGTAGACCTCTGCAGACATCACGTTAACGTTCAATGGTAGCCAAACATTTCAACAGAATATTGATAATTTCTACAAGAAAACCAAAGCACAAAACAGAGGACATCCTTATGACAGTGTATTTACATCCATGATGTCACCTTGCCTAGAACACTGACTGTTTCCAGTTCTCTTTTGCATACTCCGAAAATGAGATGGTAGAAACAAAGTAGTACAGCAAAATGGTGTTAAAAATGATCAAAATCATGGAATGATTCCCACAATGTGACACGAAAGAACTCAACAAGAGACACCAAAGAATTTGCAAAGGAGTTATGAAAACAGAAATTATAGTGGAGAAGATGGTAAGAGAGTGGGGAAAAAAAAAACCAAGTAAAGTGAGAAAAGGACAATAGTTCTCCAGATTCTCCCTTCCAGTATGTATTTAGAGACCTGAACTTTCAAGTGTGCAAGCTAAAAAAAAAAAAAAAAAAGAAAAAGAAAAGAGGTCAAACAAAAAAGACCATTGCTTCTATGCCCCTTCTCCCATGCTTTTACACTCCGCGGGGTGGGGGTGGGACATAAACCATACAATCCAGCATCAGTCGAAGTAAAATCTTGGGAGATGTTGTGGCATTCCACTGCACTTTACTGTTGTTGTCTTTTCCAGTACATCATCTTACAGCATATCATTATAGCTGTGAGATACAGCCCCTCAATATAGAGCAAAGAAAACCGGAGAGAGAAGTTTCCAGAAGAAAATAGTGCTCTTATCTTTCAGCCACATCCTTGTGGTTATCCAAGTTCATTTCAGAAGCACTTTATAACAGGGGCCTCCCACTCCCAGTTCCTGTGCAAAGGCCTAATCCAAAGCCAAATGGAGCCTTTCCATTGCCCTAAGTACATCAGATCCTTTGGACCCAGAGATAAGTGACTACTGTCACTTATTACAGCCTTTTCCATAGGAGATAAGTTGTTGCATTAATGCTTTACAGAATTTCAAATGAAGGGCAAGTTCTTATCAAACAAATGTGAGTAAAATAAACACGGTTCACATAACAATTTGCTTCCTCTGCTGTGAAAGACACTCTCATACCATTCAAATTAAGGTTTTGCCATTGGAGTTTGCTCATCTCTTCTCTTTCAATTCTATAAAAAGCAAAATTACTAAGGAGCAGCTGCCTGTTCTTCAAGAGCAAAAACCTGCAACCTAATCTAAATTCTATTTTTCCTGCTACATAAGCATTTTTGTTTCTTGATTTGCATTTTAAACTGATTTAGCACTAAAACATAGATTTAAAAAAGAAACCAAACATGTTCACTTTTCCACACAAACAATCATGGTAAGTGGTTTAACAATGGAAAAAGACAAAATACTTTTGATATGTAAAAGCTAACAGACCTCAAACTAAACTTTACGTATTGTCATAATCTGAAATGATTTGGTAGATATCTATCTGTTGCTGTCTTTATCTACTCATTTTTATGAAGTAACTTTAAGGCAATCCCTGCTGAAACATCCTAGAGCAAATTTTTAAGACTGGTGCAATTGTTGCACAGATTCAATACAAAGTCGCAGTAGTGCAGCAAGCTTCCCTAAAAAAACAAGGCAGAAGATACGTCATATTTGTCATGGAGCTTTTCAAGGCCCAAAAGGGTTTCTTGAATGTCAGAAATGTTTGATATAAATGAGATCTTTTTTTCTTCAACTGCTCAGCCTGATTCAAGTTAGGACAGATCACAGATTCATTGTTCCTAATACAAACTCTTCTCTTTTTAGCCACTTTTGTTTTTCTTTTTAAATAAAGATGCATGCACTACCGTATTCCCTGTGTTTTTCTGCCTTCTCTAGTTCTGCAGAAACATTTGTGCATCACAACAGGCTTAGCTGCAGTAACAAATTTTCTTCTGGTTTACAGTTTTGCCATCTTTTAGGTCAGTAGCTCTTACACAGCACACATGTTGAAGCTAGTTATAAATACAAATTAATTTTCTCTTAATTGAAGGTCACTTAAGGATTTGGGAGACAGTTCTTGTTTTTCTTAGTTCCCTATAGTGTTTAAAATTATCATATATTATCTTTTTTTTCCCCCCTCTAAGTTGAATAATACTAGTTCTTTTAATTGTTTATGTTTTTAGCTAATAATCCTTCTTCTTGAAGACCCTCTCCAATTTAACTACTCCTGTTTTGTAGGTATATATCTACTATTGTAGAAACATTGATTACATTCAGTACAAAAAAGTAATTAAGAAGTTATTCCTTTAAGATAAGAGAGTGAACACTACCAAAATATTAAAAGCCTGAAGACTGTAAAATTAGGGTCCATGACTTATGCATTTAAAACAGCTAATGATCTGCATCAACTACGAATGCATCAAATCGCTGAAATCAAAAAGCTCTATTTCTATTTTTACCACAAAGTCATTGACAGAATAAAGAGACTAAAAGTAGTGCAACATTCATGAATGATTTAGTAAGAGGAGAAGATGCCAATTGCATCAAGATTCAGACGTCAGTATTTGTCAGCCAAATGGGACAGAAAGCTCCTTATAAATGAACCCTTAAAAACAACTGAAATAGAAAATGGAAGTGCTGTCAACAGTTTTTATTCATTATCTATAGAAAACGCAAATATCTGGTATGTTGTTCTTGTATTTCATAATATAGTTTCTTCTGTTTGCTGTATCTTATCATGTGAGACATAAAGGGATATCTCTAACATGAAAGGAATAATCTTCATCTGACGAAATGTATAGTCTAAACATCCTCTACCCCTATTCACTATAAAATTAAATCATTGAAAAAATAAGCACAACAAATGTACTAGACTCCTTTTCTGTAGAAGTCTGACCGCATCTTCCCACTATGTACTTTAATAGAAGTGCCTGGAACACGCAGAAGGTTATAATTTAGTAGCACTTTTCAAAATGTCATCATTTTAATGATGGATTTCCACAATCTGGTTCTAGATACTTTAACCTTGCCCAGGTAACCTGAAGTAATTATCTTAGGGGTTTTTTGGTGAATTTTTGTTCTGTTCATATTTCATTCAAAAAATGGAAATTAGAATTACATATATTCTGGAAGAGATCGTAAAATTAATTACTCGGCAGCTATAAAATATCAAAATTAAACTGTTGATGCAAGTAGTATATATGAGACAGTACATACTGACTGAAATTATCACATGGGGCTTAATTATGTTCCACTGAGGTGCACTCTCAAAAAAAGTTGAAGTGATCCGGATGTAGCAAACTAACTTGGAACTAAAAATACACAAAAAACCCAACAAAATCTGTTGCAGAAAGATTTTCGAATGGAAAAAGGTCAACGTAGCCATCCAAGCAAAAGCAAGTCAAAGTGTAGTATCAATGATACTAAGATAAAGTAAATTCCATGCCCAGAGAAGGGGAAAGGCAGATATCTGAAAATTCTTGAGGGAGCAAGGGGAATTTCAACAAATTCCTAAGAAAATGAAGTGGCATGATGTTATGTGTGATGGTTAACTTGAGGAACTGAAACCATTAATTCATAAGAAGATGGATAATGGATAATATCCTAAAAATGGATAGTAAAAACCACTGAAGCATGTCTCCATTTTCTTAAGGGACAAGCTAAAAGCAGAGAAGAGGATTCCATTATACCACCTATATGAAACTCAGGAATAGAAGTAGATTTTCCTAATACCATGATCCACACCAAGACTTTAGAGATTAAAATGGAAAGACTTGAAGAGAGTTTGTAAGAAAACACACATAAGTAGCTGAAAACATGCAGCACAGCATTCTGTAGATACTTTAGTAAAGTAAAAATAAACTGGAGAAACATGGAGCCACTTTTGGATATAGCTAAATGGAATACCAAATCTTGTCTCAACTCCTGCAATGCAACACTGGGCAATAACCTTCAGATTCACTGAGTTTTATGAATTACTTGGATCTAACAAGACCTTTCTCTAGATTCGTGAAGTACATCAGAGGGACTAATAGTTCCATCTAACCATGATAGTTCCCAATTCTGAGATATCTCCTAAAATGAAAGAAACCTCCAAAGAGAATACCTATAACTCAATATGCTTTACTGAACCAACAGTTTGAAGATAAAATTATTTCACTTTCATAAGCTGCAGTCTAGGTTTTAAAATAGAATCAGTCTTGCTATTTGCAGTTGTTAAGGTCAGTGGAGAGCTGCCCAGCAGGTGACCAAAGTGATGTTACTTGTCAGTTTGACTGCACTGTCATTAGCACCAAGACACAGAGTCCATTTTTTAACCATATTCATTTGTGTTGCTTGCTAATTACATGGTGACAGAAATAGAGCACTTCAAAATAGAATACTTGCACTCACATCTTTTAACCCAAAAGGCACTATTTTCCTACCTTCCAATTCTTTTCCAGGATAGCTGAGGTGTCATCCTCTTACCCTCTCCCAAGAAACGTGACAGGTCTCCATTTAATACCAGTGGGAACAGTAAATTGACAGAAAACAACTATATGGAGTGACAGAATTTGGAGGATGAATTATAAAAGATGAGCTTATAACTGGATAACTGCAAAGTAACAAAATTTGTAATTCTATACAAAATCTTATTTTGGGCTAGCTGAAAAGTCTTACTTTAATTTTCACTTTTTATATTTCATTGCTATACAACAAAAGAATGAAAACAAAAATAGTTTCAAAATGACAGCAAACTTTCTTATTTATGAAATGTTTAAATTACTAATTTTGGTCCATCCATTCTGATCTCCCTGAAATTATATTGCTAGTTTTTCTAAAAAAAATTACTCCATATCAGAAAAACCTCACACAAAAACTCCTGTAATGTTCCTCCAGTTTCATAAATCGTTTAATTTCAGCATAACTGCTTGCTCCAACAATAAGTTTCTCTGGTCTGCTCTCCAAAAACTGATGGCCTGTTTGAAATTTCTGAGTGACTCACTCAATGATATTTGGAAATTCATAGTCAGGAAACAACCCACTTTTATGTATGTGAAATCAGCTGCACCATAAGGCCAATGAGTTATGGTAAGCAACTAAGTAATGCAGCTAAATCACATCAATGTGGATTAACTGGAAATGAAATTTATTTATGACAAAATTGAATCTGAATATAGTGAGGTTACTTTTGGAAACAAACTTGACTTGGCAGGAAAAGCGTGGGCTTAAAAGGTACATGAAAATAAAACTGTTAAATGTAGAAGAATGGAAACATCCATAGGTAAAAGCACAGCATGCCAGAGAATAAAAAAAGAGTACAATGACAAGCAAACAAAAACTAACTGCAGATAAACAAACCAAGTGGCAGTTCTTTGAAATCACACTTTCAGCCAGAAATTCCAGCCTTTTTCAACTACAAACTAGAAACAAATATTAAAGAGTCAGCACACAGAATGACAAAAAAGACTTTTATGCTGAAAGTAGAGACATGTATTTCCTTGGGTTCTTCAACAAAAAAAAATATAAAATTAATATGTTTTTAAAGAGTAGGTCCTGATATGGGACATAAACAGAGCAGCAATTCAAAATATATATTGTAGCACGCTCATTTTGGTAAGGGAAAACTGTTAACACAACTTCATGGTACAAAGAATAAAACTCTGTACCTTTTATTCAAAAGACATACCATTTTAAGTGAATCAGGAGAACAAAAAATTCCATGATTGAAAGCTAAAACTTGTAATGTAAACAACTACACAGATATATATTTCTACAGAACAAGTGAAAGCAAGTATGTGAAATCTAGTTAGTTGTATTAAGAATACATCATACCTAGCTTATCGTAGAAAATTCAGGTTTTATGTGCAAGTGATGGCTGATCTTTGTCAAATAATACTGAGCATGGGTCTACAAGGTAGGTGTTCTGCATGCGTGTCTAACAGCTTTTATTTTAAGTGGTACTTTCAGGGGCTGTTTTAAACTAAATACTATCAACTGTGTGTGCAAGCTAGAAAGAGCGCCAAGCTCCTTGCAAATTCCTTTTAAAATGAACAACATGCAGTAAGAGGCTATGTAGTGTTTTACTGCCTCCCATGCAAATGATCTCTACATTTTTCTCAAAAACAAATTCGGAAACAAATTCTCAGTTCCCGTAGTAATTGAGACACTCATGGAGAAGATATTTTGACTAGAAGCTAAAAAGCTAAAAAATAAGGATGAAACGGTTGTGCAGATGGAAGGTGAATTTATATCACAGAAAAATTTCCAACATATTGATATAATTAAGCCTTCCTAATGAGTTAGAAACCCAGGCTAGTCACACAAGCTATTTTAGTTTCTCTAGCTTTCTTCTGCAGTTGATGGAGAAACACTTCTTGAAGGCAACGCCTAACTTCGGGAGCTGATCTTGTTCTCTAGAGGGCAGTCTCTTGCTCACTCTTTCTGCACTGCCTACAGAAAGACATTCGAAGGATTAGAAATTAGCAGCATCCCATTGTTAATAACCTCATTCCATGCTAAACTGGTGCGTGGAAAGATTGGCAAGAGCAATTACTTTGAGGAATTAAATATTGTCCCAGGTATAAAGCTCTACTGAAATGTTTTGAGTTTAACAAAGAACCCAGGGTATCTGTTAATGCAACATCATCAGCAGGTTGGAAGGCTTCTTTCATGATGATTAACCAGTGACATGTTTTGTTAAACAGTGACTAAAGCAGAAGGAAACTATTTTCTTACTGAGAAATACTACTAGAAATTTGTCTTTCTGTTTGACAAATATTTATAATTTGAAATTTATTGAAGGCAAAACAAACTAACCATTAGAAATCACTTTATAGGAATTCTACTGCAAAGGTCTGTTAAGGTCTCTTTAGGCTTTATGAAGTGATGCAAACTTGCAGAAGTACTCCTAAGAATGAAATACTATGCCAGTAAGGAATTATTTTTGCAGACAAATTTCAACAGCACCTTTCGAAAATGAAGTTAGGAAGGTGTAGGAAGGGAAATTTTAAATGACTCACATACCATCCTGTCTTTTAAAAAAAAAAAAAATTATATATAAACTATGAAAAATTCCAATGGGAAACACTTTTTCAGGACCACTGATTCTGAAATTTATGCAGATTAAAGTGAGGGACAGTACATTTAAGTCAAAAATCTAACTAGCTGCTTCACTCAAAACCAGAGTTAAACCTAGAGATTACTTACAAACTGGTCTGAGCAAATGAGAGACAATGTTAGATATCAAATAGTGTTTGGAACCTGCTGAAATAGCAGCCTGTGCTAAGCTTGTATATCCTCACTATCTCTGAACTTCTGCCTTGCTGCACAAATAAAGGACACCTAAATAAAAAACAAGCTATAAACTGACTTTGCATTTTTGAGGGACTGCTGTAGGAAGGAATAACTTGTGCCATCTCCTTCACTGAGGGAGGGACTAAAGGAAGGTGGCAAAAGGCAAGGTACAGAGAACAGTAAATAGTCAAATGTAAGAATTATTCTCAGAAGTTCAACAGGGCAACTTATCTCTATTCTGCCAATGAGAAGCAATGGAAAGAGCAAATCACATTCAATGCCAAACTCTGGAAGACTAGTCTATGCCCGTGTCCTGGCTAGCACTGAAAATTATCATCACTTGGCAGAGGAAGGAAGGGAACTGAAACCAAGTTATCAACATGCCAGCCAGTAAAGGTAATGGTGTTGAGCTGCGTTCTGTGGCAGTGGGACTCATCTCTGAAACACAAACTTTTTAAAACCTGGTCCTGACAGCATTTTTTCTGAGGAAGAGGGGTGGGTGTGTGTGTGTGTGTGTATAAACACACATTTTATATATATATATATATAAAAGTAAATATATATATAAAAGTATTTTACCAACACTTCGACAATAACTTTGTCTTAGAGCTTTAAAGAAAAAAAACTTCAAGCATAAGCAGTACAGCTGCAAAACCCTTCAGAAATATAGGAAGCTTGATACAAAGAACGCTAGGAAAAAAAAAGAAAACCCACACTTCTTGGCTGGAAAAGTCACCTTCCTTCTGTATCATTGGGTAAATAATAGAAAAGTCTTTTTAGTGATGTTTTATTATCTTTTGAGACCAAGCACCATGACTTTGCTGTCTCTCCAATGCCCTGTGTTACTCAGGAGCAAAAATGCAACTTCTTGATCCATAGGAAGCTAGCCATAGGTACGGATGAATTAGTGAACATCCACAAAGCAGATCAGAAGGCCTGGTTACTGTCTTTTACTTCCAGGAATGCTTAAATAGTTACCTTTATTTGTTCACACCCCCAATCTAAAAGGTCAAACCTGTGAAATTCTCTCATTTCTTCTATTTAATTCTACCCCAGAAAACACCAAATGTCCTTATCCTCTAAAGGCAGAAAACAGCAACATCATCACCAGCATGGACATTATGGTCCCAATTATATGTTGCACTGCTACGCCTGGCAGAACTTGGGAGCTGTTTGATGTTCTTTTGTCTTCCTGAGCTGGCAGAGAATAAAAGTCTGAGACATGAATTTCCCTACCCTCAGTTAATCTAATTGGGTTGTTCACTTATTTTAAGTGCCAGCATTAACTGTTCAATGATCCTGTTTTAGAAAGCAGTTGTGAGAGGAAGTGGAACCAAAGCACAGGAGGATCAGATGGGAGTTCTCAAAAGCAATAAAACACAGAAGGAAAAAGTAAATGAGAAACAGAGGATGAACTGGAAAGAAAATGCTAAGAATGCCAGGAAAGAGAGAGAAAGACAATAAACAGCAGCTCTAAAACTGACTTTCCAGCTCTTTGTGACATTCAGTCTCACTGAGACATTTACTTTATGTACCAACAGTACATTGAGATATTTTTATTTATTTCATCTTAAGAACTTTCTACTCACTTTACTGGGAAACCTGTGGTGGATAAGGGGAAGTGGATGCTTCACAGGCTGCGTACAAAGGTAGAAGGTGACCTTCTCATGAGGATGTGTTCAGTCCCAAGTACTAATGCAGAAAGGCATTTTAATTTTTAAGTGCAAAAAAAAAATTGAAAATGTTTACAGTGCTCTGGCCATCAAGTCAAGCAATATGTGCTTTTCTGAACAAAACTACCTTCTTGTCTGGAACCTGCAAGAGCAGAGAAGGCATAATATTCACATGGCTTTTAGGGGCAAGATAACTGTGTAATAATGAATACTCAGTTATCCGTGATGAGGTGACATGCAAAAGAAAGTAGAAAACTTTATTGCTTACATTGTTATTACTTGCAGTAAAAAAAAAAGGGGAGGTGTGGGTTTGCAGCATCTGTTGCAAAATCCTGCATACTAGGCCATGTTATTGGTACAACAATAAGAGGATTTTATACTATTTTCTAGCAAATTTATTTTTGACACTGCTGACAGCACTAGTCAGAGAATAATCAATACTGCTTAATAACACAGACAACTGTTCATTAAGCAATCAGAAGAAACTGAGCTAAGTATTTTAACATAAATGAGTAGCAGGCATCTTTCAGTTGTATTATGTTACTGTGAGGAAAGCTGTGGGGTTGCAGGCATGTTTCAGTGCTAACATACTGAGGTACTGAATGATAGACACATAAAAAGAAATTTTTTTATGGCTGTGAAATTAAAGGCATTCCAGAAAGCAAACCCTAACCAAGTATTGCAGAGAAACAAGGATAAATTAAACATTTTTTACTTGACATTCAGTTAAAACTATTCTTGACTTCAAAGTTTTGCTGATTATTTAGGTGAATGACAGCAAAAGAAGGGCTCATCTTGTTTGTAAAGAAAGAAAGTGTTGATTGTCAAGGGGACGTCTTTTGGTACCTTTGATATCAGAAATGGAAACCTTCCACCGCAAGTATTAAGCTATGACACTGAAAACAAATAAGGTGTTTGAATTAGAGTGACATAACCTATCACGTGAAAACACGGCCGAGTAAAAAAGACAAATGTACTTTATCAAGGTAAAAATTGGATTACTGTTAGAAAAAGAAAAGAGAAAAATCATGATCAATATTAACATTTTCATACATGGAAAATGTATACATGTATAAGCGTCTCAGTCTATGGACTCTGTTTACCTAAATTTAGTATTTACACAGTACTTTTTAGAAAACAGATCTGATTAAAATCTTTCTAAATTCTTTGGGTTAGACAAAGGCCATTAGAATTAGCTGATTAGAAAACATCATGTTATTATTTACATTGATTCATATCTAATTATTTAAATCCAAATAATTTTAACAACATTTTTTAAAAAGCGAGCATACATTAAACTGTGCGGGTGTACAGAGAGATCTAATTTTTGTGAGAACTTTTTAAATAGCCTTACAGTAAGAATCGTAATACGTGTATGGTATTTTGCTTTCCTGAACCAGAAGAATGGAAGCTAAATACTCAAAAACTCTCAAACATACACATCAATAAAGATTTCCTTCATTACTAGATTTTACTGTAACTTGGCCCTTTAATTTCAAGAATCACCCTAGCTAAATCCCTAGTGAGAATATTTGTGGTAAAATAACTGAAATTGAATTAGATTCCTATAAACTAATACTGCAAGTGCGGAGGAAAAAAAAACACGGAATTAATATGCAGTCTTCTCAGTCACTTTCTCAGAGGAGATTCAAATGTCACAACAGGCAAAATATTTCTCTGGTCAGAACAACAGACACATATTAATAACCCACATGCATTCCTTAGCCTGCTCTGCAAAAAATCAGGAAAGCAAAAAATGAAAATACCTTCTTTAAACACATGCTGCCTTGTTCTCAAGAAAAAGAAAAATCTAAGCAATCGAAACTAACATGAAAAAGCAAAACCAACGCAAAAAGGATAAAATCACCTGCTCTAAATAAGTAAGATGCTGACAAAGCTTGTTTATCAGAAATTCATTCTATAAAATAAATTTAGTCTACAGTGCCAAAACAAATTGGTAAGAAATTTGTGTGTGTTTTTAAGCATGTATTTATTATTTACAAGGGCAGTAGATTTTTCACTAGGGAAAACATGTCTTTTAACTTCATTTAATTAAGTAAAAATTAGTTAGAAACTTAGTAGAAAGAAATTATATCACTTTCAGTAGATTCTCTGTCAGCCTTAAAACTATTGTTCTGGTTATCCTAAATATACTACCACTAAAGCAAATAAAAGGTAAAAATGATCGATATCAATAAAACAGCTTGGGTATCTAAGCAGTTAGTAGGAAGCTGATATTACTTTTCCAACTTGATTTTATTTGCAGTAAAGGTATCTATCATAAGACAACTTACTAAGAAGCACTTGAAACTCTTTGAAAGTAAATCCATTATCTTTTCTAGTGTTTTCCTAGCAAGTTGGTTTTCCTTTTTTGGTCTTTTTGCTTGCTAACAAAGCTCTTTTTGTACGCTGTTTTCACTGTAAGAAGGGCAGCAATACCTGCCTAATCCTCCTGCAATAGTTACCACACAGTTGCTTTAATGACAGATTGACTGAGGAAATGAGACACCTTTATATCATCCCCTTATAGAGTACATAATTCACTGTTTGTGAAGTCCTCATCTATAAGATAGTTAACAGTCTAGACAGTTTTCTTCTTCTTGTGCAACCATTAGAAAGTAATACAGAGAATAACCACGGTAACTTGGATTTAAAAAGCCCCTAAACAGGGGCTTTAAAAAGCCCCATGCTCCCCAACAGGGAGCACAAGGAGCAATGAACCTTCTCTGCTGTCACAACAGTTTTGAAAGGCAGGCATTGGAAACAGACAAGCAAACAGAAAAATCCATTTCTAATTTCAAACTTTCATCTCTATCCATCAGTGGCATGGTAGCAAACAGTCCCTACAAGGTTAACACAGAAGACATACAGTGTGTGAGGCCCAGAGGAGCACCGATGGTCCCCATACTCAGCTCCTCATGTAAGGTGGGCAAGAGAAGGTCATTCATCACTTCCCACACCAACCTCCAACCACCCGGGCTTCACCTGGAATATACTGTTCAGAACACTTCCAGTAACAGCAAAGTTCCCACAACTCAGGAAACTGGAGCTGGCCCTCGCACAGAAAGATGTCCCCCCATACACACGTTTGAATTTTTGTAGCTGAGCAAGGGATCACATTACGTTTTGTCTGCTAAGTCAGAGAAGGTCAGTAACATTATAAATCAACTCCCTGCGTACAAATCAAGTTCTCTAAATCTTTATTCAATCTCAGAGAAACTACATTGAAAAGAGAACATGAAAAAAATTGCCAAATCGTTCCCAAACAGTTACAGCACCATTTTCATAAATTTAAATTTTAAGGTCTTCTAATACATGTAATATTTGAGTCCTCAAACTATTCTTCCTATAGGTTCTGCAGCATAGGTACAACAGATAATCCAGTAGTTCCACCTGTGCTGGAGTCAGAAGTAAATCCATCTTTCTTCTGTATTTTCTTGCATTTGCTTTACTAAAACTATGGAACCATGCGTTCAGTTCACCTATCAAGACTACTCAAATGACTTCAAATTCACTGATGTTGAGTCTTTACAAGCCTTTACACTTGATATGCAAATTGTATATAAAGGTAGGATCTATTTTATCACATTTATTCCAAAGTAGTAAGACTTCTACACCATTGCATTACATGTCAGTAAAACTCCCTTTATTTTACATTAAAGAAGAAATTCTAGACCCCATATACATGGGTGAAGTTCAAGGGAAATCAGACTTGAAAAATCTACCATAATACAGAATGGAAAAGGCAGTGACATAAAGAGCTATGGAAAGGCTTGAAAAGATTTGAAAAGAAAAAAATGAACATTATTAAAAAGTCCAAAAGCATAAAATGCTCAATAATGTACTTTTATCATGGGCTTCAGTATGAAAAAGGGATACTCTTGTTTTAAAGATCACAAGCATTTCTTTTCACAATTCATCTTCTGTCACAGAATGATACACCAGAATTTCTTCTTTCACCATAACATTGGACTATAGCTCAGCAGGTACCTAATTTCTCTGCTCCTTGTAATTACACACTAAAATCAACAGGCAACAAGGAAGCTAAATAGCAGCAAGGAGACTGAATTTGTAGCACAAATTGATATGTGTGCTCTGCATATATTTGCCAGAACGACAGCTCTGAATTGGTGCCTTTTCTCTTCTTGCCTCTTTCCATTTTCATTACGTTGACTTGGTAATTTCCAATTTCAGTATTTGGCCAGAACGTAGACTGGACAGGACCTCTCGAGTCAGAATCTAGTCCCTCGCTATTACAGGTCTGACGGCTCATATTAAGGGATAGGTCCAGAGCATCACTACTCTGCTGATGACAAACCTTCTCATTTTCAACATAAATATACCAAAAAGTTGCATAAGCTAAAAGATAATGTTTTATCTTCCCAATTCATGTAGAGAAAGCAAACAGCCATTCCTGTTTGCAGCTGACTCTTCAAGATTTGCTCGTTGAGCACTTCTAACTAGATTACAATGAATGGTTCGAAAAGATGGGAAGCAAACACTAGTGTTAGGTTTGCAGAGGGAACCGGAAGAGCTGGAAACATTGGCCAATAGCTTCAGCCACACAACTTAAGCTATCTGTTCCACAGAGATTCTTACATGGCACTTTGCACCACAGACTCGAAACAACCTAATGAACAGAGCAGTAGTACAGACTTGTGGAAATGATGAAGAAAAGCTGCACTAACAGGCTTCAAAGCTTAGCCTCTTCTCTGGCACATGGGAAAAAGCAGGTTCAGACAAGGACTGTGTGTGATCTCAGTGATGGAAGTCTAAGATATGTGGCCATACTGCTTGGAAAGCATGTAAAAGCAATCATTGAAAATATTAATCCAACATAAAATTTGTTGATTATTTTCAGCTATGAGTCATAGTTTGTGTCTTTGCAAGGGGCAGAAGTGAGGAAAAAGAAGTGTATTACTTAGCAACAAAATAAATGTATATTGTCATGGAATTTAATGACTGCTACTGTAAAATACAGAAGTTGCTATCAGAGAATTTGGTGCCATCGTGCAGCAGAACACAAACAACTTCAGCTACATTTCAAACTATTTGTATGAAAAAGTTCAACTCATAAATTACTTGCAAGACCTTCAAGCCACACATGTGCATTACCATACTCTGACTGGTTTATTTATGAAAAGACTTCATCATTCAAATAAAAATATTTCCTAGTCAAAAAGCTGGAAGATCATTCTGTGTAAAAACAAAACAAAGTTACCCACACACACACACACAGAATTGTGTATAACCAGCATACAAACAGTCTTCAGCTTCTCTTTTTATGATGCTCCAAGCGGATTCATACAAAAATCAAACCACAAAAATAGAAAAGAGAACTGCACCCTCTGTCATATAGAAAACACATTAGAAATTGATAAGCATTGTGATTTTTTGAGATCTTTTTCAACTGGGACTACTACAAAAAAACAGAAACATCTCTTTCAGAAAAAAATCACCGCTGCTTTGTTCCTACATACAAATAAGCAAATACTGTGTACAAGAAAGATGGTAATGATGGTAATAATAATGTAAAAGGGAAAACAATGAGAATTTAGATTAAAATACTGGCTTAGCTTTAGTCACAGTAATTTTGAGAAGACTGTGGCAAAACCAGAGGAAGATAAAAGAAGAGTTTAGCAAGAATTAACTGAAACATGATTAATAATTGCACATGGACAGAGAGCACAAAGGAAAAGAAAGAGGTCATGGAATTAAAACAGTTGAATTGTGTTGGGTTTTTAGTAACCATATTTGATCAAATACCTTGATTATCTGATCACTGCTGTTACCTAAGGAGTTGAAACTTTTGTTGAAAATAAGTTTACCACAGGTACATAACAACTGAAATATTTGACTTTGCTAAAACAATCAATCAAACCAACCAACCAATCCACCAGACATTGTTAATGACCAGTCAAGCTGAAATGCAGTTATGTTCCTAACAATGACAATGACTCTTGACATTCAATAATTTTGAATTAAGATATGTGTGTACTTACTGAATACTACTGGGTTCACTTATATGCGTAAAAGTTAAGCATGGAGTTATTTCTTTGCTGAATCAGGACCTTATGTAACAAGTTTATTTTTATCAGATGCATATCAAAGAGTATAATATAAGAGACATTTTTGAATTTGGATGCTGACAGCCTGGCTTCCCTGATTTAAAAATTTCCAGACTTCATGGTTTATTTATAGAAAAATTACAAAGACAGGCATATCCTTTGTTTGATTAAAAGGAATGAATTAGGTAATAGAATAATACTGTTTAAATTTTGTGACACAATACACTGTGCTAGAATGAGAGATTCGTTTTTCTTTTAGCTATTAATTTGCATTGCTTGTACATTGGCTTGTCTGATAGAGGCAATATTTTGTAATGGCTAGAGAACTGGGAGACAAACCGCAAGTGAATAAAAATGAGTTCTGTTTCCCGATTGTTAGTTTCTTTCTGTGTAATTTTCAATAAATACAAATGCCATGCCTCAATTTACTCATTACAAAAACCCAGTGGAATTAATTTTAGGCATCACCACCTACCCAAATGTGATTGTCCGTCAAAAGATCAAGTTGTGAAATTGAGATTTAGTAACCAGCAATACAGAACGTGGGTAATTCTGTATTGCTGGACCTTGGACCTAATTGCTTGGACCTAATTATAATATGGTTTTTGTTGTATGTCAACAAAGCTGTGAACTTAGACTACCAGTTCAATAACGGACTGTTTCACATGCAGCACGTGCCTAGGTGATACTGGTTAAATGGGTACCTGCTGTCTATTTTGGGCCTGCTTGTGGTATTACTTCACAGAATCAAAGAAGAATTCAGGGTGGAAGGGACCCCTGCAGATCACCCAGGTCAAGTCCCCGCTTTAAGCAGGGTCTTCCAGATGAGGTAGCCCAGGGCCGTGTACAGTCAAATTTTGAGCATTGCCATGGACAAAGATTCAAAAACCTCTCTGGGAACCTATTCCAGTCTCTGATCATTCTTATGGTAAAAAACAAAATAAATTTCTTTATATCTAACCATGTTGCAACTTACTTTCATCGCCTCTTGTCCTACCATTGTACACCTCAGGCTGGAGAGCCTGGCCCCACCTTCTCTACACTTCCCATTAGCTTGTTCTAATTTTATCATTCGGGGAAAAAAAGAGCTTTAGTTAGTAGCAGCTGCAATAGCAACAACTTTCTGAGACAAAACTGATTTAAAAAAATAAAAAATAACCAAGTTATACCTCTCTGAAAATGATGACAGCTGTGAGGTAACAAAAAGGAATGCTATTCCAGGCTTTCTTCATTTCAACTCATGGCCATGGTTTGGTAAAAAAGCTCTCTCCATGTCTTGCAAGCTCAGTATAACTATGCTATATAGAAAGAACAAAAAAGGTACTTCTCTCCTTGTTACTCCTCTGTAGTTGGAAAGAATTGAAAATAAATTGATGTTTTAAATTCTGGTTTCTTCTCTTTTAAAGGATTTTGAAAATGCATGTCACTTTTACTGAACTACTTTCCCAAGGGCAGCAAAGTCTCAGTTTGTAAGTACCTATGTATTAAAAGATTTTTTAGTGGCAAGCAGCTCCTTGACAGACAAAGGCACAAAGACAAATGGCTGGAGACTGAAGCTAACCAAAGTCTGACTGGAAATATTTTAAGAGTGAATGCAATTAATCAATGGAACACCTCACTTAAGGGTATGCTAGATTCTCTGTAGAACATTTTAAATCAAAAATGGATGCCTTTTATAAAGATATGGTCTAGCTTAGCCATAAATTACTAGGCTGTACAAAGATGTACACTAGATGAAAAATTTTGGCCTGAGTTTTAATTGGATGTCAAACTAAATGTCGTAGTTGCTTCTTCTGACCTGAATATTTTGGACTCTGCAAATAAATTATTTTCAACTTCTACAAAACAGCAGTTTCAATAACAGCTTGTAAGGCCCAGAGTAAGAGTGTGGAAGGCCTTGGATACACATGGGATAAGCTCTGTGTGATAACTGCACCCATATGATCTCATGTCCCAGCCCTGTGAATATTCAGGATTCTGGTTGCAAGATGACTCTTTGGGCTTCTAAAGATGCAGGAGCAAAAACCAGAGAAGTCCAATGGCTGTTCAGGACCAATATTTACCAGCACAGATGACAGCAGAAGGCATCACCCTGTCTTCCTCGATAATTTCTGCTGCTCCTGCCACAGAAAGGGCACAAGGATCTGCTGCATGCTTGTAGTTCTGTCAGGCTGTGTGAGCGTCAGCAAGCAGTACAAACAAAGAAGAGCTGATCTGCCTAGCACAAGAGTTGGTGCTGAGGACCCAGTGTCCACCACATCATACAGATTAGCTCTAAACTGTTCTTGTGGGTGAGCAGCAACTTCTGGGGGAAGAAGAGTTATTTGTGTTCGTGGAGCACACATGGCTCTTGGTTCTTCCTTGTGGAAGCTACATCATGCACTCGAACACCTCCCCTTGGTAAGAACCAAAGCATGGTAAGTGGGGACAATAGTAGGATTTATTTCAAAACCACACTCCAGATCTGAACTAAAATGCTAATGTAGGTATTGCCTTAGAGTCCTAGCTGGGCCCAGATGCAGTTGAAAAGCACAAGGACAATTTTCCTGAGAGGGTAGTTCCGTGTCTTCATAGCTGCAAAAGAATCTGTTACATCTTTGATGTGTTGGGACATAGTGACAAACTTTTCTTCACAATACAAAACCTAGTAAATTACTAATGATGAAAACAGAGTCCATCTTTTCTATGTGATTTAAGGAACTGGTGTTCAAACATTTAATAAGATTATTTCTGTTTTAATTTAAGAGCAAAGTAAAAAATAAATTTATATAATTCCTTCATCCCTGGAAGTATTTAAAAGACATTTGGATGAGGTGCTTAGGGACATGGTGGTCTTGGCAGTGTTAGGTTTACGGTTGGACTCGATGATCTTAAAGGTCTTTTCCAACCTATACGATTCTGTGATTCTGTGATTCCTCTGCGTGCAAACTCATGTGATTTGGAACACTATTTCCTCCCTATCTTCCTCCAGAAAACAGATTCACATGAACATGTTTTCCAGTTGAAAATGAAAAATACCATGTTTCCTGAAAAGGCCAAATATTGTCTCTTTACTGAAAGACATTTGCCTTCCTCTAGACTGTCCTCAAAAATCAGGATTGAGTCATTGAATTTTTTCAGTGTGGATTTCTGACAAAAAATTCTACCGCATTTTTTTTTTTTTTTCAATTACTTTATGTTGTGTACAATGAACTGTTAATATCCGCTACAATTTTTCTTCATGCAATTTCCAGATGAATAATTTCTTTCTAATACTTCTTCCTTATTTTAAGACAATAAGTAGCTTTCTCCGTTATCTAAGGAAGGTTTTCTGATTTTTTTTTAAAGGTCATTTTCCATGCTTTCATACTATAAATGATAACACTTCAATTTTCCTCTAAAAACATCTGTCTTCAGCTGACTTGTAGATAAGGCTGGACCAAATAATTTTGAGGATCTAGGATGACCTCATATGCATGACATGGCAAAGGACTGCCCTGCATTGCATTTTCTTTAACCTACAGCATAGCTTTAGAAAAACATTTCCTCTTGACTTGCTGGTAAGGTAGAATTGAATGAAAGCTTCAGTAAATTGTTCTATTAAATACCTCTTCTGTTAAAATAGTATACCTTATTTCTAGCCTTATTTTGTCTAGCTCCCACTTTGAATTATTCTTGATACTTTTCTTCATAGTCTGAAGTGGTTATCAAAAGTTGTTATATAGTTCAGGTGACAAAATTTCACCATCATCTGTCTGGGGCTCTGAACAGAATTCTTGGAATCTCTCCTTGTAAGGTGATCTTTTTACTGCATTTTAGCTATTTGCATAGCTGTTTTCTGAAAACTTTGGAATTTATGAATATCTCCTGATATGGGCACCAGAACTAGACACAGAATTTCTTCTAAAAATTCCATCATTTATCTGCCTATCGACCCAAGAATCCTGTTTTGTTGAGTGCAGCATCACACTGTGATGACAGGCTAATTATCTACCAAGATTATAGTTCTTTTCAGGAGCACTGCTTTCCAGAAGAGATGAGTATGATCTAGAAGAGAGGAGTATGAAATGTATTGAGATATGCTGTTCTCTCACTAAATCAGGACCACTCTGTGCTAGTGACTTGTTTTCATTACTTATAATTCCCTAACCTTTGCAAGGCCAATGCCTTATGAGAGATTACTTAGCAACTAACTCAAGTTATAATTTTTTTTTTCTCAAAAGAAATTATAATTTTGTCAAAGCAATACAAGTTTGGCAGAAGGTAATTTTTCATAAATCTGTATGGGTCATTTGTCTCTTCCTCTGTCTGCTCATAATTAGTCAAAGCCTGTATCATGTGTTCCTTTTTGTAGGACTCACTTCAGCTTATATCAACTCAAACTATCCTTTATAGTCTTTTAACTTACTAGTGCAGTGTTAGCTTCCTTCCAGTTCCTTTGAAGTTCTTCAGTGGTCCAAAACATTAAAATTCGTGACAAACAGTCACAAGGTTCTTTGACCAATTTGTCAGAAAACTTAAATACAAAATTATTTAGAACAACTTGTTTTAAAATATCTAACCATCACCCTCACAGGTTACTGCAGCATTTGTTTTGTCATCTGTTCCCCCAAAACAGACACAGAAAGTACAAAAATATTAAACACTTCTACTATCTATACATTGTTACTGACAACACTATTTCCTCCTAACAATGAACTAGTATCATTGTTAGATTTCCTTTGGTTCCTGATATACTTAAACATGTCTTGTTGCTATTCTCCTTTCTCTTACCATCCTAGAAGCGCAGAATAATTTAGGTGGGGGGGGACCTCCAGAGGTTGCCTAGAACAAATCTCTGCCCAGAGCAGCGCTAATCACATCAGATTGCCCAGGACCTTGTTATGTTCCAAATGTTCCTACCTTCTGATTTCCATCAGTTGTTAGCACTTTCTCCTTTTTCATTTTGTTTTCATTAAATGTCAAACAGTAAACCAGTTAGTTTTTCGTTTGTTTGGTTTTTATAATCAGGGCAGCCTGTAGATGTCTGGGTATGGAGTAATTTTATTAAACAAGTCACAATTATAAACTGTGTTAATTTAAATGTAAACCTCTATATTCAATAGTCTTTTTCTTGTTGTTGTTCAAGAAGTTGATGTTTCTAACGTATTTAATCCAGACTGAAGTCCTCTATCATACATCTTCATTTTTCCCTGTATATATCATAACTACATCCTGAGTTCATCATCTTGTTTTCTAGTGTGATCTGATCGTCTTGCACAAACATCAGGAAATAACTTTATACTGATTACTTGCTTCATATTTCTCTAACCTGACAGTAATCCCTTAAATATTCATTTTCTTTCAAGAGGTCACTCACACAGCAACAAGAAATGCTATTTTTGAGTGCTCCCTCTTGACTTTTGCCCACTTGATCTTTCTTAAAGAGGCTGTGATTGTTGAATTTAACACTCCAATAATGTCAATCTTTCCAACAGGATTCAGTAATACATAAGGTTGAATTTATGTTTATAGATGAGCAATTACAGTTCTTCTCATTTGAAACTCAAGTACAACCAAGTAAAGAAAGTCTTGACCATTGATATTTTGACCAACTGTGCAAAATACCATCATTTTGCATTAAATAGGCACACTTTCTCTCTTCCCTATATTCTTTTTTACTTTCAATGCAATGATCTTCTGACCATCTTAGTCAACCTATCTCCCCCAGAGTTTACATCCTTGTTTTAGTGAAGAGGAAGCCATACAATTTATTCAGTCTCTGCTCAGGACAGAAGGCAACCACTGTTTCATTACACTATTTCTGTACATTTCTGCCTGCTCTCTTCTTTGGCTTTTGGGGTTGACAAGATTTTTTTGAAAGTTCTTTTAAATGTTACTGCCTGTCATATTTTTTGATTGTTAGGGTCATTTGGTAACTAACAAAGAGGGCCAAGAACTTCGCTTCTAGAACAATAGCTTTAACACTTTAGTAACCACCAAACGTCATTATGGCAAGAGATGTAAGTTCTGTTTATCTGAACATAAACACTATTATTCCAGTTTTTTGAAAACTGCTTATTATCAGCTTGGAAGCAGTATGTTTTCAATACTGTGCACAGTTTCTGGAAAGCAATTTTTCCTTGTATGAGAATAATTTTAAGCCTACGTAAGCCCACATCACACACTGCACACCTTTTAATATTAACGTCTACCTGCCACAGGGAGTTTTCTGAAATCCATTTACTTTGACAACTTTTCAGTCCTCTTGTCAGTATACTCAGCAAGAAGTTACACCCTCCACATCCAGCCACAGAAGGCCACTTTTGTATCCACAAATGGTCCCATGCAATGAGGCAAACAAATACTTTCCATATGCCCCAAAAGCAGATCATAAAATAAGCAATTCTGAATGCCTATTTTAATTTCACACTTCTTTGTAGTGTAAATCACTAGTTTGAATACTTGATAGGAGTTGTACTTAACTACTGGTAAAGCACTATCATTTCCATAGTTCAAGAAAAGTACTAAAAGTGACTTCACAACAGACACTTTGCTTTCTTGAAAGCCATTGCTGTTGGAGGAGTTCTCTGCTGGAACTACTTCATGAGTTATCTAGAAATGGCACTAGATTAAAGTTTTCATGGATATGATAGCTGCTCAAAAAAAAAGTGATGCATGATCTATTACAGAAAATAAAATTCATTACTGCAGAAAAGCTCTGTATAAGGACTGACTTTATCCCTAGTTTAGAGATTATCCCTCTCTCCTCAATACAATCACTACAAAAATCATTACCCCTCTACAGAAAAAAAAAATACACAAATCGTAGCACTATGATAAAATAAATCAGTTATTTGCATGTGAAAAACAAGCAAACAGATCACCTTGCAAAGACTCTGCTACCATCTAGAAATACATGAACCCAGAATTAAGTTTCAAAGCTCTGGCAATTGCTAATAATGCCAACACTTTCAGAATTTATAACGTGTGAAAGATAAACCATCTCTAGCGTTCTAAACATAACAGGAACCACCATGGCTCAGCAATTTCAGAATCACAGAACAACAAGGAGCTCAGGAGATCAAATAGTCCGACCTCCTGCTCAAAGGAGGGTCAAACCAATGTTATTTGTGTTATTAAGATCTTTGTTTTTCAGAAATACTTATTCGCGCATGGAGTCATATTCAATTCAACTCAGAGGTTATAGCTCTCTGTTTCATTGTTATTGCTTTTAAAGCCTGAAGGAGGATATAGAAAAAAAACAGTAACAATAAATGCATACTGAATTAAACAGGATTAAAATAAAATCTGCTCATCGTTTTTAGTTGATAAGGGAATCTGTAGTGATTTCAGCCTATCAGTGTAATTTCACTGCTATTACTTCAATTTTTTTAGTCTACAGTACAAAAATCAAAATGAAGACTGGGGGCTACGTTCACAGAATCACAGAACAGCTGAAGTAGGAAGGCACCTCGACACATTGTCTAGTCCAATCTCCCTGCTCAAAGCAAGGTCTACTCAAGCAGGTGGCTCAAGGCCCTGTCCAGTCACGTTTGTGAATATCTCCATCTATAATGGACTTTCCACAATTTCTCTAGGTTTGGTCACCCTTACAATGACATGGAATTTCCTGCATTTCAGTTTGTGCCCATTTCCTCCTGTCCTTTCACTGACCACCACTGAAAAGAGTCCAGCTCTGTCTTCTTCACTTGCCCCCATCAGGTATTTATACACATTGACATGATCCCCCCAAGCCAGGCTAAACAGTCCCAGCTCTCTCAGCCTCTCTTTATATGGCAGACACCCCAATCCATTCATCATCTTTGTGGGCCTCTATTGAACTCATACCAACATGCCCATCTCTCTCTTGTACCAGGGAGCCCAGGTCTGGACACACCAACACACCACTCCAGATGTGCTCTTGCCAGGGCTGAGAAGAGGGGAAGGATCACCTCCCTCAGCCTGCTGGTTACAGTCTGCCCAATGCGGTCAGGCCCAGGGTACCAAATATCTCCAAGGATGGAGACTCCACACTAACCACACCAACATTTATGCTAAAACCAGAGGAGACATTTAAAACAGGATCTCATTTGTGCACTGCAAATATAACTCCCATTTTTATGGCTCCAGATATTTCAAGTATATTTCTAAAGAAAAATTAAACTTAGGGTCAAATAGACATAAGATATCAGTGTATAATGTTTGCAGCCTCCACCACAATACTAAGGTATTTCTCCCTGAAAGAACCACCTTTTCAAAACTGTTTTATGCAGAAAATTATTAAGAACTTACATCTTCATTCAAGAGAAAGGTATATAGACTAATAAAAACACAGAATTAGGAATACTGACAGATATCAGTATTTAATTTTGATCAATTTCATCAAATTATACCTATTTTAATAAAAACTTCAATATTTTTAGCTCTGATCTGCATGTTCTGTCATACTTTTACAGTGCAGAATTTTATACTTTTTATGATCAAAGAAAAAGTAGAGATACTGCCATGGAAAAAATTCTGGAGGTTCATAAATATTTATTTATACATAATTAAAGTAGTGCATAGGATCTAGGAATCAGCACACAGAGATAAGTATCTTCAAAATATGGAGATACTTAGTCTCTGAATTTGCTTGAAGAAAGCTTAGAAAACATTAAAATTAAATTAATTTTTATTAATGTCTAGGTTTTGAAATATTAGAGCTTGTATTTCTAGATTGTGTACAGAACCGAAAGAGATAGAAGATTACAGTTTTTGGCACATGTAGAGTACTTTCATACACGATGTCATGACTGCCTTAGCCACAACTTTTGATAAACTAAGGAACATTGTGATCTATGTGTTAAGGTGGTGAAGAATCATGATAGCCATTCTGGAAAACACTTGCTCTGAAGTTCCAAAAATTGAGTGTAACCAATACCTAAATTATATAATATTCTTCCCCTTTGAGTACTTTTTGAAAGTTATCCACTAGATTACAGATAAACTAAAGTTTTCCTTTATAAAAAAATTTCCAGTTACTTGTTCCTGTAAGACAGATCATTTGAGTGCCCTATCCTGAATTGACTCCAAAGAACTGACAATATTCTACATGGATGTAAGTTCAGACATACCAAATGTCACATCCTACATTTAATAAAAACTCAGGCTGACAAGATCAGTCATACGCTCTTCAAGTTATATCTTTGGGAGAATAGGAGATGGATTGTTCCTCTATACATACCCAGAATCTTTGAAAATGAGCCCTCAGATATAATCACTAAACCAGCTATTTTCTGGTTCTATCCTTACCATATGTTTATATTGTACAAGGTAACTTCAGGTAGCATAGTGAATATGAACTCAGTTATAGATGAAATTAAGTATCCTAGCACCTACAAGTTAAATACTGCAGAACACAACTTGTGGGAGCTGGGTGCCAAAAGAGGACCCTGGACTCTGCGCACATTTAGCTTCCTAATAACATGAACTGGAAATGATGGTGGTGCAAAAACACAGCTGAAAACAAGCCATATACTAAACAGGCATATCTAGCTGAAGGGAACGCCAAGGGTAATGGTGAGTGCCAAATCCCCCTCTCTGCAAAGACCAGGCACATCAGTCAAGGTAGCAGATCCCTACATCCATCCATGCAAATCACAGGCTGAAGGAGAACACTGATACCTGTTCTGCCAAAGCAGCTGGCTACAGTTCATTGTTTTTATCTAGACACACAGATTGCCAGAGCACAGGAGCATTCATAGTTTGGAGACAGTACAATGGTGTAAGTCTTGTTCAGGAGAAAGGAAGTGTAGATGGGGTGCCACCCTCAGCTTGGGGCACTGGAGCTGTCTTTAACCATCATCCTAAGCTCAGGGTGCCAACTACCCTGTGCAGTCTTCTCCTACCTCATGTCAGTGGTGCCCCACTGCACAGCAAAGTATTTAAAAGGTTTGTGTGACCAGAAAAACAGCATGTGAGAGGCAGTGACTTCGTAACCTAGTGGTTATGGCACTCAGATGTGATTTTGACTGTCTTGTACACCTTCAAATTTCTGGGCGAGTGTTCCGACTGTATTATTTTAAGAGTCATAAGCACCAGCATCTTGTTTACTATCTTATCCGCTGGAAACATCTTCAAGAAAAACAGTGCATTTTGTTAAGGCCTATTTCTGCTGCTAAGTGACAGCAACCTGCATCAACTAGAGCAGGTCTAGATACAATGCACAAAAGCAAATTCATACATATCCAGCACCTGGAGCTATCCATCATGGTTTAACCCCAACCAGCAACTAAGCCTCACACAGCTGCTTGCTTGCTCAGTCCACCCCAGTGGGATGGGGGAGAGAATCAGAAAAGTGAGAGAACTCATGGGTTGAGATAAAGACAGTTTAATAGGGAAAGCAAAAGCCGTGCATGCAAGCAAAGCAAAATAAGGAATTCGTTCACTGTTTCCCATCGACAGGCATCAGCCATCTCCAGGCAAGCAGGGCTCCATCACATGTAACGGTTACTTGCGAAGACAAACGCCATCACTCTGAACATCCCCCTCTTCCTTCTTCTTCCCCCAGCTTTATATGCTGAGCATGATGCCATATGGTATGGGATATCCCTTTGGTCAAGTTGGGGTCAGCTGTCCCAGCCGTGTCCCCTCCCAGCTTCTTGTGCACCCCCAGCCTACTCGCTGGTGGGGTGGGGTGAGGAGCACAAAAGGCCTTGACTGTGTGTAAGCACTGCTCAGCAGTAATGAAAACATCCCTGTGTTATCAACACTGTTTCCTGCACAAATCCAAAACATAGCCTCAAACTAGCTACTGTGAAGAAAATTGACTCTATCCCAGCAAAAACCAGCACACATCTGAGACAAAAAGGGAGCTGCCTTGTACATTTAGGCATTCCTAAAATCAGGCAAAATCTCCATGAAGGTGATTTTTTTCAATCAGTGTGTTGGTCTTCAATGTATAATACTGGCTTAAAACCTCAGTAGAGGCATACAATTTCCTCTGTACTGAGCCCATAAAGTTGTTATAACAACTTTGAAGAGATTTCTCCAGATGACTATTAGATTGCAGAGCAGGAAAAAGGATTTGGCTAACAACTTTTCATTTTGTTCATTACAGCCACTTCCACCACAGCCAACTGTGACATTAAAATTAGAGCTGCAATTTTATATATGGTGATTAAACATAGCAAAGAGTTGCAGTATGATGAAAGACAGACATCCTTTCAGAAATATCTGGCAAACACACATACTCTGAGAACATCAATGATTTTTCAGAGGAATGGAATACAAGGTTAGGCTCTTAAGCTCACTGTACAGCACACAGGGAGAGTTAAGTGCCTCAGGATGGGACTCAAACGCATCAGGCGTGCTGGGCATGGAGGTGGTTAGAGCTAGAGCAATGAGCCATGCCAAGCAGAGTTGTGCATCTGAAATCCTACCCTCCACAGGGTTTAGGCAGCAGGCTTTGTAACTCCATGCTCTTGGGGACCAAAGCGTGCTCTGAAAATGTGTACACTTCATTCTTTTTCACTCTTCTGTTTCCAGGTAAAGTTGAACAGTGGGTATGCTTATTATTCCATAAAAATATTGGTTAGAGCACCCAAAGAGAAGTGGAAACCCATCCCTCTCTTCAGTGACACAGGTACTCACACAGAGCATAGTTATATCAGTAATCACCAAACAAGAAGCAGAGACAGTACCACTTCCAATCCATAAACGTAAATTTCACTAGGGTAAGCACTGAGCTATATGAGGACCATTTGAGACAGTTCACTGCAGCTTTGATGTTTTGTGGCAAGGCAGAATTGCCTCCCTCAAAGGCCAAAAGCAAAGGAGGTACAAAACCAGAAATCATTATATTGGCCACAATAATCTTGATGACAATTCAGAAAAGTGACATTTGTTTTGATCTCTCTTCTGATTTTTTTTTTTAATAATGACTGTAGAAATTGCAGTCTAAAATACTGGCAAACTCACAAGCAGTATCAGCTGGGACTGGAGCACTCCTGACAGAACCAAGCATGCCATGGAGGCCTTTGTGGTTGACTACCAAGAAGACAGGCAGAATCTACACTCTGAAGCAGTGCAAGATCAAGTGCAAAGTCTGACAACAAGTTTATGAGTTGAATGCTGGGACTGGGCCTCGAGGTGTCCTCATATAGTGGGGTTACCAAAACTCATTTCATACATGGACAAGTCTGAAGCTCTATAGAGTTCATGTGATCCACATTTCATTATTCATCTAGGGAGCTGAGGCAATAATGTTACACTTGAGGGTGAGGTTTGCTTTCTGGGACCATACATCTTATAAATACAGCTTTTGGGGAACACATTCAGGTAGGATTTATATAGCGTCTGGACAGGCAGCTAAGACTTCCAAAGTAGCACTCTCAATCCACTTATTCTCAGTAAACATGAATCATTAGATTTACTGCAGAGTGCCCTCTCCCCTTTACAACTACACTAAGAATGTCATATTCTGTGTGAATTCATTTGTGACTGGAGACACAAGCTGTCTTTCCAAGGCAATTATAATACTATAATAATCTGTCTGTAAAACAGTGGAATATTGGGCAACAACATTAAAGTTTCATTTTCCTGGATCACATAACCAGTTAGACCATTGAACTAACTATGAAATTACACCCTCTTGGTTCATCTGCAGTAATAAATGTGGACTTCTGGACATAAAAATAAATGCCTACTGTTCAAATGAGCAGTCTGCAAGCCATGACTAATTGGCAATGTGTTGCCTTTAAGTCCTCCTAGCACTGCTTGTGGCAATGGGAAATTGAAAAGTTAAGAATGACGCTAACAGAAAGAGCAAACCACAGAATTATTTGTACAAAGATTATTACTCAGTTTTGTTGTCTTCTGCTTTAAGGATTTAAATTGGAAAAAAAAAATAACACCTTCTTTTAAGGCAACATAAGTAGTGGAATCATAAATCTCTTCTTGTGGTCTAGCCATTAGACAGTGATTAGGAGACAAGTCAAGCTAGCGCAAGCATATTTGTTATGAGGGAAGATTTGTGTTATAACCGAGCATATGCCTCAGGCAACCTTGAGTACAGTCTATGCATAAGGTGACTATGATAACGATAGTTGCAAAAACAGTAGCTTGAGGGCTTAATCAATAAAAGTGGATGTGTCAGGCAGTGAAACTCAGGGCCTCTTAGTTGCAACTTTCTGCCCTTTGCTCTAAAAAAGGAAAAAGAAAAGAAACAGTTTTCTGCATTTTCTCTCTTCTTCCCAAGACAAAACCAGCATAAAAATAGGAGTTTATCACATTGTCGGAAAGACTCCCAAAAGCAAGGACAAAATCACATTGGTCACAAGAGTTTTCACACTGACTACTCAAAGAACTCATTATCAACATTAATGTTAACAGCATTAAGTATTATCAGATTTGGCAACTGTAACATTACTGAATTTTAATAGCTAAGACACAACAATTTGAAAAGATTGCATGAAATTTGCTAGGTAATAATTGTTTCTTAAACTCCTGTCTCTATAGCCAAATTTTTTCCAGACTGGTTTGATGACAGTATGTAATCTGCAATTCTGACCTCCTGTATCAATATCCACAAACAACATACAGGACTTTTATATAACAGTAAGCAATTGGTCCTGATCTTTTCTTCTCTTTCAGATTTGCAAATCAGATTTTTTTAAACTTCTCATAAGCAAGCAGAATAACGCAAAACAGGTGAAGGGCAGAAACACCTGGAGAGCAAAAAGTCACAGGAAAAAAATTTCAAAGCAGGCTGCTTATGTAGCACCCACCTATGCATGTCAGCCACATTTCTGAATGAGAACTAATTCTGATGCAGTGTAAGAGAATATATATACATTTATCTGAAACATGACAGTGCCCCATCAGCAATAGACTGAGCCATAAAAAGGACTGAAGACAGTTTTAGATAATTCTAAATATATATATATGTGTGTGTGTATACATATATATGTAGGTGCACACCCGAGAGAATCAGCACCTTAGTCTTCATACCTTTCTTTATTATTTGATTTTCATTTTGTTAATAAGAGCTAAACATAATACTGATCTTCTCCATTGCTTGCTCAGTCACTCTGCTTTTCTCAGTAGCATTCAGAGCCTTCAAAAGACAACCAACAAAAATCTGCTTACCTAAACAAATCTTTGGATTGGTTGTTTAAATTAAACAAAAGACAGCAGAAAAATCATCTCTTTAGCATGAGTATGTCTTTATAGCAAAAAAAACTATTATTATCAATGCTGCAAGTCCATCCCGCTTTCCCAGAACTGATCCTTTCCTTGCAACTACAGATATTCTTAAAGAGAATACTGGATCCAGTTTGGAAGTTTGTTTACAAATGCAAAATCCAGCATCCAGCTTTTGATTTGTAACTGTAAACTATTTCAAATTGAGATTGCCATCACTCTTACAAGCGCTCATTTTCAAAAGGCTTACGATGAGAACTTTCTTGCTCTTTTTTAAAGAACAAATTAAATCTTGTTTTATGTCAACATGGCAATGTTTAATTATGAATACAAACTCGTAGCTTCCAAGCATTTCATGCAATACTTTAGACTGCTGAACTGGAGATCTTTCACTCCCCAATCTATATATTCTTGTTCCCTCATCTGAATATTGAAGGATTTGAACAAACCTTTCAGAAGCTGTGCCACTAATCTTTTTACTTTCAGGAAGCAAACCCACATAATGAATCCACATCCTGATAGATATTGTGCCCTCACAGTAGCTTAATTATAAATAATCATAGAAGTTTCCTAGCTTAATGTTGTAGCATAATACAAACAAAGCTCATAGTTGTTATACTGTCAATCCTGCTGTAGCTTATTAATCAGCTTGTGATAGGCTGTCTATCGGATAACAAAGTGTAATGGACTTCTGCAAAATAAGGGAAGATGAGGACTACACTTCACTGGGAAAATGCTTTCCTTTACTCTGAGAATTAGGAGCAGAATGTGTCATAGCTTATCACAGAGTTCAGAAATTTCAAGCAACTCATCTCCTAAAAATGAATGAAACCAAGGTAAGACCAGAAAACAAAATAAATCTGGATTTGAAACTACAGTTAGGAATTACAACACAGAGAGCCAAGAAGAGATTCTGAAAGACTGGAAAGGTGCAATTGTGGAACTATTTTTCAGTAAAAAAAATAAGTTTAGACTCAGTTACTTAAGCTTTCTATAGCTATAAGTCTTGAATGTGACAAGAAGGAAAAGGAAATGCCTTATTACAAGTCTATGCTTAAGAGCTGTGCAATATGTTCCTGTTCTCAGTGTAATCCTAGGACCAAACATTCTTACTCCAACTACAGATTGTTTCAGCAGCAATTTTGTATGCATTTATTAGTGCTTTTCCAACAGAGCCTGGATGCTCTTAAGCTACAGTGATCATATCTATTTACCCTGACACTGCAATTCTGTTTTTGCTATCTGTGATAACTAAGGCTAAAGGAAAGAAATGTGTTTCCAAATCACTTTAAGTTCAATTAAAACATAACTAACCCTTGGTTTATAGGCCTTATTTTTCTCCAGTTGTGTTAAAACTTAACTGATGCCTTGAGAAAGCATTCAGCAAGATCTACAAAACCCCCAGGAACTGCTCCAGAGGTATGGAGTACCGAGAATACCAAGAATTAAGATGGATGCCATACTGGTCGTAATACTAGATGAATCCTATACCAAGAACACTACAGTGCACTTGAGAATCAGGCCCTTAGAAAAGCTTCTATTATATGAGGATTTGTACTTCAGGGTTTACTTTTCTAAAAACATATCAGCAATGTATTACTTCTTCAATGGAGCATAATTAAGCTTTTTTTTATTTTAAAGGCCAATAAATATTTTATTTCAATTTCAAAATTATGTAAAGGTGCTTTCTTTTTGCAACTGCCTGGTTTATGAGTTTGTTCTTCAATCTATGCCCAGGAGCTGCTGTTGCTGCATTTGTATAAATTATGCCATCCCTCAAAATAAGTAATTAAGTAATTGCTGCCACAACAGCATTCAGGGGAAAGCAGGTTAATTTACCACATGAGAAAGCTTTCCTTGTCCTATAATAGGACAGTAACATGAAGAAAAACATCAAAGTAAGAGAGAATGAAATGAAGAAGTGGATTTAAGATCCTGGGAGTAATAGTATGAAGCAACAAATTTTATCATACCAATTTTGCCTTGACTTAATTGTATTTACCTTCTTACTGTGGCCACGTTTGTATGTTCCAAGGACAGCAACAGCTATGGCAGAGGGTGTTTTTAACTTCATATAGGGCCACTCAATCCAGGCTGGTCAAAGGGACTGGAAAGAAAGCTATCCTAGGGCTTTCCAAGGTGGCTGTTGAGAAACACGCCAGCAAGCTGGTCTTGTAGAACACACTCAAAGCTGCCTTTCAGAAACAAATTAAAGCAGTCACTCTGGCAAACAGCATACCAAATTAACAAACTCCAGCTTTACAGAAATTATAGGTATGGTGAAAATAATCAGAAGGACCATATTTGGGGAATTGGTGGTAAAAGAAGCTTGAAATCAACTTTCTAGACTATTTGAAATGTTTCAATATTCAGAGAAATACAATACTATAATTTGAACATTTTGGACTAAATTAATGACGATTGCTGAGAACCAACCAAAAAGTGATAAAGTTCTCATAATTTCAGTGAAGTGAGATAGTTTTCAATCAATATAACCTTTAAAGTAGAAAAATCATACACAGATGGGCAACCAATTAGCATCTGATTTCCCTGAGCTAGCTTTCAAATAAGAAACATAAAACAAGATCTGTGTAAAGTCAGGCACAGGGAAAAATGCAAAGGGGAGCTCAAAATTCAGTGCTGCAATTGCCAAGAAACTATAATAATGTTCCGACCTAACAATGCGAGACTTCAAGCCAGGTTTGTGGGTCACAGAGTGATGAAAGCAATGGGATTAAAGAATCAAGGGACGATTCTTTGGGCTGGCAGAACTGTGCATAGAATCAAAGATTATCATTAATGGGGTGTTAGTGTCACACAGGTATGGCCCCACAAATCATATGACATTTCCCAGAGGAAGTCAAGAGGAGACATGCTGACCAGCTATGGGCTAGAAGGAGACTTAGCAGCACTACTGTCCAGTGGGTTGGACCATACAGAAAACAGACATCAAACAAGGTGCTAGAAAATGTGCCATGAAAAAATCTCAAATCTGAAAAAGAAATCGGTGTATATCACAGTCCTCCTCATTCAGCATAGTGAAGATTCCAAACCACAAGTTATTTCCCAAAGAAGCAAACCTTAAGTCTGCCTATCATATTGGGACAGGGAGGAGGAGAGAAGGAAGAGATGGCCACAAAAGCTACCCATCTACTTCTCAAAACCACCTCCAGAAAAAACAGCAGGAAATAGTAATAAACCAGCCTGAGGGGACGTGAAGGGATACCTTTTGTAGCAGTGAAGGAAGCTGCAGCAATAGCTGCAAGGTGCAATACTGAAACATTTTGGTAACTAAGATTTTACTTGGCAGGTCTACCCTAGCTGAGAGGCTGTGGAAGCCACAAAGCCACACAAGAAAAGACTTCAGCCTTCTTTTACAGAAACTACCGGGGGGGGGGGGGCGGAATAGAAGCAGTGAGACAGAATACTTTGATAAAAATTACACAGGCAAGGGAAAAAAAAAACAAACAAACAAACAAAAAAACCAACAACAACAAACCAAACACACAGCCGTTATTTATTCTGATAATAAAATACGCTGGATATTGTAAACACTTTACCTCACCGATAAACTGAGCTAGCATTAAAACACAAGGCTCTGTGTTTGGAAAAACATCAATGCTTGTATGTTACGCTATGGGTTTGAGGGTTTTTTTACATATTTTATTTTTCTTCAGGAGACCGTTCAGATTCAAGGGAGGAGTATATGGAGGACAGGGAATATCTGATTTGTTCAGAATTAAATGTGTTTTCCCAAACCCCAAGTATACTGCATGGCAAAGTGACATCCTTGCCTTTCCCGTCTGGGCCTGTTCCCTAGACTGTCACTCATTCATTCCATATTATTGATCCAACACAAAACAGAAGTGAATGAATGACTGTGGAAAAACAGATAAGAAGAACAAAAATAATAAAAAAGATATTTTTTTCTGTCAGAACATGAAGATCATAGTTAGAATAAATATCCATGATCAGACTTCCACTGCTTTGACTTAACTCTAGAACCGTATTAAAATATCTTTATTCACGCTTTATGTAATGAACTGAACTTGCTGACGTTAGATCAAAGGCAAAAACTAGAGTGTATATTGTAGTTTGCCATTTTCTCCAACAGTAGAAATACAAGACAAATGAGATGAAAAAGAACAGCTAATCATATTTAAATAAAGTGAATACTGGATAGAAGCCAATTTCAAATGGATGGAAAGCCAGGTTAAGCCAACTCATCTCACTATAAATCAATTTCATACATTTAAGCAGAAGATGGAAAGAAGGGAAAGGAAGGTCCTAGTAAATCTTGCAGTGCATTTGGAATATAGGATGTGCATTTCTTACCACACCTCAGCCTGGAAATTTTCTGAAATTTTCAATTTAAACTTTGTGGACCAAATTTCTGCTATTAACAGCAATGTAATGCTAATGTCTCCCCTGGGGTACAACTGAAATAATGCACTGGGAGTCAGGGTCAGTGTTTTTATCACTATGAAAGAACTTTTGCCACTAAATTAATTCTTCTGTGTTAGACTAGTCCCCCCTGGTGCACTGCAACATTCATTTCTCTAAGTTTAAGGGTGAATATACAACTAACTTTCCAAGTCTAAGTCTGCTCTGCATCGTGCATGTGCGTATCCATCCACACACAGAGAGACACAGTCTAATTAGGAGGTATGGTACTGCTGATCTGTTGCAACTCCCCATGCATTTTCTTCCCCAGCAGCAACCACAGAGCTTCAGGAGGGCCACATCAATAACAGCAGAGCTCCTGCTGGTGGTTTGTATCAAGGGGAGGATTTGCAGAACTAAAAGGTCTGTCTCCCTCCAAATTCACCAAAGCTTCTCTCAAATGAGGAGAAACTTCACAGGAAATTCTGCCTGAAGGTCAGTCCTGCTGTGTTTTCTTCCTGTTCAGGAGCTCCTGGGCATTCCTACGGTGAAGTGAGCAAAACTTCCTTATGTGCTCAGCTAACTCCCAAAAGCAAGACCAGAACATCATCAGGTTTGCACCTTATATAAGACCTCAAGAGTTGTTTCCCTTCACACACTTTGCCTGTTAAAAGTACAACACAAGTACAGAAAGTCTACAAAATCCCTCCAATCCCAGAAGATAAAATAGGAAGGAAAAAAATAAAAAAAGATTATGATGGTGAATTTGTGGGCCAAGAAGCTGAAGACTCTAGTTTTGTAGTGCATTGGGTCATATTCCAGTGGGAGAAAGGCCTGTTCAAGTGGGACTGCCTGCATCTCATAGATAGAAGTAGCTAATCTTCTTAGCCAAAGACTAGTTTAAATGCCCTTTTCATTGCTCAGACTAATAATACATGGAAATTGTGCAGTGAAGGCAAAAGTAGCACAAACTCACTGTGCTGGAACAAATGTGACAAGAAATGTAAAAAAAAAAAAAAAAAAAAGACACCAAACTCATGTTTTGTCAAATGTTTATGTGCCCATGCCAGAGCTCTGGGTAACAAGCATGAGGATTTAGAAAATTCAGATATTAACAAGAAGAAATTTGATTCAGTGGCCAGTATAGAAACCTCTGTGATGACCTGCATTACTTAAGTGCTAAAAAACACTGGTTACAACCTGCACATAGTTGTAAAATTCTGTATTAACAAGAATTTTGATGAGTAACAGAGCCAGCTAACAAAGCCTGGTTTCCTATAGATACATGTGTCCTAAGCTTCTACACAAACACACAATCACACACCCCAGCTCCCACTTCATATCCTTCTGGGCTTCACCCTTCCTCTGCATTTTCTCAACTTACTTCCTGCTGTTTTTTTAACTCTCTTCTCAATGCAATCAGTCCCCTTCCCATAAACAGCAGCTGGACAAGGAGCACCACATGTCATGGCTGGCTCCAAGCCATCTCTGTGCTCATGCTGCAGCCTCTGCTTCATTCATGTGGATCCCTCTCCTCAGCAGCCCATTTTCACAGAAATGTATAGAAGCTAATAATCTTTGGGAAATCCTTTGTTAAAATTTGGTTGCAATTGGCCAGTGGCCAGGAATTGTTAGGAGGAACTGACAATGCAATCACATCAGCCTTGTTCAGAAGGAAACCAAGGACTAGAAACTTCATTGATTTTCTTTAACATCAGCAGTCTTTCTGGTAATTCACAGATGGGATCTTGAATGCCTATGGATCTCTGGGTAGGCTCTTTAATACTCAACTACATTAAGCTAGAGAACTAAAGGAGTTTTCCCTTTCTGACATGTGAACTTGCCCTATATTAATATGGGAGACTTATGTTTGCTGAAAGTCCAGCCCACAAAATGAGTAATACATCATGATTAGGGTACCTATAGTTTTCTTAGAAAACTTTCCTACATGAGATGCTGAATCCAAAACAAGGTTTCTCTGTTTTGAATGATCTAATCGTTGGATCACTTGTAGCTGTTACGTGCCTAGAAGCCAGTAGTTATGAATAGATTACATTAAATATGTAGAAACAGAGGGTATTCCAAGGAAGAAGTAACATTTATACTTTGTTTCTGGCAGAGGCTTATTTCCAGAGTTAAAGGAAATTGTAAACGAAGCAGGCTGTAAGAGAATGAAAACAACACAATGAAAGAAAAAGACAAACCTCCTAAATGGAGAAAGAGTTTCACAAGTCTAATGGTTGGACTCGAGGATCTTAAAGGTCTTTTCCAACCTAAATGATTCTATGATTCTATACAAATTAGGAGAGATTACCAGTTTGGTCAAAATCCTCATCCTGGTTAAATGTTTATGTTAATATGGCAATCAGGAAAAGTGAGAGATGGAAAATGGAAAACAGGAGAAACAGCAATCTATACACATTAGATACTTTGGCCACTGGAAGAAATTCACATGGAGAGGTAAACAGTTGATGGATATCTGAAATAGAAGAGAAAGACTGAACTGCAAAACCATCTCCTCTGTTTTGCACTACCTAGATACTAGTGGGAATGCTTCAGTGTACAAAATAAAAATATATAACTGGTCTTTTGCAATATATTGTAGATACTAGATATTGTAGAAACTAGATATGTAGATATTAATGATTCTTCTTCACTCTGTTTAATTGCCTTGAATACACATTGAAAAGGAATGGGGATAAGATGAATCCAGAAGAATCTGACATTGAAATATTCCCCCTACAGCACAGCAACTGCCCAGTATTATACCTTCATGCCTTTATGACCCACTGCACAGAATATTATTGGCACTTTTTATCCAAAATACCAAAGGTTCAAATGGATTCCACACCACAGACTGGAGATCAAAGCTGCACATGCAGTGTTCAACCCATGCTCAGACTGTCAGTCAACAAAGTAAGGACTACTGGCACACAAAGATTACTCAAGGGGAAACTTTTCATTTGTTGGGTTTGAGAAGCTAAGGAATGGGTGTGTGCATCTGTTCTACTGAGAATGTGTGTTCAGAAAACAGTTTGCAGGTTTTGTCACCTAACATACCTCAGTGAAAGCCCTTAAGGATGACATAAGTGTTTGCAGGCTAAAACAACTTGCTCTTTCCACAGATACAAAACACTCCATTAAAAAAATCATGAATTTTGTTACAGTAAGAGATAATTAAATCAGCCAGCAGTTGAAGGCAGCCAATTGAGAACAGAATCTCCCATTCTGTCGCTGATCATAAGTAAACCAAAATTTGTCAAGATGGGGGAGGAAAAGTACCCCTGTTTAGATATGGTACAGAAATAAGGCAAGTCACCTTCACTCTGAGACTCTTCCCAAACTGTGATAGTCTTCCCTTTTTCACATTGTTGCAGGCCATCAGTGAACTGAATTAACCAGTGAAGTAGAAGTCAAAAAGACAGTGTCATCATCAACAGCATACAGTGAGGAGAGCAGAGACTGAAGCTGTCTTGCAAAAATATTTTTCCCCTTTTTTTTTTCCTCTCATCACTACTATGACATTGTCTGAGTAGGAAATGCAACGTGATAATTTCGAGCACATTCGTACTCTTTGCCTTTTACTCTGTTGCATGTTTTTGAGACTTTTTACTGGAGAGAATGGGGAAGAGGCAGAAAAGAAAAATTCCCCCAAATAGAGGAAAAGCAGTCACACAGAAACTTGGAATTCAGGGCTAAAAGGCTTTCAGAAAAGTTTTGCAGGCAGTCAACCTTGCACTGTATTTGCTAAGGAAGGTAATTTTTCAGTTGTTATATTCTGTTATCTTTCTTTTCTTTCCTATTCTTCCCACTACTATTAGTATCATCCTGCATTTCTCTTGCACGGAAGACAGTCATCGCTTTGCTCAACCACATGACACCTGTGTAAATCAAATCAAATATGCCTGCTAGGGTTAAGAGCTCTGTTTTCGTAACCGCCTGCACAGGGAAAAAACAATGGAGTCAGACATCCAAATGCATATCCTCTATTCAATAATACAATGTCAGGTTAGTTTTTGTCTATATACTGTTTTTCCTCTACTTGATTGCAACATAAAATGACTTCATCATGATCACAAATTCATATAACTATTTACGTGAGTTTGCTGTGATTCCCTGAGGTGAAGTTTCAAGTTTTGAGGGAGGACAGTCTTGTATTTTATCGGGCTGAATATTATTGCTCCACTTCCAAGAACCACAGATTTCTATCTATCCCTTCTATTCAAGCTATGCTTTTAATGAAAGATATTTATGACAGTGGATCCCGAGGAGTGGAAGGATTTGTACTACATTTCCCCACTATTGTATACATGCTATGTCTGCTGATTTGCAGATACACATGTTGCTGTCACCGTATGACATAACACTTTCACAAACTGTATTTACACTGTTTCCGTTCCTCCTATACCACCCACTAAGCCTTGCCACACTTCCCAGCCACGCTGTCATGTGTTCTTTCATCATTCAGCCAATCAATATATAAAAACCTGACACGAAGTGGAGTTATGCCATGTGAGGATTTATCTAGTGCCTGCAGGATACTAAGCCCAAGCAGCAGAGAATCCCTTAATGTACCGATATCATTAATAATGTTTAAGACTTAGTCACAGCTGTAATTGTTAAACACAAAGAAATAGATGCTGTCTGGTAGCAATGCTTCATATCATTATATAAGTTAACACATATATTGACATATTCAGGCATTTAAAAGCAAAGAGAAGCTTTCTAATTGCCTTTCCTTATTGACTGAGCAACTGCATTAACAAAATTATTTTGAGGCCTCAGCAGGCAGAACTTGACTGCAAATGAAAAGGATTTAGCACAGTGAAATCCAACTCCTTAAAACATCCTACATTATCTGGAAGTTCCATGTGACAAATTCAAAAAAAAAAACCCCAGAGCTCCAGCCACACACTTCATTATAGGCCATGGACGAGGCAACTTTTAAGAGAGAGTGTTAAACTATAGTTTGAAGCTTTCTGTTGCTTTCTCTGTTATCCCCAGAGATACGCTATTACTGATGTTTTTCACATCAGAAAAAATCCCGAAGCATAAGAAAAAAAGATCTGATATGACAAGCATTGCAAACACAGTTAACAAGCTACTTTAATTATCCTCCTAAGATTTTCCCATTTGTACTCTGATCATCATCTTCTTCACAAACTTAATTATGCCTCATTTGTTCATTCTGCACTAATCTCAGTGAGTATTCCAGGTGGAAAAGAAGAGTCTGTTTGTAACTGAAAACTCAGGTAACTGTTATATATTATTATTTTATTATTTTGCTATAGAATATTTTGTTTATTTTAATAAAAGTGATACAAACTTATCTTTGGGCAATATGAATATTGAGTAGGAAGCCGGCGCATTTCCACAGCTGAAAACCAAAACTGGCTGGCTACCTTTCATGAACAGCCATCAATCCAAAGATCATCACTGGACAGATGATTGAAGAAATTAAGAAAATCATGCTGTTATCATCTGCATTTTAAAGATTAGTATTAATAAATTCTGACTCCTCAACAGAGGGAACCTTTCCACAAACTTGACCTTTGAGAAAGTCAGAAAGAAGAACAGCTGAGAATAAGTGTGCTTTATGAGTTAAATACTGTGATACGTACCCAGTTACTACTTACAATTTATGCACTTCCAACACTTTTGAAGTCAATAGGAATTATTGCATTATGACTGAGTAGAGAGAGTAAAAACCCCAATGTACCATAATTTAAGGCCTGACGAGCTGTTTCCTCTAACTTTGGATAAGTCTTAGATTTGTTCACCTACCATGACTGAACTTCATTTCATTTAGGTTGCTTTTTAGATACATTAAATTAATTTTATTTAATTAATCTATTGAGGCACACAACTGCTGCCCCATAATCACAAGTGCTTTGAGCACAATGCCAAGCCTTAAAATCTAGTATTATCTAGAAGTAGCTGTTCTTTATACATTTTGCTGACCTTCAAAACTGAGATATACTAATTACACAAAACGTTAAGCTTGAAAAGCATCAAATACTAAGTTTCTAAATTTTAAAAAAAGACACAGATAGAAGATAGTCAGCATTTGAATATGTTCCATTCCATGCCTTACCTGAACCAAATTCCATCCCTTTAGAGATTCAGCAATGATAGAAGTAACTGTTGCACATACGCCACCAAAAACCATCAGATGATTAGGTCCGTATTTTATTGCATCATAGAAGGCTTTGAGTCCTTTTGCATTGTCACACTGGAAAAACAAAAAGAGGCAATATTCAATGTTACAAATAACATAATTAACTAAGAAATAAACTACTGGGCAGGAAAAAACTTCAGGGGTTGCACTGATGTAAAAACTGTACAATATATAACATCTTAAGATCCAAATATGAAAAATTGGAGCACTCTGTTCTGGATCCCTAATGTGCTGTAGTAAAAAGAACAGGAAAACCCCTCCTTACATGTTCAAAACACCTTAAGTCTTCCTTCCAAGCCAAAGCTGCAATATCTGAATTTTGATACCACCATTTGACAAAGAATAAAAAAGCCCCAACAAAAAAAATGATTAACTGAAACCTTTTCTACATTCAGAGCTACCATTTCCCAAAGCAAAATTTAGAATGTTACATCAGCATGACTTCCATAGCTGGAGGAAAGTTTGACACTACTCATGGTAGCTGTAAAGAAAGTTCTGCCTCTAATGAGGACTCCTAAGTAACCTCTCCTTAAGGTCCAACCTCAGTATTCTGTGCAAAAAATGTGTAGTAGAGAGCCTGTTATTTAGAAGGACAACACAAAGTCTTAAAAAAATATCAAAAGAATATTCTTTTAAAGTGTTAAGAATTAATTGGTCTGCTCTCATAGCTCACCCTGCTTTGAGCAGAAGACTGGACTAAATGACCTTCTGATGTCCCTTCCAACCTGACTTATTCTGGGCTTCTCTGATAATTAGTTCGATCATTATTTCAGGTGTAAAGAATTTTACCATAAACTGAGACCAGGACTGAAAACTAAGAAACAAAGGGTGATGCTAGTCAATATTGCAAAAGATATGAATATCAGTCCTTGAATGGAGTAGTACCAATCATTCATAATAACTTAGGTAGTCATGGCTTAATTCCTGAGCTTGCAGCAAAGTATTAATAAAACATATACCTGAAGTTAAGAATTTGATTCCAAACTGTACTGGAAGTCAGGAGTGCCAATAGGCTATAAAAGTAGCTGCCACTGCTCCACTAGCAGCCACTTCTTTATCTCTCTTTTTGAAACAAAACTTTCTGCCCTCTTTTGCCTCCTCTACAAAGTCTTCCTCAAATATAGTCTTTATAAGAACTACCATACACCAGCCTCCATTATTTCATTACGACAATTCAATAAAACAGTTCATTTACTATCAGCATCCAAGTAGTAATTGTATTGCATTCTGTTGAGATAATAAAGATTTTGACAAAGAAGTTTTCAAGCTTATATTAATCGTCTTACTGAATTAATATGTTAAAAGAAAAATTATTCTATTTGCATTCTATCTGCAAGAATAGAATTATTGCTCCTGCTTATTCAAATGGATATAGATTTTGACTGCATAGACTTTTTTAAATTGCATAATATAGCAAAACATTTTCCTTCTTATTACAGAAAAAAAAAAAAAAATCAGTATGGCAGAGGCTGCCTTGTCAGCTCACAAGCTTACAGTGGGGAGGAATCAAGATTGTGATTACTGGAACAAGCTGCATCCTTCCAGTCTTATTCCTCCACGCCCTAGTTAAAGATCAGTTTACTCCAAGCACAAGTAGAAGGCTCAGCTACTTCTTTACTTTTATAAGCAGCCAAGGACACTAGAGCTTTCAGTATCTGAACTTAACTGACATTTAGCCAAGTCTTTGTCCTCATCCACTTCACCATTTCAAGCTGCAGTAACAGACACTGTTAAACTGGTTTTCATACCAACTTAAAACCAGATAATATAATTTTTTTTTTGCATTATGTCACGTTTTCAATGTATCACTGAATAACAGTTTAAGAAGAATATAATTCATATATGAAATAAGGAGGATCTTACATCAAAAAACACTGATGCATCTTTTAACTATTATTTGTATGCCTACAAATAGTTTCTCACTGCAGTAAAGTAACCTTATGCAGTTAAGGATCCCGGCAGGTCAATTTGCTGGCAGATCCAGAATTGCTATTATGATAAGGCTTTTTCTTTCTTCTCTATCTGATATCTTCATGTTTATAAAGATACTTGCTTGAAAACAACACTTTTTCAATCACACAGCGATCTCTTGGGAAGGTATGCTGAAAGCTTTGTTAATCTCTCCCAAAGTGAAAGGTTCACACTGCCGAGATACATTACTGATCAATCGAAAGTACATACAATAACTTGTGGGCTTCTCTTCAGTGTGATTCAATTAAAAGCCTACTGTGTTTTCATCTTCATACTTTCTTCCTGACTAGTCTCAGCTCTCTCTCTTTAGGCCACCTCAAATAATTAGAGGACTCAAGTCTGCTCCTTCTGCAAAACTGCCGAAATAGTCCAAAGTATGTCTCAGAGATAAAGAAAAAGAACTTAATATTGTGGCTGGCCATGACTGGACAGAAACTAAAGGAAAAATAAGAAAGATAGGAGAAAGCAGACTTTCACATTTGTTTAACATCACATTTCACAACATACACTGTGTATAACATTCTTCCCTGCAAGAAACAGAACAGTCTGCCACAAGTACTAAAAAATAAACATTCAGATAAAAATAATAGCCCTACCAAGCCAGACAGACAAGCAGTTAGAAAAGGCTTCTTCCCGCCTTTAATCTGAGGAATGTATCCTTAGCAAGTTCCTGAAGCCCTTTTAACAACATGACTTTTTCAGAGATCCCAGAAGATCAAGAATAGCAATGGTGGCCTTCTATTGGCAAACCCTACATACATAACCCTAGTGGGCAACTTTGTTGAAAGACAACAAGCACAGACACCACTGAAATTCCCACCATATAATAACCAAATAAGTTCTTGAATTGCTGTCACCAAGTAACTACAACCAGGTCCAGGAGCAATGCTATGCAGCAATCTAATTACAGTGCAACAAAAGACTGCATAAGAACCAAAATCCACATCAAAAAGCAGAGGCTAGAAAGTCCTGGCCACATGTGGATGACAAGAAGCTGACTGGCTTATTAATTGGAGCATGACTAACAGCAATGAAGGGGAAAGAATCCCTCATAAAAAGTCACAAATTTAAATGATGAAAAATATCACCCCCAGGAGCCAACACTGCTTTTGCTAGTTTTGCTCCTTCACCTAAATTGTCAACATCTCTATTTTGCTGAGCTGAACTGCAGCCAGCTCACCTTTGACTCATATATGAAAACAGACAGCCATGCTGTGCTGCTGATCTTGGCCGCACATTGAAAAACTGAGGATGGTTGCAATACCTTTCATTAGAGGAATGTAGTTTTATCATAACTGTAATTTCAAATACATGCGATTTGGTATGTGCTACGACTTTCTTCAGAGGAAGGGGCTGAGAACTACTCACCCCAAACACATTAACTGCTGTGCTTAGTCTCAGCCAAAAGCCAGTAATGAGCCACACGTAAACAGCAAACATACATATTAATGAAATAATTACATTAAATGCATCTCTTAACGCACTGACTTCATAGAGATTATATGGACAATTCACAAGGAGAAATACCAGCAAATAACCAAGCAAAGGTCTGTGAAGAGTCCTAGCTCTCACTGCAACAACGACTGATTAATATCGCAGGTGGCACTGACAAAGGCATAGTTTCCATTTCCAAGGAAACAGAACCACTTATTTTAATTAAGAAAAATAGCCAGATGAACTGCTGCATAGGAGAGGGGTTGAATGAGTTTGGGGATTTAAGTGTTAACCTTCCTGAACCCTCTTCAAAGGAGCAGCTAGCAAATAAAAACTATCCTCCTCCACCAAGAAAGGAACCTGAATGAAGAGGAAGAAAGTACTGCCTGAAGTATAAGGGATGCACAAGGACAAGAAACGTTTCTGGAGAGAACAGCACACAGCCGAATACACAAGCGAGACCTTCTCCAAAGGCTCTCTGCGGCTGAAAGGATGTCCCATGTGAAGGACACACATCACTGAAGTCAGGAGAAGCAGCAGAACTGACTCATGAGGGTTGCTGGCTGCCAGGAATGCTGTCTGGCAGACAGTGAGAGAGACATCGGGGTGTGTACTCAAACCCTCAGGGCCATAAGTGTGACACAGTGCAAATCCTTAGTGCACAGAATGGAAATTCGTATGGGTCTGATACATAAAGCTTTGCTGACTCCTAGAACATTGATAGGCTTGACTAATTACAGGACTAGCAGAAGAGCAGATACTTGTAATTTAACTGATCTCGTTAGATTTGCATAGCAATGAGAACTATTTTGAACTGATGCACTGGTCAGATGCATGATTATATTTAGATTTCTAGCTGTTGGATAGTGTGCCCAGCTGTCTCACAGTTAGCTATATTCTGCACAAGTCTACTTGTCTGAGTAAAAGTAAACCTGAGAAACAATTTTGGTATCTATTGAGCTACTGACTACTGAGGTTAGAGATCTTTTATGGTAAGAGGGAATAGCCAACAGCTGTCATCTGCATAATGAATATCAAACATTTTCAAGTGATATGAGAGCTTTCAGCAGCACTCTGCACTGAATATCATCGGAAAGAGAAGCAAGTGCTCATAAATATATGATGAGACTTCCCTGAAGAGAGAGAACAGAGGTACAAAGCCTTATTCCTATCCTCTGCAAAATCTTGCTCAAGAACTAACTCCATGTTAGACTATCAGCATGAAAGGAGCAAAGAGATGAGGAAAACCAAAATGATTTTCATCTGATTTTCCTTGACTTCTTCAAAGTCAGCAATCAATACAGACAATTCGCTGAAGAACATATGGACAACTGTTCTGAGCTACAACAAAGGTCAACCAGATTAACATCCAGTGCCTGGGTTTATGGGCAGGGCATGCTTCTCCTGAGGTATCCTCTTCGTTTTCAGGAATCTGCAGCTATGTATTTTCAGAGCCAGCAATTCTATTTTTGCATTTAATCACTGTAGATGGATTTTTCCTTCCATGAGTTTGTACAATTGCTCTTGGAACCACCCCTTTGACACCCACAACATCCGGTGACAATGTAATTATCTAGTGAAAGAAAAAGCACTTCCTGTCATTTGTTCTAAACTTCTTCACACTGTGCAAAGTAGGTGTGAAACGCCTTGCCAGGGGATGTTATAAATGTTAAAAGTTCACAAATACATGAAAAGAAATTGGACTAGTTCATAGATCAAAAAACAATCCCAAACTTCTTAATAGACAGACAGTGATTTTCTTAGGAACCTCCTGAATCACAGATCATCGGTGGCTAGGACAGTGTTGTGGGGAAGCAGGATTAAACGCTTGCCCCATCCTGCCCTGTCCTACAGATCATCTGTTCCAGGACAACGCTGGGTACTTGCACCAAGTTGTGGTCTGAATCACTGTAGCCATTCCTGTGTTCTATATTTGAAAAACAAAAACAAAAGCAACCCCCTCCAACAACTACATCAAACTTCTTTACCTTAAAACTGAAGTTAATTCATCCCAAACTGTGGGCTCTTCTGTATATGATTTCTCTTATCTTTTAACTACTAGCAATCAGATTTCATTTTGGTTTAGAAGGAATGGACACAGCAGAAGCGAACTTAAACTCTTCAGTGAAATATTTCCCAATAAATTAACCCTCTCACCTTGACACCTCTTGACACACTTTGAGACTTTACCTAGCAACTTCTTTATCTGATCCTGCCTGCTGTACAGGGAACAGTTCACAGAGTGCTACCAGTAAGGTACTGGTGCTTGGCATTCCATTTAACAGCTTATATTCTGCCTCAGGTGCCACCTGACTCCACAGCAAGGATGACCACTCACCCTTCTGTCGCCTCATTCCCTAAGAGACTGTCTAAACACCTTGTGAAGGCTCAGCTTCTTGCTCAACGTCATTTTCTTTTTCTTGGTTCACTATTTTGGAACTGAGTCCACCCAGTAAGATAAACAAAAATTTCCTTTCTCTCCTTATAAGAGGAGTATATATACTTTCTCTATTTTTTTTTTCAATTTATACTTTTTTTTCCATTTATATGACTTACATTTTCTGTCTTGTTACTATTTCTTTGAGTATATAACATTTACACTGGAGGAATTTAAGAACTGCAATATGAAACAGAGTTGGAGTGTAGCAAGTAGATAAATCCTAGTGTAATCAAAATTGACTCTGCCTAAGTTCCCACCACGATTAAATATGTAGTAATAGCAGAGATCAAACTGACTTCCTCTTTTCACAGTAAACTCCCATTCAGAGTGGAAGTTGAAGCCTTTCCTTGATCTGTAGCTGTTGCACAGAGAAGTTCAGAAGATCATCAAGAAACATTTTGCATATTTGTGATATGAAGATCACTCTCTTTCACGATTCTGTATTGGGTTTACATGGCAGGGTTTTGGTAGCAGGGGGGCTGCAGGGGTGGCTTCTGTGAGAAGACACCAGGAGCTGCCCCCATGTCTGGCAGAGCCAGTTCCAGCCAGCACCAAAACAGACCCATCACTGCCCAAAGCTGAGCCCATCAGTGACACTGGTGAAACCTCTGTGATAACACATTTAAGAAAGTAAAAAACCACTGCACAGCAGCTGTGAGAGAGGAATAGAAAATGTGAGAGCAACAACTCTGCAGACCCCAAGGTCAGTGAAGAAGGAGGGGGAGGAGGTGCTCCAGGCACCGGAGTAGAGATTCCCCTGCAGCCCCAGGTGAAGGCCATGGTGAGGCAGGCTGTCCCCCTGCAGCCCATGGAGGTCCACGGTGGAGCAGACATCCACCTGCAGCCCATGGAGGCCCCCACACCTGAGTAGTTTTAGATAGGGTCCACGGTATCCTTTTTTTCTGGCTGTACCACTGATGAAATGCAGAAGTTGTTCTAGGGCTGTACAGTGATAAAACTCATAATTCAGGTAACACTGGCCAGAACTTCTGTAAGTTGATGAACATGAATTCAAAACATTAACATCTCATTCTGGATCACTAATGGAAAGCTAACATTTGGGCCTTAGAGTGTTCCTTTTGTGCAATATAAGCAATTAGATCCCACAGTATAAGTTACTGAGTTCTCCTGGAGTACTCTGCAGCTGGACCCATCAGCTAAGCAGAATCAAATTGGTGTTGATTCAAATATTCCTGGGCCAGAAGGGATTTTATACCATTCACACTATATTTGCTCACCCACAACATACAGTCCATTTTATTTAATTCATTCACTTCTGCATCAATCCAATAATATTACAGAAGACAGTTTTACAGATCTTTTCTAATTACCAGCATTGAATAAAATGGATGAATGTTCACACATGCAATGTCATCTTAAATTAGAAATTTTTCCAAATATCCTTAAAGCTGCATGTGGACATTCACAATCACAGTTTCATAGCATAAATGTGTAGAAAGCAAAACTAAGTCTTAGTACTGTACTGTTTTCTCTGGTAACCCAGTGCTCAAACACTTATCAGATATTTTGGTACATTCAGTATGAACAGGGAAAACAATGCCTTGCTCACTTCTGCTTCTTCCTCCCTACATAATCTGTACTGCTCTGTTGCTATTATGTTTTATGGAAATAAGTGGAATTATGGAAAAGCATAAAAGTCCAGAGGAATAGTGTAGGAAATATAATCAAAGACATTTAGAAAACAAATAACATGTCCTGTTGTTGAGAATAAACTGCCTTAGTTTTCTCCAGCTTTTCCACTTTTTAGCAATTATTTCTAACAAAACAAAGAATTAATTTTAATTATTCAACAAATGAGGAAAATACCTCTGTTCTTTATTTGCATCAAAAGGCTTTGTAAAATTCCCCTAGGAAATCAGTTGTGTTTTTGCATTTAAGTAACCTCAAAAGGTGCTAATTGTTTCAGACACTTCACCCCCAAGATCATTATCACTTAAATTTATTGATGCAAACTACTTACTATTTTGTTGCCTCTCATTTTGAGAGAAAGACATGCTGTTGTAGATTTACAAGGCATTTGCCAGTTGCAGCTCAAGTACAAAATGAAGAGCTAAGGGAGATGATTTTGGCAGGCTCAACACACAGTCACTAATGTCAATTGTTCAGTTGTGTACTTGCCTCGTCTTTCTTTTTCTCCTCTTCATTCATTACCATTTATTATTACACTACCATAAATAGCCTATGTTTTCATAGATCATACCAGATCTAGTCACACTCTGTTGGAATATTTTGGTTAGATTTCCTTTCATTCCATACCCTGTTTTTTTTAGAATGTAGGGAAGAAGTCACAAAAGTGAAAAGATGTATGTGATCACATTTAAATATGATATTTGGTTTTCTTTTCCAGATTTAGAGTATGAACACCACAAAAGATATGACTTTCAGCATGAACAATCAAAACCAATAAAACAATACAGAAGTATTTCATCCTATGTTTAGTAAAATAAATTTTATGAAACTGCCTTTAAAAAGTTGAGTTTTACCAATGTTCTCCTTTTCTTATGTCTACTATTGACTACATACTTGGTTTTAATAGGATTGTTTTTTCCCAGGTGTTCTGGTTTTGCCTGGGATAGAGTCAATTTTCTTCACAGTAGCTAGTTTGAGGCTGTTTTGGATTTGTGCTGAAAACAGTGTTGGTAATACAGGGAAGTTTTCGTTACTGCTGAGCAGTGCTTACACAGAGCCAAGGCCTTTTCTGCTCCTCACCCCACCCCACCAGCGAGTAGGCTGGGGGTGCACAAGAAGTTGGGAGGGGACACAGCCGGGACAGCTGACCCCAGCTGACCAAAGGGATATCCCATACCATATGGTGTCATGCTCAGCATATAGAGCTGGGGGAAGAAGAAGGAAAACGGGGAGGATTGGAGTGATGGCATTTGTCTTCCCAAGTAACCGTTCTGTGCGATGGAGCCCTGCTTGCCTGGAGATGGCTGATGCCTGTCGATGGGAAGCAGTGAACGAATTCCTTATTTTGCTTTGCTTGCATGCACAGCTTTTGCTTTCCCTATTAAACTGTCTTTATCTCAACCCATGAGCTCTCTCACTTTTCTGATTCTCTCCCCCATCCCACTGGGGTGGAGTGAGCGAGCAGCTGTGTGGGGCTTAATTGCCGAGTGGGGTTAAACCACGACACCAGGTAATTTGGGGAGAAGGAAAAATCATCTAACACAGGGAAGGGTCACCATCTCCGAACTGTTGACTTGCTTCTTTTCAGTACACTGAAAATTGTTGTGTACTGAAAATGGTGAAACTCCTTTTAACTGCAGCTATGCTCTTTGCAGCAAATAAAAGGAGGGACTGAAATAAGAGAAGAAAATATAAAAGGAGAAAATCCAAATTTATAAATAACAATCAGGAAGCTCTTGTAGATGAAAGAAAATGGAGCCGTTCTAGCGCAAAACATTTGAAGTAACAGCAGTATACCTGGCATCCCACTCTTGAGTAATAAGTTGCAATTGAAATTGAGATAAGAGTGCAATGATATTTTGAAAAATCACTCGTCCCTCAGCAATCAGCAAGAATCAGTTGTGGGAGAAATCTGCTACGTGAATTCTTTCTTTCCCATGACCTACTCATTCCTGAAAAAGACTCTAGTTTTATAAGGGGAAAAACAAAAAACAAAACCAAAAAAACCCCACACTTTTCTTGATACTTTTCTGACATGAAATTAAAATAAGACATTATTCTGAGTGTGAGAAGATATGGAAAAAGAGCTCTTCAGTAGCTTTCTGGTTTGTCATGGTATGCAAGTATCACGTTGAAATAGTCTCCCATATGTGCCTTGGTCATAACGGCAGCAGGGCCTGTCTCTCAGTGCGCACAACTGCAGAAATTTCTAAATAAACATTCACCGGGGATGACAAGAGGCACAGATGACTCCAAGGCCCTTCAGAATTGTTCTTACAGCTTCTGAAAGTCGCTTACCTGGAAAACGTGAGAAGATCTCTTAAGCTACCACAAGGATGTCTGTGGCATTCTTGAGAATATATTTGAATTTTAATAAAAGGTCAGAAAGCATCTGGTATTTTTGGAAAATAAGATTAAACTCTCTTTCTTTAGAGGGTGGTGTTCTTCATGAAGAGTGCTAAGTGGTACAAGTAGGTCCCATTACGGCTTTTTCTGAAGCAACATTGTTTAATTTTTTTTATTTTATTTTCATTCCCCAACAAGAATTTTGGAAACACAGACACAGGTCAGAAGAACAATACAAATGAGAAAGTAAGAGTTTAAAAAGGACTTAATGAATTAAGAATAGCGAAAATAAATTTCTTGACCCAAAGGTCAAGAAAATCTGGTGTAATATTCTTCAACGCACATCTGTGATTTTTAATTAAAATCTTTCTGTGATGTAAAACAGTTGAACTTTGGTCTATACTGAATAAAAGTCTGCTAAGCTAATTTATTTAAGGAGGAATAATGTGTGATCATTTGGATAAGCTACCGTTTAAGTTAGCCCATAAAAGCCAAATGAAATTCATGGTATGTTTTAATTTGGCTTAAGTTAACATAGCACCAGACTACAATAATTCCCCATTTTATAGAAGTCTCAGGCTGGAAATGGATAGAGTGCATATCAGCACTGGTAAACATCATACATTTTTTTCCTTTAATGCCTGGCAAAAGAGACAGTGTGGAGAGAATACAATTTTATTTTAACCACTACCCAGATGGCATGACAGTCAGTGTGTGAGTAGGCACAGTGCTTCACAGTCCGCAGGTACCAAGACCCCTCAAAATCCAAGTATTGGTTAGGATCCTTGCTCCCTTTTCCTAAAGACCAGAGTACCTTTTTCCTCCCCCAGGCTGAAACCCAAATTTTGAATTATGACTTGCCTTATGCCTGACAGTGGATTTCTCCAGTAGGTGGAATATGCCTGCAATGGCTACAGCACTCTAAAACTCTTCTGATCCCATGGGCCACCATATTTCATGCAGTGCAAATTGTCACAATAAACGCTGTTATTCACAGGAGAACTACACAGTCCAAGAAACTTACCATTTCTGGGAATGTTTTGAAAAAAGGGATTTTTTTTTAATTTAAAAAAAAAAAAAAGAGCAGCAAATTGATCTACAGCACCTGACAGACTGAACATGCTCCTGGTTCAAACTCATTGTGACAAATGGTGTCACCATGTGTGACATCATTGTGCCACAACGGTGCACTATCCATTTCCCACACACACAAGTACTTCCTGAGTGCAGAACAGGGCAGGAAGGCAGACAGCAACAGAGAGACTCCTAAAGGGAACTGACAGACTAACACAAACCTGAGGTGTCATGGGCTTAGCTGCAAGAAGGAGCAGACTCAAAGTTGAGCCTCAGAGGCAAAGGAAAGAAAAAGGAGCAGCCCTAGAAGTACAGGGAGATACTGGAACAGAAATATGTTTAAAAAGGATTCAAACTTCATGAACTTTACAGACAGGGTTATCAAAGGTATTTCTTTGAGACTTTTATTTAATAACTTGCCCGACTTAATTTGAGTTTTCCCTATTTAAAGGCTCACCTTGATCTAGTTGGGTTTTATATTCCAGGGAACTAATGAGTCGAGATTAGCAACCACTTCAAAAACATGGAATGGTGGATCTGTCTGACTCGTGGTCCTGTCACGTTCACACATGGACACTAAATTTCTCCAGCTTTAAAGCTATGCAAGCAAGATATTGCCTTCATGCTGCAAATTGCAACCTGGTTGAAAAAGAGCTGTTCCTTTGCACGATCAGGACAGGCTAGCAGACTGCCAAATAAATCCTCAATGCTCACATTCAACAGCACAGTATGGGACTTCAGCAAGCAGAATGACCAATACTCTTCCCCCTTGGAGCACCTACAGAGGATCTTAATTAAGCTTGCCAAGAGCAGGGCATTACTCACTTGATGTATCAACCCTTTGGGGTTCCCTCCTTATGCTCCAGAAAAAATAGGACATGTGGAACAAAAGTGAAAGAGAGCTGGGTTGCACGCAGGTGAAATGCCCACAGAGTGCATAGATCAAACCTGCAGTCAGCCCCAGATCAACCTCCCAGGTATTTAAAAGCAAATACATTCAGTGCAAGTCTGGAAACTGCAAACAATCCACACTAGAAGCTAAGACCTGCTAGCTTGCCCACCTCAGCCTAATTAGGTCATCCTAATTCTCTTCCTTAGTTACCTAATTTAGTTTGTTAAATGTGGTATATGTTCTGAGACACTCAGAACAAATTCATTTGTTCTTCAACTCTGTGCCTGCTTGCCACCCAAGGTGAACTATAAGAGGTGTAACATAGAAGAGAAACTGTTCTGTCTCTGTGCGTGCTATTGTTCTTCATAATAAAATCCCAACATGAACTCCCTCAGACATGTCTCACAGAACTAGTAATTCCTGCCGGTTGTGCGTAACCAAACTCTACAGAAATCTCATTGACACACACCATGAGGAAGTTCCAAACCACCAAATCCTCTGTCATTTGTCCAGTTACCTTCACACTATGGTTATATTTGGCACCTCACTGATTGCTGCTATTAGTTTGGCACTTAATGCTCTGCTAGGCACTGCTACCCCGTAGGCAAAGCTCATATGCATGAGTAGAATTCACGGCTGTGTGAATTTACTTTTTTGACTTGTCTAAACTCTACTAAAAATGGCTCAAATAATCTCTGCTAAACTCTAAATGGCTAAACTCTACTAAATCATCACAGTGGAAAATTCTCAGACCAGTTTAGTACCTGGATAGACAAACAGATCAGTTTTTCCATCGGTCTACAAGACCTCCCTGCCTTAAAAATCTCCATGATTTTGCCAGACTCACTCAGTCCTAACTTGCCCAGACATTAAAAAAAAAAAAAATCATGCAAATATCAAGCTCCTTGAGACAGCCTGCTTTCTGTTACACTATGTACTCCAACAGAGCTGAATTGCTTTAAGATTGCACAGGGAACTGAACGGATTCTTGACATCCCTTTACCAAATAAGTACTGACTGTCACCCAGAATCCTGACAGGCTGAAATGGTACAAAACGCTAATAGAATCATTTTAATCATTTTGTCAAGCGTGGCTGACACCACATTGTCACATGGAAAAAAAATTACTTTGTACAGTTCTGGATCAATTTTATTTCTTACTATGGCATCACAAAGGTAAAAGAAAAGGTGTGAATAGTTAAAATTTTCTTGGTGGTTTTTTAGGTAACAAACTGAAAGAAAATGTGCAAGTCCTGACCAGGTGAAATATTAAATTGTCAATGACCCTGCCCAGGGAAACCTTTCTTAAAATATACCAGTGTTATGAATACCTTAATAGATTTCAAATGTCTTAAATACAACACTCTAGGGTGCCTCAAGGGGAGGAAAGACGTTACTGTCATTAAGTCTTCTGGTACAAACTAGTGGTGCAGTAAAAGAGACCTAAATAGGTTTTCTGTTGGTTACCTGAAACTGCATAAAAATTGACAGCTGTGGAAAGTGTTGGTGCAGGAGGGAGGCACAACATCTTTTTAAAAACCAGTAGCAAGAATGCATACTAGCAAGCCTGCATTTCAAGGTTTTGAGAAAATACAAGAGCAGACACACTCCAGTGCTGTAGGCCGGATGGCACAGTAGCACAAAGAAAAACATTTTCTACTTAGGCTGTGGTCAGAAACCATCACCTGCCTGCTACCCTTCCACAGCACACTGAGAAGAGTTCATGTGAGTGGTTTCTGCTTCAGGTAAAGCAAGTTTGTCTGATTACAGTTGATATTGATAGTTGTTCAAATATAAGTCAGCTGACCTCGCACTGAAGAGGATGAGATTTCACATCATCCTTTCTACTTTGACAAATCAGGATGTGTATGTACGTGTGTGTGTTGGTGCATGAATGCAGGAGCAGGGACAGACAGAGGACAACAGTTTTCCCGGTTGCCACAGCTCTTCCTGCAGCACTAATTCGACTGCTATGCTTTGAGAGTGAACAACAACACAGTAGTCAAAAGGAGATGCTCTCTTCAACATCCCATATCTCAGCCTCAAGAATATGACAGTTTACCAGCAGACTTCTACATTCTAATCATAAAAAAGATACCCACAAGCAAACAAACAAACAAAAAACCACCACCCACCCCACCGATCTCTCCAGCAATGGAGCTGGAAGCGCAAGTCAACTTGGGCTAAGAACCATGCGGTGATAAATAATGTCTCAGGTGCCAGTTGATGAGACCATGGAACAGCCCCTTCCTCAGGCGCAGTGGAGATTGTATTCCCTAGCAACAGTAAAACCAGTGAAACAAACCGGGATAGATTCTCCCACTGCTTTCTACTTACACTGCTAGCTGCAAACTGATGGGAGAATGAGTGAGTACTGGCTTCCAGTGTGCTCAAAATGCAGTTTAAGCTACTATATGAGTTGGAAGATAGGAGACTCACACCCACATCAAAGAAGAAGAGAGACAGGCAAAGATACATATTAATCATAAAATGCACAATATTAACATGGATTTGGGTGGCATATGGTGTGTTAACATGCAAACATGTGCCTCAGTTGGGGAAAAAGAAAAAGCATCATATGTCTCTCCTAACCGCAAAAGCTTATTCACTTCTTTAAGCTCAGCTTACCAGAATTGTTCAACAGATATCAGTTAGAAGCAGATATGACAAAACAACTACACCTCCAGATTTCAGAACTCCTCATGCTTTAAATTCACTATGATAACAAAACTCTGTTGAGGGAAGGAAAACAGAAAATTTGTCCACTGCTTTCTTCGATGTGTTGTAATCGCTTCTGTGAATTTACTTTATTTATAAACTATGACTAGTGTGTATTCAACCGTAAACATTAGAAACAAATAAGAACATAATTAATTAATTCATGTCACAATAGAAAACAAATTTAGAAAATTTAGACTACAACAGTTATTTGCAGTGTTACTCAGAAAATATTTCTCAAGTTTGTATTTTAACATTCAAATCAACATACAAAAGGCTTTTCAGTACTTAAGACTTGCTACATAAACTACTGATAATCAACTTCTGAGTGCTCTGTTCTTCCGCTCTATACCACAACATATGGAAAACAGAGATTAGCTCACAGCTAACAAAGCATTGGTTCTTCTGTAAAATTGCTAGGAGCTAGTCAAAAGAGAATCTTTAGAGTCTTGTTTTGGTGGTTTTCCGACTTGTCTGTGCATTAACTCCATCAGGTGTATTATTAGCAACTGTATACTAGTCACCCCCGTATTCCTCACTGACTAGAAATAATTTGCTTTCTAATGCAATTCTTGGTTTATAACTGTCAGTGAATTTGCACACATACCTTGAAATGTCATTTAACAGTCTAGTTTGTCCTTTTCAAAAAACATTTAGCAGCATTAGCTCCTGTACTTTCTCATCTTCAGTAAATATTGGATAAGTTCTTAATTACAAATTCTTAGGTTCCAGCAACTAGGATGCTATGATTCTAAAGGCCATTTAATCAAAAGTATGTAAAACAATATGACTATCTTATGAAAGACCTGTGTAAATTAATCTGATATAAAGTATTAGTTCAGCATAGAGACGATCTTTTTTTTCCCAAGAAATCACATTTTTATAAGATACCTGTATTAAAAGTGACACCCAGATTGTGCAAAAGAAAGCAAACAGCACTGCTTTCTATTTAGAAATAATAAAACAGAAGTGATATTGGCACAGCTTTAATCTATTATAAATAATTTAATTGCCTGCCATTTGCAAATAAGCCCCATTTTAAAACCTCACAGTTTCTGTAAGCACTCCTATTGACATTACTCACTGGGGGACTTCAAACTTTAAGAAAATATTTATGATTGAGTAATGTCTTCAAAAAAGTTATTTCTTCTGCTTAATGAAAAATGTTTATTTTGTGGGGGATGATTTTGTTTCCTTTTACTATAAACCACAATAACAGTCATCAAGGACCTGAGTAGAAGATACCTTTTTTCCATCTCAACATCTAGACAGAGTAATGCTTCTAATTTAACTCAAATAATTTCAGGACACCTTTAGCAGAAAGGCAGAAGCGTACCTTGTCCAGACCATCTTGGGTCTGGCAGTTAAAAAACTCTTCCGAGTGGCAGGACTGAATTACCTCAAGCTGAGAAGAGACAAAAACACAAGGCTCTAAATATCAGCTAATGCTCTAAACACAAAGGTCAAAGTCAGCTACCCTCCTTTTATGCTGAGTCCAACCCCTGCCGGCAAGTGCTTGTCAGACTAACCCTTTTTAGACTCAAATCTAAATGCAGTAACTCCTTGAAGCCATTGATCTCTGAAGAAAGAGTTTGGTGATGTACAAACATAAACCCCTCTTTTGATGCGATTGATTAGTTCTATAAGAAGCTAGCAAAGCAGAGAATATTAGCTTGGAATTCAGTAAGTTACAGTAATGATTCAGGAACTCCTCAGAAAGTACAAAAAGGCAAAAGCTGAATGAGCTAAAGGGAACATCAAGGCAACCCCACAGACTGTGGAGCCAAGTGGAAAAGGACAGAGGCCAAGACTTCACCTTGCCAGATCTCTCAAAGACACAGCTTTCTCCTTCAGGGAAGTTGTTGGAACAGCAAACCGTAGTGTTTTGCTCATAACTCATTTACCTAAGCTCAGCCAAGTTACACTGTTATGTTTGTACACTGGAGGGCTGGGCTGCCCTTCAGTGGGGCCTTGACAAGCCAAAGGCATGGGTTGACAGCACCCTCACGAATTTCATCAAGGCAAGTCCAAAGTCTTGCATGTAGGAGAAAATAGTCCTATGCAACAGTTCAGGCTGGCTACTGACAGGCTAAGTAGCACTCTTTGAGAAAGGAAAGTGGGAATCTGGTGAAGAAGAAGTTGAACGAGTCAGCAGCGTGCCTACGCAGTAGTGAGTGCTAACTGCAGACTGGTCTGCATTAGCAAAAGCATAGCAAATGGTTTGATGGGAGTGACTATTCCCTTCTAGTCATCATTGTTAAAGCTGCATTTCAAGTTATGCGCTCATTTTTGAGCCTTCAGATACAAAAGAAATACTGATAAACAGGAGAGAATCCAAGGAGAGCCATCAAAATGGTGGTGGAGCCCATGATGCATGAGCAACAGCTGAGGAAGCTGGGCTCCTTCAGCCTCAGGAAGAGAAGGCTACCAGGGTCTCTAATTGCAGTCTTCTAGTCCCTAACAGGGGGAATAGAGATGGAGCCAGACTCTCCTCATAGATGCCCAGTGGAAGAACAAGAGGTCACAGTCTCAAGTTGCAGCAAGACAAATTCTGATTAGATTTAAGAGGAAAAAGGGCAAACTGAGTGATCAAACACCGGAACAGGTTACCCAGAGAGCCTGGGAAATCTCCAACCTTGGAAATTTTTAACACTGAACAGGACAAGGTCCTGAGCAACCTGATATATATTCAGGGTCGGCCCTACTTTGAGCAGGATGTTGGACCAGATGACCCCCAGAGGCCCTTTTCAATCAAAATTAATTTATGATATTTCAATAGCAAGTAGCCACAAGAGCTGAAGCAAAGCAAGAAAGGCAAAATCAGCCTCAAAGCACCATGTTCAGCCACAGCAGCCTCCAAGGCAGCATTAATTCTAGCTAACCCATCAGGAATTCCAGCATTGATGCAACAAGGTCTGCAAAATTTTGATCAGCACCCATGAGCTCTGAAAAAAAAAAAAAAAAAAATAGGGTCTTCACCCCATTTTTGGGATGAAGCTGTGCAGTTAAAGACTGCAAAGTTTCTAGGCTAAGGCTTGCATCACACCTTTCCACCACCACTAAGAATCAGCTTGCACTGGGAAAGCCAAAGATTACTTTGGCTAGCATTTACTTATGACAGCAGTAAGAACATATATAAAATGCTTGAGAAAGAATGGCATTGTTAATTTTCACAGAACAATTGCATGATCTCTGGCTCTCATGTGAGATTTTATTTGAAATCTTGTTTTTTGTTTTGCTTTTTTAAATTACATTTCCATCATGATTTGTTCTCTGCTAGCATAAAGAGCATTATTTACAAATTGCTATGGATAGTTGGACAATTGGTATCATCTGCTGTTTTCTTTGTACTAACATCAGACTGTTTTGCTGCAATTTTTCTAACTAGATGAATTTCAATTTGTCTAGTTAAAAATTTTTTCTTTTTTAAACATCGTTTAGTCAAGCAAGTGATATCTATGCTCTTTCATTTTTTATGCACTTAACTTATGTTCACCCAGCAACTTCGAACAGGCGAGGAAAAAATACAGTATGACAATATTTAGTCCACAAACACAGGATTTGCCACTTTTTGCTGAGGTCCCAGGACAATTCCTTGCAAGTCAGAGTTTGCTTTCTCTGAGCTTCTGCAATGATAGTAATTTTCCTTGTACTCATTTAAATGAAATATTGAAATACTATAATCATTTAAGGTATTTATAGCTTAATGTAATTACAACTTCCCCTAGAAAACACCAGATTGTCTAGGCTATATTCCTGGAAAGAAGGCATCTGCTAATCTTGGTAAACAGAGCGGAAAAGTGGGATCTGATTTAGATTAAACATTCTTAATATCCATTCATTGCTTTTCTCAGGACTATGCTGAGGCTGGGACCAGCACCAGAAGTTGCCAACATATGATACACCCTGCATAACTAAACCCTTGCTCCCCATCACATCACTCTCCAGCTGTAGGGGGCACAGTGTTTCACACTGGAGTTGCTACTGGTCAGGAGACATACAGAAGCCTGCAGCTACAAGAGAAAAACACTTAAATGTAATTCATGTGTTTCAGCATCAGGATCTTGTCTTTCAGGCAAGTGCTATACTCTATAGAGCTAAGAGGTGGAAAAATAGTGTTGGGAAGTTTTTGGGGTAGAAAAATGGGTGGGAACAGAGAGATGATAAAGTTAGGAAAGGTAAGGGGACCTGAAACAGTCCTGACAGACAGGAATGGCGCCAAGTGAATCTGCACTAAAATACTCTTCTTCTAAATTGTGATTGTAAGACCTTGTCCTTTAAGGACAGATCTCATTTGAATGACTTCCTTTAGGTAATCAGATAAAAAATACTTTTGATCTCCTACCACCTGATTAAAATGGGCAGGGAAATAGCAGATGACAGGTGTGTGTGCAAGAATCTACTGTCATGTATAGCTCCCATCTTTTCCTCAAGCACTCCATAGCCCTAGCACCACTTCTGCCCTAAGACATCCCAGTTATTTTTACCCTGATCCTTCTCCTTCACACTCTATTGAAGATCTTTCCGCATTTGTGCCTTCTGCATTCTCTTGCCCCAGGGCTAGGATTACTTACAGAGCTCAATTAAAAATAAGCGTAATCATAATCTTTTCTGCTAAAGAGAGCCTGTATAGCTTCTATATGCTTCCCTGTGTATCCTACAATCTGTCTTAGCCATATCTCCCAGTTCCACTAATACTTGATCCTGAGCTCATATCTGTGTCTAACCCAGCACTCCTGGTACCTTATCAATACTTCTGTCCTGCATTCCCATTGACTACTGGCATCCCTCTTTCAAAGGGTACAACCAGAGACACCTAAGTAAGTACAAGAGGCTGGGCATGCTACTGCAGCAGATGTACATACAGCAAATATCCTCTGACAAACAACTTCTGTGATGGACTTCTGAGAATTTATAAAAATATTTCATAAGATAGCCTTGCCATATTGCTAATTTGGATTTCTAACAGACATCCAAACATTTTTTTACTGAGCATTCAGTATCATTTTCACTTGGGAGAACATCGTGTGTGTTACCTCATTATTGTATGCTCTGTTATTCAGTGTAGTTTACACAAGGCAGTTTCAGATCTAGCATTCTCAAATGTTGGCATTCAAATAGAAAGGAAATTGTCCAACACATTGCAGTATCAGTATGGAAAGGGTATTTTTAAGGAAATTTGCATTTGAATTTTTTTTAGTATAAGGAGATGAAAAACAGGACATGCTATCCCTATGCTTTATGTAGTACTATCAACATGATCTTTGCTGTTTTGTTTTCCAATAAACATAAATATCAGTCCCAAATATTCATGATACTAACTTTAAAATACTCTCTTGAGTGTAACATACCTGTATTGATTTGACTGATAAATTACTCATGGAAGATAATTTAAAGAGGTTCAAGAGAAGAAGTATCTCACGCTAGATGCCTCCTCTTGCTTCTCCCTTGTCTTTGTCCTAGCCCGCTGACCATGAAGAGAGAGAGATACAAGCCATTGCATCAGCAGACTAGTACAAAGCCGCTGTAATACAAGGACCTTCAGGACTGTCAGCAGACAATTACCTCAGCAGAGAACAGCAGCGTGCAGCAGCTGTAATAGCTTCTGTACAATTCTTCCCCATCCCCCAGTGCTCAGCAAACACTATGAGATCAGAGAGAGAGAGAGAATAACTGGCACTTTCTTGTATGTCAGGAATAACTAGCTTCCTATCACCCACCTCGTGCAGGTAGTACAACTTAAAAACTTAAGTTCTTTAAAAATTTTAATTAAAGGACAAGTAAGGAGTACAGCCCGTCAGCAGATGGGCAGCAGATAACTGCAGTAAGCCCAGCATTAACACTCAACCTGATAAATTGCAGCATATGAATTCCTTTGCCTGAATTATTCTCTGCAAGAGCAGAGGGGATATTGTTGCATTCCTGATTCTCATATTGACCTGTAGTTTGTCATTAGGCCATGCATTTTATTTCTATATAGACTCTGAATTGGCTAAAATCCAGCCCTTGGTTGCTAATATGGTGGATTCGAGTCCCACAAAGTTACATATAGGATCCTAATTCATTGCTAGATGCAAGGTTGTCATCAGCAAACACTAGAACAAACATTCTTCTGGGCCCAGAGTAGAAGATGAGTTTCTACAATTCCTAACATTTTTAGTTAACAGTAGTGATTAATCACTAGCAAAGTTAATCCCTGCTCACACACACAAGAAAATAGCTTACTACTGCTACCAGTTATTTTTAGTTCAGGAGGCAAAGATTTGTACTGTGCATTTTAAGTTTCTCTTTTCTACACATGATGCTGTCTCTTGTCAGGAGCCTGTGCTCTGAAGTGTTCAAGGTAATAAAAAATCCATTTCAAGCTACTGCACAACATTGTTTATGAACAGCCAACAAACAGTAGGAAGATTAGATGCATCCAAACCAGTAAATTTGCTACTACTATTCAAAGCCTATGCTAAAATCTTTTCTGATAAAACAAAAGGAGAATGCAAGGGGAAATTACACAAAAAACTGATGCTTGAAGTCTAAGTGATGAACAGAGAATGAGAAGGGTGAACTACTCTCACTCATCACTCCATTTAGCCGTCTTTAAGAAAGATGTTTTGACAGCAGATTGAGCAGCCTAAGGAACCTGGTAGACTTAAAAGACTGGATCTCACTGTCAGAGCCACCACCCTGCCACCTCTGTACACACTGGAGGTGCACAAGGAGTGAGCTGGGTCTGGCAGTGCCTGACCAGGCTGGGCAAGAACCAGATAGCAGCACCATGGGAAACACGTGATACAGCCACCTTCTCTGCCTTTGGATAGATCGTGAACACCTGGGAAGCGGCATCTATGTTTCTGCTCTCCAGGCCTGTTACCTTCTGCCACTTGAGTGTCCCATGTCCAGCAATATTCTCCTCACAAGCACAAGACCTTTAATAAAACCACTGTGAGCCTGTCCTCAAAAGGGCAAACTAGAAGCAGTTTGTCAGGTCACTGAGATCTCCTCTGAGGACAGTCTAAATGCCCATACTCATCCGTAGGGAGAAATATGCTTTTTTTTTTTTAGGGTGAAAGTCATCTCGTATAAAGGTAGCTCCTTTGCTGCTTTTTTGAGCCCTTATTTAAAAGTCTTGGGACTTGTTGAAAAAATATGAAGTTACAGCAAGCAGAAAAAGCCTAAAAGCTAAGTTGTTAAAGCAATCCACGTCCACTTTCTCCACCCGTGCCCTTAACACAGCTGAGGCTACGGCTTATTCCAATGACTGAAGCTTAACTAGCATCTTGCTGCTGATGAGAGCAAGAGGCCCTGACCTTCTGCTCCTGTCACCCTCTCAGTAAATCTGGTTTTGACAGTCATCCGATCCCACAGTGAATAGACTGAAACTATAAGAACGCAGAAAAGTACACAGGTGATTTCCTCCCCCCCCCGATCAGTGGGTTAAATCAGCTTACCCTGAAATCAGTGGCAAGCAGGCGGGAGGGCAGTTCACCCAGGGAAGGCACAAGAAGTCCCCCTTCCCGCAGCAGCAAGCCCATAGCTGGGCTGGCTGCACTGCAAGAGTGCCCTTGATGATAATGGCAAAGCTGCCTCCCCAGTGTGTTTTATAACAAAGGGCATGTCTTTGCAGCTACTAAGGCCATACTCCCACCTCTTCTCTTGTTCGTTTGCTGATTTTCCATTCTTTCTGCCCTAGTTTTTTTTTTTGTTTGAGTGCTCACACACATGCATAGCCTTTCAACATATGCCTTCAGCTTACAGTTGTAATCAAAAATTATTATTATTAATAATAATAATAATAATAATAATCTGGCTTTACTAGGCATCCAGCTGACTTCCTATCACATCTACGTATCACTGTGAAAAAGGACATTTAATTCCACTTCCATTTAGCTTGTCTAAAAGATGATTAAACCCATAACTTTAACCAGACCCATGAGTGCATACACATCAAATGGCTACCACCCACTGCCCATTAACACTACCAACAGTAACGGGGATTTCTTTTTCTGGCAACATTTCTGAAAGTCTTGTCTTCTGGCCTAATTTGTAAGTTAGTATTTTCAACAGTTCCATGCAAAAGCAGTTTCATGAAGAAATTACACATACATGTCTGATCCGCCTCTTCCTTACAGCAGTTATTTGCTACAGTAATTTCACTATCTTCAGAGGACTTGGTTCTAACTAATTTAAGTAAATTCAAAAGTAGGCCATGGAAACAAAATGAAGTATGGGCAAAGTGCAAGAGCTCTTCAATAGTCTCATTTAATTTGACATATAAAATAAATATGGATTTCATTCAGGGGTGTATTGTCATCTTCAAAAGATTGCTAATCCTAGAAGTCATTTTATTGAGTCCTTGGTTGGTGATTTTTAAGCAATAATTTATTTCAATTAAATGACAGCGTCTTTTAATCTCAAGGAAGTGACTTGGCAGACAAAGCAATTCTGTCTTTGGAGCTTTCATACATTTATTCATCTGCCTAAATTTCCTAAGACTTTGGAGTTCAGTTGAAGTTTCATCCTGAATTAATGATTTGAGGAAAGCAATCTGTTTTGTTACAACACATAAGAAACAAAACAAGGTGCATGTTAGGGGGAGCAAGGGTAATGTGATAACTTCAGGCCTTAAAAAAAGCAGACACAAACCCACTGCAATCATTGGCCAACGCAACTTCATGTGCCAGAGTTAAAATTAGTCCACAATAGCTATGATTTTTATGTCAATAAAACCATAGCTTTCCCTGAAAACAATCCATATATCATACAAAGCTGTTAGAGTCTTTCAAGCCAGTAAAGGTGCTAAACACTGCTGATACAGTTAAGAAGTACCTCTCTGCCTGGGAGATAATGTTTAACGTCACTTGGTCGTAAAAATCAGGCAAAATAATCAAACCCACTAGTAGGCACCAGACCTTGGCATCCACAGTGATCTGACCATTCCTAACAGGGTCTGAGAACGCGCATAGCTCCATTCACTCACACCAGGCTGCTGTGAATGACTGTGCCCTGCTATAGTACTCCATTTTTGAAATCTTTTTGCCTGCACATCACCGGAAAAACAACAACAACGCCTGAAGCTTTTTGATAATACATTTTTTTCCCGTTGTATTTTTCAATTTGGAAAGAGCCCTAATAGCTCCGTTTTCTATAAATGGATGTTTTCATTTGGCAGAGGAGCAGCCCTTAGACACCTGTTCTGATGAAAATTGTTCAGCTGGAGTGCATTAGGAAACATTGAAATCTCCTTACAGAGTTTATCAGATTTGCTTTCTTCAGCCAGCACTGAAAATAAGTTATAAGTTAAAAAACTAAGCTACAGTTTCACATTATTAGACCACATTCCTGTAATTATAAAAATTCCACACAAACCCAAAATTTCTGGCCTTACTAAAATATTCTTTTCATATGTTATACCTACAGATTATTGATCCAAACTAAGTTGTTGCTGCGTTACCTCACCATCTCCCAAGAACATAGTTAGGAAGTACAAATAAGTGGATTTCAAAATGTGCCACAGTAATACCCATGAAATTGTTTAGTCTGCCATAAGATAAAAGCATTTAACAAGGCTCTCTGACCACATCTCTTGCGCTCAATCCACACATACACCTCCATACTACTTAGCCTAACAGTCCAGTTTCTATTCTGATCCACATGTCTGTCACCAAAAAAGGAATTAAACCAATCTACCATGAATTCTTCTCCTCCCTGAATCTGGGATTTATCTCCAAGGTATGTGCAAAGCTGAGCACTGTACAATGCTGAAGTTCCGAAAAGCGTCAGGTTCATTACATAAAGAAATTAGAGGAGCAAGAAATAGGGACTTAAATTGGATGATACCTTGATGTTAGGATTTACAGATAAGCTTTTTTAATCACAAAAAGAACCTGGTCCCATATTACTAGGAACCCTTGCTACACCTAAATAAGCAGTGGGAAATGATCTAGGTTTTTTTAAACTGTATTTTTGAACTCAAGGTCCAACCAGTAGACAGTCCTATATTTTACCTTAGAAGAGAGGTCATGGTGCTGTGACACAAAGAAAGAAAAACAAAAAAAAAACAAAAACACCCACAAAACAACCAAACCAACCAACCAAAAAAAACCAGTCATCACCCTGAGAAACTGCTATGGAGTCTGAAACCTAAACAGATCTACAGCTTTTTGCTAGTAGCAAGAAGCTGTCATAAAAAGAGGTACAAAACATCCTGCATACAGTTAGAATGGCCATTGGGATTCTCACTTTATGCATGCATATCAAGCCGAATTAGAAACTCCAGTGCTGAGTAATGTAAATAAACATTTTTACGGCTTTAACAGTCTTAGTAAAATAACTGTGCTTATTTACACAGTGTGTTTGTAAAACCCAAGAGCTTTAACCTCTAGAGTAATAGTCCTTTCCAGGTTCAGCTTGTAGCATAGGTCAGAAATTTAATTCTGTGCAACCCCAAACATTATCCTGATTCTCTGGTGCTCACAACCCTTAGCTGCACTGGCAGCTGGAGTATCTGGAAATCTTACACACTCATTGAGCAATGAGAACATTTAAAGAGTGTTTACCAGCATTGCCATCTGAATGGCACTGAAATAAATTAGGCCAAAGTTCAAAATTATCTTCTCAGCAAACTCTGAGATACATCTTATGATCACTTACAGTTGGTTTATATTTTAAAGGCCAACTTATTTCAAAGAGGGAAGAGACTGTGATAGAGGCTGTTTTCATACTTGTTCCCCTTACTAAGTGTTTCTATTGGCTGTGGACATACTTTATTTTGGGGGGAAATGCCTCTAAATTGTACATTAAAACATTTATAATAAAACGTATATAGTATTGTATGCATTTGAACTACACCTTTCTGTGTAGTCCAGCATTATATCATAAGAATTTTAATATTTGGTAATAGGTAGATCCCTTTCTCTTACAATGTAAAATTGGCAATATTTCAACTTGGTTGATTTCCTAGCAGTTACACAGCTTCAATGGCTACCATATACAATATTTTCTGAATATATAAATAATTGCAAACTCTACAAATGACAAGGTTCCATTTACTCATGTATCTTGACATTTAGAAATTCTTATGCATTCTAATTACTTTTCCCTCTGTACAACATTTAAACATCTCCAGAGATTTCACTATGATGATTTCCACGTATATCAGATCACATTTAACGAATCTCAGTAACATAAAAAATATCACCATCTCTGTGAGTAGCTCCAAATTCAGAATTTCAAACTTACTCAAACTACAGCAAAAACACATCTCCTGATTCTTTTCCAACAACAAATTAATTTGTTTTTATACTCCTTTAGCCTAATACTAAACATGGATGACATCTTAACAAATAATTTCTTCAAGAGCACTCTGTCTCTCACTTCTGTCGCTATGTAAGTCAATTTTACTCACATAGGGAATCAACCAATCACTTGGTTTCTCATCTGCTATTGCATAGCACCCATGGGGCAATCACAGAACAAACTTATTTAAACATTAGCAGAACATTAGATTATTTCATCTGTGTTTCGATTAGGCATTTCAGTTAGGGCACTCTTTTTGCTTTTCTTACATCTTTCCTTGCTGCTTAGTTTGTCTCCTTCAGCTGAAAAAAAGCTGCAAATCAAAACCACAGTACTGTTCCATACAAAACCCATGGGTGGCACATGTTCCAAAACACAGGTGCTGCCACTTACACAAAGCACATAAGCAAAGCGGCAGTGTAAAAGGAATTCACCGGAATTAGGCCTGTAGGGACCGATCTTCAACCACTATCAGTTCTTTTCTATCCCAGCAAAGTAAGCTTACACCAATAGTTAGGTCTACTCTTCAGCCATCCTAAACACCTTTAATTATTCAGTGAAAGATCATGCTTCATAACTGGCACTAATACTGTGCCCCCCGCTATCTTCCTTGAAGTCAATATTTCTCAGCCTATTTGCAGTTAGATCACAACCCCTCATTAAATATATCTTAAATATTGTAGCCTGGTATAAAAAAAAAAAAAGAAAAAGTATCATTTACTTCTCTTGATCTAGTTAGAAAAAATCTCTACTTCTTGAGTAGCTCAGGAGATAAATATTTTTTTCTTGACCATTAACTTATCTTCAGAATTTAAGCTTTAACCACCCCTTCCCCCTCCAATTACATTTATAATTTCAGGTTAAAATAATCAGACTCTGCAATACTTTGCATTAAAACTGCAGTGTATAGGATAGAGTGGTACCCATTAAAAAGTGTTTAAGCTTGCGCATTTCAAAAATGCAACAGACTGCTTCCATGGCAGTATTGTACACACATTGCTACTGCAGTAGATCGAGACACTATCTCTCCATAAAGCAAGAGAATTGTGCAATAGCAGAAATAACTGCCTCATGGCCCAGGACTGCATAGCACACTGGCTGTTGCTAATAGAACAAGGAAGCAACGCACTGCCCCTCCCAAAATTTCCACAACAATTTTGTGCCTCTTCAGCCATATTTAGGTGGCAAGTTTTTACAAACATGGCTATTTGCACTCCACTCTACCCATGTGAGAAATTTCTTTAAAGAAAATTTGGTCCTTTACTGCCATCAAAAAAATATATCTAGAAAAATCACACTATTTGTCATTTAATCCTATAAATGTAATGCATTAAGCCAGTTAGCTTATGGTGGATGCTGTACAAAATGAGGATGCAGTATTACAACATGCTGAAGTTGATGGTCAGTATCTTACAAAATTAAACCTCAAGTTGTACTGATTAATATGTCATACATATGTCATACATTAATTCTACATTAATCTTTTGAGCAGGCCTAGACATCTATCCCTTAATCCTTAAAATTAAGGACAGAAACAACACAGTGTTTAAGACTGTGCATGCCTCACTGCCAACAGCAGAGGCCTTCACAGAGCAGTTCTCTGAGTTGCGTTGAGGGGCCAGTCCTGTTTAATATCTTTATCAATGATCTGGACGAAGGGATCGAGTGCACCCTCAGTAAGTTTGCAGATGACACCAAGTTGGGCGGGAGTGTTGATCTGCTTGAGGGGAGGAAGGCTCTACAGAGGGACCTGGACAGGCTGGATCGATGGACCAAGGCCAATTGTATGAGGTTCAACAAGGCTAAGTGCCAGGTCCTGCACTTGGGCCACAACAACCCCATGCAACGCTACAGGCTGGGGGAAGAGTGGCTGGAAAGGTGCCCGGCAGAGAAGGACCTGGGAATGTTGGTTGACAGCCACCTGAATATGAGACAGCAGCATGCCCAGGTGGCCAAGAAAGCCAATGGCATCCTGGCTTGTATCAAAAATAGTGTGGCTAACAGGACTAGTGAAGTGATCGTGCCCCTGTACTCGGCACTGGTGAGGTCACACCTCAAATACTGTGTTCAGTTTTGGGCCCCTCACTACAAGAGAGACATTGAGGTGCTGGAGCGTGTCCAGAGAAGGGCAATGAAGCTGGTGAAGGGTCTGGAGAACAAGTCTTATGAGGACTGGCTGAGGGAACTGGGGCTGTTTAGCCTGGAGAAAAGGAGGCTGAGGGGAGACCTTATCGCTCTCTACAACTACCTGAAAGGAGGTTGTAGAGAGGGGGGGGTCGGTCTCTTCTTCCAGGTAACAAGTGATAGGACAAGAGGAAACGGCCTCAGGTTGCACCAGGGGAGGTTTAGACTGGATATTAGGAAATTTTACTTCACTTACAACTTCAGGGTTGTCAAGCACTGGAGCAGGCTGCCCAGGGAAGTGGTTGAGTCGCCATCCCTGGAAGTATTTAAAAGATGTTTGGATGAGGTGCTTAGGGACATGGTGTAGTGGTGGTCTTGGTAGTGTTAGGTTTACGGTTGGACTCGAGGATCTTAAAGGTCTTTTCCAACCTATATGATTCTGTGATTCTGAGAAATACAGAATATTTTCACTTGAAAACTCCCAGGCTCAGCCCCAGAATTACCTGTGATAAGGGCTGTCTCAAACACATTCATTGCAGTTGTATTTTGGATCTACTAAGTAAAAAAGAGGATAAGATAATGTTTTCCTTCTTCCAAATGCCTCCTCGCCCCTCTCCCCAAGGCTGCGGTGGCTTCCCTTACCCAACCACTCCCTCTCCCACCCAGGTGATGCCTCAGTGTTGCCACATGGCTCTTGAACATATGGCTCAGGCACTTGGCTCTGGAGCTGCCAGGAACACACAACGAAGCTAAAGTAGGTTAATGCTAGGAGACTGCTGAAGTCAAATTATAATCTCAAATAGATTTAAGTGAGCAGAATTGATGAACTCCACTGTTTCTCTTTAACAGCATTGCTCTGATCTTAACCACTGAATAGATGCACTGATCTCTGTATGCCTGTTCAGCTGACCTGAAGGCAGCCACATGAATATATCCCTGAATGAAGGCTCTAGTCTCTTTGCACACAAGTAATAACCCTTTTTCTAATAAAAGGAAAAGATACTTTGTTGCTGAAATTGATGCCTTTACGAGAATCTTCACTACATTGCCATTATCTCCATTTCCTCAAACAAGTTATTTCTATTTGTAAATAGCAATGTGAAACTCAGTTCCTCAGAGACAGGTAGAGGTAGACCACTGCAAAGGTTAGGAAAATGGGGTAGGAAACGCACGACAAATCTTTTGTTTGCCATGCTCCGTTTAGAAGTTTGCTGTAATCATGTCTCATGTCCTTAAGTTTGTAGCAATGCTTAGATCCATCCACACCCCAGTGCAGGACAGTAACCAACAAAGAACAGAAGGTGAACAAGTTTTGACATGCTTCAGCTTTCAACACCCTCATAAGACTGTGTTATAACAGAAACCATGTTTCACTGTCAAGGCTTATCGGTTCAAGTCCAAATTATATTAAGGTATATAAATTCATAATAAGTACCTTACATGAACAGTAAACTAGAGGTTGGAAGTCGGCATAGATCTAGTACTGCCAGTCAGAGGTCAGACAGGGAACCCAGGTGGCAAGGAAACTGGATGCCAAACACTCACCAAATGGAACCAAAACATTACTTGTACCCTCGATCTACAGTTAAACACAGCAGCCTTTAGCTGAAAAACACGTTCGTGTTTGAGTCATGTCTCTTACTTCTGACTTGTGTTTACAGCCTCACTGCCATCCCCAGCTTCCACTTCTCCACTACCGTACATTCATCCCTGTTCTCATTCCCCCAACAGAAGAGATCTTGAGCTTATTAGTAATGCATACCAACATTAGTTATTTTACTTAAAAATGCCCAAAACGTCTCTCTTCATTCTCCTCACAAGAATATCAATTTTCTTTTATGTATGGACTAAAGGACATTTCAAGTTTGTTTTGAAAGTTTTGGGGCAGAAGCTTACTTTTAACGTGAAGTTTACACTCTAAAAAATTTGAGCATACACTTCTGATGCTAGTCATCTACTAGCATAAATTTGTCCCATAACTCTAGATTAATATTCCTACCATGAAAAATAAGAACAGCCGCCAGATTATCTAGGTACCAAAACAACAGATTAAGGGCTATATCTAGTTAAAATAAATTTATTGAAGCTGAATCACACAGAGTTGCTTCAGAAAGAGGGGCAAAGAAGTTGTCTCCCAGTATTGTTGCTTGTCACAAGAAAAATACCTTTCACTTGAAATAGTAATGATCAGATTTTAAAGAAAAAATTCATTTAATTAATTTTCACCTTGTATTTTCACCTTGTATTATGTTATTATACAAGATAACACAATTAAACAGCTTTATTAGAGTTGAGGATGTAATTTTTTTAATGTGTCTTCTCAATAAGATTAAGATAATCTCATTGCCCATTTGGATTAAAACATCTTGATTTACAAAACTGAAAAAGTGGTCTTCGGTTCGCTCACAGAAAGCGGTTCTGAGGTTATACTATGACAAAAGGCTTCAGCCGCAGCAATGAATTGGCGTTAGGTAACAAAATGGAAAAGGGACAGAGTTTTTTTGTACATTAAAACTATAGTGGCCAGTTAAAAACTGACAAATGTACAAAGAGATGAGATAATTAACACCTCTTAGTTCTCTTTTTAGTCTCTAAATTATAACCTTCTTCCTCATGCTGGCACACTATTAAGAGTCATTTTGTTCCTGCAGCAAGTTAGGCATCTGATGCAGCATTCCTTACTGGTGTCATTTATAACAACTGGAAACACTATAGATGTAAAATAGACCCAGGTCAGTCACTGTCAGTTAATATGTAAAACTACACAGTTGTGACAGAGAAAAAGTTGTTGCAATCTTAAAAATAACTGAAATGAAGGATGAACCTAAGGGCACACAGTGGAAATGAGGAATTTGCAGCTAGACTTTTTTAAGTCTTAAACCCAAATTTTCAGAGGGTATTAGAGATTTTTGTTACCTCTGCATCTCCAAATTGATATGTATAAGAGGACCCTGACCATCAGTAGACTAGGGCTCTATATGTTATGAAAAAAATGCCCCACAATCCCTGAAAATTTCCAAAACACCAGAAACCAAAACAAACAATAATTTTTAGAAATGTAAGGTTTGCATTTCTAAGTCACGCTCCTTTCCTAGTTCCTATGCTCAGCATTTGAAATCTGCAAGTCTCTGGTTCCACACATAACACTCCCAATACCACTCTTTCTTTCTGTCTCCATCTGCCTCGCGTTCCAGTTTTCTTGTTCCTCTACCACATTTCTGTTCCAAATAATGAGAATTTTAGTTTCTAGAAGACATGCTACCATGGGCAAATATCTTTAGAGCAGAGGGACTCTTTGAGGTAGACACTGAGAACATTAAACATATTAGATATCAGACACTGGACACACATAAATATTAAGATTTAGGACTAGACAGTCTCCTGGTTATAGTTGCACTGACAGATGTGAGTTTGTCCCTGTTAATACATTAAGTTATGCTGCAAAGTTTAAACCTGACCTTAGGATTTTGACTCTTGCAACTAATTCTTCCTATTGGTGAAGCAAAATTAAGCAGAGGACTCTACTGTGCTTCTTATACAACCATAAGAAATCTGATATTTCCTTCTCCTCCCCTTTCCCTCCTAAATGAATGCAAGAAAGCTAATATTGCATAAGAAAGATCTTAAGAAAGCAATTTCATTTTCCCATTGTTTTGAAGGAGGAAATGAGCCATGGGCTGCAGACCACCCAGGCAAGTAACTGTTTTGGGATTGATGGTCAGGATTCCCCTACTTTGAAGACAAACACATGCCCTGCAGCAAAGGGCTGCACTGCATATAGGCACGCTGACTTTTATCAATTTAGCTTGCATAACAACAGTCCATTTTATGCAGCCTTGTCTTTGTGCTGGGACTAAGCATGCTGGCTCAGTAGCTCATGCTTTTTGCCCCAGAGCATCACTGGCTTGCACCCAGGCTAACTATATAAACCTGCTCAGACTGGGCTTAGCAGGATGCAAACACACTTCTGACTACAGCAGGCACCATAACTATATTGTTCTAGCCCACAGCTAACAACTGGACTATATAACATACCTGTACAAGTTGCATATGTAGGTGAACAGTAATTTACTTAGTCTGCAGAATCTACAGAGAAACCCAACAGTGTAGACATGGGATACTCTCTATATTCAGGCACACCAAAAAAAGCTTTTCTCTCTAGGTGACTTCAGGGTTTCCCCTTGTGCCTTGAGACACTACCCTGGGAGCTCTGTGTCACGCACAGATAGGTGGACATTAATTTCTTATTTTAAAAGTGGTTTCTAAAAGGTGGGATAGCAGTTTCATATATCAGTTACACTTTCTTCCTTGAGTTACAGTATTGTTAACACATCCACTTTGTAGAAGGAAATGCTAGGTTCTTTCAGTAATCACATAAATTTTTTGCCTTCATCAGCACATATTCAGCCACATTCCTCCAGCTGAAGGTTTCCCTAAGCATGAAGGAGCACAATGAGAGGGGGTGAAGGTGGATTGGGTTTTGTTTTGTCAGTTTTGGAGTTTTACCCTTTGATCTTCGGCCGACACCGGTGAGGTTCGTGCCTGGGCTCCAGCAGGCAGACCAGCACCAGCCCTGTGCTAGGCAAAACAGTGGAGCAGCAGCTCTTACTGATTTTCTACCACATCATGTAATATAAAGTATGTGTAAGCTTCCTTAACAAATTGAACTGCCTTATTTCACCTATTTCAATAGTCTAAATATTTGCTAAAATATTATGACTTTAAGGAATAACATAATGAAACACTAAAATTTAGCAGAGCTTGGACGTACACTCATAGATAGGTAAAACAGAACTACACACTAAGTTTGGAGCTTATTGGTTGGAAACAGAGGGAAAAATATCTGAATTTAATGTAATGTAATGTGTGAAAACATCCAATGTAATTTTTAAAATTATCTACCAAAATGTTTCCAGACATAGATGGTAACCCAAGAAGGACTACCATGTACATCTCAAATCATACCATTCGAGAATGATTAATTCATAGGGCAACAGATGCAGAGAAAGGCTTCTAAAATAATAATGGGAATGGAAAGCCTATCTTAGGGGAAGGCTAAATGAGCTTGACTTATTTATGCCACAAAATAAAAGGTGCAGATCATAGTCCTGTTTTTGCCAACTACATCAAAATGGAATTAAATGAAATTAGGAACTTAAACTCCTGATAATTTTTATTTCCACATTCTGTTTTGAGCATCTTGAATATTTTGAATATTCCATCTCTGAACAGAATATGTTTAGGTCACAGCTAACGATTTGCATTGCAACCCTGAAGATGGGAAATTACTTTCCTTTTTAAACAATTATTCTGAAATATCTTTCAGATTATATAGATACATCAAGCAGATCTGACCTGGCCCAGTATGTGAAGAGCATCACACTTCCACATATGGTAACAATAATAATTCTGAATCACGTCAAGCTGAAACCTAAAGTCAAAGACATTCAGGGAGACTAATATGCCTGACACAAGAAGAGGGCATGAAAAGGAAGAATTGGAGACTGAGAAGACAACATGGGAATGTAATTTTTTTTATATTTACAGCACTAAAATACTATATAAGTGATAAAGTTTAAACCAATTAATTTAATTTTAAAGCATCACTTATTAGAACACTGTGACCATTATCTAGAAAAGCAATTTGTATACTTAAATGATTTGTACGATTCAAATACCTGAAGATTTAAGCACAATTGTCTTTCTTCCCAAAGAAAATAAGTGCAATATACTGCAAACAAGAAACCCACCAAAATCGCTCAGCTTTTCCTTCTGTACAAAATGTCAGTATTATTGAGAGTTTTTTGTAGATGTTTTCCATATGGAGATCATATAGATGAATTACATATGTACAATATTAGCATTTATTTCATGTTACACTTACTATAGTTGTCTTATAAATGTTTCCATGAGATGTGTTCTTATGGACATTGAAGTCTCATTGAGGGAGGGAATATTTCTCTTATCTTGTCTTCCGGTAATAGTCTACTTCTAGAAAAATCTCATTTATAATACCAGTTATAATCACAGGATTGGTTGGCATTCTTCCTGCAAAGTGAGCTAATATTTATTAATGATTTCAGAAGGATTTGTAAATGGAGGGGGTCCTTCCCTAACCCTTCATCCTGGGAAATGATATACACGAGTTCTCTATCACAAAGCAGCTTCACAGAAGTATTTATTAATGAAATATTGGCATGGCAATTCTTGCAGAAGCAAACGCATATTCTGTTTTAAATGCAGAATTACCTGGTATCCATCTGATATTGGTTCTTTATGCATACAGAAAAAAAAAAACCACCAACTTAAAGTGTTTCATGATCATATCAAAACATAGCTGCAGTTAAAAATCACAGAAACAATTTAACTCACTGGAAAAATTCGTTTTAAAAATCCCTGCAGTTGTCATAGCTTACAGTTTAATGAATTGGGTTTTTTCCTTTAATTTAAAATCAAGCATGAGATACATAATAAAATGGAGATGGTTATACATTTTATTGCTATGTTAAGATTAAGAAATAAATATGCAAATGAGGAATTTCAAATTGCTTTAGAGACCACGCAAGCAGGCAAAATTTATAAACATGAAAGGAAGTCAGCCCTGGTAAAAACTCATGCAGCTCCACTGACATTCTTAATAAATGTGTATTTTTAGAAACGCATTTGTACGACTTATGTTAACACTTCAGGATCTGTACAGTACGAATACACCTGTTTCCATATTCATTTTTTCCTAAATTCTGCCCTATCAACAGTTTTCAACAGGTCCTTCTTTTCAAGAATTACCCTGAGCTGTTGGTTGTGACTCTTCCTTTCACTTTAACATGAATTTAAAATGTACCACTATTTCAATGTGATGGATTTTCCTTTTAGTGCTATTTCTCCCTCCTCCATACTGTTCATTGCTTCTGTTATTGTTTATAAATTCTGGTTTTGTGCTGACTGCGACTGAAATCCAGAAAGGATCATCCTGTTCCCAAAAACGGCAAGGTCCGAATTCTGCCCTGAGGATCAATCCGTCAATCCCTAACAGAGGCGTTAGCACAGATTCTCCCCTAGACTGAATGCATTACACATGGGGAGGGTTTGTCTTACATATAGCAAACCACCGTGATGAGGAAAAGCTTCTTTTTAATCCCCAGGCACTGAATTCTAAAGCTGCAAGAAACATCACGTCTTGCTCTTTGCTTTTTCACTTCGAGTGACTTCCTAAACTTACCAGTTATTTTCAGCCTGGTTTTAGCCCACATCTCCAGGGATTCATCCTCTCCTCCTATCCATCATTCTCCTTTCATAACCCTTCACCTTTCCGAAGTGCCAAAGGTTTATTTTTAAGTTGGATTAAAACTAATGACCAAGTAACAGGAAGATGCAAACTAGAGCGCTCTAACTTGCAAGGCGAGACAGCACCATGGGCTCAGTCATCTACCAAGCGGTCAGCACATGGGTGCTGTCTGGCCACACACAAACTCCACGTTAGCCACAGATGCCTCTTCCCAAGGCATTAGGGAACACGAGGTAGCTGGCAGTAAAGGCTGAACAGGGACAAAAATCACAGTGAACACAAAGAAAGCTTGACATTATGTTTATCACAGTGCATGTGGAGATCAGGCAGAGGGATAGATGACCCAAATCTCCAGGACACCAGGCTTTATTAAATATTTTTTTCCACAGAACAACTCATTTCTAATTGGATTCTACACATTTAATGAAAAGTACACTGTGGCTACTCCTTTTCGCCACAATTATATTATCAGTTACTGAATATCAGGGTCTTTTTTCTCAGGAAAAAAGATAATCCAGTGAAATTTAAGATATCTTTGAGTACTTGCTGAGCTTTTCCCATTATTTGCACTACAACTAGCTTACTAGCATCAAAATTCTGGACTGTACTGTTTGGCTTTATAAAATGATAAAATAGTAAAATCACAGTTTTGCACGTCCAAGCAGACACACTTGCGAGTGTGGAAGGTGAAATCAACTTCTCTCTTAACTGATTCTGTGGAATCTCTTGAAACAGAAATATAGAGAGGAAAATAACCATGGTGGGAGGCTGAGAAGTCTCCATGAAATTTTCCAAGAAGTTTCCTTGCTGTGAATCAGCACAAGGTAAGAATCTACAAAGCCAGTGTCCCATCTAAAAAAACCTGATCATTGTGATCCAGTGTAAGATTCCTTCCAGTTGTATTACTAGTCCTTCCTCTTGTGACTTTACAGATCACAAACAAAGAACCCTTTACACTATCCCCAAAATAGCCTGGCCATTCTGTGCCAGTCAAACCACAACACTGAGTAAACTCAGAGTTTTTCACCACATCTTAATACTTAATTCATTATTTTCTGGAAAATAAAATTGAAAGGCAGCTGTTTCTTAGCTTAGCTCTAAAGCCTACTTAAAGCAAGCAAAGTTTAAGGATGATGAAAATTTCATCTTAAATACTATCATACCCTGAGAAAGTAATAGTTATTTAGAAGTGGCATGCCAATTTAATGTATTTGTAAAGACTGTTGGACAAGCAGTCACAAACTATTTCTTCCCCTCTTCTTCCTACACTTACAGTTTTAATTCCCAAAGTGCTCCAAAGTCCTCCAAAATCCAGATCTCCTTGAAAACATGCATATAAACTGAGACTGAGCAACAAGGAATCAGGACCATTCAGTGAGAGATGATCAAACTGCTGAACATCACAATAAAAATATGCAAGATAAACACAGACTGAGCTCTGCCTGAGATTTACTGACTGCAGATACCAGGCAAGTATATTTACTCCAGAGCATAACATCCATGTTCTTTTCTCATAAACTCTGTAGTGGTGACCATTATGAAGGCTAGAAGCGGCACCCTTCATATGTCCCAATTATTCTTTTTCATGCAGACATGAATCTTGTGGAGTGTTTGATAACTTAAAGTAAGGAAGAAGACAAAAAGGAGTGATAGTAACAGGACCAAGAGAGAGACTGAAAATAAGCTGGAGACAATTATCACAACTACAAGGCTTTCAGCATCTTGGACTCACAGCAAGGAGCTTTTCTCCTTTCCATAATTCTCTAAAACAGGACAGATAGTAATTTAAGCACCACAATAGAATACCTGGGGACCAACCAACCCTCTATCTTCCTTTCCACCTATGAAAATTATTCACATCTCTTCTACTATCCCCACTTTTACTCCAAGTCCTTAGGTATGTCACAGCCTATGTTTCTTTCTGCACTGATGACTTGATATTAAATGGTACCTTAATTTTGCATTTTCAGATTTTCTGTTAGTTGGGCTAGGGAGATGAGAGGTCATATATACGTGAACATCTTCTTGGAAACTCCCAGCTACCAACTTCTGTGCTCAGAAAGTACCTGGGACGCAGACAAGCAGATCCAACCCTCCAACAGAACAGTCTTGAGTAATGAGCATGCCTTGGCTACACCATCAATCAAGTCATGCTTTGACACAAACAGTCTGCCAAATCTCAAACCTCTCTACTTTGATTAAGGTCATCAAGAAGGCAGACCCATTCCTGAAAGCAAATACAAAAATCTCCGTTGATAAAGTTTGCAGCTGACAGGAAAGAAAGATTAAAAAACAGGTGAAGTGTTAATGATAACAGCTCTACACAGCTTTCTGGAGCATAGAGATGGGCTGAAAAACATGAGTTTCAGTACTGCTAGACCAGCTGACTTGCCACACAACCAGGAATATACCCCACACTCAAGGTGGGGCATTATTAGTCTTGCTTTTTCTACAACTAATAATAACTAGACTGTTAATATTTCAATTATAGTAAGAATAAATGCTTGGCTTTACTTATATAAAGTATACGCTTATTTGCTTACTTATATACATCCTCTTTGCCCATAAACGAGACTTGCAGAATAACAGAAGGAAAAACCATTTCAGCCCCAGTCAACAGTGGCCACTGGGTCCATAGTACTTGTTTGAGGTGCTGGAGTTGTGGATTCCCATGTCCACCTTCGTGTGCCTTAGCTTTGTAGGAAGCACAAGTGAAGTGTTTCCGGGGAGTTTGTCTTTTAAAGGCAAAAATTTACCACTTCTGTACAGGATCTATTAGATACAGTACATGTGTCTTGCAGATGCAGATGATAAATATGCACTGCATACTTATGTATGTATAATATAATTTCATGTAAATGAAAACCAGCTTTTCAGATATCCATGGAGTGTCCTTCTAGGGCTCCCAGCTGAATAGGAACGCCTTGTGCCCAGGAACTGGGCCACCTGAGCTGCCACCTGCAAGGGCAAGCCAGGACAGAGGGTAACCGAAGTCAAAAAGAAAAATAACAAATTGAAAATCTGATGGAATAAGGTTCAGTCATACCCCCCACCCCTTCTGCATCTAACTGTGATAAGAAAGGGACAAAGAGACGGGAAGGACAAGGAATTGAGGCAACAGGGGCATCTGGTGTTATGACCGAAGCCAATTTGGGGTCCCAGTGCGGAAACCCCTGAGTCCAGCCTGTGCTGATCTGCCCCTGTGGGCACAGCTCCTTGCTCACCATGCATGCCTGCTCCTCCGTGGCAGCTGCCACGTGCCAAGTGCCAGAGAGGCACTCCCCACCCTGGCACCCCGGAGTTTCCCCAGCTGCACCCTTGCCCCTAGAGCAGTGCAGCGTGCAGCCTGCCCTTCCAGCAAAGGATCTTCTCCCCGGCTCAGAGTGCAGCAGCCAGCACCCAGCCCTCAAGCAGCTCTCACCTGCCACCCAGGTCCAATCCTGTCAGTAGAAGATAAACTATTCTTTTTTTTGTTTAAAACACAAAAATGAAACCAAACATTATTACAGAATAATTTATCAGCATGAGAAAAGGGTAGGTATCTTTTGAGTATACATTGACAAAAAATGCAGAGAAGCCTCCAATGCAGGTGGTTGACAGTCACCCAGTTTCAGAATATGCATGGACTAGACCCAAAACCAGAAAGGATGTAATGTGCAGATTAGCCTTCTATCCAGGTGTCACAAGCCTCTGAATAATTCCACCTGATGCGACACGGGCTTACTTCTCATACATGGCTTTCTGAATAGCTGACAGTCCCATCAATACAGCCACTGTCATTGTGAGATTGTACAAGCGCAAGCACAGATGCGGTTCTCCAAAACACCCGTATCTATTTGCTGTTTGAGCAAAACAATTTCTCATAAGAATATGCTGGTTTATATATTTCAAGACTCCGAGCATTCTCCTCCTCCTGCCTGTTACCCAGGGAGACTATACGATGGCATGGTCACCATGGAAACAGTGGACAAACTTAAGATGTTTTCATCGCTGTAGATAAAAGCCATCTGCATTATTTTTTCATTTCTGTTTCTCACACCACCAGCACAGACTCCCAAGCCAAAACGTAGCAGCTGTGGTGCTGTGCAGCCGCCAGGAAGCATGATGTACCGCTCCCAAACCCTGACCCCCACTGCGTCCCTGCGCCTGCGGGAGGGGAACAGGGCAATCCACCTACCAGTAATAACAAAACGTGACTGCAGCAGCAGCCGCCTGCCCTCCTTCCTCCCCCACCTCGGCAAGAGTCTACTCAAAGACATTTTTCTGAAAATTTTCTGACCTCATTCCAATGGGGAAAAAGTACATAGTTTGCCTAACCGCACAAAAAAGGGTTGGAGAGCGTTTGTGTAGGTTTATACAGAATATATGCCAGCTCAGATTTTGATTCTTTAAATATGGTTCTGAGTTATTTACAAAGTACTTTTTTCTCCCAAATTGATTCATTTCCATTCCCACACATTCATTCAAAATGTAGCCCCTTACTGGCTCCACAAGCTTCTAAGCTTTACTTCTGAGACCTTCTGTCACAAATGTGCTTTACTGTCCCAAAGATACCATCTTCTACACTTTGGGGACAGATCTTACTCAAGCACACCCTAACTTCAATCAATTTTAATAATAGGTATTACGAAGAAAAAATTTGCCCACATAAACAGGGAACTCTGGACTCCTACCTTGATGTAATTTGGGCTACAAAGTATCTGTTCATTTTTTACTGATACAGCATGGACCTGTTCAGTTTTTACTAATACAGTAGTTTTTACTAATACAGCATTTCAAGGCTGGGATCCAGCCTTGAAAATTCAGTGTTGAATAATAATTTCAGTTCAATTTTTTTCTGAATTAGGAATCAGCAATCACCATGAAAGGTCTTGTCCATGGGTATTTGGCATTACTGATGCCATCTCTATGTTTATTCACATATAGTTGATCAGATATTTATAAATTATTCTTCTCACAATACGGGAGGTGGAAATTCAGTGAGCACTCTTGAAGCTGTGCTGTTTCTCTGTGGTTAACAAATAAAATCATTTTTTTGTTCTGCAGTAGGCTGAGATGACTGAATACAACCAGAAAGATCTATTAATTAAGTATCAAATTAAGTTTCTGCAGTGTTTTCCAGACAACGACGACAACTGGATCTTCTATTATGCATAACCTATTTGCTAGAGGTTGAGTTTTGGGTTGCTGTTCTTGCAGGTTTTTGGTTTTTTGTTCCTTACCAGAACTTTAGGAAGTTTGTTTTCCTAATCATTAAGCCAAATTTGTGACATTGTTACATGAACATACCCTTTCCATGTATTTAAAAAATTACATTATTGTAAAAAGCCAATTTCTTCACAATGGCACTTCAATTAAGACGACAGACATCTCAGAGGATGCTTCTTAATTTCAGTAATCACTTGTAATTCTGTTTTTATCTTTCAGTGGGTGGAAATGCACTGTTTGATGTTACGTGTCTGTTACCTGCTTATGCTGTCTGTAACCTATAAATCCTCTTACTATTATTAAAACAACAGTATGAAATAATATTCTTACTGGATTTTGTTAAAGGTGGGAGTTTCCTACCAAATCAAGACCTGCCTGTGAGTTAAAGACAGTCAAAGAGGGGACAGCTGGTGTTTTGGAGAGCAGGAGTTTCTTTCCTGCTTGTTTAAAGCCAATTCTACCCTGCACAACAGTCTCCAACACAATCCTGCCCCAGGCTATGATCAGGTCACTTCTTAAGCAACTCTTTAGTAAAATAAAAACTCTTTTTCTCTCATGTTAAAGTTATTTTTCTAAATGCCACGGTTTTTTTGTTTTGTTTTGTTTTTTACTCTGAATCCTTTCCAGCTTCTTTGCTGAATGGATAAAACAGAACCAAGTATACTCTTCCAGTAAAGGTCTTAATGTTCAATCAAGAATACCTATAAAACGTTCCTACTACCGCTTGATATTCTCATATGCTCAAGAATCACAGATGTTTGTTCAGCCATCAAGTGATCCCCAATTCCTTCTTCAAGTTGCTACATCTGTCGTCATCATACCAAATTTTTATGTCCAATATCCTACTGATATTGTACACAAAGCATGAATACAGTTTGCTGTGGTAGCTCAACTCTCTGAATTAAGAACATAAGTAAATTGCTGTTAGTTGATTTCAGCTCCCAACTTCAAAATATAACTGATTTTTTTAAGTTTAAAATGTATTAGACTTTCAAATCAATTAACCTGAAATTGGCCAGTCAATGGAGGATGGGGATGACAGTCCATCTACACCAGAGGTGTCGCCTAGGTCAGAAAAGCGTACCTCTCATATCACCACCACCTCCACAAGGAAGAGAAGATGGGTTATAGTTGTGGGTGACTCCCTTCTAAGGGGAACCGAGGGTTCGATATGCCAGACGGACCCTCCTCTTAGGGAAGTCTGCTGCCTTCCTGGGGCCCGGGTGAAGGATATCACGAGGATACTCCCTAGCCTGGTTCAGCCCTCGGACTATTACCCTCTACTGTTCTTCCATGTGGGGGGCAATGAAGCCGCAACACGAAATCCTAGGGCAATCAAAAGAGACTTCAGGACCTTGGGACAGCTAGTAAGGGACTCCAGAGCACAGGTTATTTTCTCCTCTCTCCTTCCAGTTGTGGGCAGTGACACTAGAAGGAACAGAGGCACCCAATCTATCAACTCATGGCTCCGTGGCTGGTGTCATCACCACGGATTTGGTTTTTTTGATAATGGAATGGCCTACACAGCACCAGGTTTGCTGGCATCTGATAGGGTTCATCTTTCTCAAAGGGGAAAGAGAATCTTTGCTCAGGAGCTTTGCAGGGCTCATCGACAGAGCTTTAAACTAGACTTGAAGAGGGAGGGGAGTAATATCAGGCTTGCCCGTGAGAAGCTGAGGGACGACGTGCCATGGCTAGAGGGAGCGGATGCCAGCGAGGGCACTCAGCCTGTGTCTCCGAGATGTGCGGGGTACGCTGGGGCACAGTTGAAGTTGTGCAGAGCTGAGCTAGGGGATACTGAGGCAATAGAAGCCAAGAGGGAAATGCCAGTGAAACACCTCAAAGCACACAAGGGGTGTTCCTCTATGAAGGAGACATGGATGACAGCCCAGCTGAAGTGCCTCTACACCAATGCACACAGCATGGGCAATAAACAGGAGGAGCTGTAAGCCATTGTACACCAGGAAAACTATTATATAGTTGCCATCACGGAAACATGGTGGGATGACTCTCACAACTGGAGTGTGGCGATGGATGGCTATAAACTCTTCAGGAGGGATAGGCGAGGCAGGAGAGGTGGTGGGGTAGCCCTATACATTAGGGAGTGTCTGGATAGTTTAGATAGTTAGGGAGTGTCTGGATAGCTTGATGATGGTGATGATAGGGTGGAGTCTCTATGGGTAAGAATCAGGGGGAAGGCCAACAAGGCAGATATTGTGGTGGGAGTCTGTTACAGACCACCCAACCAGGATGAGGAGACTGACAAACTATTCTAGAAGCAGCTGGGAAAAGCCTCACGATCGCTAGCCCTTGTTCTTGGGGGGGACTTCAACTTTCCAGATATCTGCTGGAAATACAATGCAGCAGAGAAGAAACAGTCTAGGAGGTTCCTGGAGTGTGTGGCAGATACCTTCCTGACACAGCTGGTGAGAGAGCCAGCTAGGGAAGGTGCCCCGCTGGACCTCTTGCTCACAAACAGAGAAGGACTCGTGAGCCATGTGATGGTTGGAGGCCGTATTGGGCAGAGTGATCACGAAATGATAGAGTTCTTGATTCTTGGGGAAGCAGCGAGGTGGGTCAGCAAAACTGCCACCTTAGACTTCCGGAGGGCAGACTTTGGCCTGTTTAGGAGACTGGTTGACAGAGTCCCCTGGGAGGCAGCCCTAAAGGGCAAAGGAATCCAGGAAGGCTGGACATTCTTTAAGGAGGAAGTCCTAAAGGCACAAGAGCAGGCTGTCCCCAGGTGCCAAAAGACAAGCCGGTGAGGAAGACCACCGGCCTGGCTGAATAGAGAGCTTTGGCTGGAACTCAGGAAAAAGAGGAGAGTCTATGACCTCTGGAAGAAGGGGCAGGCAAGTCAAGAGGACTACAAAGGTGTAGCGAGGTTGTGCAGGGAGAAAATTAGAAGGGCCAAAGCTGAGCTAGAGCTCAATCTGGCTACTGCCGTAAAAGACAACAAAAAATACTTCTTCAAATACATTAGCAGCAGAAGGAGAACTAAGGAGACTCTCCAGCCTCTAGTAGACGGGGGAGGGAACACAGTGACCAAGGATGAGGAAAAGGCTGAGGTACTTAATGCCTTCTTTACCTCAGTCTTTAATAGCAGGGCCAATTGTTCCCTGGATACCCAGCCCCGCAAGTCAGAAGATAGGGATGGGGACCAGAATGGAGCCCCCATAATCCAGGGGGAAATGGTTAGTGACCTGCTGCACCGCTTAGACACTCACAAGTCTATGGGGCCTGATGACATCCACCCGAGAGTACTGAAGGAACTGGCAGAAGTGCTCACCAAGCCCCTTTCCATCATTTACCAGCAGTCCTGGCTAACTGGGGAGGTCCCAGTTGACTGGAGATTAGCAAATGTGACACCCATCTACAAGAAGGGCCGGAAGGAGGATCCAGGGAACTACAGGCCTGTCAGCCTGACCTTGGTACTGGGGAAGCTGATGGAGCAGATCATCCTGAGTGCTATCACATGGCATGTAGAGAATAACCAAGGGATCAAGCCCAGCCACCATGGGTTTAGGAAAGGCAGGTCCTGCTTGACCAACCTGATGTCCTTCTATGACAAGGTGACCCACCTAGTGGATGAGGGGAAGGCTGTGGCTGTTGTCTATCTAGACTTCAGTAAAACCTTTGACACAGTTTCCCACAGCATTCTCCTGGAGAAACTGGCTGTTCATGGCTTGGCCGGGTGTACTCTTCGCTGGGTAAAGAACTGGCTGGATGGCTGAGCTCAAAGAGTGGTGGTGAATGGAGTTTACTCCAGTTGGCAGCCAGCCACAAGTGGTGTCCCCCAGTCCTATTTAATATCTTTATCAATGATCTGGATGAAAGGATTGAGTGCACCCTCAGTTTGCAGACAACACCAGGTTTTGCAGGAGTGTTGATCTGCTTGAGGATAGGAAGGCTCTACAGAGGGACCTGGACAGGCTGGATCGATGGGCCAAGGCCAATTGTATGAGGTTCAACAAGGCTAAGTGCCAGGTCCTGCACTTGGGCCACAACAACCCCATGCAACGCTACAGGCTTGGGGAAGAGTGGCTGGAAAGCTGCCTGGCAGAAAAGGACATGGGAATGTTGGTTGACAGCCACCTGAATATGAGACAGCAGCATGCCCAGGTGGCCAAGAAAGCCAATGGCATCCTGGCTTGTATCAAAAATAGTGTGGCCAGCAGGACTAGTGAAGTGATCGTGCCCCTGTACTCGGCACTGGTGAGGCCGCACCTCAAATACTGTGTTCAGTTTTGGGCCCCTCACTACAAGAGAGACATTGAGGTGCTGGAGCGTGTCCAGAGAAGGGCAACGAAGCTGGTGAAGGGTCTGGAGAACAAGTCTTATGAGGACTGGCTGAGGGAACTGGGGTTGTTTAGCCTGGAGAAGTGGAGTCTGAGGGGAGACCTTATCGCTCTCTACAACTACCTGAAAGGAGGTTGTAGAGAGGTGGGTGTTGGTCTCTTCTCCCAGGTAACAAGTGATAGGACGAGAGGAAATGGCCTCAAGTCACGGCAGGGGAGGTTTAGACTCGATATTAGGAAATTTTACTTCACTGAAAGGGTTATCAAGCATTGGAAGAGGCTGCCCAGGGAACTGGTTGAGTCGCCATCCCTGGAAGTATTTAAAAGATGTTTGGATGAGGTGCTTAGGGACATGGTGTAGTGGTGGTCTTGGTAGTGTTAGGTTTAAGGTTGGACTCTATGATCTTAAAGGTCTTTTCCAACCTATATGGTTCTGTGATTCTGAGAAATCAGTTGACAGCCAGAACTATGTAGCTTCAAGAAAAGTCAATATAAGCTACAGAGAAAAGATAAATGAGATTGAAAAAAATAATAATATTAAAATATATGGTTTGCAACCTTTCTGCCAAGATTTACTAGTTCCATATCCTTTTGTTTAAATAAATGGAGGCAAACACAGAAAAAGTTAAAGCTGTAGTACAATGGAGTGGCATTTTCATTCAGATAAAGAATCCATCAGTGGAAGGTGCAGGACACTGGATGTTTTGCGTTTCCTTACCAGCCTGATAAGAATGCAGCATTCAAAAAAAGATAGTAGTAGGAAAATAGCTGCAAGACATTAGCAGGTTTTGGTCAGTGTGAGACTTTAGTCTCTGTAGGCTCCTGAAAGAGTGTGTCTTTCTTAAGCAGGCAGAGATCAGAAATAAGAAAATGAGAGTCTCCATAAGATGTTATAGTCTTTTCTCCAAAAAGACTTCCAAAACAGAAACAGGCCTTAAGATCAGACCTCCTGTAATGTTATCTTATCCAGCATTTTTGATTGTTTTTTTTTTTTTTTTTCCAGGGTACTCCATAGTAGCTGGAAGCAGGGACATTTATCATCCTTTTTGTGGATAGGATACTGTAATTATGACCATCCTCACTAATCCAACCTATAAACTTATTAAGTGAATGTAGCCTATACAAGCCACAGTAGGTGGTCATGCCTAATAAGTTTAAAGATCTCTTTCCATTTATCTTATCAAAGGTGAAATCAAGAAGCATTTTGTCACAATTTGTAAATGTCCATAGGAAAGAAAAGATTTATTTTTAGACACCAATCTACCAGCCAGAGTTTAATGAACTCTAATGGCTGCATGTTGTACACACAAGTAAAAAGAAGGGGCGGCTGAAACAACAACCCTTAAAGCAAAATTAATAAGTACCTATTCAAATGATTTAGGGATATGACAGATTCTCCAACATTATCAGTAGTTGATTTCATAAGAAATACAACCTAGTTCCACCAGAATTTATGGGAATGGATAAATGATCACTGAGTGAAGTTCCAGGCTCAAATTACACGTTCTTTTGAGTCTAACAGCTCCTCACTTGGGTCTGCACCAAAACAACCCTATATACAACCCTGAAGCATCCCTCATGACATATAGGTTCTGGAGAAATCTCTGGCTTCTTTCTTAATTCTGCTACCAAAACTGTATGATCAGGCATCATATGACTGATTTATTTCAGTCCTTGAAGTTGTCTACTTACATAGAAGTAGACATGCACATCAGAACATACCGCACTACTGTCCAACGTCTCTGGGACCAAAGTTGTCCATTCTTTCAGAGTATGCTGAGCTATATCCAATTCCTCTTAATCTGTTTGTTTGGCTCACTCCTCTGTGTGGGTAGGAAATAATATGGAGCTTTTCTGGACTCCCTTATGTACGGTATGGAGCTGTAGCAGACAACACACAAGCTTACGATTCCCTCAGTCCAGTAGAAGTGGTATGAGGATTTGAAATTGAAGTATTTGTGATGAGATTTAGCTTGTGATTTTAAATTCTACCTGTCATTTGAAATATAAAAGTTTCTCACTCTTCAATAAAACTTCTCTACCACTGTAGAGAGGAGGAACGATTTGTTTTACAAAAATTCTTTGGGATATCGACTAAATCAAGGCAACTAACTGCTTTCTCTCCAAATTTGTTTTACTGTAAGTCAAAGCTATATCTGGAAGGCTGGCTGTGGAGAAGCATTGTATGGGAGGACTGATGCTACGTTTTGGAAGTTTGGTGAGGTGCACAGCAGGACGGGACAAGCACAGAGGTCAGGGAAAGGAGGCAACAACAGACCAGTGGCAGGAAGGAATATCTGAGGAACTATCTTTAAGAAAGGAAAGGTAACTCTGGCAACTGTAAAAGTCAAGGACACTGTATGTGAGCAAGTCCAGGTAAGACAATGTTTATGGAAAGTGAGATAAGCTGCACTGGAAGGCCTTGCAGCAGGGTGCTTGAGAACAGCTGTTTCCCATGAAACGGCTGGATGAATGCTTTTCTTTAGTAGACCTCTGCCTCATTTTGTAACTAAAGATGTTTTTGGATACAAAAGACATCCATTGACACCACAGCCAATTCTGGGAAAGCAAAGGGTGAGGATGAGAAAGCATGGTTCGGTAATATTACATACAACATTAAGAACTAGTGAGAGATACATAAATATTCATACTGCTTTGGCACTTAAGTACATATGCTAAGCAGCTCTGGGGGAAAAAAAACAAAACAAGTTATCTTTGAGTGTTCTTTTTCATCCGAGATATACATATATTTGTTGTCAACTTATTCTGATAGCAAAAATGAGTGCTTTTAGCCAACCAACAGTTTTTTCTGTTATCTTTTATCAATGTGTATTTATTGTGGTACCGCAGACCAAGCAAGCCCCAAACCTATCTCCTGCCTTCCATTCTTCCCAAAGGGTTAGAGTTTCTCTGTTCATCTGCTGCTACACCCAAGAGCAGGATTTGTTGAAACAATTGCAACAGTTGGTTGGAAAAAAAAAAGAAATAAAAATGGCTTTTTAATTACAGTGTAGCTCCCCCAAACCAGCACTCCTGGAGCTGCCCACGTCTCCACAGACATCCTGATGCTCAGGATGATCTTTACATCTATCTAGTTTACAAGCATGCTTTCAGAAGTCTTCTAAGGATAGATAGCTCTATGCGTCTTGAAATACAGTGCCATTACTTTCAGTGATAATGCAGGCTTGTGACTTAAAAGGACAGTCAAGCCTTTAATCCTTTAAAATTACAAGATGAAAGAGAGGATTGAAGCAATATTTAAAAAAAATGTCAACGTGATTCACGTGTCTAGTTCTCTCCTGAAATTTTGAGAATGTAGGCTTTAAAGTTGCTTAACAACTTATTTTAAAGAACCCAAATCTCTAAATAATGATAAGTATGCTCCAATTATGCAAAAATGAAGTAAGAGAGCATGTTCAGAACTGATTCTTAAAAATATTTAGATTAAAGAAATCAGAAGATAGAGGAACAGAAGGGGTCAGATTTTTCCAAAATCTCAGTACAGAGCAGCATGTATACGTTTCTATAATTGGATCTCACACATCTGATAGAAATGTAAATTGTTTAGAAGCAAAAGGGTTTGCTTTTTATATTTGGAATATATATAGTTTATATTTGGAAAAATTATAAAGCTACAGTTAGAACCAAGTCAGCCCATTGCTCAATACCAAATAACAAGGGAGACAGAGATGTCTGGAGAAACAAACAAAAAAAGCGCCCAAAAATAAGGAAAAAAAGAAGCTTCATATTCTTTTGTAAAACTTCCTTCTGTTGATTTACTCGTCCTTCCTAATAGAACGGTAATCAGGATTTCAGGTCATAGGGCATATAGCCTTCCCTCATGCCATCTGCAAGCTCCTATGGCCTAGCTCTCCTTTGAACCATTATATAGAAGTTTCATCTTTCACCTCCACACCCCTAACTCCTGCCTGATGTGGGAGACAGTCTAGCCAGTCTCTTAGAGATTTTCCCTTCCAATAGACACGAAAGTATTTCTTTATTACAATAAATGTTATCCCCTGTGCTGGACCAGTTACTAAGCAACTCCTTGCTGCAATGAAGGTCTAAATTCTTGCCTTCCCTTTTGGAGGCTATTTGGCTTTATGCAGCAGCAAGGAATACATCTCTCACTGAATCTAACAGTTTATACCACTGTAAATAAAAATAAAATTTAAAAAACCCACCACAATACAAATATTTTAGCAGACTAATGTAGTTTATCACTGGCTCTTGACTGAGACCAGATGTGATGGTAATCAGCCACTTTGGGGTGCCAGCAGCATTGAGGCAATTGTAGCTCTACAGAGGACAGGAACTACCTAAGTCTTACTATTTGACTACAATCCACATAAAAAAGAAAGCTGAGAAGAAAGTAGTTACTTATCGGTCACCCTACATATTGCATTTTTTCATTCTGTGTCTCAAGGGAAACCTGTTCTAAAAGAACAGCTTCTTTATACAAAACTTCATTATACAAAAGTAAAAAGAAGAAGTATATATACAGGTCTTTTCTCCCACACATTTCTAAATAGTCTAAGAATCTGGTTAGATCTTATCAGGTTGGCAGCCAGGCTACATCCCTATATGCCATAAAGCTTATGTCTGTTCAGTTTTGCAACTTACCTTCATTGGATCAAACAAAAATTTACTAGGTCTACAGGCCAGCTACTAGAAGGAAATCTCATCTTAATGCTGTGTGAAAGCCACAGGTGCTGGAAAGACATTTGCTTTTTATCTCTCACAGGAAATCAACAAAGATAATTAGGTAATCACCACTGCTATTTGAACAAATTGAAAACAAAATAAACCCCACCAATCTCATCCAATTCCCATAAATCTTAAATTCTAGTTTATTAAAATTCAGTATTCTGTCCTAAATTTCATATTCAGCTGATTTTATAATCAATTGAAATGTTTAAACAGATAAATTTAAAACTTTAACACAGAGAAATAATACTCTAGAACATACCCAACCTAGTATAGAATTGCAGGAGTAAAGGATCTCATTAGATTATCTACTTAATCCCCAGTCAGTGTATATTCTCAGCTTGATATATATGCTTGCACAAATACAGAGATCTTACAGAGGAATAAAAGGAGCCCTATTCCATATATACATGAACAAGCACAAGACAAGTCTATGTTAGTTTGTTTTGTCTTTTTTCCACCATTCTCCACAATGTAATTTAAAGCTTTTTGTCTGAGCTATTTTTAAATGTTTCACTTCATTGCTTCCACTTATTTCCATTAAGCAAAATTTTCTTTACTCTGTTTAATCCAATTATTAAACAAATGTTAAATTAAAAGGTTAGTCAGGGGATTAGGATGGCAAAAAAAAAGACTGTTCAGCACTTTGTTTCCTGTCTGAATTTCCATTTGTATCACGTTTCTATCTATAAATATCACTGATTGCACATGTTATGTTAGACCTAACTAAGGTAAGAGTTCTGCTTTTCAGAATAAACAGGTATGCATTATTCTTGGCTTTCGTCATATTTCATTCTAAAAGTTACTTCACTTTCTCAGGAGGAAGATGCACCTCCTATGTTTGTAGGGTACCAAGTCAGCTGCTAGACTTCATACAGTGATACCCAACTCTTTTACCTGGACTGTATAGGCGGCATCATGCCTGTCCTGAACACGTGCAACCAAGGAGCAAGATTTCACCCACACCCTAGACCTCAGCTTGGACAAAGGAGCAGAGCGAGAGACCGGTGTGCCTAGGGCACCGCTACAGCGGGGAGAGAGCACAGGTTCTGCTTGCTAACCCATCAGGCAGCAAGTCATGTCAAGACCAGAGGACTGGAAGGGCAGTAACTTGTCTCTGAAACAGGGACATTAGAAACTGGAAGTCACCACTGGAAATGAGAGTAAATCATGTATTCTTATGGATCTTTTGGAGAAGTATACAGCTCCATTCTACCCATAGTTTACTGCATAGGCTTAATTTAGCCTTACATAAATTACCATCTGCAAGATGCCCCTAAACATTTTTTTTGTCTTTGCAGTTTTCCACATATAGTACGCTCTGGGCAATATACTGACTAGCTATGCAAACATTTTTCCATCACATTTGTTAGCTGGTATTGTTTCAGAATCAGTGCTAGTTTGTTTTCCAAGTACATCATTGCACCACAGCATGATTTAAGAGCTAAATTGTCATACTTGAGACCAAGTTTTTAAATCCTAGCTCTACTCCTGAGATACTGGATTATTTTACACAAGTTGCTTGATTGCCAGCACATCTACCTCCCCACCTTAAATCCTGTTATCCAGGTTGGACTCTCTCCTTAAGGCTATGAGATCCATAGCTGATAACTATGAGTCTTTCTAAAACCTTTTCAGATTCATATGTATTTTTCTACTTGAAGTTTGAATGTAGAGTTTACTAAGGCAAATTAAGTGAGGAGAAGTCTGAGCTACTGCCAGGCTTCCCCCATTCCTAGCTAAGTGCTTCGCATATTTTGTTTTAGGCTCCTCTGCCCCGGCTCAGGGGTTCAGATAACTTACCTAGCACATAAGAGGTTAAGGACACAGGTGATAAGGAAGAGTCTGTTTCACTGTTTCAATATGATCAGTTAAAGGCAGGAATTATTTTCTAGAAGGTGGGGAAATCTGGAAGGAAGGAGATATTGCACAGAGATTTCTTCAGAGAAGTAGCTAATAAATTGCTTTATCAATGCTAAGAGGTTAACAAAAAATTGTTAGTGCAGCAAAGATAAAGACAAACATATAGAATAATTGTCTGCATAAGAAGTAATGGGTTTACTGGGAATACTAGGGGTTTTCACATGTTCACTGCGAGCAATTTAAGAACCTCACTTGGCACATCAGAATCATCACCAGTAAAATCACTAAAGAAATCACTTGTCACAGACACAAAAAGCTTCAAGGTCTTTTGCATTTTCTGTCTGCCTTTGTTTATGTGGTTGCTTAACGGCAACAAAGAGCTGATCTTAGTTCATCTTCTAGACAAAAATCAGTCAAAATGGTGAGAAATTTGTAATGTTATTTTGGACAATGCCACCCTGCATATATGGAGGCACACTCTATAAAAGAAAAAGATCTATTAAAAAATGAAGTAAAAGATACATTATTTTGAAAGACAGGTTATCAAACTATTTTCTGAAGTATTCCATGAATTGCTAGCCTGGACTAAAGATACCTGTTGCTAAGATCTCAGTGCTGACAGCCTACAGTCACAACTTGAAGATGACTTCTTGAGTACCATATCCCAAATGTCACTCAGCTGGGAAACTGACAGTACGCACGCACTCAGAGGCAGGACTTTGTTAGCAAGTTTCAAAATTAAATAAAGCCACAGAAGATTTAGTCTGCAAGAGCATAACAAAGATAATTTCCGGTCTGAAGTAAACCTATAGCCGATGTACATGCACTGTTTTAAATAGCAGATGAACAGATATTTCTTCTCACTGTGAAGGACATGACTGGGCTTCAGAAAGAACCAAGTAGTCTATTCCCTGCCTTATTACCATAAATACATCAAAAATCCACGTGCACTTCCTACAGATATGGGTCTATGAATGCCATTTGTTTCACTGTGAAACCATCTGACAGCACAGCCTTCCTAAGTCCTCACCTGAATTACAGACTCCAGTCAAATATATTCCAAGTTGATCTTCTGACACTTCATCTTTAATAGGTTAGAAATAACATATAAGCCTAACACAACCAACATCCAACTGACTGAAAAACAGCACTTTTTTTTGCTTGTTTTATGTGGGGGGGGCAGAGCAGGGGAAAAAAAAAGTAGTCCTCCTCACTGCATAGCTTAGTTTGGCTAACCTTCTAAGGGCTCCCATTAAAATCATGGGCCTCTATTTTAATTCAGTAAGAACAAATGCAAATTTTACATTTGCAGATCTATAGATGTAGGATAAATTACTATGCCAGGAAAAAAAAGGGGTAGGGGGCAGGTGCTGATCTCTTTTCAGCTGATGGTGTATTGTATACTCAATAAAAAAAGCAAGCACCATACCGTGATATATGAGGAAGACTACTGTCCATAAGACAACCAGAGCAGCCCTTTTGCACTGTGTGACACTAGCAAGGTCTTTACCAGCATGTCCAGTTGTGGCTGCTAAAACTAAAGAAATACCCAAACTCTCCACAGTTGGCTGTTGGGTGAGCAATGGGACCAAGCAGAAGACTAAAAAGGAAAAGGCTGTAAGGAAAGGTGAAAGGAGTTGTGACAGTTTGCCCTGGAAAGTGAAAACTGGTAACCATTCATCAGACTCTTCAAGTATTTAAGTGGTAAATTAAAGGAGTATGAGTATCATTTTCTCCTCCATGTCTGCTGCTGCCAGTAAAGTATGGGCTTGCATCACAGATTTAAGGTAGAAAGTTTCCAGTGCCCAACACTGAAAGCTAGAGTATATGACTAGAAGAGGATTTGAATCTCCATCATAGGAGGTTTTTAAGAATAGGTTAGACAAACACTTATGAGAAGTGACACTTACAATCGATCCATTTATATTTGGACAGGTATATGGAAAACACAGGCTCTCAAAGCCCCTTCCAGCTCTCTTCTCTTCAATTTGCCTGTCAAGGATTTTCAGAGTTTACATCACCAGCCTAACTTGAACATCTCACATTTTTCCCCACATTTTAAACGCCACAGCCAGTTTAATGCCAAAGCATATGCAGCTTTCAAGAAATTATTACCCAGGCAGATCGGGATAAGAGGCAATGAATAGCAGAACTAAGATTCACCAACCAAAGGAGCAGGCAGCAGTATTGTACCGCACCTTGTTTCACCATCCACAGTTTATAGCCCACAGCAAATTATCTTATGAACCCAACAGTAACAAAAAGGTGAAGGAAAACATTCAAGATCTGCAAAGATGTGACAGGCTATTAAAAAGCTCCCTTCTTCGCTGAATCCCAGCTGCCTGCCAACAGCAGTACAGGCAGATGTAGTGAAACACTGGTGCAATGCTACAGGGCGCCAGTAAGTGCTTTGAGCACAGGCCAGAACTGGAAACCAGTGAGAACCGTGAGGCTCGGTTTACTAGCAATTGACCTTCAAACCTTCACAGGTTTGGCCAGTCTCTCAGGGACAAACATCAACAAAAAGCAGAAACAACAGGAATGAGAGCAGCCAGGATTTGAAGAAATTTTACAGGAAGCAGTGCAACAAGGACTCTTTATATTAAAAAAGCCAGCATGTAAAAGATCCATATGCTGACATAACACTATACACATTTCTGAGCAAAGTAGTAGGTGTAATACAATATTTTTGTTAATCATTGTATGTAGTTTCCTTTCCACAACCATTATAGCTACCAGAGAGCCGTGTAGCTTCTGATCAGATCAGGACAGATGAACCTCTACTTTAATTTGAATTGGGTCAAAACAGATGAATTGATGGTGACTCATTTCAGAGAATATAGCTTAGCAAAGTAATAAGAAAAGCTGGCAGAACTTATTCTCCCATCTGAGGTAGTATTATTACTAGGAGTTAGAAAGTGTCCTTCACTTGTACTTTACTGAAAGCATGCAATCTTTCTTGTGACTATGCTGTCCCAGTTTTCAGGTATTGTCATCCTGCTGCATGGGGCAATGCTTGGAATCATTTCAAAGCTGAAATTCAGGGAAACAAAATCCTGTTTTTGAAATACTGTGTGGTGGGAGGACTCAGAATCATTTTCCAGGGTTTATGGTGGCCTCTGCAGAAAACTGCTAAAGTATACTCAGTTTGCTGCCAATTAAAAAAGCTGATTATCTCTTCAGGGACATACTGGCGATGTTGGAAATAGTTTTCATCACTGGTTTAAAGGTATCTATGTGTGCTTTCACACTTTTTTTTATTTTATCTGTTATGTACTAGATAACCTTGAGTTTGACTTCTTAGATTGCAAAATCCTGTTGATATTCAATATTTGAACTCTTTAGTCAGTAGCATGAATAATAGTTCCGCTTTAGAAAGCATTCTCTAGACATCATATTTTATCAGGTATCTATGCTCAATTCAGTAGAAGCACTAAACCCACAATGACTTTTGTACTGATAGTGTATGGACATAAAAAAGTCACTTCATCAATCTGCGATCTAATATCACAGCAGTAATAAAACTTTCAGCAGGGAAGGGAGGGTGGACAAGAGCTTTAAAAGTTAGCATTGGAGTCTGACACTTGGGTACGAGTATGAGCACCAAACGTGGTTGCTCTACCCATAGCTGACCCTTAGCAAAGAGCTGAGAGAGCAAGACTTCACTGCAGTGAGCTTGCACTTCAGCTCTTCCTATTCACAGTCTGGCGTCTTTGCAGAAACCCACTCTCATCAGCAATTCAAAGATGGGTTAAGAAATGCAGAGGCTGAACCACAGATACTTGCCTCATTCTTCTGACTATAATGAAGATGGTAATTTCCAACAGCCAGGGGAAATCTTAAATCAGGGCAGGCAGATTCATCAAAACTCACCTTCCAACTTCTAAACTAATTGCAGTGCAAAACTGCCATAGAATCCTAAGCACAAATGCTATAAACAGGCTGACTGCAATTAGACACATGGATACTAACCAGAATCAGCCACAGCTATACAAAAGAAAGCAAGTGCAAAACTTTAAGGATTCCTTATCCTTTGCCAGGTCACTCTTTCCCCTCTAACATTTTAACAAATAAAAGAAACCCAGAAGTTCAGGCACACGGTTGGTTTCTCCTCCTATCACAGGAGGTGACCTTATTAGACTGCCACATCAATGATTCTTTGATGCATCTCTGTCCCTACACTGTCCTGACAAAAAAAAATCAAAAACATCAGTAACCACAGAAGCTAGGGATAACCACTATGCCATGTTTTATAAGTTTACAGTACTGTTATTTATAAGCTACCACCAAATCCTGAAGCTAAGGCTTTGACTGTGACACTCACCTGGCACTACAGCAGGTCCCCTGCATGAGAACTAATGGCTCGTAATATTCTGTGTTAACTTATAAACCATGTTATGGTCCATGGCAGTATAGGACCTCTCTTTGCACTGAGGTGAAGGAGTTCATTCCTTCAAGATCTTTTCCTTCTCATTTACAACACAATAAGGTAGTAGTAATTCAAGTGAATTGAATTACACATGGAGAGACCATGCCTGGCCTTACACTTTCCAGCATATATTTACATCATCTCACATGATTCTGCAAATAAGACAGAGGGAAAAGAAAATGGTAGTTTCTCTTTGTCCTGCCCTACTTGATTCAGTATACAGCTCTACTGAGTTCTACTTGAATTCTCTTTCTGTGAGCTGTTAATAAATTTGTTTTCACAACATACCTACAGTAAGAACAAATTATATCATCTTTAACATTAAAACAAGGCCCAGAGGGAAAGGTCAAAAAAACCAACTCACCACACATTTACTACTAATTTTGGGCGCTCAGTCTGAAAGTGCTGAAAACTGCTTTTTCAGAAGACTTGTTTCATTGTACTCTTCCACGTTCAAAGCCCTGCTACTATTAACTTCAGCTGCAGCTGCAAGTACTCAGTGCTTCTGCAAATCAAACACTGAGGTCTCAAGTCAGCAACCCAGAAAATGAGAGCCACCTGTGAAAAGCTGTGTTTCTCTGCCGTGACTGGCACTGCATTAGCAGAAATGCTTCTTCACAGCTGTTCAGCTGTGACTAAGGCTAGGCAAGATATCTGTTTGTTTTGTGGAGGTTGGTTTTTTTATTTTATTTTTAAAGAAAATGGTAAACTATTTACAAACTCAGGTTGAATTCAGTTAATATAGATCTTGACAAGTGGGAAAGCTCTACAGATATCTTCCCTCTGAAGCAGCCCTGGCTGAGGGCTGGATACCCAGCCCTGCTGCTGCTTGGGTATCAGCATTGCAGCGACTTTGGCTGGTTCTATTTGTGTGAGGAGGAGTCACCTGCTATCTGCCCTTTGGGTGCAAAGAGTTAATTCAAGCTCTTGGAAGTAATTCGTGTTCCCTGCTTGTGAACAACTTCCCATTTCACTGGAAAGTAGCAGTGGTCTGAACCAGGGTGGGCCATGGAGTAGAAGCTTGGATAGCCCTGTTGGCCACTTGCCTGCAGCAGCTAGGATCTACTGTACCCAGCAGGATCTGTGCCGGCTTGCAGGTGCATGGCTTTGCTTCAACACAAAAATTGCACTTGGGCCACCTGAAAGTTGTGAGCTTCAAGAATTTAAGAGCCACAAAAGCTCTGTTCAAGATACAGCAGCAACAAGCTAGTCATTCCCCCATTAGCTGCTTACTGGGGGAGCTCCTGTGCCAATTCTTTCCCTACAAGGAGAAAAAAGAAAAATGTGATATTAATTGGATGTAAAGTCTGTAGAGGTTTTTAGACCTCTTTAAAATTCACCCATGATTTTATTCCAGGTGATGTTCTTCATTTCATTATTGCCTTCAAGATACTTCCATGCTTTGATTTTCATTTTTCTTGCATTATTTTTGCTAAGGGTCAAGTCTTTTAGTAAGTAAACTATCCTCATAACTAGGCCATAGCAATAATTCAAATTGCTCCCTAAGGGCAACAGTTTAGTGTTTATTCTTTCAAAATTATAGTTGAAGAGGTACATGACTTGCACTTCTATTATATATAACCTTACTGCTACTCACTGTATTTATGTCTCGGGTATAAATCTCTTGTCTCTGTCATTAAGTGCTGGCCAGTGCCTCTGGCCACACACAGTAAGGAATTACAGTAGTAAAATCTGGCTTACTTCTGGCAGTATGCTGAAAGTAAAATTTTCAGAGGAATTTTTTTCAGTTCAAGTACCTATTTGAAGCTTATAAAATTAGATGATGCTGCATACTCTTTGCCCCTTCTATTTCCAATATCTTTATTTATTAATTCCCTTTTTATTCATAGTTAGATATAACAAAATTCCATAAATAACAGTTGCATAAAACATTCAGACTACTGACCAGCAAAGCATTATTTTATGCTAGTAGGCTGCTGTCCTTTACATTAATCGCTTTCTTAAGGGACATATTTATTATTTTCTCACATTGCTGTTACTGGAATACAATGAAATTTTTTTCAGTTATAAATGAAAGGTTTAAAGTTTGCTTTATTCAGCAATTTGTAGGATTTTATTTTGTTACTTTTTAAATAGTTTTCAGGCTGCATCTGTCTTGGTAAGTTGTCTGGAATGATTTTATTGCCTTATCTTGGTCACCTTGTCTCAACCCATATTGCTAGATAGCTGCTGAACCAGTCACCTGTACATTCGAATCTGTCACTTGTTCTTTGTTGCTAGAAACCGGTCTTGCATGTGCATCTTCTTGTGCCCTTCATGTTTTACCTCTGTTTATAGATGTTAGTTGCATTCTTGGTCAGCAAGAATATTGGGAGTCCCAGGAATCTGACTATCTCCTCATAGTACTATTTGATTTGCTACCACTGGCTTGATGCTTGCAATCACATTTTCAGCTGCTGCTGGCTTCAAAGCTTCATTTGCTATAAACAAGATGGTCCATATACAGTGTGACATGAGCTGTACTGGAAGGCTGCCTTTGCCTTCTGCTGGTGTTTTTCTCTAGTCTACTAATTCTTTCTACAGGCTTTGTTATTCTGATATGCTCCCACTTACCTATTCCTCTCCATCTGGAGGAGGGGGGGAAAAAACCCAACCAAAAAAACAAACAAACCCAAAGCCCAGGTTTTTGGCAGTCCTGACAATTTTTTCTGCCTTGTCATGGTGAAAGCTGTGCTGCAAAGAGGATTAGATATGTTCAAGCTCGTGACAAGAAAACTGAGGCCCATTAACTGTAATAACACTTGACATCTTCTGTTGTTCATTATGCTATCAGGTTACAATCAAGAACTTCCCTCAGCCAAACGCTATAGTGTCATCTGTGTTTGTGTCTAACTCCCCTGAGGCCTCATACAACTAAACTAATGTCATCGGCACCACTAGGGCACTAGGAAAAAATGCAAAATGCCCTTCAAAGCTAGGTGTATCAGCTAAAAGGCATGCAGAAGGTCAAAAAAAATTGTTTTCTTTGTAAACTGTTGCTTTAAAGCATTCTAAAGGGAAGCATCTAACACTGCATCTCTTGCCTGTGTGACTGCTAGTTTTGTAACAATTTTCAGTTAGGAGTAATTTAATATGAAGTGAAAAATCAGTGAGTCAGTAGGTACAAATTTACCTGTGTTTCTGTAAAAGTTATTACACTGTTGATTCCATCTGAAGATTGTATGATCTTATTTTAAAGCTTCTGCTTCCCCCAGGCTATCAATTTGGTTTGATTTCTTCTTCCAAAGACACTGCTGTTGTAATATTTCTGCGGGGTTGATCTCCAAAGGATATTTTCAAGTGAATTACTTGAAGCCTTTGCTTAATATGTCCAGGTTTCTTATAAAGGACAACCTACATTACCACACGAGGTCATAAATGTTTCTATATACAGCAGACATTCATCATTATTAAAGTCATAGGCCTGGATATGCCTCTAATACTGATACAGGACTATTACCCCACTCATTCGTCTCCCTCCACACTCCCTCCACAGATTTTAATTTCTTAACTCTGAAATTTATGTCCAGATCTTTATTTGTACAATTACTTTTTCTTTGTTTCACAGCTCCACCCCAAGGATTAAGAAGCTTGTGCGAGTTGAATTCATTTCCCAGGTAACATACACTTCATATTTGCTTCTGCTAGTAAGGGAATCGCTGTTTAATCCAGACACTGTACAAGCAGAGTTACAAAGATGTCATCCAAGGTCTGGCCTTCTGAACAATAGGATTACCAGCAAGTAAATTGTTTTCCTGTTGCATTTGCACAGATTAGCCACATTGGATATAGCAAATCGTATCACAAAGCAAAAACAGGTTATCTAAAATAGTTGAGTGGCTTGCATGACAGTCATTGCTTCCAGAGTTATTTTTGTCAAGGTAAAGACAGATGCTTATAAAACTATTTTAAATGGTTGTAACTTGACCTCAAAATTTGCATCTGCAGTAATGCAAATACTATTATTTATTGCTTTATAAACCCTAATTTGCATGATATGTATATTCATATACTTTCAAAAAGATGCTGAAATGATAAGGAGGAAAACAACAGATAGTGTAGTAGTGTTTTGCACTCCTAGAGGATAAATATCACGTTATCCTAGAAGATAAATATTTACAAATAAACATTTGCTTTGATTTGGGGACACACACACAAAAAACTCAAACCAAAACAACAACAAAAAACAAATCACATCTGCCTTGGTAAACAAGGTTCCTCTGTCCCTCACACCAGCAGCTGGATAAGAACTGAGCCATAGGGTCAACCCAAAGACCCGCTCAGGCCAATAACCTTTATTACGCAGTGGCCAGGATACACGGTAAGGAAAATGTAGCTTGAGATTGGCTTTGGTATATTTCCAGCTGGAAGGTGACCATTTACTAAGAGTTCCAAAAAACAGTAAAATCTTATTAGACTGCAATTAAAACTTTTTAGGCACAATCTTTCCTCCTTTCCCCTTTCAATCTTCTTAACAGAAAAATTTTAGATGGCCAAAGTTAGGGTGATTGAATATGTGTATTAAAACATTTTGCTATGAACAAACACTGAAAGAGCAGTAAATGATATTTGTAAGATGCATCCATCACCATCCAACCCATGTCATTTTAGGGTGGGATGGGGCCCAGGGTGCACTGTCCCCTCAGTCCTCTGGTGCTCTGGTTTCTGGTGGAAGGAGAGCTGAGCAAAGGGCTCCGTCTACTTTACCAGGCTCCTGCATCTGCACAATTGCAGTGCCAGCGCTTCAGAGCATGAAGCAAACACGTTCATTAGCTAACATGCAGCCTGTGAGTGCATTACTGTAACAAGAGTCTTTGCTAAAAGATGTGAGTAGCCTCTTAAATCGAAAAGCCTTGTTACCCCCGCTTATGGCATTACAAACTCTACTGGGACATCTGAGGAGGTGGAGAAAGGGTTGGTATTGTGCCTTATCTCGAAAACAACCATGAAACCAGTACTGTGACCATTATTTCAAAAGAACTTCCCATCTCGGGCTTCCTATGGAGATTCTGTTTCTTCCAAAAAAACGTAATCTAGAAAAATTATCTGAAGACTGGTTTCAGTCATCTTTGTTTCAGTCACTTGTTTTCACCAGCAGATAGAGTTAGAAATTGTCACTTTTAGTGGCCACTGAAAACAGTCAATCAAAAAACAGAAGGCTTTTTGTCAAATGGAGAGTTCAAGGAATAAATTGAGAAAGCAGTATTAAAAAGAAAAAAAAAAACCCAACACACACAAAGAAAACATTTTAAAATATCAGCAGTTGCTATTGCATTGGAAGCATTAGTACTTTGAATCTGAAGATTTTTTTTCTATATTAATTGTTTGGCTGGTGTATTCCAATTTATCAAACTGGGCTGCATTGTCTGTCTTTTGGAGCAGGGGAAGGGGAAGATTAGCCTGCAGGCTACAGGGACTGCTACAGCCCAGGCAGAATCTACATCAAGCATTCAAAAAATGAGTTATTTTACATGGCAGAGAAAGGGATGATAGACACGATTTTGTGATTACATATTTAAATGATTTTATTTTCATAACTAGCACTGGAAGTGTTAATACAACATATTGATTGTAGAGTTACATTCTGGAAAGAAATAATAGCCTGGCACAGATGCCTTCAATCATTGGAAATCATTGAGATAGATGGTTGAGAGAGACAGCTTCTGGGTCTGCTTCAATTTTATTTTTCTCACAACAGCAAATGTAGGCAGGTCCTTGCTTCACAGCCTGGTCTTAGCCAGCTCGGTGACTTTCTGAGTCGCAGCAAACTGTGCCCAGCCTCCTCTGTCTCTAGGAAATTTTTTCAGTCATTTCTGTCACTGGCTTTCTCGTCCCTGCTCCTCCCCACAGCCTCCCCGATGCTCTTGCTGTTCTGCAGGCTCCCTGCCTCTTGCTGCCACCCGCCCTCTGGGCAGACCTCTGTTCACCTGCCCCAACAGCAGCAGCCTCCCATCCCCACCAAAGTCCTGCCCAAACAAGTCCTTCCAATTAAAGGAATGAGATAAAAAAAGAAACAAAACCAAAAGAACCCCCAGCACTCTAAATGAAATATGCCATCAGTCAGGCCTCCCAGTCAGGTTTTCTTCCATTCCCTTCTCGCCTACTACTTTTTCAGGCTGTCAGTGAAACTGAGACAGATAGATAGTTGTTTTTCTTTATAAACCCCTCCACCTCATCCACCTGATCCAGAAATTCAACCTTGGCTTTTCCATTCCTCTTTCCTTCTCCAACTCCTGCCTCTTCATCTTTCTAGTCTTTCCTTATCCTATAGCTTGTTCTACTCAATACGAGTCTAAACTCAGTCTTCTCTTCTCAAACCAACTCTTAATTCTGCTTGGCCATTCAGTTACTTCTTTCTGTATGTAAGACTTTATGCCACGCTGAATTTTGTAGGGCATGAGATTGACTGGAGTATTCTGTCACATAGTCAGATAAATAAAACTTCAGTAATGTAAAAAAATCCCATTTTTTGTCTTCTAGAAAAAGTTTTCTGTGCGTGGGGGGGAGATTTTTCCCTGTAAAAATGGAAATTTTTACTTTTTGCTCTGAAACCAGAGGGCAGGAAAAAAAACAGTCGAAAGTACAATTTCTCCTTCCACCCTCCTCTCATCAAGAATGTTTTTGTTCACTTATTTTTTTATTATTCTGGCTAGCTTGTGTTCTCACTGCTACTTATGTTACTTTATTCACTGCATAAAACACTGGGTTTCCCCCTTCCCCCTTTTAGTGATGTTACAGTTTATAACTCCCCAAATAATTCAATATATGGTTAATTAAACAAGTCTTATCCCCTCCCTGTCAACAACAGCAGCTTTTTATGCCCATTTGTCATCTTCCCTACAAAAATCTTCATACTTCCATGCATTATGTTATAGAAAAAGGGCTATGCACAAAAATAAATTCTTTCAAATACTTCCTTTAAATCTGTCCCAACAGGACACTTACAAATCCTTAGGCACCTGTCAATCTGTTTAACTTTTTTTTTTACACTAATTGCTTTTGCTTTTCTACCACACTGGCTGCATGCCACTGTTATACATTTTGTACCAAGAGAACAAGATTTCTGGGATCTTTTTGGTTACTAAAGTTACATCATATGAAAAAGTAATCTTTTTGTGTCCCTGATCGTCCTCACAACATAAAGAACTTTAATTGTTTTGGTCACTGAGTCCTAAACTGTTTTGTAATTACAAGCAGATTTGACCCTGACTCTTTATGCCAAGTCGTATTTCATTTAAACCCCAGTTCTGATCTGGTTGCTCACCATGAACACATTTCTAAAGGAAATCCTTTAGAATTATCCTTTAAAGGATAATTGATACTCCAATATCCTTTAAAGTTGAATTGAAAGAAAAAGCAAGCAAAACAGGAAATACATTTCCACTTTTTTATTAAAATGAGAGCTGTTGTAAATGTCAAACTGGACAAAGGAATACAAAGAAAGTCAAGAGGTTAGAAGCAGTTATAGAAGAGATTCTGCTCAAATACAATCTATACATAGAAGCTTACACGTGACTTACAGATGAAGTTTGTGATAGGATGCATCTACTATTTTCTTAATAACCTTGAAAATTATAATGTGTACTGTATGGAATTAAGATGGGTTCTGCAGTTACTATTTTTTGAGTAATTAATCATCTCTACTTTAAAAATACAATTTTTAATAATATTACCATTTAATTAGACAACTAAAAATGGATGTCAAAAGTAGCAGTGAAGCAAATCCCTCATATCATCTTCAAAACCTTTGTGGAGACTAGCAACATCCCTGTTGGAAGAGATGGAAGGCATTCTGCATGCACAGAGATATCACAGATCGCCCCTGCGCTGTCCTCCCTGCAAACAGCAGTGCAAGAGATCTGTATGTTGCTGATGCTTGTCTTGTGAGTCGACAGCCAGAAAGCAAAGATGAAACTAGCCCACAATCACCTTCCATGTTGTATTCCTTCTGCAACTTAATCAAGTGTGAACTTCAACTTCAAAGTTTGAGAAAAACACGTCTTGCATCTTAAAGTCATTTTTTATGATTGTGATAAAGAAGATCCATGCACCGATTTCTCAGATCTACGTAGTACTGTTTATGCTGGTAAGATTTCTTGAAAGCATACCCCATTTTTTGTGTAACTTGTAAGAACAGCATAATTTTAGAAAATATCTTACCATATTTCTCAAACATTTCTCAAACACTATGACATGATGCAATTAGCCTGTAATGTAATTAGATGTAATTAGATTCTAAGAGGGAAGAGAGGATTCTCTTCTATTTGGCACTTTACCTGGAATACTCTATCTAGCTTTGGGTTTCCAACAAGAGTCCAGTTACCAGGATGGTCAGCAGCCTAGAGCACAGAGCCCAGCACCCAGAGGTTGAGGGAGCTGGGCGTGTTTAGTTTGCAGGAGAGCAGGCTGAGTGGCAACGTAACAGTACTTGAAAAGGAGCTACAAAGATGACAGTCCTGGCAGATGATATAACAACGGGCAATGCCTACACACCGCAGCATGGGAGATTCAGCTGGGCATCAGGAATAAAGTTTTCACTAGAGCAGCACTGGGGCAGGTGGCACGCCAAGGCTGTGGAGTCTCCATCCCGGAGGCTTTTGAGGTTTGGCTAATCGAGCCATGGCTGACCCGTTGTAGTGTGGGCAAGAGTGCTACTTGGAGCAGGAAGTTAGAGTAGGTGGCCTCCAGAGGTGCCTTCAAACTGACAGGTCTACAACTCTAATGAAGTGTACCCATACTATCATATTTTAAAACAGAGTCCTACCTAAAAGTTACGTATACTAAAAATACCTATTTGCAAATGTATTAAGAAAGCTGGTGAAAATGTCTCCTGAAGTATTTTTGCTTTAAAGATTTTTTAGTATTTTCTGTACATATCTGCCAGTTTAACTGTTTTGCTGTAGTCAGTTCAGCTTTTGTTTGAAATTTTCATCTAATGGCACAAAGTAGGAAGGGACCCGAGAGAATAATATTCCATATTAAGTGGAATTATATTAAATATATAAGTGGATATATTAAATATCCATAAAAAGTGGTATAGAGTTTGACTGGTAGTTACATCTGATATATAAACGTACCTTACCTTTGACCAACCCAGAAGATGTACTTTGAAATGTGAGCACTATCTAACTTTAATAACTCTGCTTAAAATTAAAATGGAATAAAATTGTTCTGAACTGGAACTGGAGTTCTACACCTCCTCACATTGATCCTCATTCAGAAAGAATTAACACATATTTATAGCTTTCAATGGTAGTACTTTCTCTGAAGACTGATTCAGAGATTTACATAAGCGGGTCTACTCACACACTTAAAGTCAGTTCTCATTTGTGTTTTCTACCCTGAGCTGCTTTAATTTTCCGTCCTCTTTTTAAAGGTGTGCGTGCGGGAGACACGAATGATATTTTATTTCAGTTGTATCATGGCTTTGCCATCTATATGCCATTCAGATTTAAAAGAACCAACAAAACAACCCACTAGCATAAATCCAAACAGTATACATTTGCTATCGATAAAAAAGGCTAGAAAAAATAAGAAGCATGTGCACTGTCCCTGGAGAAGCAGGAAAAAGGTCCACCATTTTCATATCTATCACCCACGTGCTACCCCCTGAAACAAAACAAAGCATAAGTACACAACAAAACCCTTCATGCCAGCAGTACTAAAGGTTGAAGAAAGTATATTTCAGAACCCGCTTTGGCTAATATGTATCATCTCCCCCACTCCTCCTGAACTTGCTGCTTCTTTTCCAGATCGCTTAGCCTCTCTATGAATTACTTGAGGGTCCAGGTTATCCAGGGTTTTTCATGTCATAGTACATCTAAAGGAGAGTTGATAATACACATGAAAATACTCTTTTGAGGGAGAGAAGGAAAGAATCTTGCTCCTCTTGGGAGATCCAGCAATGTTACCATTTCAGGGCATCTAAAGGAAACCAAATCCACACCTGATGGACACTTTTTCATAACTCCTGTACTTTTTTTTTCTCTTTCCAACACCATGGCATTTGAGATTCAGGAAAGAAATCTTGAGGGAGCTGACTGTTCTATGAGAAGCACAGGTTTGCCCAGGAAACTGGGCAAAAAGTGGTGCTAGAAGAGGGAGCTGATCCTGCGTGTATCAGGCAACTCAGAACTGGGTAAGTTTTTGCGAGCTGTCAGTAATGACGATGTAATGGAGGCTTCCTGTCTTACTGAGCATCATTACCATGGATACAGAAAATATCTCAATTCAAGTTTTTTTGCCTTTTTTTTTTTATTTGGCCAGTAAAGTGCTTGCTGTGCTTCATTGCCGAAATCACAGAAAGTTCTAAAACCATGTTGCACTGCAGCTGCCAGACATAATGATGGAGTCTGATGCATAGCAGTTCAGCTGGAAACTGCCAAGGGACAAACAAGGAAAAAAATTTGCAGATACTCATACAATTGCATGTTGCGTGTAAATGGTTCCTTTTCCATACATTTCTATATATTTGTTTTTCAAGTATTGCAATTTTAACCTAAATTATTTCAATGACAAGCCTGACATTCTCTTCCTTGTCAGGCAGCAACACCTTTCAATACTTTCTGGTAGCATGCACTAATTAAAACTTAAAAAAAATGTTTATATAGTAAATATATAATACATAACTAATACGTTATATATAGTTATTCTATGTATCTTCTGTAATGAACTGGAGCCTTATCTCCCCAAGATACACCTTTGCCAGTGCCAAACAATGACCATCTCTTCTGTGTGTGCACATGTATATGTATTTTAGCAAAAACACCAATGGGGACACTTTTTTATTGTATACATAACTTCAGAAATGCAAAATGAAATATCCACTTGGATGGTGCAGGAGCTGGAGTACAATCCACTTAATGCTACGTTTTATCACAGTGTAATTTTTTTCCCCAAATTAATCTGATGGGCAATTCTAGTACAGAACTGGAATGCAGTAAATTATCCCACCTCCATCCTACATATAATGGAGCAAATCATTACCCACTGTAACTGAGTTTTAATTTGTTACAGCAGAAGAAGACAATTACAGGTCAACCTGCCAATGGAGTAATTTGAGCAAATGAAACTAGTTGACCTTTCTGGTATGCTGTTCCAGGACCAGAATCACTCCCCTGCTAAGCAGCAGCAGATGGCCAGAGCTGTGCAGTTCTGCTTCCTGGTGAAAAGTAATTTGTTTTTCAGGACTGTTAGGTAGGTAAAGAAAGAAGATGCAGGCAAGCCCTTATTTAAGAATCCTGGCCCGACACCAAAGCGCACCAACAAAAGGGGCAAGCAAAGTGGCTGGCTGCTTGGAGTTGGGCTTAACTGAGTCCACCTGCGACTGCTCGGACTCCTGCGTTAGCCTGGAGCATCCATGTTGACCAGAGCTACCCAGAAACAGTCATCATAGCACACTGCACGTCAGAAACAGCACGTGCCAGTGTTACAGCACAAGAACAAAAACGGTGGAAAAGAACATCATAATGGAAAATATAAAAGCAGAAAAACATGAAGAGGAAAAAAGCATGAAGTCGAGAAGACGAAAACATCACAGGAAAAAGAAAATTTCATTTCATAACGTGACAAAAAATAAAATTTAAAACAAAACCTGAGGTTGTGCAAGAACGAAAAAAATCTTTTAAGCTTGGCTAAATAGTTTTGTCTTACACATTGTGGATTCAAAATAGGTAATCTGGAAAAAAAACTTACAGTAACAGTGTTACTGGTCAATTCCCAAAAGCCAAGAAACAAAAAAATTTTTTACTTCTGTCCTCATATATTAAAATACAGGAACTGATTGACCCCACTATTAGTCTGGTTTTACTCTGGTCAAATTTCTTTTATTTTTGTCAGCATGAAAAAGCAGTAACACTGGTGAATTAGAGGACGCTTTTACAGAAGAACACTTATGCTACCCCAAATAACTGAATCTTTTTTCCCCCTAATATTCTTAAAGCATGCAGTCTGCAATATCAGCAAAACACTTTACTGACCACCTTAAATATGAATTTTCTGGAATGTTTATATAGTATATTGAATACAGAATGACAGTGCATGATAGTATGTACTTGCATCTTAGGTTGCCCAAAAAGTACCTGATGCTAAGAAAAGATTAATTTTTGGAGGTAACTTTTCAGAAGTCTATAGTTACTAATAATCTAGATATTTTCTTCTTTAAGCATGCTGCATTTTTTTTTAATGTGAGACAAAGTTATGCAGCCATTTGGGCAAATGGCATTTTGTTAATATGGTTGTTGAATATTTTTTAAAGTCAAGCAGAGCAGGTTCCCTAAAATAACTTATTTTAAAAGAATTTGTATTCAACAGTGCTCATAAATAAACAGAGCTTAAAAAAAATCCTCTCATTAGTGGTGAGTGGGAAGCCACTAATTCCCTGTTGTAGGTCCTAAGCCAACAATTCCTGCTAGTTTTAGGCTTTCATTTTTAAAGCTATTAATATTAATCCTTTTGAAGCAAATAAAGCATTTCAAATGAATGTATGAAAACCAAAAGAGTGAGTTCTTGATTCTGCAAAGAGCTTATGCGCTACTCACAGTTTTACCAAGAAATTAAAGTTTCTGATCAATTTTGCCGTTATTCACTTGAAGATATCCAAGGAAAAAACTAATTATCAACACTCCTAATATTCCTTAGACACACACACCTGATGTGCATACAACATGAGATTAGTTAGGAAAGAGGCAAAGAAATTAAGTTCTTGCATTTGAACCTCTTAGCTCTGATGCATGACCTACAGGCTAGCATTAAGTCCCTTGTTTACACTTACCCATCCATGTAAGAGGCTAATCTGGCTATATGCACTTTTGGCAAACTCTTCCCAGACAGATGAATGGATTTTCCAGAAGGAGGTGTTAACCAAACATTTATGATTGCAGGCGATACTTACTGGGTCAAAAGTCTAAAAAGTTTTGCTTGCTGAAATGATGCATCAGCTTAAATTTATGCTTAAAATTCTTACTACCATTGACTTTATAAGGCATTGTGACCCAAATTATTGCTGTATGTTGAATCCCCTGCAGAGTGTTCACAGACACTAATCTCACTAATTCCTCTTGTGCATGCGTAAGACTTTACGTAGTGTAGCTCAAAAAAGCCTATCTGTCTTAAATTACATTTGTAAAGCAAATGTCCAGGATAAAATGATCAAGCTTAATATACATTACATCTGGTCTTCATAATAAAAGACAGAAATAGGCTATAACATAAACTTAACCCATTCTATGGTTAGTGAATGTGGCTTTTGGGGAAAAAATGCTGTCAAGCATGTGGGAAGTTTGTAAGCATGTGTATGTATGCTTACAAACATATGTATAGGTACAAACAGATGAAGTGCTCGATCTGAAAATTAGTTACCCAAGAATTATGCAGGCAGTTCATGTTGTAAATGCTTTAATTAAAAACTTTTGCCACAAAGGTAGCAATTGGAAGAGTCTGTTTCAGGTCTTCGCTTTAAGAAAATTCAGAAACATTGCAGTTGAGGAGCATTAAGGCATTACATACAGTCTTTGTTCTCTAACTTAGTCGTCTTTGTGCATATGAGCCATCTGCTTGGAGGAAAATGGGAAAATGTCACTTTTAATAAACATACAATGCCTGTGGCAAATTAAGATTGTATTTGACAATCCTACAAAACCACAGAGGAGGCAAGTTTGTTAACGCTGATTATCTTCCAGATCTTCAATAGATTTTCAACAGCCATTAAAACAGGCATCTTCAAAGAACTTGTCAGGGGAAAAGTAAAATATGGTTATGTGGAACAAATTCCTTCATACAAAGATTCTTTTTACATGGTTTCCTATCCAGGATCTGCAGTCTTTCTGCAAGAAGAGGAGAATGTTTTGGATCACCACATATCCTATTGCATTTGTAATGATTATTGTTTAATTCTGTGACAGTATTCTCTTAATTGTCAAACACTATATGTCATTTTGCATTTGTTATTTCCTGAGCAAACACACTAAACTTTGTATTTTAAATCATCCATCTTGAAAGCAAAAGGGTACATGGGCTTTAACAGACTGAGCAAATACAAAATTATGCCTGAGCCTGGTGACATATAATGAAATTATTATTAACAGGTCAATTTAAAAAAAAATCAGCACAAGGAGTATTATTGTTGTTAAATAACTTGTGCCTTGAGAACAGCGCATGGGACATAATGAATCTGTGAGGTTTCATTATGCTACAATGTCTGCCAAAACCACTCTTCCATCTCCTACCAAAACCTTTGATCTAAGTTTTGACATAATTTCCACTTTATAAAAGAATTTGTCTTTCTCATACATTCATTAAAATTAAGGCTGCATTAAACCGAAATAGCAGGATGAGAAAAATGTCAAAAACCAGCTCTAGTTCCACATCCTCTGTGTGTCTGGACTTAGCTCGTCGCAATCCAGACAGCAGCCAGCAAACAACTCCTAAACAGCACCCTGTGGAAAGGACAGCTTCTGCCCACAGTACACCTTGCTTGCACTGAAATTGCTCCCAGAACAGCAGAGAGCAACTGGGGAAAAGATTTCCCTTTGGCAAAGTGCTTGACTGAAAACAATTCAATTTCAAAACCACACCAAACCGCTCAGAAAATATTCTCAGATCAAAATCAAAACCTACATTCTCAAAAAAAGACATCCTGGACATTCCTAAAATAGAAAGATAATGGACAAGTTTTCTATTGCTGGCAGATGAATTGGTGCAAGAGCCTAGCACTGCAACCTGCTGATGTAATTGCTCTTCTAGCAACTCAGTGAGCTTATACTTCTGATGCCAAAAGACCCAGGTTCAGTCTCCAAAACAGACCTGAAGGAAACTGCGCAAGGAAACTGCAAAGGAGAACCCTACTGCCCCCAGGGGCAGGAGTAGGCATAAAGTGTTCCTGGAAAGATTTTAACTTTTAAGAGGGCATAACGATGCCGACACTTTTGGACGCTGCTGATACTGTCAGACTTGCCTTCTGTTTCCCAGAGTTTTTGGTCTGGGCAATACCTTTCTGATGTCCTTCCCCTTCTCCTTCCATCATCAGCTCACCCCTGAGTGACTGAGAAATTAGCAGGAGTTTCCCCTTAGTGGTAAATAAACTCCAATTTGGGCTCTCTAATATCTGCCTTTAAAATTACAACGTTTTGGATATCTGCTTCAAACTACAGGATTACAAGAGCATACAAAAGGAAACCTAGTTCTGGTCAAAAATAGAATCATAACCACCTTTGAGCCATCTTTCTGTATTAGCTCACGTATACATCCCGAAAGAAAAAATACTCTAAACCAGTTCCTTAAAGATGCTCTAAGGTCTGAAGCTGTATCTGACACCATTATTTTATATTACTATTCTTTTATTTTATAATAAATGCTACAATATATTACACTATGTATGGTATATACGATACTATTATTATATACTCTGATGTATCAACTTATTAGTGAGAAGACAATACACCAATAAGTGCATTATAAATTATGAAAAAAGTTCATGAGAGCAATACAGCAAATGCCACTGCATAAACCTCTGGCTGCCATACCTACTTTCTGCCCATTACTTTAGTCTTAGGTGTAAAGAAACACTCGGACCTTCTGAGCAGCTATCTGGCAACCCTCTGTATTTTTCATTTGCATAACACTTTCCATGATAAAAGCCATTTCTATGGAGATATAGGACTCTAAAAGGTGAGGTAAAGTAGTCCCTGAGGAAGAGAAGTGTCTTTTGTTGTGTAGATCAGTATATAAAAATCATTACAGGTTAAGCCAGCCTATGCAGATCAGATTATAAAAACTAATTTACTGCTTCACACCAAAAAAAAAACAAACCACCTTGGGCTTTGGGCTCCAGTTCCTCCATCATCAACCAGCACAGCATATGAATCACACTCATGTCATGCATCAGTCTACATAACACATAAACCTTCAGCAGGAAACAAACGGTTGCCTCTTTCAATGAGGCAAGAGGCAAGGCATAGATGACCTCTTTTTTCTTTCTTGTTGGTTTCAGCAAGTTTTTGTTTTGCTTTGTTTTAACCAGTGTGTCTCACTGTCCATTCCTCAACAACACCACGAAGACACATGCTACCCTAAGTCCAAGACACTAGAAGTACTGTACAGGAGCAGCAATACAAAGCAACCTCTTGAATAAGGTTTGCTTGGGACAGAGTATTCATTAGCTACAGAGAAGGAAGGTCTCCTGTTTCTCCTGTTCTGCCAGGGATTTGGGGCTGAGAAGAAAGAAAGGTTCAGGGAAGGAGGCCCTGGCCTGAAGTGTTTTTACATGATTAAGAACAGTGAGATGGACTGTGGACAAATTACATTTATGGAGCATCATATGATAGACTAACAAATGGGAACAGGTATGAAAAAATATGCCAAAGAAGAGTAAACAATAACTAGAAACTTACCCTAGGTCCTAACTTGGGATCATCACTCCTCTCCAGCTCCCTCACCTCTGCTAGCCCACAGCGTGGACTTTTCTGAACAGAAACAGAGCCTTTGTCTTTTGGCTTGAGGAGCTGGGAGGTTGCTACTCACAACTGGGAAGCAAGAACTGTGATTGCTGCATATGCAGTCAGACCATATTTTCTATTTAAGTATTATGTTGTTCTGGTCCTCTTCTCCACAGAGAACAAGGGAAAATCAATCTAGCAGGACTTTTCTGCTTGACAAAGGGTTTTGCTTATGATTCCTAAAAAGATCTAAAACCCCTCTACAAGGGCAAATGAATGCAACAGGCACGGCTTGAAAGACATATGGCATTTGCAGGCATCACGTAGTAGCAAAGATGTACAGGATAAGTGCATGCATCTATTAAAAACTTAAGACCAGAGCTGCATGCAACACAAATCAGAGTAGATGCAGAGAATCTCAGAAGAAATTAAGTGGGAAGGGAAAGAGAGTAGAGATAAAAGCAGTTATATGTATTTACATAGATTAAGCTTGGCAAATTGACAACAAGCCAATATACACTTATGGAAGTGGCTGGCGGCAACTGATTACAGGAAAAGGAGGAGAGGAAAATCAGAAATTTGCAAGTGCTTCTAGGATATATGCGTCCATGTAACAAGATGGAACAGCTAAAGAGAAGAAAGTGATTTTCCAGAGCCACAAAGAAAATCTCTTTAGGAGAACATCACTTGTCTGGCCCCAGGGAGAACAGAAATTAGATTACACATACACGCTCTATCCTATGCAATGGGGAGAATATAGCACTAAAGAAATGGAAAACTGACTTCAGCTCTGTGGATCATATAAGCCTTTTTTTTTTTACCATAACTTTCTCACACATAAACCTAAAATACACTAAAATCAAAATTTTTGTTTTCAGTCCTCATTACTGTTAAATAAACTTTAAGACCTGTTTTGCATGGAGACTTTACCTACTCTTCTGAAGAAAAGCCCTTAGGTCTACAGAGTAAAGTGGCTTGAAACCCATTCTTGTATCTGCCCAAGTGGCCATAGCCAGAAAGGTACCATCCCAACACGCTGCAAGAGGCAGAGCTAAAGGATGCTGTAAGATTAGAAATAGGCAACATAGAGACAAGGATCATTTATTACTCACTATCCTGAGACTGGCATCATCATGTTTTTGTCTGTGTCCTACCTTCTTGCTGGGTGACAATCTGCCTCTGCTGTGACTTGGCTACTTGGGCAGGTCACTTCTCAGCCCACACCCTCTGATGTTGTTATCAGCCTTCTTCAGAAACCTAGGAATAACATCTCTACACAGACCCATCAGCACTATTTCTAAATACCATGGTGAAACCCTTCTTTAGGATCTTTCAAATCATAGGACCCATGGCACAGCTCTTCCTTGACTGGTGTGCTTAATCAGAAACTTACCCTGGAAAGTTCTGAAGAGCAAATTGATTTACACATCCTCTATCCTGGCTAACATTTCCAGACCTACCCAGGCACATCTCAGAGGTCCCTGTTCTTGCAAAGCAGCCCCTAACAGCACTCCAGACCTTCTTCTTTCTTAGGTCAAACCCCCAAAGTCATGACAGCCTTCTGTAATCAAGCTTTTGTCTCAACTTTGTACCTCCCTACGGTTTCTTTTTTCTTTTAACACCACTGCAGGAATGCCCAAGAACTGGTTTTGTGTTTATCTCCAGAGACAGCAGTCCAGACTTGTATTAACCTGTGTCAGCCACTGCAAGGGTTACACACTTACTTATTTATTTAATGCATTTATTTCTCAAAAACAACAATTGTATGAAAGAATCAAGAAAAAATAATAATGCAATAGATGATTAGGGTTTAACACTGCAAAAAAAGAACAAACTTGCTGGTCAAAGTGTCATCTTTGGTCTACTCCTCACTCTGATGTACTCTCTCAATTTAAAAGTATGTTGTTGATTATGAAGTCGTTTATACTAGTGTCTTGTTACACCTATGAAGATACACAAATATATTTGTTAATGTGTGTAGATTTCACTGATCCACAGATTTTGTTCCATAAAAAACTAGCAGCTGGATAGATTGCTGCAGCACTAATGGAAGCACACTGTTCCTTCCTCTTCCCAGTTTCTTAGTTCTAGCAGGAATCTCTTATTTGACCTTCGGCAAGGCATTTAAATTCTCTGCGCCTGTGTTTTCTCATCTGTAAAATTAAGGCTATAATGCCTACCTACTTCACAAGAGGGACAGTGTTAAATTTAACGTATTAATGTTTTAAAGTGTTTTCAGACAGCTGGATCAAAACCACTACAGAATGTAAGTTATTATTAAATTATGCTTCACTGAGTTAATGCTGTTGCATTACTGTATCTGATTAAATAAGGAAAAATATTCAAGTGACACCTCCTGGATTTTTTTTTTCCAGAGGATGAAACTGATGTTCTTTCACCAGCCTACAGATGGACTTGAAGGCTTATTTTGAAGAAAGAAAGAGGCGAGGAAATGTAGTAGTCAACAGAAGTGACAGAGTCCTGCGGAGCGGATGATTACGAGGGCATTTAAAGCAATTGCAAGGTAGAGCAGAAGGCAACTGCGCCTTGTGCCCCACTGTGACACATCAGTCTCTGGTAGCAATACGGTCTCCGTTCATCTCCATGCCAGTGGGACAGGAACACCCCCTCCGTACCATCACCATAACTGCTGCATTTGGCCTCCGCTCAGAGTAACGAAGTGCAAGATCTGTAGCCTGGAGTCACTTTCCTGGTGGAGCCGGCCAGCTCTCAGGCACAGTTCAGATATACTTTGAGCCTGTTCAGTCATGGCAGCTAATCCATCTATGATGAACGTGGCACATAAAAATGTCAGTTATAAAAAGGGGGATTTATCGCAGGAGGGTTGTTCATACCTGATGCCTCTCCTACATCTCCTCTTGACCTGATGCGCAGATGCCTGGTCTTGTCCTGTGATCTCACATCAGGATCTTGTTGTGGGGGGGGAAGGGGAAGGAGTGTTTGGAGCAAGAGCTGCAGGAAGATGAGAAGGGTTTTTGACAGCATGTTGAGTTGGATGTTGTACTGGTGTTGATGCCGCTGGTCCCAATGCCATCAAGGCATTTCTTGTGGATGACAAGGAATCTAGGAAAGTAGTGATTAACATGCATATCAGTGTGATTGACAAGCTATGTTGTCTGCTTTGTGCTAACGTATTGCATGGGCAACACCTATTCTAGGCACATCAGAATCAGCATATAGATTTAGAGTACAGATTTAAAACAGAAATATTTAGCATCTTTCCCAATAAATAAAGAAAAACTGTTTGATGGATCTATCTGCTCAATAGACCATGGAGATAAGATTCTGTCTGGTGAGGGAACGTTTTCGCCTCGCACAATACAAAGGGACAGTAGGCAACATCCTTTCAGATTGCAGAAAGACCAATTAATTTACTCTCCCCTTCCTCTATCCCCAATTTATGACTCCAAAGGCAAGAAAAAAATAAGTACAACATTAGGTTTGATAACCTTCTGATAGTAGTGAGCTATTAAACATACACAAACCAGGGAGCTTGAAAAAATATAATCAGGAATCATATTGTCTACCTTCCAAATCTGCCAAAAAGACTGAAATGGAGGTTGCAAAGTCTAAGGTTGTATATATATTTTATGTCTTTTCTGACACCATACTGCATACATCAAAGTATCCATTCTCTTTTTTTTTTTTTCTTATCAGAGCTGCAGAGAGGCTAGACTACATGTTTTATTACTATACCAGTCAAAGATCACGCAGCTTTCTAACAACAATGATGCTACTTCAATTTCTTGAGAAAAATCTGTGGGACATGAAAACTTACCACAAAAGCAGTGATGCCACTTTTGTTTGCTTGAATCCCTGCAGAACTGCTGCTATGTAAAATGTGTGCAGTAGGATTAACTCTGTATGTTAGCCCTGCTTTCTGTTGGTATTACACACAAATGCTCCTTCTCAATTTTCCTCTCTTCACCAAGGCACATGTAAGCCTTCCACAATGACTTTGCTTTTTTTTTCTCCACCTCATATTTTATAAAATCTAAGTCAAGTGCCTGAAGATGATTTCATAACGACTTCTGTTTTATTTATTTGCTTATTTGGCTGACTGGTAATTTTTAAGTCCCTGGTATAACTCTAACACATGATCATCTAGAATCAGCCTCCTGCTGCCAAAAATTATCTGTGTCCTTTGATTGAAAGACCAGCCACTTCCTTTGGCATTTTTATGCCAAATGTTTACTCTGGATCAGCAGCAAAGAGGTAACATTTTGCAGTCTGTTACACATGGAATAGGCTACCTCTCCATGTAACTCCTACCAGATGATTAACTGTAAGGACTTGAATAACCATATTCCTGAGTGGTAAGCATGAAAATGTATTGTCAGAATATCCTCAAGTAGGAGATCACTGCCTGATCACTACTGCAGCAAAACAGTTTTCTTCCACCTCTAATTTCAGTGATGCCACATCTTCTAATATTTACAACTCTACCTTACAATATCCTGTTTATGCCTCCCAGTGAGGCTGGCTGGAGGAACAATGATGTGATTTATGTGTGAAAGCCATTTACCCAAAATAAACTACAGTAAAATAAAGTATGCTCAAAAGTATAATTTAAGACGACTACTGTCATGAGAAGATAAAATACATAAGTTTGTATTTCATTCAGGAATAGTAGAGAAATCAATGTTTCCAGTAATATTTCCAGTGACTGATTCAGCAGGCTGTTGCAGGGCAGTGGGGCTGTTTAAGCAGCAAGCTAATTTCCTGATATTATTTCTATGCACAGAATATAAAACCTTATAGATAATCATTTGGCTAATTACAAGGGCAAGGTGAAATGGCACTGTGTGTGAAAGAAAAGGTGTAGAGAAGGAAAGCAAGAACCAGGTGACAGAACCATTAAGCAGATACAGTGAAAAGTAAGGATGTCAAGTCGTGAGCAGAGTGAGAACGCAGGGGGTTGCTGCCAGAAGCGAAAGGAACAGGAGGAGGTGCAGAAAAGATGATCGCCCTCTAAACAGGTAAAAGTGTAGCCCCCTGCTGTGGATTCTTTTTTAATGATCTACTAATGAACGGATTTGAGAGGCTTCCACGTTTCACTACTCCTGGCACAATAAAAACGTACTATATTTTTAATACTTTAAGTTCCACAGGTTGAAAGATCTGTTCCACAGTTTTTAATCTTCTTCCTAGCTGTTTCACAATTATAAAGGAGAGGGAACGCGGGGCTGTTTGCTCTGTATGATGCAGCAAGTACATTTATACCCCTGGCATTTCCCTTCCCTTGGCAGCTCCCCCACAGAACGCCCTGTGCGTGGAGAATATAGAAGCAGCAGGACAGAACATCACAGCAATCACAAGCCTCCTGTGTATCTGAAGCTGAGATAATATCTCCAGCACTGAAGCTAAGAAACAATTTCAGTGACATCTGGCAGAATTTGCCAGATGTTAATATGTGAATTCATGCATGGTAAGACAGGAAGAAAAGACAGATCTTCAGTGAATGAGCTGTACAACACTGAAGAACTGATAAAAAGCAGCAGAAATGAGTCGTGACAGAGAGAAAGAAAAAAATAGTAGGTCCTCCATATGACCACTTCTCAAGCATACTTTGGATTTAAGTGAATGTTGCTATAGGTCTTTGTTCTTGTCAGATGACAACTTCTTGTAAGATTTTGATGCATGTAAGGTATGAGATCTTGACTATATATATATAAAATAAATAAAAATATATATTAATGAAGATTTAGGGATTCTCCGGGCAGCTGATGTGTTACAGCCAATGTAAATATGTGACAATTGGTGTAGAAAGAACTGATGCTCCCAAACTCCCTCTAATCATCTTTTTGTTAAAATATATGTCCCCTCATCAGTAATGAACAAAGATACATTTAACCATTTATCTAAAACTGAGGAAAACTACCAAATTAAGTCACACACATCAAAGACCTAAAGACAAGTAAGGAAAGTATTTATTAACCTTGTCTATTGCTAAAGCTGGAACTCTGCACTTGTCTGTATTGAATTGTACCTACTTTCTCCAGACTGTTTCTCCAATTCATCAAGATCGTATTAAATTTTAATCCCATCCTCCAGCTAACACCAAGGAAAAAACATCAACACAAATCTACAGATTGTGTCCTGAACTTCTGTGCAGACGTCAGATAGGAAGAACATGTTGCATTTTTATTTTTAGATTCCAGCAGAAATGTTGACACGTTATGGCCCCAAGTTTCCCTGCTTCTGACTTTCAGAAGGATTTAAAATATATTACTCCAAACTACTCAGTTCACTTCAATAGCTATGGAAGTCCTACCACAAGAGCAACTTGAAGCTACAGGATACCACCAAAAGTCAGTTACCAGACGTATGGAGTCTTCAATAAACAAACGAAGCAGCCACTGTTCCCACAAACTCTTTGTTTTGGACCAGGCATTCACCAGACAGGATACATCTATAGGTTTTCAGGCTCTAGCCACCCCGGCAGAATTTCCTTCACACAATTTTGTGTTTGTTTTTTGTCTCATTGATACACCCCTGTTTCACTCTCCAAACGCTGTCCATACAGGTTCCCACCAGACTTGTGTAAACGCATTACTAAGTTCTCATCCTGCAGTGCCCCACATAAGAAGAGTGTCAGATCCCACCTCGGATTATACCAGATGATGGCACTGCCAGTGCCATATGTGAAGCGCTGTATAACTCTGCAGACTTCCATGGCCTATGAGAAAGCCCACAAGAGTATTCACCCAAGTCACTGCTTGCAAACCAACATGTGCCAGTATTGTGGGGTCCCCTGTACAGGGGAACTGAACAGTACTCATCTGACAATCCAGGATGATGGGCAATTTGACAGCTGCTTCTCCCCAGGACTACGTGTTGTATGAGAATATACTACTGCTGCTACAACTACTACAACTACACCTACTACTACTACAACAACTACTACGACTACTGCAACTACTACTACTGCTGCTGCTATTACTGCCAGAAACAATAGATATGTAATAATGATCTCCTTTTATATCGAAATGCCATTCTTTCAGATTTAAAACAACCCTGACTTCCAGACTGGAGACTCTTCCATAATAACCAGAAAAGTTCTTTTTTTTTAATTCCTAAAAATATCTTGTTTTCAAATAATACAGATTCTTCCACGTTTTTTTTTCCTGATGTATCTTAAAAATTCCACCCTAAAAACATTTGGAGCATCATGATGTAAGGAGCCTCACATCATGGATGGAGCCTCATCACTGTGATTCTAGCAGTGTTAATCTTACATATAGATTGACATTTGAGTCAGGTTTAATATAATAGATGAACTCAACTGCTGAGCAGTTCCAGTTATGTTAAGATGTTCAATGACTTGTAAAAGTTGCAAAAAAATTACTTCTCTGCCAGGCTGGGGAATTAACAGCATACTGAAACACAGAACTCTTCTCAGGTTGTTTGCTTTGTTGGGGAGAACTTTTCATCCACCTGCTCATTATTAAGAGAACTTGTTTATCTGCCAGATGACTGTTGCAATACAGAGTGCAGGAGTAGTGAGCAATTCACTCATTTACTTCTACTGTGCTTTTCCAAAATATTTATGGCAAAATGCAGGTTTGCTCATAACTGATTAACATCAATCCATTTTCATTTCTACTGTTCCTACATAATTCAAGATATATATGGATTATAAGAATGTAATGTCCCTCCTTGTATTCATTTCACTATGCTCTTTTCTTCCTTGTCTTGCCATTTGTTTAGGTGTTGGGTTTTTTTAAGATCTACTATTTCATATTACTAAGACTGCAAATTTTAAGCTGGAAAGGGAGTGGGGTAACATGCATAACTTTGACTCTTTAACATGGTTAAGTGAAATATTCAATCTTTACCAATTCCAATTATCTTTCAGGTTTCCTATTAAATAGTAAATCTAGGTAACCTCATACTTAGTTCTTATACATTGGTTTTCACCATGGACAAAGCAGGAAATTATCAGTCTGGCAATACTTCAGATACTGAGATATTCCTGAAATTCCTTCAGTGCTTCCTACTCAGGCTTAACTTAGCTCATCTTGCTAGACAATCACAGAATCACAGAACCACAGAATGGATGAGGTTGAAAGTGGTCTATGGGGATCATCTAGCCCAACTCCTGTGCTCAAAGCAGGGTCAGAAAAAGCAATTTGTCCAGGACTGTGTCCAGTTGTGTCTTGAGTATGTCTGAGGATGGAGACTACACAACATCTCTGGGCAGCCTGTTCTGGTGTTCAACCACTCTCACAGTAAAAAAAAAATAAATTCTTATATTCAGATAGAATTTTCTGTGTTTCATTTTATGCCCATTGACTCTCATCTTCTCAATAGGCACAAATGAGAAGAGTCTAGCTGTTTCTTCTTTATACCCTCCCATCAGACATTTATAAACATCAATAGGTTTCCCCTTGACCCTTCTCTTCTCCAGGCTAAATAATCCCAGCTCCCTCAGCCTCTCCTCATATGAGGGATGCTCATCATCCTCATAGCCCTTGGCTGGACTTGCTCCAATGAGTCCATATGTCTGTTGTACCGGGGTCCCCAGAACTGGCACTCCGGATGTGGCCTCACCAACGCTGACTAGACAAGAAGGATCACCTCCCTTGACCTGTTTGCAACACTCTTCCTAATGCAGCCAGCCCAGGAGGCTGTTGGCCTTCTTTGCTGCAAGGGCACATTGCTGGCTCATGGTCAGTTTGTTGCCCACCAGGACCCCTAAGGCCTTTTCTGGAAAGCTGCTTTCCAGCTGGTCAGCCCCAGCGTGTACTGGTGCCTGGTGTTATTGCTCCCTGGGGGTAGGACTTTGCAATTCCCTTTGCTGAACTTTATAAGGTTCCTGTCTCCCCATTTCTCCAGCCTGTCAAGGTAGCTGAATGGTAGCACACCCACCTGGTATGTCAGCCATTTCTCCCAGTTTTGTATCACCTGCAAACTTGCTGGGGGTACAGTCTGCCCTATCATCCTAATTATTAATTAAGAGGTTAAGCAATACTGGCGCCAGTATTGATGCCTGGGGTACACCACTAGCGACTGATCTCCAGCTAGACTTTGTGCTGCTGATCACTATGCTTTGTGCCTGCCAGTTCAGACAGCTTTCAGTCCACCTCACTGTCCACTAGCCCATACTTCATTAGCTTGTGAGCTCCTTGATCACTTGTGTTGTATCACCAATGCCTTCCAGAAACATCCTGAGCTGCTTGTGCCCTTCTGTGTTGTCCCTCCAGCAGACATGAGAGTGGCACAAGTTGCCCATGAGATGAAGAGATGATAGCTCAATGTGGTAGTTGCACTTTACTAGTGATTCTCCAAATATCATCTGTTTCGCCTTCCCTTACATATAGTATTTCAAAACTAAATTTTGTATGTCATGTGCTCCAAACCACTTAATCATCTTGGTAACCCTCTGCTGGACTCATGCCATTACGTCAATGTCTTATTCCCAAGAGCCCCAGATTGGTTCCTTTCAACCCTATCTTGCTGAATTCCCTCCGTGTAGATCCCTGTCTCCAGTCATCAACCACTCCCCCAATCTGATGTCACTAACAAACTTGCTAAGGGTGCATTCCACCCCATCCTCCAGGTCAATAATATAGGCATTACACAAAATCAGCTCCAGTGTTGGTCAGCCTCTGAAGGACACCACTGCTAACTGCCCAGTCTCCTCAGTCTTTAGGAGGAATATATTTAGTTACAGGGATAAGTTCTAAGTGACATGTTTTAGAACTGAAAAAGAGTATTTATAATTTGTTTTTCCATTTAAGGGTCTGTCTCTGTATTTTTACCAACCCATAAAATCCATTCACTATAGCAAAGTTTAAGTATAAAGTATTATTACACTACATTTCTGTTTTCAGAAATTTTGAGGACTCTTATCTGACCAACTTCATTCTTTGTTTATGAATTACTTGCTCTGTGATACACACAATTTCCACTCATATTTCTGCTTTAGCACAATCAGACCTACATGAATTGCACACTGTTACCAGAGGTAAACTATAAAAGCCTCTTAAGAAATACATGCTCAGTCTCTTACCATTATAAAGAAGAAATACAAAATAAAGTTTCAGATAGATAAACTACATTCATTAAGATAAGTCTGAAGTCGTTAACAAGGTATATTTCTTCAAAGTCAAATGGAACAACATAAAGAAAACATCTACTCTGCACAGGAAAAAAAGGCAGGAATTTAAGTTCCACTGCAAAAGGGCTGACAGGTACTATGCTCCTTACTTGACTGCTACACATTATGAATCTCTTTAATATTTTTCTAGTATCATCCATTACAGATATTCAAAAGTCATGAGTCAGGCTCCAAGATATCATGAAACTGAACATAATCATAATAAATTTTTATTGCTTATTTGCCTTTTCATTTCTGAATGTATTTGTATTACCTTTTCAAGTTTTACTCCGTAACCACACAAGAGACTGCAAGTCTATCTTTAAATGAAAGTATTAGAGTGGCTTCCTGACTATTCATCACACAACCTTCCCCACCACTGCCAGCACTCACTTCAGAGCTCTCTCCTACTTGTTTTTTTCTTGCGTGCTATCGAAAGTCTCCAAGACAGCAGCTTCATTTTGAGGACCCAGAGTTTTCCCACAGTTCCTTACACTCTAAAAAAGCCATGTTTGGGCAATCCTGAATCAAAAGAAGAGAGGATGATCTGGGGCAACCTTTACAAGAAATAATAATGGAACCAGCAATTTTATTTATCAGTTCAACAAATTAGAGGAACCGATACAGGACAGAACTGTCTGGGTGTGACTCACCTGTGCATTATGCATTGGGCAATGCAAAAAGTGGACTAACACTCACATAAGACAGGCAATACCGAGATTCTATGTGGATACTCCAGTGAAGCCAGAAACCACAGTCATGGGGTTCTACTTGTGATGTCTGGACCAATGAATATTTAATTAACCCAAGTAAAATGCGACAGTAAAAAAATGAAAGTTTGGTGGTGGGTTTTTTTTTTAGGGGAACTCAGCTGAGTAAGTCTCCTGGAATGTGATACTAGGGATTGACCTCCTCCTTCAAATCAGGCAGCGCGGGGATTTGATCGGATCCCAGTTGTGCAAGTGTCTCTTCTGACTGAAGCACCCACAGGCCTCTGACCAGCCTCGTCACCCATCTCTGAACCCCCTCTATTACTCCTGTATTCATATTTATGATGGAGTACAGTACAGCTCATGTACAGATGTATCACTGATTTCTTTAATGTCTGTTTATAATATTGTATCCACTATTTTCCATTTCATTTGTTATGCATTACACTTTAATTTTAATGTATTTACTTTCCTGATGCATCTGCCCACTGAGTGGGAATTTTAACTGAAAACTAAACTTTAACTCACTTAGAATATTAGAAATTTAGCATATAATTTTATATTATCTCACAAAATTAATTACATATGAGTGACAGGATGGTCTGAACTGTGTCTGAAGTTCCGCAGTGATGATAAACAACAAATTGCTAAGTTTGGGAAAGGTGATGATGATTAGACTGTCAAAGGATCAGTGTCAGAACAGTCCTATTTAACATTTTAATTTTTATATGGAAGGAATAAACAACTGGTTAATTTGCTGGAAATTTACTGATGCTATTAAACTGGGTGCTACTGAGAATACTAACGAAGACAAGGAAATAACAGCAAGGAACTTAGTTTAGAAATACGTTTAGAAAATAACAAAAAGGATTAAATTTTGAAAGCTGCAAAATCATTAATTAGCAAAAGCATCCTGCAAAATGAAGATATTCAATAACAGAAACAAATCTGAACCCAGTGCTAGAAGAAGCACTGGAAGCAGAAAATTAGACAAACATGAAATTTACAGTGGAGGTAAACAGACCATGTATTAGGTAACACAGGCAGATGCTGGGAGGTAACAGTCCCTCAGTTACAAAGATGTATTTGCATTTGTGGGTTTAATTCTCAGGCACTGAGTGGTCTCCCATGTAAAAATGTAGGTGATATCCAGGCACTGCATTACCACACACACAGACTTGAAGGTATTCCCTGGATTAAGAGAAGATCAGTTCATGAATAGGAAAGAGTGAGAAAACTATACATGCACAAATTGCAAAGCAACTGCTCAACAAGCTAATGATCTTCATGTATCTGAACAGTACAAACAAGAAATCCCTATCTATATGCCCAGATACATAGTGTGATTCATTCAACCAAACTTAAGACAGTTACGCTAAATATTCTAGGTTAGTTTTATAGACAGTGGAAAGAAACAGCCTCTTCTAGGACAGGATTCATCTCATCCTAAAGCAGACGTCTAAATGTCTTGACTATAAAGGCTGACCAGCTCAGACACATATCTAAAAATAGGTGCGATGAATCAGGCATCATCTTTGTATCCTTCATCACTTATCTCAGTTCAGCTTTGCTGGGTCCTATCCATACATATGGATCCTGGTTATGGATCAGGTCTTAAGAAGGGAGAGGAAGTATTTAGGAAATAAGGCTAAACTAGCAGTCCTTAGATAAAAGTAAGAATGAAAGAATTCTTGATAACTATCAAGGCAGAAAGTCCTACAAGTTAAGTGTATTAGAAAGTAGTTGTTTAAATAAAAAGTAATGGGAGCTTTAGAAATACCATCATTTCAAATTAGATAATTGTACTGAAAGTAGTTCTCTTCCAGAGATTTAAAGAAATGTCTATAAAGCATAAGAGCTCTCATACAGGAGAGATGAAACCCAAAGCAAGAAAACAGTAATTTGGATTTTGTATTCAGAACTAGCCACAATCCCACACCTTTTCCTATAGTACTACATAGGTACACACATTTACACATATAGGTTTTTTAGGTAAGCTTAAAGTCAAAGTACGCAACATGTCTGTCATATCATTCCTATTGAGAGAACTTCCTATTTATATACACAATGTTCTGTAAATAAAGATTAATAATCTTTCACTGATACGTGAAACTGTAAAATCTTAAAATATCCTCAGTTTCTCATGCTAATGAGTTTTTTTGTCATCAGGGAGATAGATAGGTTTCAAATTTCTCTCAAGCAGAAAAGGTCATACTGTGGTTCTGTCTATCAAGAAAATTCAGACTGAAACAATTACAGTTTAAACTCCTTATACTTTATGAAGACAGCCTAAATCTCAGCATTATTCCAAGAAGGAATAAGTAAGTGCTCTCTATGCGCTGACAACTCAAGGTCATGTCAAAGTTTCTAGAGACACTTTTACCTTCATATACAATTAAAAAATAAATAGGGGTCTTTTCCTATATAAGATTTGTATCCTTCTTGTTCTTCAGACCTCAGCACGTCAGTAGGAACAGCAGAGCCAATTGCTATGGGAACCATGCTTCTACAGCGTGAGGGTGAAGTAGGAGTCAAGTAGGGGAACGGAGAATGGTGATACTCTTCTGTTCTCTCTCCAGAAAACTAGTTCAATGAACGATGTAACTCCTGGAAATTCTGCCTTGCAGCAAGAAAATAAAAGCACTTTGTCTGTTTATCACAGCCAGTAGAAAGTGGTGAAATGAACGTGATCCACAATCAGCTATACAGAGATGACAGTATGATCTTAAATCTAACAGATATGGCATTATATATTACAACTAAAATATGAAATCAGCAAAGTTTAACCAGAAATAATATTAAATTACCCATTGGTACAACTTTGCAAAAGATGCAGTAAATTCTTCATCCTTGGAAGACTCTGAATAAAAACTCCACATCTTTCAAAAAGATAAATTACAGTTCTGAGGGAAACCGGTGAACCTGACATAGGAATCACTTGATGGATAGAGTAAGTGGTCCATGGAAGTTCGGGCTAATGAAGTCAAGATTACCATATTTCACAGATTAATCTACTGGTAGGTTTTGACAGCAGTAACAACAAAAATGAGAAATGAAGAACTGCTAGTTCTTGTTATAAGCACATCACACTCAGCCTACTAACACTTCTACCACCATGCCCATCATTGCCAAGATTATTGTAATAAAGCTATTATTGATAGACCAATATCTACATGCAAGTATCCCTTGCAAGGTGTACATGTTTCATTTTGCTTTTCAGTCATCTGGTTTTCTCTGCTGTTTGGTATGTAGGCTGTGCTACAAAGGAGAGGTTTTCTGATATTCCTGCAGGTTCCTCCTGTGTTTTCCCATAAAGTTCTCCACATAACCTCTTAATAGATAAATCTTAGTCCTGAGGATAAAGGCTTGGCACTTCACTTGGCTTAAAAGCATGCCTGTATTACAGCACCACTTACAGCACTGCTGCTACCAGCACACCAAACTTAAGATGAACAACCCTCTGACTTTTGTGTCTTATCATTGCATTTCTACCGATTCCACAGGTTAAATGTCTTACTTTACTAATACTGTTTTTCACGTTTTGTGGAGAGAAATTTACACTGAATTTCATTCTTCTGGTGGTGGTTGTGGTTTCTGGCTATGTAGACTTAAAGATCAGACCTTTATAAGGCACCTTTACCTTGTCAGGATTCAATAAAATAGTCCTTTGTGTAAATGAGAATCAGATCAAGAGTATTATTATAATACAAGTACCTACATGATTGCTTGTATCAGTAGGGTTTTAATGATTTAATAGGTATCATATAAATATCATAAACCAATTCCAGCTACCTGTCAGGTCTTCGTGGGAGTTTTCTTATGTATTGAGGAATTCTTATTTCTATTAGTGTTGGTTTGGAATTGGAACATCACTGGAACAAAATGGTGAATGCAATTCAACATCCCTACCTTCATAGTAAAAATGAACAAATATTTCATTGGACATAATTTAATCACAAAACTGTGAAAAATCACAAAAACCTCACAATTTTCCTTAATGCATTTAACATAATTTTCAGAAATTTTTCCATTCCAGCCTGCAATCTATGAAATACCCTCTGTAAAGTAGTGCAGCAATACTGGATCCACTCAGCAACAACAAGCTTACTAGAAACAAAAATGTGAATAAAAATGCATTTCTCCGCTCTTCTTCCTGTTGCTAGATACCTTTGGAGTTAACGTCCCTCACTACAGCTTCAAACCCCACTTCTTTAAATACAGCTCTCTGTTCAAAACATTTGGGTCTTTGAATTTCTTGTGTTTTAGATGGTACTAAGCCATGCACTCCTAAAGGATGCCCGCGTTTGGAAATTGCTCATAAGATATTCAGGCAACACTTTTTCCTGTTCCTTCTCTTTTTAAACCTCTGTGAAACGCCTACTTCCTCTTCACAACATTTCATCAGCCTCCTGTTGATGACTCCTCTCTCTTGGATCCCTGCCTCTCCTGCTTACTGTGGGCAGATGAGAAATGACAGGGCGCTCAGTGTCAATGGTCATGGGCAGGAGAAAGGAGCTCTGGAGCAGTAATGATGTAAGCCCAGATAATGCATATGCTAACTGCAAGCAAGAAGACCCCTGCAGTGGGAAACGAGGGTAAGAGCCACAGATGGAGGAAATGGACAACAGGACTGAATACTTCGACTATGATGGACATAGAAGATTTGGAGAATAACCAGAAGAACTGGGTATGAACAGCCTCAGAGAACAGTGCTTCATTCCTTTTTTATTCCAGATTCCTTCTGTATGTTTAAAATATTTACTGTGCCTCTGTGTAAAACACAAAAAAGCTTCTAACGGTATGGTATCAGTTGGCATCTGAAATGGATAGATGGTACCTGAAAGACATTTTTATTTTAAAAGATTGCCTATGCAAAAAAAATGAATAAACTTTAATTGTGATGCAAAACCAAAATGTTTAATCTTTCAGTGGAACTACTCAAATCAGTGAAGTGGTCTGACCACCTCTTACTTACTTTGAAAGAAACCCTGGTTTACTTCTCCTGACACGGTATTAGTTGTCCAGCAGTTCACCATTCTCAGAGCAGTTTGTGAGGCTGCCACACGTTAGCCTAGCTGCAAATGATTATTATTTTTTTTAATTCCTTGCCTTCAGAAGCAAAATAGGTCCCTGCATGTGGGGATGATGTGTCTGAGAATGACAGCAGAATGAAGACATCACTGGTGGTATTTCTTTAGAGGCTGACTACACAAGTCCCAAATCAAAATCATGTAAATTGCTCCAAAAGCAAGAGTATTCACCAGAGACTTGGATTCATTCAAACACAACACACCAGCATAAAAAACTTGCACTGAAGTTGCCCTAAACAAAGTGTGCTTAAATGCACTAATTTTTCCAGAATCTGATTATTCTGACGGATCTCCATTTTCATTTTAGAATCCAAAAAGAGTCATTTTATGAAACTTTTACAATAAATTACAAAATATATATGTGTATAGAATTTCACACAAGCAAAACATCCATGAGGAGACATGAGCAGGGAGGTGCAGAACAGGAGCAAGAGATTTTGTGAAGAATTTTGCAAGGGGTTATTAGGAACGGAAAATCCAAACATTTAATTTCTCCATGAAAGAGAATTCTGGAAATAATCCATTTCATGTTGACTGAAATGTTTAATCTTCATAAAAACAGTAATTTAAATTCTGACTTTTTTATTAATGTAATATAGTTAAAAACTTTCTACCATCTCAATTGAAATTAATTTTGAATGGAAAATATAAGTGTATGTAATTTCAAAAATTATGTCAAGACTATCTAAACTATCCTTCCTTTGGCTTTTGAAATTAAGGCTTGGTGACAGTAATGTGATTTCACAGTCCTTGTGATTTTGAAAGAAATTGTGCTCTGCATGAATAGTTCTCCTCACAGTTTTCTCCTTATACAAGAGTTAAAAGCAAGACCAGAGAGCAGGACACATTTCCCCCGCGTCACAAAATTTCTTCTATGTCAAAGCTATAAATGGGGAGGCATACCCATGCCACGGCCATGCGCCACGTGGCAGCAGCAAGCCCTTCATCAGCTCAGGTGAGGGGTGGCCTGGGTGCTCACGGGGGGGGCACGGAGGAGCTTCCTGGTCTTCACTCCTGGCCACAGTGCTGACACCACCCCGGTTCCCAGCACACGATATGGCTTTGCTGACCTGGTTTCCAGGTTTTCTGGCTAGACATGAGAGACCAAAGAAGGATTTTTTGTAACCGATAAAGATGAAGTGGAGGTGGTGGGAAGTGAGTTCTCTGGACCGTCTGCTGAAATCCCACTGAAAGCCGGAGGTGATGGAAACACATTGTTATTACAGCTTTTTACATTAAAATTCCCACAGACATCTAGGGTAGGCTCTAGCTGACGCAATATAGATCTCCACATAGGAGACATCTACATCTATACTAGCCAGCTGAGGCTCCCTTTATACTTCACAGAGAGAAATAAGCTTTCTCTAGGATACAATTCTTTTTATCTTAAAATAGTCACCTAAAATAGGTCAGATGAATTTTTCCACATAGAAGTGCCTACTCCTTGACGGTACAGGAAACCCTGCCACACTAGCCGAAGGGAGATATCCCCAGCCCAGACCTTCAAACCCAGGTCAGATGAAGCCCAGTCCTAGCAGAGCCCTCCTGCCCTGGATATGCCTGGAAACACCCCCGGCTTCACAGCACCAAACCCCTCTGCGGGGTTGTCAGCCCTCGCTGGATCCACCAACCACCTCCTCTGCTCAACTTCCTTACGGCTCAGAAGCAGTAACAGGAAAACAAACAATGCCAAGCCCAAATCGTTTTTCTCACATCAGATGTCTGCATATACACCATCCATATATATAAGGTGCATTATACCGAGCAACTTCAAAGGCCTGAAATAAATGAAGGGTGACACTAAGAAGATAGAGTAAAAAGATAGAATTACATCAATGAATAAAGACTGAGTCCTTTGGGGCCAAAAGGTAGGAAAGACTACATTTCTTTTTGCTATATGAGAATTAGCTCAAATAACATTTAGAAAGGGTTAACATAAGGCAACTGTTGTGCACCCTTTGTACATCTCTGAACCTCTGCTGCACTGAAAAGTGAAACATTAGAATAAAAATGAAACTGGATACCTTTCATGGCAGTTCACAAGAATAGCTTATAAGGAATTTAGCCAGGCTCATCTACTTATTCTTCTTAAATATATGATTTCAAAAACAAAGAGCTATTGCCAGGAATCATAACAAAGACTTTTTTTGGGGAAAAAATATAAATAACAGAACACCTTTTCTTCTTCTTTTCAGTTAGACAGTTCTAATAATAGGGATAGTGATATGTCAGTTTAGGAAAGGTAAAATTAGCATTTGACAAGTATTTTAGGGTTTACAATTTTCATGCCTATGATACTGTATTGAGAAAGTGTATTCTCTAAGTTGCAAAATACAATACCTTGCTCCTGTGAATGTTAGATGTCAAGAACTGTCTTACCAAACACATGGTCTTCTAATAACTTCCTAGGACACCAATTTACAAAAGTTTCCAAAATGCCAAGTCTTTACCAAACGTGAATGACATGATGCTTTTTTTTCCTATGCCTCTCCTGGCAGATGGTTTCATAGAGCATCTCAGAAGACATGACTGTACAAGATGGAGTTACAGATCATATGCAATTAGTTGCACACATGAAATAGCTATTTTTTCTTGTTTATGAAATAATACTCTAATTAATAAGTGATATTGTATGTTAATGCCATTGCAAAATGTCTATTTTTTTTACTTGCTTTTAAGTAAGTAAGAAATTCCTCTACACATACAATCCAAAAACTTAATGCAATGCTTCAGTTTACTGCATCTTGAGCGTGGAGAAGAATTTTTTTTCTTATTTAGGTAGGATAAGAAAACAAGCACACCTTGAAATTTTCACTGTAGAAATAATTTGCTTATCAATGTCACTTTCAGTGACTATTCCATTGCTGTTTGTTTTTTTTTAATAAGTACATAAAGGTATGCCTTAAATAAACTGACACACAGCTATCATGTTATTGTGTAATTCCATTACAAAGGAATCGGTTTATTACCAATGAAAAGACAACCAGCCTTTAAGTCAGACTGGGACATGTTGTATCATCCCTGTCAGAGATGATACACATTAGGATAGACTCAGCCAAGTGTCAACAAGCAATCTGAGTGCAAATCAGCACTACTCAGAAAATCCCAGTGGTAGAGTTAAGTCTGTTTGTATGCTCGAGCCACGTCCCAGTTACAGCACTTGAATGTTTCCTGTTAACATCATCGCTAATCAAAGCACTGGCTTCACAGCCCTTGTATTGGCTACTAACTCACAGAAAACGAGGTAAGAACAGAAGAATAACTTTGAAGGACCAAAATACTGTTCTTTATCCACCGGTAAAACTATTTTTAGATTTGCCTAAGCCTATAAGAATCCACCAGCCTGGTCACCCTGAGGATGGTGTAGAAGGAAAGCCTCCAGATGTCAGCCATACGGTGAAAGACAGAAATAAAGTGATATGCAGACAGCTCAATTATACCTAGCTGCCCACCCCCACAGGTAAAAACCTCAAGGGCGTAATTTCCCCTACTACACTAAAAAGCTGCTCCATGGTTGGATTCACAAATCCGCAGAAGCATTTTTTCTGCCTTCCCACACCCTTTGTCCAGCACTTCAAGGATTAGGGCTCTCCACACAACCCAAGTTCAGCCCTGCTTCAGTTAGAGGGGGGGAAACACATCACACCCCTCTCCAAGATGCCCCAGCTTGGGGTGGCTGGAAAAAAGGGACCTATCAGTCCTGTTAACACTGTCCTTCTGGTATAAATAAATAAACATTGCAGGCATAGATGTACCATTTGAGGGATAAGAAGCCATCTACCAAACTAGAAGATCATTTTCACTTGCTTGCTCTTCATTCTTAGTGAATATTTAAGCATTTTTTTACGTGGAAGTGCTACATCATGAGTGTTCAAGGGATTCCCACTTCCAAGGAACTGACAGCATGGTAATTAGGAAACGCACGTTAAATCATAGGAGACTTGAAAGAAATCAGTCAAAGAAAGCATTCAGTTCTCAGCTCAGTGCCAAAGCCACCAGATTATAAAGTACTCTGCTGAAGAAAGTTTTCCCAAAGGCTCCTGCTGAAACAGCTTCATTTAATACAAAGAACTCAGACAGTTCTTGCAAGAGTGCTCCCTTTGCTTCAGTTAGCATTCGCATTCTGGAGTAGTGACAGCTTAATTAGTTGAAATAAAACAGTAGCAAAGCAAAAGACTGAGAACCCTCCCCAAAACACCCTATCATACAGTAGGGCAGTGCTCTCTCATGGGAGGCGGAGGATGTGGATTCAAAACCCCAGGGCCACAGAAGAGAGTGCAACCCTGCTCCCTGTGCTCGTGAATGAAGCTACAACGCTGTTCAAGCCCTGTGCAACATCATATATTGAGTGATTTCTTTCCATTTCTTATTTCAGCAAAAGCAACACAACTATTTTTGGATGTAACTTTTCTTTCCTCTCTTCCTAATTAACTATGCCAAGAAGTCAATTATCTGTCCCACTCCTGAAAGATCTCACATCCAAAGAGCCAAGCATCTGTATTTTCTACTTAAAAGAAAGTTAATTGAAAGGTTGTATAAGGTCACATATGGCAGATCTGGGCTCACAACTAATAAACAGAATCAGCCCTCTTGCATCCATACTGTCCCTGAGAAATTATTAAATCCAGGGACCTCTGTAGCTTGTCTGTAATCAGTACTTAAAACTCAAGACTGTGCGCTCTACTCTCAGAACCAGGAAGAAAAATCAGAAATCTTAATGCCCCACATTTTGTTAATGTCTTACAAGTCATCATGACATGTCTTTTTCCAGGGGTTGTTTCAAAAAGATAATTATAGATTACTTCAATATTTCAATTCAAACTGTAGAGGTCAGTGCAACAGATCTGAAGTTCTGCAATTCAAATCTATTGAACGTTTATGTGGGGAAAAATATTTTGGAGCTGCTCCTAGAACTGGAAACTATGCAAACACAATTAACAAATAAACATCCACCTACACCCCCCCAGCCCAAATGAAACAGGATTAAAAACACTGAATCTGAGCAAATACCAGTAGGTTTTAATTGCTGCCCACTTAAACTCACATCTACGCTTTCCAGTTATTTAAGCTGAAATGCTACTGCACATCTTCATCTTTTTACATGAGAAACTAAGATGTACGCATTTTTTGGGACTGCATATCTATAAGTACATTTCCAGAAGGAACTTATAAACAAATAAATAAAACAGTGAATTGTATTAATAGTAATTTAAAAGACATTTTCTTAATGAGTATATGCAGTTGATACATTTGTGTTACATTATTAAACATGGAAGCTATCCTCAAGTAACTTTATAGCATATGGGAACATATTTGTTATATGTTAAGCACTTCAAAAACTACACATAAGTGCTTATGACCCAAATGCACAATTAAAATTACATTAGAATTTCTCCCTTGGATAATTTTCTAGAGCTTCAAAAGAAGACATATAATACCTTCTTCCCATTATATGATGCAGTGCAACTGTTATTGGTGTAATAATGTCAAATTTTAATAACTTAATCATAACAGTATAGTCCATGTTTAAAGGTTTATAGATAAGCAAATATGTTTAGACACGCTACTGTGCAACTTCAAAATATTAAGCAGTTTACTAATGTATATGGAGCCTGTACACACATATGCATGTAAGTGTGTATGAGTCTGAGGGCATCTGCTCCACAACACGCCTCCGATGCAGGAGACAGAAGTTCAAATCAGTGAAAATCTCCTTGAGAACAGGTTTACAATCCCAGATCACCCTGATATGCGAGTCCCTCCTCTTAATTTTGTCACAGTTGTTTTGGCCAGCCTAAAAGACAGGCCTTAGAAATTAATTGTCTTGTTTTAATTTCTGCACAGAAGGTAAAGAGATATCTCAGTCCTAGAAGAAAAAGTAAAAAAACCCAGCTTTTCTCAAATTTGAAAGTATTATAATAACAGATATCATCTCAATAGTCTTTATATCTAGCTCCTCAGAACCCTCACCTCTTGTATCAGCCCTTAATTTTTCCCCAAACCAGCAAGTAAGGCTTTACACAGGCAAATGCCCTGCCCTGATGACACAGCACAGACCCCTCTCCTGCTCACAAAGAAGCAGAAGTAGAAGGCCGCGATCTATAGAGCTGTCACCAGAGAAAGCAGGAAGAGCAAGACACAGAAGACAGTGCAGAAGAACAGAGCAACTCAGCAAGCCATGGATTTGGGGAACGCTTTCTGGTTACCTCAGAAACACCTGAAGACCCATAGGTGTTTGCCATCCCTCCTAATTCGCACGCTCTGTATTCCTGCTTCTAGCACCAGCAGGGCACGATTGCACTGCAAGATCCCTGTCACAGTCAGGCATCCACCTAACAGCCCAAACTTTTCCATCCAGCCACATTTACTGTATTTCAGCAGAGTGGGATTTGCCAGGAAGGGATTCAGTTGCAAGCTTTCAAAAGCATGATCACAGAGGAGGCTCAAACGTTACACAACTCTACACCTACGTCCATTTACCTGCGTGTCGTGGAATGATACCTGGAGTTCATAGTTCTTCAGCATCCACGAATGTTTGTATAAATGTTTCAAGGCTAAATGGACAGCGGGCAACACGCCTGCTGTTAGGTTTTTCCGATCAATCAGGCAGCTGGTGGGTGAAAGCCCGAGAAGAGAAAGGCGAGTGCGATCCAGTTCCTCAGAGCACCTGATTATTAGTAACACAAACAGCACTAGCATGTCTAGTTTCCAGTTCCAGAAAACCATCTTTCTTGGTGCTTTTCTCTTCTTTCCTTCCCTTCCCCTGCAGCCCACATCCCTGAAGAACAGGCCTTAGATTCCCTGGTTGCCCGACATTTTGCAGCTTTCCTTTGCTTCAGTCAGCTGTGGCCCTCTAAGAAAGGAGCTAATTGTTATTAAAGGATAAAGACCTCTCTACGGCTGGCTTTTCCAATTTGGACAGTAATCCAGCTCACAGCAGTGCTGTGAATCAATACTTCACAAGAATAATCTTTAGGCAAAGTGCTCTGCCAAGTCTAATTTTAAACACGTGTCATTTTAAACATTTCTGTAGCAGAAATACTCATCCATAGGTGACAAATCAATAAACAAACTAGTATGATTCTTTTGAAAATGGATATTCTAGGGATTGGTCAAAGTGGTTGCATACTGAACTTGTATTTGCAGCAATCTGTACAGTGCTGGGTTGGAAGATTGCTTCAGTTTGTTTTATCTTGCACATATCACATTTTAAATTGGCTTCATACAGACCAAACAGAGAATACGCAGTCTTGAGTATTGATAATATTTTATATACTTCTAGTGCAAAAGCTGCATCAGCTCAAAGCTGTATATCCTCTGCCTGATTCTGCTTTGCTCAGAAACCCCATGTTTCCCTTAAAATTAGCATGAGTTCTAAGCATATACAGAATTCAGGCCTGTTCCTCCTATATACAGTCACATAGCTTTTGACAGGCATTTCACATATTGTCGTAGCTAGCTAAGTAATTTCATCACACTATTTGCAGTTTTCCAAGTAATATGCCAGGCTACGGAATGGAATGGGTGCTGTGCATGCAGAAATACAGAGAAAATAGTAATGCAGGAGAAAATGTTCTTTGCTGCAGGATAACCAAAACTCACCAGGGTGAGAAGGCAATGTCTACGGGACCACCACACCAGGGAAGAACCTGCACCTCTGTTCCCCAGCACTCACAGCCTACCTCACCCCTCAGGCAAGCACCATCCTCCCTGCCCCTTTCACAGCAGGAATGTACTCTACTCTCATGTAAGCAGCCACCTGGGTGATCCCTTCCCTCCATGCAAGCAGCCAGCTCTTCTCATCTCACCCATGCACAGAAAGCCCCCCCCCACACCTACTGGGATGCTGTCATAGGCAAGGGAGGGAAATGCAAGAGCCAAACCCAAGGACAGGGAGGAGAAGAACATCTGGCCTGGGAGATGCTTGTTTGTCCAAGAAGAAAAAAGCTCCGATTTTCAGTGCAGTGTCATTATACATGCAGCTGAATAGCAAATTCTTTTGCCATCTTGTGGAAATTCAAGATTTCAAAAGAAATGCCCTGTGCCAAGCTGGGATGGAAACCCAAAACCTCAAAGGTTTTCATGACTCAATAATCTGAAAGAAAAACAAATGGAAGGGCTCATAGACAGAAGTTTGATTTGGTATAAATCAAATTTGAAATTATATGTTCAGAGCTTGGCAATTTATTTTGTGAATAGTTGACATTTCAAAACAAAGTATTCATTTGCTGCAGAAAGTAAGGGTGTTGTTTTAACTTTCAAAACAGTGTTCCAGGTCAATAAATTATTTTGAAACTGACGTGCAACTAAAAAGCTTCTACAGAAAATCTCCAAATAAAGTCTAATTATAAACGTTCTACTTTATAATTACAATCTATATATTGCATGACATGAGGGCATGGAAGTAAACAGATAAATAAATGTAAAAAGAGCAAAATAATATTGAATGAAGAAGCAATAAATGTCTGCCTTGGGCCCAGCAAATAGCCCCAAGCAGGAGATACGCTCAATTTATTACTGACTGTCCACAGCGACTCTTCTGCCAACTCACTTGTGTGACTGGGTGGGCAAGAAAAGAGCCCAACCGATTATTATTCCTCTCCATGCATTCTTGGACACAAACGCGAGGTGAAATACAGAAATACCTGATGCATAACCCTTGCTTTTCTTCGTCACCATTGCCTATAGTCAGAAAGCAGCAAGGCTGTACAGAGTCCTTTGTGTGGGGAAGGAGATACTGCTTTTCTTCCTGTGCAAGGCTATGCCCAAATCAAATGCAGCGGGGTCAAAATTTATTAGGGGAATTCCCTAGCCTGAGAAATTTAGCACATTAGCTGGGCACAACACTAAGTAAGAAGCACACGCCGGTAGCACAGTCCTGCACAGCAACAATTTAACACAATGACTTAATAGGCAGATAGACTAATAGGCAGATAGACACAATAGACTTAATAAAGACTATTGCTTAGTCTTATGATTCTATAATGTGATTATTGAAAATATATTTTTTAAACACTTTTTAAACTCAGGATGAGATTCTTCCTGGAGCAGAGGGCCAGTGTAGGCCAAGATGTTGCTTAAATCCCACTTAATACCTTTCTTAGAGGCTTAAACAGGATTTTGTTGGTGAATAGTCCTTGGACCAGCCTTCTTTACCAGCATTATTTCAGCATTGAGTACACTAAGGGAGAGGAGGGGAGGAAACCGGGAGGCATTCATGCTGCCAAACCTCAGCAGCTAAGGTGCTCTGAACTGCTCTTCTTCCTATGCCTAAATCTTTTCACCAACTAAACGGGAACATGGGGCTCCATGAGTCATAGCTTTGGCTCATATTTAAGTTACAAAAAAATGTGGTTTGAATATCCAATATCCTCTTCTGTGTTCAAAAAACAAATCTGCCACCACACCTCATTCAAACCCTGTTGCCCAACGAATGGGTTTAAACTCATGAGAGAGCAACTGTGTATCAGAGGCTATGAAATCATTGTCAGCACCATATGGATGGACATACATTCTAAGGACACAGACTTTAGGAAGCATCACCTCATTCTATAGATATGTCACTGGCTTCAACCTAGACGAGTCTTTTTTTCTCCTTGTGCTGCTTTCAGGTCTCTTTAGCATTGCTGCATTTAACCCATGCCTGGCAAAGGAACAAGATCAGGTACTAGTGCAGCCTCATGTTACTTGCTTCCTTAAAATCTGCTTCCTGACAAAAACGTTTAACTATCTAACCAGATGATTGTTTCTTATACAGTATTTTTATTGCTGTAATCCTCTAATAATTGTGTCAAAACATGCCCATATGTTTTCATTTTGATGAAAAAACTAGCCATGTTTGCCATGCACATGATTGATCATACAGGTATGATTTTCAGGTTTAGAATAACATGAGGCTTAATACCTACAAAAGCACATTGTTATGCCCCGTCACACATTTGAAGATAGAGTCTTTCAACTGAGTTTACTCAACACCCTCAGAATTTACTACCAAAACATAACATTGTGAAATCTTAATCTGATAAATCAACTCACTGCATCTTATATGCATTTCTCAAATGTGAAGCTGAATTTCCACAATTATTTGAAATAGTACTAATTTTGAAACTTGATTTCAGTGTCAGAAAATGAAGGCCATTTCACTTTAAACCCTGCCTTCCCCACTATTTTGGGAGGCCTCACCGAAGGTAAATAATTGTTCTTCAGCACATTAAGGATCACTATAGCTTTTGCAAGAGCTAGCTGAAAGCCTTGGGACAGAGCTGGTGACCAAATGACTCACTGTTGGCATCTCCTTTGTGAGATCTGCACAAACTGAGTAATTTTCAGAGAGGGAAACTGTAGGAGGAAATTATGCTCCCTCGTAGGAGCACAGTCCCCGAGAACTTAAAAAATAAAAAAAACCTGAACACCTGGCATAAATGTATTGCCTATAGCCAATATTTTCCAAAGGCAAAAAGAGAAATCTTTTCTGTGTTGTCCTCCTCACCACATTATCCTCTGCCTTTATAGCATTTTAAATTGAGTTCTCAATCCCCTGATCAGTATATCTGAACCATAAATCACTTAAAGAGTTATTAGTTCATGTAAAAGGTTGACTATAGACTGTATTAACTATGCTAAAGGCTGGCTATATATTTAAGCTATATGTCACCTCGCCGCCCACACAGAACTTCCTCCCCCTTGAGTAACACCCATTAACATTTATAGGGTGTTCTAATCCCAGCCTCAAATGTTAGTTTTTTCAAAGTAGGTTATCATTCACCCCTCTTGTCCCATGTGTCTCTGTTCTTGCTGCTTAATCGCTCAGTGTAATTAGAGTACAGAGCACTCACACATCCTATGAAACCTTGGTAATGCGTTGGAAACCATTATGATTTATTCTGGATGGCAACTTCTGTTCTTACATCGAGACCAAGCCTCTACCTATGCCAAGAGCAGCTTCAATATTGAGACGCTATTATCTGCTCTAACGTGTCTCAGCTTTTTAAGTAGTCGGCTATTCAGCTAAAATTATTTACCTCCCACAGCATTACCCAAATGACCAGGCTATCTACTCCAACTGCCCTACCAATACTGACCAGATTTGCTTGTAGCCAGTGAGATTCATCTGGAGAAGGCAAATGAAAATTTATTTTTGCCACAAATCCGAGTGTCTCACTCCTCATATGTAGCCTGAAAATCTCATCTCTGCTTCCTTTCCCTCTTCCCCGGCATTGCAGCACAACGATCAAATTCATTTCCTCCATTCTGAACAGAAGGCTTGAAGAAAAGAGATAAAATTACTAGTATATACAGCATCAGTGAGATTATTCCTGAAGTAATAGATCAAATTCTAGTGGCAGCACTTTGAGAATGAAGATGACAAACTGTAAAAGATTCAGAAGAAAGCCACAGGAATGCATAAAAAGCTGGAAAAAAAAGGAAGAAGCTCAATCTGTCTAGTTTAATGTTCAGAGGCGGCTTAATCTATAACTTGCTCTATAATAGATGAAAAAAGGATTCTAATAATACCAAACTTTTGAACTCATTGGTCAAGGAAAACACACTTTCTACCCTTCAGTAAACTATCCCCTTTAAATGCAATAACCTTTATTAGATCAGTTAAAAAGCGCTGTTTGCTGCTATAACTGCACTAAGGGCTTCTGCTGACATTGAGATAACACCTCCTGATACCCACCAGTGACATAATTGTACCAGCCGTATAGACCTGCCTTGAGTAACGAGGCCCTAGGGACCTAGTACTCCCACCATGTCACTCCTTTTGTTTACACGGTACAAGCTGTTATTCTTGCCAAGGTCAAACATACCATTTCTAGATACATGTTAATTACAAAAATGACTATATTTTAAATGACTGTTTTTTAAAGACACCTGTCCCTTGTATATTTCTCAGCTACAAGGTCTTTGAGATGAAATAATCTAATTCTAGAGGATATTTAATTTGGATAATACTGACACTGATCCTGAAAGGATCTGTATCCCAAAGGCTGAACAAAATCAGCATTTTATGCCACTAGGCAATTTGAAAGTTTAAAGCAAGTAACTATGAATGCCTTTGTTCTTAATTAAAAGTGGCAATTCTAGGTCTCCTCCTCATAGAAGCATGTTGCATTTTCATAGGTGGGCTGGCTTTCTAAAGTGCTGAGCATCCAGCAATTCCCACTGATGTTGACAGAAAATGCAAATCACTCGGTGCTTTTGGAAAGCAAATCTTCAGTTCAAGGACCTAACTTGAAACTCTTTTCTTTTTAAAAAACAGAAGTGATCTGGAGCTGATACCATTAGCATTCTTCACAGCAAGAAATAAGGAGCGGAGGGGAGCTTGGCTGAGTTTAAAGATCTGGAATGCAAAACTTTTTGTATCACTTTCTCTACATAGTGGTAACTATTGCTATTTAATTTCTTCTGCTACATTGCATAAAGTCTTCCTGCCACTAGCACATCCCTCCAGATTAGGTTCTCACCAACAGCATGGAATTTGGTCCTGCTTATAATTTTTAGAAAGGGAGAAAGTGGAAGGGGAAAAAAGAGAAAGTTGGCTCTCTATCTCGGTCAATCTCATGTAAATTGTTAATACTTAGGGCTCTCTGAATTCACAGGGGAGAGGGGAAAGCAAAACCCAAGGTGCTTTTACAGAACTTTAAAATGATATGAAAGACCCCACAGAAATGCAGAGTTTAATATTTTTATACCATATGTGTATACTAAAATATGTCTATGATGCTGTTAAGATACACAGGAGTGCATGTCTGATAATCACAATGCTTGAAAAATGTTACGTGTTATATTTTGTACTACACTAAGTGTTAATCTGTCAAAAACTGTCACTTTATATAGAGTAAAAATTGTAAAGAAAGATATGTGTTCTTTGCTAGAAAAAACATTAAATTCCCTGTGAAAGCAGGAGCAGTAAACAGTGGAAAGGAAGTTAATTAACATCCCAAAAGGGGCCTCTCACTACTTCTCCCTGGAGGTTTTGGATGTAAAATGGTTACTTAGGCACCTATTGTGTGTATGAATCTTCACATAATTCTGTAGTTCAGTGAAGCTGCAGCAGAAGCTGAGGCCTACCATAGGTAAATGGTAAATTAAAATACATAACTACTTTAAGGAAACAAAAGATTGAACAAATATATTCTTTTAAAGATATATGGTAGTGATTCTTTAATAAAAAAAAATGAGATTCTGGAAATAACTTAATCAGGCAGACAGGATGAGTTCCTCTAATGGGGATTGTGGCAAAATGGTCTTACAAAAAAGGTGGAGGTAGAGAAGAAAATGGGGTTCAGCCAAGAATTCAAAAAATATTCTGCAGAACCAGCTACTCAGTGAAGGAGCACATGAATCCGGCAGACCCAGCTTGCCAAGAAGCAAGCTAACAAGGTTTTCACGTATGGTCTGTGACAATCTGAAGAAGGGAAGAAGACTTCCGATTCCAGCAGGATCTGATCCATCAGAGCCCTTCATACAAGGATGGATCCCTCGGATAGCCATAAAGAAGTCAGAAAGCCTTGGTCACCCTGCACAGCCTGCCTTGCCGGTGATTTCCCAGCTCCGTAGCCGGGAAGGGATTGCAGGGACAGCAGCATATGCAAAAGCTGGGAGCTGCTGCTCTCACAGCATCAGCAGTTACAGGGTCAGCAGAGTTTAAGCTGGAAACGGCAATGGACTTTTAAAGGGATTTCAAGCAAATCACAGAGAAAAGTTTTCCAGGAGGAGGATTTTGGGGGATCCTGAAGACAAGATCGGAGGGCTTTCTAAAGTACATATTCTGGTTTGCAGTGGAGCAGGCAGAAATCTGCCAGTGAAATATATGGTCTATATTGTAAGAGCTGGATAATCCTAATGGTCCTCTGATCTTCAAACTCGTTAATTATTTAAGAGAAGTACCATGGCCATAGTAGGAAACCTAAATTTTCTAATCCTATCCCTCAAACTTGTGATGTTCACTTTAAAGCAATTAGTCCATTATCTGGGCGTTCATCTCTCAGGAGCCTCAGTAACAACAATTTGGACAGCCCTGCTGAATTAGCCCTTATATTCTTCGTTCTTTGTGACTATTATTTTCAGAGAGAAGGTGGATATTTGCCTTTAATTTGTTAGCTTTCATTTTCACATTTGAGAATACTTATTTGGAAAATACTATGGATAAAATTGTCAGAACTAAAGGCCAATGATAATGAAAAACTAATGGCACAGAAATTGGACATCAATCACTGACTTGGCAATGAGATTACATGGTTATTCCATCACAAGGAAAAAAAACAAACCTGAAAAAAAAAGTGTTCGCCAGTCAGTATGTCCCATTTCCACTCAGCAGGCAGTATCAAGCGGCCCCCAAATCCAGCAGATCTTACCCACAGCAAAATCCTCCTCTGCAAATAGAGGAATCCCTGTCTATCAAAGAAGACATCCCACAAGTGTCAGTGGCACGGCAAGGGGAGACACAGCATGACTGAAAATATATTCCAGCTGTTCTTAGGGGCACTACCTTCTAAGTTGGAGCAATGTTGTGGCTGAACCAGTTTGCTTCTGGAGTCAGGCTACTGGTCCATTAATGCTGGAGCCAGGGGACCATGAAAGTACTGCAAATCTCATTTCTAGTTCATCTAGACCCACAAATCAGAGAACAGTGCATCTGGCTCCTGAAAAGCTTCAGGCTCTGGCACTGATTTAGTTCCAGGATTCCTAGTACAAAAATAAATTTTAAAAAAATGTGATGTATGCATAAACCCTCTCAGTTTGGAATCCTACAGTCTGAAACAGAGCTCCTGGGATATAGGGGGCTGCTGCATATCAACGCATATCTCCACAGGACTGAGTCACACCCGTGCTGACTGGCCTCAATGTACCTCTCTGCTAGCCCCAGCTGCTCCAAAAATTATTTGAGCCAAAATCTTCATGGAGGGTTTTCCTCTGTTAACTTCCACCACTTGATTCCCTGAGCCAGACCTTCATATGCAAGGGTTCAACCCTTCCTAAGGAAAAGTATCTCCTTTCCTACGACAGCAATGGCCTCCACTTGAGTTTCATGAAAGAGCTCTTTGGCTCCCACTTTCTGCAGTTTGCTCAAATGCATTGTTCTTCCACCATATGCCATGAAAACATCCTTAAAGCAATGAAATTGAAAGCAGAGAGCAAAGCTTGAGACATGCGTGCATCATCATGCTCAGATCATTAATGTGAGATGGTGTTTTGTAGCCTTGACGTGCAATGCTATTTATGTTGTCATCCCAAATAGTTACGTGTATTCAATTAAAACAATATAAATATTACAACTTTTTGTGTGAATCCTGTCATTAAATCTCTCTCTTCTAGCTCCTTCCTCTCCCTTTTCCTATCGCAAATATTTTCTTCACAGTTATCACCAGGATATTACACCCCATCTTTTCCACAAACTTGAGTAATTCACTCTGGTTGATAACCATATCAGAGGATAGGGCCTTCCCCCTCTTTCTGCAAATGTAAATGGAAATTCCTTCCTGGATTTATTCAAAAAATAAGTTTTCCCTGCTGACGGAGCGTGTTTGGCATTTGAATCAAAAGATTCCATAACAGTGTGTTTTGCAGTATGCATAGGATAAGTTATACGTGAAATTGCAAGACATATGCCAGAAAATGATACATCGGCTTTAATCTCTTTGCAGAGATATTTAGAGGATATACATTCTGCAGGTCTGGGATCCACACCCAGAGGAGTGGGTGCAGTGAATACATGATTTCTCTCCTCTCCCCACCCACATCTTAGCATCAGCGGAGAAGCCAGCATAGAATTAACATAAACACTTAACTTTTAGATTATTCCCTCCAAGTTTGCAAAACTCTAAAGCAAAAAGAGGTTATGTCGCAAATGGAGCCATATTACATGAAAGTCAAAGGGGACACTGACTATTTAAAGAAATATGTCCCTTCCAAGCCGAACGTCACCAGCAGAGTAGACAGTGATTGTCATCCATACACGTAGCGTATTGCATTTTAATGCTACACTCTTTGCATATATCAGACAGCACAAGTACTTGGTAATATTTAAAGGTAAAAAATTACCCAACTATTTCAACATATGCCAGACACAAGCGCATCTGACGATACAAGAACAACCGTCTGCCAGTTGAGTCTGCTGTAAACTGGACCCTCTTTTAGACCCTGACATCTCCTGTGTATTCAGCTGACTGTTACTCTTAGATGACCACGACAACACCTTATCTGTCCCATTTTGAGCACTACTTTAAAAATGAAAATAAGGCTCCAGACAATTTAGTACTCAGAGCACTCACAAGCGTGTCAGGGCTGCTCACCCCCCGAGTCCCGACTTGGCTTTGGTACACCATACTTCCCCGTGCAAATCCAGCTGCCATTGGAGTGACTTGAATCTATGCCTCCTAAGACAAAGGGCCTAACCTACACATCGTGTGATTTCTTTCTGGGGAGTGCCCTTGCTCAATTCTGTTAGGGCAGAGTTTGTCAGATGGCAACCAGTAGCTGTTTGTCCCTCTCTGAGGACCATCAGGCGCTATTGAACACTAAGCTCCATGCCCCTGGATAGACACTTTATTTTGCACCACTGACACAAACCTGCTTTCCTATTTCTAGAATGTATTCCCCGTCATTAGTAAGAGTAACTGTGACTCTTACTTCAGCTTGCAGGAACAAGACATGAGTTGACTTTTTCAACATCATTCATGACTGGACTTTCTGGAAAAGGCATCTTTATTTGGAGGCTGAGGGTCTTTTTTAACTTATAATAGCTGGTAGGAATGACCCAAACTGGTACACAGCCTGTACAACTTTCTTAAATTTTGAAGGAGGAGAGTTTTACTGAAAATACAGCTAATTTTTTAGTAAAAGAAGAAAATAAAGAGGTGTATTTATAATATACCTAGACTGTAACTTCCTGTCAGATTAATTAGTCAAGGCACTTTCTACTTAATTACAGAACAGGAGTAGGCAAATATGTATTAAATGTCAATAAGTCCACATTTTCCTTCAGATTTTGTGGAGTCCTGTGCATTTTCCAGAGCTCATCCTTCTATGCCAACCTGCTATTTAAAGGTATTAGAGTGTATTATTACACAAAGATGAGGTTATATCAGGATTACCACAAATTATTTGTAGTCGTTAGAGAAAATGAAATAATCTCATCCCCATAGTATGAATATTCTTCCCTCTTTGTGATAATATACCCCACTTACTTCTGGAAGATATTTTTTTCAGCTTGTCAAGACTCACTTTGATCTTCAGAAACAAGTGACAGAATTCTAACTTGCATACACAGCTTTCTTGACTATACGTGTTCAGATTCAAAACAAATTCAGCCTGTCTGTGCATCACTTGCAGCACTGCTCCTACAAGAAATCAGAAAATATATGCCATGTTCGAGGGACGATGTCCAGATGCAGAAGGGCAGATATCCAACTCCCATTAAAGCCCTTGTCTTCTTCCACTATGCCTCTTCCTCTAGTTTCTGCATGGTCAGTTTTTGCCTGATGCAAATGAAATGCTGTTGAAATTGATAATATTGTCTACTAGAATGTTTAATTCCTTTATTTTAGGGTTATTCTGCTTTTTTTCCTGTAACAGATATGTGTCAGGGTGCTTAAGCAGAAATTATCTTTCCTGATTTACATGAAGTTGTGAACTACATCTAGTGTATGTAAAGCTTTTTATTTCATTATTTTGCAAAACATTTCTTTGCATTTTTGACCAACTAAAGTTACAATCACAGGGATGGGAAAAAGGAGAAATATTATATCACGATTATTGATCCAAAGCCATAAACTATCAAGCACCCTTAACTTCTAGGACCTGGTCCAAGGACCGTTGGAATCAGTGAATTACTGCCATTAATTTCAATGGGTTTTGGATGAGACTCTTTACAGATGATCACTTTATAAATTCTCTAGTTTCTAAAATAACTTAATTACGAAATTTTGCCTAAGAGTCTCATCTAGAGTTTGCTCCCGCTCTCATTGAAATGAACAGCACAAATTAAAGACACTAACTTAGACCAGAGTTCTGCGAATGCCTACGCCTGAGCTTTGTTTTATTGACTGAGCCTACATAGAAATGTCCAAATAGATAAAGACATGCCCATGGGGTAGCAACACCAAACTGGATCAGGATTGCACTCCAAACACATTTAACCATCAAAAATCAACCACCAGGATAGAAGCCTCTGCATTTTTATGTACTTGCTGTAACCTGTGGTCATATTTTGTAACAAAGATGTAATTCACACAATCACAGCTGGTTGAGGCATAGACTAAGGATTGTTCTTAAGTGCTTAATTCAGTTTAAATGCTTTGAAAAACACTAGGGCTGCTGCTCATGTGCTCAAAGGCTAGGGAGTTCAAGCACTGACAAACAACAGTCTAACTTAGAAGGCACACTGCAATTCTTCAGGTGGTTGATCAGAAAGTAAAGGCATTATAATGCTTCATTATACAAATCAGAAATATCAAGCAAACTAAAATATTCAGTTCAATCCTGATGGAAAATTACCTGAATGCATAATTTAAAAAAAAATCCAATTTGTTTATTTTCATTATTATTTTTCATGAGCTTTTTGTTAAAATATTACGCAAAATTGCAACACAAACATCAGATTGCAACAATGAGAGATTTTGGAAAGACATGAGGGAGAATATATGAGTTTCTGAATCACTGCCATATATTTCCTAAGCATTGTAAATATGCTACAATTATTTCTCAAGCTACTAAAAAAAATCCCATGTGTTCAAGGCTCCACATTCTCTTTTCAAGAGCCAACAATGTCACAAGCACCACCTGCGAAGCCCTGAGAGGGAGGACTACTCCCTGGTCTGTGATTATGCAATGATAAGGATCCAGGCCTTTCAGGCATATCTATTTATCGGTGACCTCAGAAAACAGGCTGAGGAGCAAGTGGGCATGATGAGCCATCTACAGCGGCGTTCTGCTTACCGTAAGTGCACTGAAGGAATAAGGTAATGTCTGAACCGAGTGAAAAAGTTTGCACTGCCATTATGTAGTTAATAGCTATTCCAGCCATTAGTCTATTCCATTTTGGTGCAGTCAATCTAGTGCTCTTCATGAACACTAAGTTATTTACTTGTCACTATTAAGCATGCAATAATGATCCCCCTGTACTCCAAATATATACATTTGCCTGACTTAGCATTCCATAACCATCCATTTATTAATTGTTTAAAAGCATTCAAAGCTACACAGCAAGCTGGCAACATGACCCCAATTCTTTATGTCCCTAGAGTACAAAACAGTAAAAACGCAATTTTTAAGAAACTGATACTCATACCAGAACAAATAGGGCATTTCTTCCTGGATATTTTAATGCTAACTACCTAGTTCAGAACCCAAAATCTGTATTAGGAACTTCAAAATATTTTGACTGCAATGAAGTGCAGCACCTTATTGATTACGATGTTACTGTATGAAGAAGGAAGATCTTGCCCAGGCTTCTCTACTTCTTATGCATGTGTTACTTTTGTAACAATTCCATCCAAGGGAAGGATTTAAACAGAATAATGTAATGAAAACAGGATTAGGAGCACTGTGATTTTTTTTTCTGACAAGTACCTCACTTTATGAAACAGGTAATGTCATTCAGAAAATCCCCCATAATTCTTTTCATTGTGATTGCAGAGTTCCCTGAGATTCATGTTTTTAAGGAAACAAACAGCTAGTCTAGGCTGATCTTGCCTGTATTCCCTCTCAGTATCTCAGTCTTGTTCACACACCACAACACGATGGCAGCATGCTTCCTCCCCAATTACATCTTCAGCAATATTGCCCTCCATGATTTCTGCTCAGAGAGATCCGAAAAAATCCTATGACAAATGTATGTCAGTAAAAAGCAGCCACCCTAGAAGGAGAGGCTTTTGTACTAATTTTGGGGACGGAGACACTGTCACGAAGCAGCACAGCCTGTCATTGCTGCTCTCAGCTTGCTCCCCCCGGATCCTGGGAATCGAAGGGGAGAAGACAGGGGCTTCCTTAAATTACAGCCAGGAAGATTTTCAGTAGTCGCTTGCTTTACCGGGGGTTGTCTTGGAAATGAGCACCCGACGCCAGCATTACACAAGAAACGACTGCCATCTTCAGGAAAGCCTCGATATTGAACCAGCACGTACCCTCCGCAAACACACGGGTATTGAAGTTGTGACCAAAACCAAATGCAGTTGTGGGTGGTCGGTGGTGGGAACCAATTTAACAAAGCCCTCGCCTCGCTCCCTGCCTCCCTCTCTCTCTGCCAGGTAAAGGAAAGACGTCTCCCAGCACGGCACGGCGCAGGGCTCCTCTCCCAGCCCGGCCCGCCCGCCGGCCCCGGGCAGCGGTGGGGAGCGGGGCACCTGGCAGGCATCCCGCCGCGCCGCCGGCCGCTCCGCGGGGAGAGGGACTGCAAATTTAACTCTTTCCGAGGAGCGTCTCCGCGCCCGCCGCCGCCCGCGCTGCCGCCCGCCCCGGCAGCCGGGGCTCGCCCAGCCGCTCCCGCCGCGCCGGCCGGAGGAAAGGGAGGGAGGGACGGAGGGAGGGAGACCCGGCGAAACTCTGCGGGAGCCTCCCCGCCTCCTCCTCAAGCTACGGCTGCGGCCGCTGCCCTTCGCGTCCCGGCGCTGCACGGGATAAATCGGGCTGGCAGCGTGTCCCCGTTGGCGGAGGGGGGGCGGAAAGTGGCCGGCGTGCATCTGTTGCTGAACGGGCAGCGGCTGGGAGAGGGATGCGGCCGCAGCTTCGCTGGGCGAGGGAGCGCCAGCGAGAGGCAGCCTTCCTCCCACCCGTGTACGTGCGTGCCAAGGGCAGCGAATCCCAGCCGCCACCAGACACCCCCGCCACCCGGGCACCCGCCCGGGCCCACCCCCGCGCCGCCAGCGGCCCCCGCCGCGCCGGGCAGGGGCGCCCGCGGGGCGAGCCCCGGCTGCCGGGGGATCCGCTCCGGCTACGCACGGCGAGCGCAGGATACGGCCCGCCACCCCACTTCCTCCCCCTCCGCCGCCGGTCCCTCCGCATCTGCCCGCGGCTTGCGGGGCCGTGCGGGAAGGGCGGGCACGGAGGCGCGGCGCACGGCCCCGCCGGCAGCCGCAGCCCCGGCCCGGGCGTCCGCGCTGCCCTTGCGCCCCGGCCCCCGCAGCGCCCCGGGACTGGGCGGCGGCGCCTCCCCCTGCGCCCGGCGGCGCGGGGCCGCCGCGGTCCCTACCTCCGTGTCGTAGAGCCGCAGGTCCAGGAAATAGGGGTTGAGCAGGGACTCGTTGCGGATCTGATCCATGGCCAGCTGCACGGCGGGCAGCACCCCCCGGCCGATCTTGCTCTTCTGGTCCTCCTCGGACTGGCTGAGCGGCATCAAGCCCATGATGGAGATCGGCGTGGTGGCGTTGGGGGGCAGCCCGGCCGCCCCCCGGGAGCTGCCCCGCGGCCAGCCCCAGCCCGGCGGCGCCCAGCCCAGGCACAGGAGCAGCAGTAGCATGGCAGGGTTGGAGGTGGCAGCGGCCGGTCTCCGCGGAGAGGGATGCATGCTGCTGGATGGGGGGGAGGAGGAGGAGGAGGAGGAGGACTGAGGGTGGGGGGGACGGACAGAGCGGCGGAAGGGAGCCGAGCCCCTCTCAGTCCGGGCGCATTCCCCGGCGGCAGAAGCCAAGGCGGGAGGAAAAGAGCCGCCTCTCTCTGCCTCCCCGGGAGCCTCGGGGTCTCCTCTCTCCCCCCCCCCCCCTCCTCCCCTGGCAATAATCCTTCTGGCAATGGCGCCTACTCCTTCCCAGGTCTGCCAGCTGCAACCACCAGGAGCGATAAATAAATAAATAACCCCCACCACCACGCACACAGACACGCTCCCCACCACCCTCCTCCTCTCTCCCCGGCGGCAGAGCAAGGGAGCGGGACCTGCCTCTGCCTCCCCGGCTGCTCTCCCCCCTCTCCGCTCAGGGAGGGACAGCACCTCTCAGGCGCGGAGGGGGGGCCCGAGCAGCCCTCATTGAACACCTCCCTCCTTCCCCCCCCCTCCTCCTCCTCCTCCAAAAGAAAAAAAAAAAAGGATGCTCCGGCAGAAAACGCCGAAGAGGAAAAAGCCCCCCCTAGAGCCGGGGAGGCGGAGGAGGGGAGCGGTGCCGAGCCGGGGCGCGGGTGCTAGTGCCGCATTCCCCGGGAGCCGGGGCAGCGCAGCGGGCGCGGGCGCCCCGCGGGCCGGGCAGCCCCCGCCGCGGGCGGGAGGTGCCGCCTGCGCCCGTCCTTCGGGTCGGGCAGAGCCGCCGAGCAGGATGCGCAGCCCGGGGCCGGGGGCAGAGCAAAGTGTGCGGCGGCGGCGGGGCCGGGCCGGGCCGGGCCGGGCCGGGCCGAGCTGAGCTTCCCTCACGGCATCAGCATTCGGTGCCCGTGGGTCGGGCGCCTTCTCCAGGTGGCGATCTCAACGCGAGCGCAGGTGGCCGCGTGGCCGCGGGGAGGCGTTCCTGTGGCCGCTGCCCAGCCGCAGCCACGGGGAGGCCGGCGACTGCCTCCGGGCGGCCGCTGCCGCACGCCCCGGCCCGCGCTCTCCCCGCGCGGAGGCGCGGCCACCCCACGCGCGACGCGGCACGCGCGCGCACGCCCTTACACCGCACACACACACCCGCACGCCGCGCACACAGAGGCACCGGCGCGCACACGGAGCCGCTCGCAGGCGCTGCCCTGTGCAGGCAGGCCGGCAGGCAGGCGGGCGGGCGGGCTCCGCGCACACTCCCCGTCACGGCCCTCCCTCCCCCGCGCACACGCGGCACGCAAACACGCTCCCACTCCGGCTTGGCACCGCCGCCCGCCCCGCGCACACACACGCACACGCACACGCACACGCACAGCCCGGGCCGTGGCAACTCTGCGGCACGCGGGAGCCGGGCGTTTTAGCAAGAGCAGAAGTCGGGATTTTTTGAACTGTGGTCTTTTCCCCGCAGACCTGGCGGTTTCCTGGAGCCTGGCTCCGCTCGTGGCGACAAAAAACTAAGGCTGCAGCAGGACTCTTGAGTTCTCCCGAGGGCTGCCACAACTCCGCGAGTAGCCGGGGGCAGATGAGCCCTTTCCACGCCTGTTCTCCCAGCTAGGTACCTCCACATCTCAACAGATGTGGGGCATACCCCACACGTTCGCCAAGGCTTTCTGCCTCGCTCCCAGCATGTCCCCCCAGCCCGGGGGACACATTCACACTGCCCACCCTCGACTGCGCCTTGCAAAGTCCCTGAGCAGCAGTGCGCTACTTTGCAGCCTGCTGAGAAAACCCAGGAGGCGAGGCAGGTCGCCGTGTGTTTCCAGGCAGGTTGATCCTATGCAGCAGGCGTTACTGGCAAAATGCAAAGCTTTGCTTAACCCTGCCTTAGGCACCTCACTCTTTATACGTATTCATAATTTTCCTGAAGTCACTCACAGCAAACCTTTGAAGATCAACCTAATACATCTAATTGATATCACACACGCGACGGTGGCATCTGTGCAATAAATTGGAAAGAATCTTCACGGGTTAAGAAATTCTAAGATCATCGTGATCTGACCTTGGGCTAAAAGGCCTCAACCAGTTATCTCATAACGCCCACTGCTTTACAGCCTTTCCCTTGGAATGACACCCAGCAACGTTGACTTAAAGACATCAGTAACGAAGAGTCCACCACATCTCTTGATAAATCATTTCAGTCATTAATTAGTTTGCTAAGAGGTGTATCTCACATTCAGTAACAATTTGTCTTATTCCAGCTTCCAGCCACTGGTTCTCATCATGCCTTTATCAGCTTAAGGGGACATAGTATCAGTGTTCTTCCCCCATGCACATGGGCTAAGATTAATCACTGCATTTTGCTTTTGTAAAATAATTAGACCGATTTTCCCTCACCTCAGGAATCATTCTTGGAGGCATTGCCAAGGCACCCCTCCTTTTTCCACTTTATGTGTGAACTGGCCCTTCTGACTCTGCAACCTGTCAGCACCGGGCCACCAGCAGCAGGCCACCAGCAGCAACCTCAGCACCTCCCTCGGCACCAGCCGCTTCCAAGGGCCGGGCAGGTCAGGAGAGCTAATCCCTACAGGCAAACCAGCCGGTTTGTTGTCCTTGTGGGGCTGCCTCTTTATGGAATAACCTACACTGCGTTTTGAATCCATACTGCCTAAAAGCATGACCTACTTCTTTGCTCCTATGCACCTGATCTTGCATTAGGATAAATCAAACTATGTGCTTTACTTGTACACGTGACCTGTCCAGCAGTTTCTTTGTCACCTTATCAGTAACTTATTTTCCTCCAGAAAATTGATTATCATGACACCAAGAACAGATCTTCCTAGGCTGCCAACAGGAATAGCTGCCATATTGATTTCGTATAATGTTATTTTTAATCAGAATTTCATATGCTAAATGATGTTTCACCATTCGCAACTTGATCTGCAACAGATACCAAGTTTGTTCGTCAAAATCTGTTTCACAGAAAATCATTCTTCACTGCTTGTATCCTGTATCATTCTGTGATTTTCTCCAGTACTTGGCTACCAGGACTACAGCTACTTGGATCGCTTTGGTTATCATTTTACAATATTGGCAGTATATTAACACACGCACTCACACTGTCTCTGGAATGTCATCAGCTTTCTAAGCTTTTTTTTTTTTTAAAAAAAAAGCAATCTCCCAGTTTTTGAGAACTCAGTCTTTCTGAAAGAAAGCTTGAGTCCAAGTTATGTGGTACAACAGAATTAATATCTTGAATATTATTAGCAACTGCTTGACATCCTTCTTTGTTACTGATGCAGCAGCAAACGTCCCTGTGTTATTTTAAGAATCAAATGCATCTCCTCGCTTCTTTCCAAACACGGGACGGAAAGAGTTATTGCAGTTCTATTCAGCGTAAAGCTCGAGGCTTGCCCTCGCGTGGGAGGCAGAGCCCAGCTGTCGGTGGTGCCCGCACAGTGCTCCGGGAAGTCAGATGCTGGGGAGATAGGTCAAAGAAACACACCTAAGAAGTGCTATGTCTTGGAGCTAACGCTTACCATGGAGTACAAAAACAGTTCCAAAAGCAGGCCCAGGAAACCAGGATTTACCCCTATTTGCCCAGAAAGCTAAGGCAGACTTTTCAGAGGTAGTCTCTGATGATACCTTCCTCATTTTTGGGGCACTTGGCAGAAGATCCTTTCTGTACGCCATTCTGTGCATCATTCTGTGCGTAACGGGAACCTTGGGGTGACAGTTCATCTGTATGCGTGTTTCTGGTCTGAAGGTGACCACCTTTGGTCAAATGAACCCCAGCTCCTGTGTCTGAATTGCAGGAGTCTGGAGTATTGCTGGATATCATTTAAACCAAGCAAAGCTACACTTCAAATTACAGTATTTAATAATGTGGTACTTCTGACCTTAATCTTTTTGTCACTGCATTCCCTGTCAGTAAACCAGGGGTGCTCTTCCTGCATGATCATACTGTGAAGACAGAGTAATAAATATTTGGAAAGCACTAAGACACTGTAACATTCAAGTTCCATTAAAAAAAAAAAAGCTAAGAAAATAATCTTTATTTTTCATCTAGGGATTTACTATGGGGAAGTAAATAAGGCCATATATTGAACAATGAGGATTAGGCAAAGTAAGCTTCTCAAAATCCTTCCTGTGTACTCAGTGAGGCATGAAAAAGACAGCTTCCACATCTTTTGTAAAAAAACCAGGGAACCTAATGCAAGAAAATCATGTAATTAAAGACAATAGTGTAATAGATGCACTGAGGCTAAATTTAGATTTTACAAAGAACTTTATTTCTGACATTTTTAAATATTTCCTTTGCAATCCTATCAAAAACTTTCATGTTGTACACACGTAAGTTTTCAACATGATGTATACATATAGTTATATTTTGTAAACCTGGCTTCTTTCCAACTCTCAGCACTGAGAAATTTCTTCTTTTATAGGTACTATCCTATGTTTATGCATAAGAGATGCCCAGGTAACAGGTCATCTTAAAGAAAAGGAGGCGTAAAGGAGAATTGCACCAAACTGCTTATTAAAGATGGTGTCAGACACAGCCGTCTGCCCAGCTGCCTTTTCCTTTTCCTTAGAAATCCCCAGAATGTTTTGCTACCATCAAACTGGTAAAGTGCATCGCCTAGGATGAAATCCTCTAAAGTAGCACACTTCCTTCATCTGTTATGCAAAAAGGCTTTATATTCTTATTTGGTGGTCTCCACCAGATGCCCTCTGTATCTGTTTATTCCTTCTTGGCTAAAATACCAGTTCACGAGAATTGTAAATCCTGTTCTCTTTGCTCAAAAATCAAATGTCACTTTCTTCCCGGCATGTTACCCAGTCACTTCAGCATTTCAATCGCGTGAATCCTTCAACTGTATTTCAGTAAAAACAGTTGTGTCAAATATCTTCCTGCTAATGATAATTTCAAATTTCTCTCAGTTATTACTAAGTCTTCTCACAGTGTATGCACAGTGAACATTTTTGATCTTTATATATTTGCTTATCACAGAGTACCTAATTCATGAATTTCAGGTCTAAGTATCTGTACTAGTATGACTCCCTTGACCACTTTTTCTTCAGCTGCAAGTTAAACACCTTCAGAGCATGGATGAGTTCAAGAAACCCAGAAAACTGATTTTTCCCTTGCCACCAAGAAAGAAATTGCACCTGCTGCAAGTCCTCTCCCACTCTGGGACATGATCTGATGCTACAGGAAACGTCTACCCATCAGACTCACTTCGTCCATCTTCCGTCTTCTTTCTTATTACTTTTGGAGTTAGGAGAAGTCACTGAGAAGGTCCTGCCCTGTTTTTGTCTCCAACCCCCTTTGGAAGTCCTGGAAGGCTCTAACAGTATGTCATCTACAGCCACGTCATTCCTGTCAGTGCTGACTAGGACTGGTCTAAACAGGCTTTGTATATAAATGTCATTATATTAATATAATGCTATTCATACAAATGTCAGTTAGTAACGGGTTGGAGAAAAGATTGAAAACTGTTGATCTAGGCATAGTAATTTTAGTACTGCATATACATACATAATTGTTTTCCTCTGTAAATGGGAAGTGGAAGAATACTGCAATGCTCTAATTCAAACCCAGCTATGGCTGTTGGAGTTAAACTGCTAGCACCCTGACAGCACGGGAAGAGCTCTGCTGTGCCTCTCTTCCCTCCCTCCCAAGGACTTTCCCACCTACCTCAGCTAACTTGCTAGCCCAGTCAAGATTTTGCCTTTGTTATGAGCTTGGACAGCATTCTCATTCTCAAACACTGCCAAAAAACCCCACAGTTATAAGTGTATATACACAACTGCATGATCCTAACCCTACAGTCTCTCTAGACATCTTGACTGCTGCGTCTTTGTATCAGGGTATCAGAACAAAGCTCAACTTCAAATTAATCTCCCAATCTAGAGGCTTTAAGTAAGCCAAATGAAATGAAAAGAACATCAGTTTTTGACTTACCAACCCAGCAGTATCACTGTGTAATTGCTCATATTTTCATACATAGGGAATAGGAGCACAATCCCATCAGTCCCGGTGTTACCAACCAACATGAATTTCCCCTTCCAGTAAATCTTATCACTTCCTATAAATATAACAAAAATCGAACACAGTTTTGAGTCTTTGTTTCAGCAGAGCTAGCAAGAAATACCGCTTCCAATTCACATTGACCGATGTGTATACAATGATGACTGTTGTTCCAGGGTGTTTGTGCAAGCTCTAACAATCCTGCATCATAATGGTTCGGGCAAGGCTGCACATACAGAGGTTTTTGTGGTTTATTTCTTAGAAGGAAGGTTCATGTACTGTCTTCTGGTGAAGTGGAAATCCAGTAAGTTCTAGCCCATATTGAAGACCCACAATGTTTAAATGAAAGGAGAACAGTGGAAGAATAAAAGGAAAAAAACAGCAAAATAGTTACCTTATGAGTTCAAAGAAATATGATAAAGAATTAGGTACCAGACTGCAATCTGGATTGCAATTTTTTTATATATATAAAGGAATAAAAAGACAAAGAAATTAGCATTTTTTTAAGGACAATTTTTTTTAATGACAATTTTAATTCCAAAAAATCAGCAAGTTCAATCAGTACTTACAACCCCAAATTCTCATTTTGGGGATAATACCATCAGGTAATTTATTAAAAGTTAAAGACTCCTTGCATATTACTATTCCCCTTATGAGGTGTATTCAGCACAGGATATGGAAAATTGGGAAAACATTTTGCACAGTTTAGTTTTGTGAAATATTTCTCCTGAAAGGCTTAACCTTTTGTGCTTCAAGCATGCCAAATACGCCCCATACCTAGAGACATCCAAGGAACATCAGACAAGGGGAAGGGAAGGAACCTGGAAGAACACAGAATCATGCTGATCCAGTATAATGCCTAAAAAAGGGCAGTAAACGTGGGAGGGGTTGTATTCACAGCTAGGCAATGAAGAAGGAATAAAATCCATTTGGAAGACAGATTTCTTCATCTCTATCCTAGAATTTTATACAGCGTACTGTGCACTGGGACAATACCTTCTTAGGACAATTTGTTCAGTCGATCTCTCTATATTTAAAAAATGTCCTTTCTTGTTTTGAACAGAGTGATGGTACAAAATGGAAGAAGGACCCTTGAGATTTCCCAGTTTGCACTGCCAGTATCCCATTATTTTAATTTAAGGTTATCAGTAAGTTTGAGTTGCAAGTTTTGGTTTTATGGGTGCTTCAATTCATTAGTGGCAAAGGGGAAAAGAAACACATGGCTCTAAGTATAAAAGGAAGATGAATACTAAGAAAGGGGGGACCTACTGGTTCTTGATTTTCACCATGTGGGAAGTGTTCCTCTCTCTTTCTCAGAGAGAGCCCTAAGAGGCCAGAACCAGATGAAGTATTGATTTGCGACTGAAGTACTCCAATTTTTCCATTTCTGTGAGGCATCCAGCCCCTTCTCTGCCGAGGAAAAGCCCAAAGTCCACAGTCCATTTCTCAGCAGGTAGCTCTGACCTCCCGCAAAAGGAAGTTTGAAGATGTGCATCGTGACTCAGATGCTTGATGGAGTCCTTCACGCTCCAAACCTGAAGCCAGACATTAATACAATTCCAGTGAGTTGAGAAGAAGAAAAGGATATCAAGGAGAAAAATAGTAAGTAGATGGACTAAAAGACCAACATAGGGGGAGCAAGGTGGTGACACTACATTCAGTGTCTGCTTTTGAACTCAACATAAGTGTGTCTGCCTCGTGAATACTCAACCCAGGCTAGCAGATTTGCTGGTATATAAGGAAACAGCTCAGCTGCATGTAACTAGAAGCCCAAAACATCAATACTTCCCTCTAAATGAGTGCAGAGTGGGAAGATGTATGGAGAATAATTTCCAATTACTAAGTTTCACTTGCATACCACCACCTGGTGATGAAAACGTTAAGTCCCAAAACTAAGAAAACCTCATTGACCATGGAGGTCAATGAGAGTTTTGTCTACAATTGTAATAGCTGGGCTCTCATTAACTTACTTAACTAATGTAATTCAATCAACAGTCAAGAAGGCAAAGCAGGAATGAACAGAAAAACCCTGCTGTGTTGCTGGAGCTCTCACAGTTCTCTCATGCAGCCACCCAGTTTTGATTTGTGGCTCCACAAAGCGCACATCACTGCTGCTAGCAGGTGAACAGAAGCATTACTGAGTTCAGGAAAGGGAACTTGAGAGACCATAAAATAAAGCTGTCTTCTCCCAAGTGCTGCAGGGATCAGAGCCTAAGAGATCAGTGAAATGATTAAAGGAAAACCAGTGACCGTGAGAAAAAAAATCCCATAGTTGTAAAGACAGTTCCCACTCTACTGAATCACAAAATATTTTATTAATTCTAACACCAATTTCATCAGTCCGGCCCACAGAGACAAAATTTTAAAGGTGCTCACAAAAACATTTCATCTACATGGGTTTAGAAAGACCTTGGAAGAACCTACATATGCATCTCCTACAGGCAGAACATCCCCCCCCCCCCAATCATATAAATAGATATGCCAAAATGATATGAGCTTATGAGGGCTCAAAGAAAAGGCTGTACATTTTTAATAGAAAACATGAACAAAGGCAAATAATGGTAGAAATCCAAAACTAAATGAAACAGATGCCAAGACTTCTGGGGGAAAAAGGTTGAAATCTTCATGCTTCTGCACATAAGCATACCTCCAGCTGATACAGAAAGAAACTTTCCTTATGAGCTGAAACCCTTTTAATCAACATTTTAACGATGATGGTCAATGACCAAATGCATTGCTATACACACTACTTGTCTAACTGGTTAAGGCAGATCCCACACACCACAGCAGAAAACAACTTGTACCGGTGCAGATTAAACCCCATGTTTTCAAGAGGACTGCATATGCTGACACGAACAACTTCTCAGAAAAGGAGTTCCCAGACAAAATACAAGTTACATCTGAAACACAATTCTTTTTGTATTAATATCAGCTGCATATTGTATCAATTAGTTGCAAAACCATTTTTGTTTATACAATCATTTTTATATGAACCATTTAAACATTTACAATTCAATGAAAGATATAGTTTCTTAGATTCATTTTCTCTAACTGTAATTTTGAAATTTACCAAAAGAATTATTGCTAGGTCTGATCTTGCAAGTTTTATGCATGTTGAAAATCCACATAATGTTTAAATAAGTTGTGCAGTCTGGGACACAGCCGTATAGCTAGATTCATGTGAATCTAAATAGCTTTTCCCAGAGCATCACCTTTAAATATTGTTGCCTTATTTCTTTAAGAAAGATGAGAACATCCCCATTTTACTCCAAAACCAGACTTAAGCATGATTAGAAACTCATCAATTGCCACGAGCATCTAAAATTGTCGCAACATTTAATGTATAGTATTGACAAGCATGTGCAACCTGTATGCATCTAGATTGTAATTTGTGCAAAAACATGCAGACCTACTCTGCCTTCACGTGCAAATCCACACTGTCTTCAGTGAGGGTTTTGTGGTAGTCACTTAGGGCAGAACCTGGCCTACATTTACCTTCTTGGTATTTAAGAGACAAGAAGAATTATTAACTACTATCTGTTAAAAGGCCCAACTGCAAAATGTTTTAGTAGAAAAATAAACATTTTAAGTTATTGGCAGATAACATTAGTGCAATTATTTTGACTGCCTTACTTTCACACAGTAGATTAAAAAAATATATTGTCACTTGTGAAAAGAACCTAAGACACTTCAGAAGCAGTTATGTAGCTGCCAAATAAAGAGAAAAGAGGAGCAGACTCTGTGGCATGATATAACCACAGCACTTACTTTATGTAGCTCTCAATGCTTAGTGCCTTTTAATGCTCCAGAAAACAAAATCCAAGGCTTGTAAACTAATTACAGTTCTTTCCATACAAAAATATCTCACTTATGTGATTTTCAAAAGGCTGACTAACAGCTGACTAGAAAGAGAACATTTTCATATTCAGCTATATCCTAGATGACATCTGGATCAACTTCTTTCTTTGAAGAACCATTTTTGGTAGTCCGAGTTGGTACATGGTCGTAATAACGGTGCTGGGTTACCATTGTAAGCATTTGACTCAGCTTGTACGCACTTCTGGGTGTGTAGATGAAACAAAGTACCGTCCTACAAAAGACAGAAATAATTTTTGCTTTTCAGGTCTTAAAAATTACAAGCATATCACTGTGTTTTAAAAGTAACAAGACATTTGTAACAAATAAATCTCACATGTATCCTTCTCATGGGGCCATGCAGCGAAGCCAAAATGCCTAACTTGAGGATCTCTGAAATGTTATCAAAAGCTTCTGCTTTTAAACTTACATAAACATTGCTTTAGAGGGATTCGTGCATGTAGAGGATGTCCTAACTTCATTCACTTCCATTGCCTTTTGTTACTGCACCAGAATATGGGCAGAAAAAACCAAAGCCAAGTACAGCCATTACTCAAATTCACCAACTTATTGCACACCTTGCAAGTAAAATGTAAATGTTGTTAGTTAAGTGTAGATGTTGGATATATTTTTAGCAAAAAAATTTCCCCTTTCTTCACAGGGTATATTTTTAGTGGAAAAGGCAACATAATCTAAGCATGCCCCTTGCCTGCAGATGTGTGTGAAGCTAGCTTGCCTTGCTGGAGGGCAGCACAGCTGCCTCAGAGGTGTAAGGTCTGACAGGCCTCCACAATCAGATTCCCCAGATAATATATTTTGAGGCCTCAGGCCCTCCTATTACAGGAATCTCCAGGAGCATTTTATCTCCAGTTCACGTCGCTCGCTCCAGTCCGGGAGTGCTGTCAACTAGGACAGCGAGCCGCAAAAAGGCGGCGTGTCCAACTGTGGAGAAGTGCCCTGCTCCGAGACCCTTCCTTCCCAGGTGACACTCCCACACGTAACCATTTCCAAAGCCTCTGACAGCCTCAAAAGAAAAATGCCAACACCTTTTTTTCTGAGCGTGAGCCTGACTCCTCTGAAAGCCTGCTCCTCCATTGTCAGCAATGCTGCACTAACTGCACCTTGAGCCGCAGCCGCCGATGCCCAGCGGTGTGCCCTTGCTCATGGGCTTGCTGACAGGCTTAGCTGCTGAATGACCTTCCTGTTTCCGTCGTGACAATTCACAATTTTGAGTGGCCTAATCAATATCTGCCTCACCCATTTCTGACTCGGTGACCATAAGAACTTAATTCTTGCCAGGCTGCTGGGAAGGCTGCTCAAATCTTTGATTATGCTACATCCATAAGGACAGCTTTTCCAGTGTCCGACACCGCTCCACACAGAGCAAGAGAAATGCGGTACTGACACCTCACCCGTCACTTGCCTTGAGAGGTGAGGACTGGTGATTTTAATTTAATGCAATAGAGGAAGAGGAATCAGAGCAGAGCAGTACATTCAAATCACAGAGAGTCACAAACTGATCACGAGAAAGAAAGAGGATTTAGCATGTGAAACTTCAGGAATTATTTTAAAAGTTAATGGTTAGGAATGCAGTGGAAACAGATGTATTCCAAAACTGTTTTCTCAATTATTTCCTGAAGTGACTGAGGTTCATTCTCTATATGTCATCTTAAGGATTAATGAATATGACCTTGAAAAATTTTGTTAAAAGTCAGCATTAAAAATGAAGCGTCATTTATAAAGTCAGCCTTTTAAATATTTTGTTTTACTCAGCAATATCACTGTGAGTTTCAGTCCGGACTAGATTTAGTGAATGGACAGTAGTTTTCATATTTTTCTTTAGAATTTACTCTGCCACCTGTCACTGGTGGTAGTATCTAAGCATGAAATTTGTCAGCCATGGAGCCCGTAGAGTTTACATGTATTACACAGACACATTATGTAAATATACCATTTTGATATATTATGTGTCCTTTTCCCTTAGCCAAATAATAACACTCCAGAACCTCACCAGGGCCATCATTTTTCATCGAATTTATTTTCTCTCAGGTATCCAGGAACTCCTTTAGAGATTAAAAACTACTAAACACAATGTTTTCTAAGATCACATGTTATGTTTATTAATATACTTCATACTTCTCAGTATTTCTCCCCTCTGGGAGTAGGCATTAAGCTTGAAGAAGAGAGGTATAGATTTTCTGAGTCCCCACAACCAGTAAGATGTGTCCTGTGTACGGGTAGAAGTAGGGCAGAAAGTATTTTTTGATCATAGAATCATAGAATTGTTTAGGTTGGAAAAGACCCTTAAGATCATCAAGTCCAACCGTAAACCTAAGACTGCCAAGTCCACCACTACACCATGTCCCTAAGTGCCACATCCAAACGTCTTTTAAATACTTCCAGGGACGGTGACTCAACCACTTCCCTGGGCAGCCTGTTCCAATGCTTGATAACCCTTTTGGTGAAGAAATGTTTCCTAATATCCAATCTAAACCTCCCCTGGCGCAACTTGAGGCCATTTCCTCTTGTCCTATCATTAGTTACTTGGGAGAAGAGACCAACCCCCACCTCTCTACAACCTCCTTTCAGGTAGTTGTAGAGAGCAGTAAGGTCTCCCTTCAGACTCCTTTTCTCCAGGCTAAACAACCCCAGTTCCCTCAGCCGCTCCTCATAAGACTTGTTCTCCAGACCCTTCACCAGCTTCGTTGCCCTTCTCTGGACACGCTCCAGCACCTCAATGTCTCTCTTATAGTGGGGGGCCCAAAACTGAACACAGGATTCGAGGCGTGGCTCACCAGTGCCGGGTACAGGGGCACAATCACTTCCCTAGTCCTGCTGGCCACACTATTTTTGATACAAGCCAGGATGCCATTGGCTTTCTTGGCCACCTGGGCACACTGCCGGCTCATATTCAGGTGGCTGTCAACCAACACCCCCAGGTCCTTTTCTGCCAGGCAGCTGATGATGGTGCATCAAATGACACAACTGCACATTACATTGCAGAAAAGCTCAGGGAGCACTTCTGGTGCTCACGGGGAGGGTCAAGAGAGCTGGTTTGCAGAGGAGAAGCAGCAGCTGCTCAAAAGCACAGAAGAGTGTAAAGTAATGGTGGTATGTGAAGTATCAGGGATACGTGGTAGTATAAATACCAGGAAATAAAAGAAGTCAATGAAAGGAGAGCTAAAGTAGGCCAGCCACAAGACTGGCTGGGGATGGGGTACAGAAGCACCTCAGTTCTCAGGAGATGACAGTAGGGACGGGATGTGAGAGAGAACTGTGCAGCGCGCAGAAAGCTTTAGATGTGGACAGGGTGAAGAGAAAGCTCTGCCAACCTTCCCAACTCCTTTGAGGTTAAGAAGGGCACTTTCCTTCCTCTTGTCTTCCTATTCTTTATGACTGGCCATACTCTTTACCTGCATGCTGCTGCTACCCTGTTCCATGTTCAGATATTAAAAACCAAGATAGCATATTTCTCCCAGAGATTTATGCTGATCTTGTGGCCTGCATGATGTGTGGGCAGAAAGATAAAAAGAAAAAAACCCAACAATTCTCCTCCCACCCACTCTCTTCCCCCAAAACCCCAACAATTCTCCTCCAACTCCCAAAAAGCCAAACCCAAAACCAAGCAAGCACACTTACCTCTCTGAAAACAAACTTCTGGTTTTCAGGAATACTGTGGGCATTTTCTTGACACAAGTACATTGTCAAGTAGTCAGTCCCGGAATCGACTGCTGCACACACTTCTGGCTGCCGGGTGTTGTAACGTATTTCATTATGGGATGTGTACTCGAAAAACTACAAACCCAAGAGAAGAAACAAAGGACAATAGCCATTTCATATGTACACAAGAAAGTATTTATAAGGAGGATATACTAAGATACTATAATTAAGTTCACATATTAAAGTTGCTATTGTGGAGAGAAATTCTGCCAAAGATATTCAAGGAGCCTTAACTGCTGCCATTTGCTTACTATTTTACAGAAAATCAATCTCACCACAGCACTGCTTTACTCTGGTAGCACTTAAAATGTATGAAATGCTGAATAAATGCCCTGGAAAACAGACGTTCCAGCATTAAAGAACTTACAAAATTTGACTGTAATACTCTGCTTTCACATTCTAGATCACCCTTAAAAATAGGATGGAAACTAGTTTATAGCCTGACATCATGCCTTCTTAATTCAGTTGTCACAAAACAATGTTACTTTTAATTAAGGAGTTGTTCATTGCATAGTTCAAATGCAGTTTGGTCAAGGTTCATTTACAGTTACAAAGTACTCGGGATGCATGGTGATGAGCATTTTATTATGTAACATTTTAAGATATTATTTGGAGCAAATCAGCTACAGCTGCTTTTAAACATGAACAGAACTTTATTAAAGACAATTTACTGGCTTTGCTTGTTGTACAATACTCTACAGAGGTGTTCTGAACATGCTCTAAAACATCTTGGCTTTTGTAGCAATTATGGCTGAAGACTTCCTTAAAATTTTTATATTTATCATGGACACTTGCCAAATTTTGGACTTCATTAAAGAGTGGCAGAGTTTGAGAGTTGTTTGTATTTATCACACTTGTAAATAATTTAGATGACTATAGTGCACAGATGTGTGTTTAGATCTGATTTAGATTATACTCAGTAGGGTAGAGGAGAGTTTTATACACATGAGAAAATTGCTTGTTACCGATAGTATAGCTGCATTAGTGGAAAGCAATAAAAAGATGAGGGAGAGAAGGAATCCTCCTTTGTTTTGTTTCACCCCTGGAGAAAGAGACTGTAAGGCTTTGTGAAGGGGGCTGTACCAATTCAGAAATGTTGTATATACTTGAACTTACCATAAAACCATCCTTAGCAACCGCCAAGGCTAATTAACCTTGAAAGAAAAACACTAAATGGAGTTTTAATGTAAACAGGACCATGTGATTACAAAGTCTGCAGTCGTCCATTTCCAGGTGTAAGAGCTCTGATCTAGACTACGCTGATGGTAGTTGTTTCATGAAATCTCCTCTGCCCCTCCTTTTATCACAATCAGGAATTTCTCTGCCAAGGTGGCTGTCGCACCCGTACACAGACCAATGTTGTCCCCTGTGTCAGCTTGTGGAGCTCCATGGCTTTTCTTTGGGCAGTGATGCAAGTGACACCCCCAGAACTAACCTGTTTGCCGTCATTCATTTGTGGTAAGCCACAAAGGGAAGTGAGTGTTTCGAGAAAACAACTTCAAGTTTGAAGTCTACCTGCTGACGTAACACCCAGGAGACTCTGATTTCCCCTTGAAACCTATTGCTAGGAACTGTTTCGATGATGTAGGCTGCACTGCCTTTATGACATTTGCTTTATGCCAGAAATGTCTCATCATCAACAGAAGTCACATGTGATAATATTGGCCCAATTTTTTTAATTATTTTTTACCCCAATACGCAGGTCTTCAGGCTTTAGTTCCCAGGTTCAGTATCTGATTGGCACATGGAAAGCCTGCTACTTTGGGCACCACAGTGAGCTGAAGGGCACTCATTTTAAGCCTAGGACTCGTGAATAAAGAAAAAGCTTCACTCCTGCTCGTTTGTGTCTGGATGGACACATTTTACAGCTGCCACTTTCACAAGGCTACATTTAGAGCCTTGCTCATTAGTGGATTTATAAGATATAATAACTCTCTTTAGCAATTTGTATTCAACATCAGTGAAAGCCTGCAAGCTGCTGATTGTACCAGATGCATCAAGAGTAGATGGAGCAGCTAGTAGGTCAGAGCGCTCCTTACTACTGACATCCTTCTTGAACAGCCTCTCAAGGACTTGCATCAGATTTTGGAGGAGACGAGCAAGTAAAATAGTTAATTTCTGGATAACATTAAGGATTGGGGTTATAGTATTAGCAACCAAGCACTCCTGCCTCCTTGCCCAATCAACATTATACAGTTCTTTACCCTTTACTGTTTCAAATGGAATAAATACTTCAGGCTTCAGGCTTTTTCAAGCTCCAGTAATACATGAGGTAAATCTCTTCCTCCTCAAACGGTGAAGTGTTTTTTAGTGCTCTTTCCTTGCCCAGTGGGTTCCGTGGGCAGGAAGGAAGTGTTTTCGAACTGATCCATGGCCCAGTAACTAGTAGCCTTACTGCATTTCTTTCCTTCAGGGAACCAGTAGATTCCCTCAAGTGCTACTGGGAAACTTGATGAGGCCTTTTACCCAGTGCCTACTGCTTCTGGGCGATCTACGGGATATGCCCCAGCTGCATCAGTGCTCTGTGATACAAGGGATGGAGGCAGATTTTGGCTACCTCACCAGATCCTGAAACACACTCTCATCCCTCTCTGAGCCTGGGTACCGCTCTTCTGCACACAGGAAGAAGTCTGCACTTGATAGGTACTTCCTAGGCGGGAGAATCAGCAGTGAGGTTACCAGGTCTGATACCGCTTCCACAGAAAACCTGAGGGCTTTGCTAAGCTCTCTGCTTGCCTATCCCTATTTGCCTGACATGTATCAGCTGCAAATGGGAATATTGGGGGTACGGTCAGACAAAGCCGTCTGCTCAGTGGTTTCCCATCCTCTTACCATGTCATGTTGGCTTCCTGCCATCACATGTTGGTCCCCTCTGTACTGCTTCCCAGCCATACCAAGAAGGGCAAGGGGCTTCATTGGTGTTGAATTTCAAAGCCTTTGATTCTCGGCTACCGGGGCAGGCACTGCCACAAAACATCAGCAGCCTGAGGTGCAAGCACGAAGTAGCCAGTGTTTTGCGTATTTTCTGCCTCTCTTCTGTATACACTCAGCTCCTATCACCACAGTCATATCCTCACCTTCTTGCTATAATGAACATGCTAATTTTAAACAACCCACAGTTAGCTTTCTTACTGCTTACGCAACAGCAATTCAAAAGGACTAAAGGGAACCCTCTCACTTATGCCATGGATTCAAGGAAAAATAGAAATTACCAGGGAACTCAGTTTTCTGAGAGTGGTTTTACTTATTAAGACATAAAATGGGAGCAGGTGCTGGACTTTATAAATAATCGAGAGCACAGAGCTCTCTCCTCTCTGCATAGTGCACACAGATATTCAGAGGTCACTTCAAGTGGAGAATTGCTTCCAGTGGAAAGAGCTTTTGCAGTTGTCTCCTACATAAACAGCCACCTGCCACTAGTGTATCATGCCAGAGGATGGGTGTACTGGAGTGTAAGACACATATGGCTGACCAAGTTAACCTTCATTAATGTTAAATCCTATCAAGATGTTTTTGGAGAATAACTTTACTGAGCTGTACTCTGGAGAATAAACTTCATTTCTTTATACCATGAGACAGTGTGAATGTGCAGCAGGGAGTACTATCTGAGGAAGAAAGTGACGAATGGTGGAACAAACTCTGCAACTGGAGGAAGGGATGAGAAGAAGACTAGACGATTAAAAATGGGACCTAGCCAGGAAAGAAGAAAGGCACGTGAAAAGGAGCAAAACGTGACCTAGTGTGGGCAGTAACTGGTGGGAGGAATAAGTGAGGGGAGAGACAGAGCAAGGGTATTAGAGAAAGACAGAGCCAGCCAGCATGGAAAAGAAAGTGTTAAATAGCATGGAGTGGAGAAACTGGAGCTGTCTGTGCCATGTGGTGCAGGACAGGGGACTGGAGTGAAACTCTGTAATGAGGGTTTGCTGCTAAAGCTGTGTATAGGTAATGAGTGGAGTGAGGAGAGCAGACCGGAGGAGAGCAGGCAGAATAGCTTGGGATTAGGATGGCAGATTCCCTTCCAAGGACAAAACAGAAGTTAAGGGCTGCCTGTTGTCAGCAAACACCTGTGAAACTATGTGGTGAAGTGCCTTGCTCTCCTTAGCATTGGTACAACTAGAGGATGACCAACCTTGTCACCATCAGTTCCATCAGCTGACAGCGGTGGATGTACACATGGGAGATTTGACTGTTTTGGTCCTGCCACTGTCACCTGCCAACTGAGCTAAGGGATTCACACCACCAGGAGCAGCCTGTTACCTTTTAAGAACGACTGTCAAAAGGGTGGGGGGACAGGAAGGAAATGGAGAGAAATGTCCTGCTGGTAGGTTTCACTGCTATTTGTGAGCCAGAGAAAGGAGGTGCAAGTTCAGCAATCCTGACTTCCATTCCCATCTCACTTGTGCTTCTGTCTTGTCTTATTGTAGCCTCCCTCTGCTCCCCCACCCGCAGCTCTTCCTGCTGTCCACTTCTTCTCTTGCAACTACTACCCCTCACCCTTATTCATGCCTCCATTTGCCAACTGGTATCTCTGCTCCCACGTTGAGTCCCCCTGCCCCTTTCCACTAAAGGGGTCTCCAGTGATTCTGCTTGTTTCACGCTCCCTCCCTGTAGCTCCTAACTACTCCTTCCTCTGTCACACATGCCCTGCTCCTTGCCCATTGCCCTACCTCTGCCCCAAACTTCTTCTGCCCTCTGTCACCTTGCCCCCCTTTCCCTGGCTCCTGTCAGCCCTCCCATGCCTTTGCCCATTTCACTAATATTGTTTTGCCCATCTCCCGTGTTTGGCCTTCCCTCCTGAGGCTCTGCAATTCTCTTGTGTCATCTGATATGTTCTTTTACGGGTTTATATTGCAGTCAGGTAGTTTCTCCATTTCTCCTTCCTCCTGCTCCGCGGATGCCAGCAGAGGGAGCACTAATTGCGCCGCTGCAAGAGCATCGCTACCGCTGCTCTCCGTCTGCTGCCTGCTATGGCAGGTACGAGGATGCATCGCACCATCAGCAGAGACTAAGAGCATTCACATCCAGTGATGCGATGTCTTTGCAGTAAATTCAGTTAACCTTTCAGTGCCAGCTAAGCAAAGGACAACTTTAAAAATGTCATCTCATAAGAACTATTTTCCTATGAATTATACTTCTCTCTTGCTTTCACCTTTTATCCTATGTCTGACCTCAAGAGACATCAAAATGAAAGGCATCCAGTGTGAGAATCAAAATTAGATGTAACATCACCTCACTGCGGCAACATATTCTCTAAGCTCTACTGCAATGCTTTTTACCGTACTTTTTACATTACAACGACAGCGTTAGTCAAAATGAAAATAAAACATGAATCTTACCTGATTTTGTCCCATGCCATGACATGGGTACAGTATGATCCTGTGTCCAGTTACTTGATGTTCATTTACAGGGTTATAATCAAAACAGAAGTTTGCCATTCCTCTATTCTTCAGCTAACCAAAACAAAAGAATATTTTAAAGTATTAATCTAAAGTAAGGAAGATATGCTGTGGTCACTTTACACCCATCCTGCTGGACTGTGAAGTTTACATCCCAAGAGCTGGTTCAAACTAATTGGAATAGATCAAATGCATCCAATGGCAACATCTCTCTCGGACTAATGTGAAATAAAACTGTTGGGACTGTCTTGACTTTGGGCATTGAAGCAGCCAGACACGGTGGCTTCCCCTAGGAATGACACCGTGTTCCAGCGTATTTGCAAATTAAGTAGGTAGGAACTATGAAAAGCTGTGTTGAAACCCAACAAGCCAGCGACTCATGCAGAACAAAAGAGTCTGTCATGTCTTTAACTTCCCCCCCCCCCAGGATCCCCTTGTTCAATTTTCTTAGGAAAAGAAGACTACATACTTTTCTCAGTTTGTCAAATGGGAGATGTGAGAAGGATTTGTTCTCGAAAGGACTCCAGTACCCTCTTGAGGTTGAACAAGTAGTCAGATTTTAAGACCAGAAATCATGAAATTGAGTAAGATTTATCTTTGGAAAGAAACACTAGATATTATTTTAGAAGTTCTTTACTAGTGTTGCTGATCTCTGACATAATAGTTGCACAACTTTTAGATTAAATTTTAAACTATTAAATTACATGATTTCAAAAAAATCAGGCTAATTAACAAGGATTTGCATTTAAGTATTCAGGAGGCGAAAGTAACTGAAAATAAATTAAACAATGCCATAACAATTACTGACTCCTAGTATTAGCCACTTAACCAAATTTAAAACTACACAGAGCAAAACAGGTTCTGTAAACATAGGTTCAAGCTGAATGCCCCTGTTACTGAGTGTAATTATATCGCAGACAAAAAGAATAAGCAGAGTAAATCTCAGAAGAGTTACTTCAGCAAGGTGTAATTTCACTGCTATTCCCTAGTCACGATAATTGTATCCTCAGTTCTTAATATGGAGAATGAACGGACACTAAGCGATTGCAGAAGGCTAAAACCAAACAAACAAGACAAACCCCGCAGGACCCAAACCCACCACAAAGCAAATCACACAAGCTGGAAAATTAAATACTTGTGTTCTACATATATTCTGCTTTCCCAACTTCTACTTTTACTGCTACCCGACGTCTTCTTTCCACTGCTTTGTGCCCACTCCCGCTGAAAGACACCCAAGCTCTTGGCGTTCTGCATGCCTGGCCTGCCGGCCCCAGACAACAGCAATACTTTGGGGGGCTGGGGAGGACCACCAAGCCGCCACAGCTTGGGGCCCCTTGCAGGGCTGATGGGCTGTGAGGCTCTCCTGTCAGAGTCAAATGTATAAATGTAGGACTGAAGCCCTACCCTTTGGTAGGGCTTTGCCTCTTAATTCCTCTCTGAACATGTTTCCACTATGCATTTGGTGTAATTTTTCAGTAAAGGATAAACTAACATCTGAATTTGGTGTATGATAAAATTAATCCTTAGTTTTAGTGTCCAAGTTTACTAGAAGCAAAAGAAATCCCCTGGGCACCCTTTCTACAAAAAACGTTGCTTGGTTTGATGGGAACACACTAGACCGCTGCACCCCTCCCCGAGCTGTCAAAAAAAGACGTTTTGTTTACCCTCGTAACACTGGGCAAGAGCTACACTTACAAAAACAGGAAAGAAAAGTGTATTTTACAGATGATTAACACTACCATGGAACTACATAAACCAAACGATAAGCTTCTCAGGTTTCTACATTCTACGTCAAGAAATGTCAACGTCATAATGACTCAAAAATGGTAACTGTATCTCTAAAAACATAAATCAGTTTCGGTTCTTGTCAGCGGCTGTCCTCAGGATCAGAGGGTCTCTCATCGGCATGTTTAACAAGGTATGGCTTTGCCTAACCGTCTACTGGCTCCATGGGAAGAGCCGTAGAGCAAAGCGCTTTTCCGTGGTGCCCTTCCAGACAACCCAATGCCCTCAGCACCTCTCCGAGCGTGTGCTCTTCGCTGTCAGCCCCCGGCATGTGCTCGAGCACATGCTCCCTTTTGTGGCCGGGAATTTTAAATAACCTATTTTAAAATGCCATGCACCACCAGAACTACTGTAACTCTCCTACGCATGTTACGCAATGCCCAAATACAGACAACAAAACAAAAGCTGTGTAAAAGATTACTAACTTAAGCTTCATTTCAGATGGTTTAAAACTGAGCCTGTACTCCCAGGACGCTACCATGTATATTCTCTCATTTTTCCCTTTCATGCATAAATGCTTGTGATATGTGCAGACATATTCCTAAACGTACATGGTCCATATTTCAACCTGGTTCTTTAGTTTGTTTTATCAGACATCGGTAGATGTTCTTTTATACCCATGCTTCATCAGGAAGCCTAATAGATATTCAAGACCTAATTTGTGGGAATAGTGCATACTAAGCTGTTAAACGACCTGATCTGAAATGACAAAGATTTGAAAATAATCAAATTGGAAAATCTGATCACAACACCATTTATGCAAAAAAAAAAAATCCACCCTCTGTTCCAAGGCAGAAGAAAGTATGAGAGAATTTGTGAAAGTAATATTTTTCTCTTGTCAAATGAGAATACACAGTTTAAGTTCCTTTTACGTACAACACCTCTATCAAAACAGTAATCATCCATTCATTTCTGAAGCTATCTTTGTTCCCATATCCACCATAAACAAGTCATGCAATAAGAACAAAATTTTCTCCATGACTTACCTTAATTCTTTTGCAGAATGCTGCATTAGAGAAACAGAAGCAAGAAAAATGTTGATCACCTTGCCGTTAAAACACATAATTCAGTTCTAAAAAGTTCTGCCCATGCAGGATTACTGGCTGCATCTTTCTGCAACTTTTGCCTCCTATTGAAGCATTGCAGGTGTATTCTACTGTGCCATTTAGTTACCATTCTGCTTGGAGGCTGGGACAGGTACTACACAGCAGCTACTGAGATATTCACCTCAGACCTTCACCCCTTACTTCTTTGAGAAATTTAAACCTGTTGTTTCCTAACATCCAGACACTTGCGTAAAACAACACAATACAGATGGCATTCTGTAAATAATTCTTTGATTATTTTTTTTAAGATAAAATCAATTTCATATAACTGTAAGCAAAGCATCAACAACAGATTTTTGACATTAAAACTTCATTACATTAGTTGATAAATACAGCCAGTGGAACACAGCCAACCTTTCTCTTCATCCAAAATAGATCAGAATCCTCTTTTATTCTGCCACAGTGGCACTGGTGCTGATGCGTTAGTGGTATGGGCAGATGATACTGTGGGACATAGTAAGATATGAATTTGTAGCAAGCCAACAGCTTCATGGTACTGACCAGGCATAAGCTTTTACCGCAAAGGTAATCCGAGCAGTCACAGGGAACGATTTTACTGAGTGTATGCTATTTTCATATCACCCTCTTTTGGAAGAAAAATTGTGAATATCCTCAGATTTCTGTTAACTTCTTAAGTGCAATGCTGAAATGGGTATACAACGTTGATGACTAAGATCCTTTGAAGGAATCAATGATGAGACACTGCTGTTGGAATTCGGTTGCTCACCCCAGCAAGTCCAGACCTCCCTGGGGAGCTCAGGAACATACAAGCACGTCTGAAGCAATGGTGTGTTCACTTCAGATTAACATCAAACACTTGAATTTCTCCCACTTCCTTTAAAGAAGTCTGCCTCAAGCTTTCAGAGGCTGTACAGCCAACAGAGTGGTACGTATTTTCCTGTGATGGGCATCAGATCTCCAGGTCTAGTCAGCCATGATCTTGGGTACCAATTCAATCTCAAGTGGCAGCTCTACAAATTGTATTATAATGCTGTTTTAGAGGTATACCCTAGAGGAGGCTGTTTGGGAGCCTGATACCTCTGAGAACTTGTAACACCAGACATGCAATAGTCCTTTTGATTACATAACTTAAGCAACATAGCTTCTGTAAGCCTGTCCATATATATCATGTGTTATTTAGATAATTTACAAAATGTTCTCTTTCGTGTCACAGCAAAACAAAATTCTTCATAGTTTTAAAGGCTTAAAATCTTTCTTCCTGATTTTCTTTTTTTTTTTTAAGGTTATATCTGGTCTAAGTTAAAAGAAAATTATGACTAAGCATTTGGAAATTCATTGAAGATGAGATGGTCTTGGGGGAAAATGTGGAAGGAAGCTGCCAACAGAAAAATTCAAGTTTTTGATCTCCCAACTGATTCAGTCAGTCGCAGATGCCTTTAAGGATAGGTGGTGATAAGAGCCATCAGCTAGTCACAACAGACAGCTATCAGCTTAGTTGCTTCACATTCACCTGGAAGAAAGATCAGCTAGAAACTGTTTGAGAAGAACACAGAAAAACTTCTTGTATCAGAACATAATATGGTCTCACTGCCAAGTGATCAAGCTTACAGAAAAGGAGAGATAAAATCCTGATTTTTGTGTCCACGCTGTCTTTTAAAAGCAATCTGGATGCCAAGTTCAAAGCCAAATTCACTGACTGACCATAATCTTTATCCTCACATATGCACCCTGAATGCCAGCAATACTTAGTATACCTTAGAGGGGAGAGGAACCCTGACTATTCCCTTGCTTTACAACCGTGCATTTCCACAGTCACCAATAACATGAAAAGATCACAGAGCTGGCCGGTTCCTCTATCTTCACCCAGCTGCACAATGCAGCAATGTCACAGTATTAATATTAAACACACAAGATGGCTCAAAGCCCTTCCTAGAGGTGCCCACACCATCCCTTCCCAGGGCAGCTAAGATTTGTAAGCAGACTAGTCTGGGCTATCTAGGTGGGCAATTTGTACAGACCTGGGGTTCAAGTCTTTTTAAGATTTCACACCAGCTGAAGCACAAGTATAGTATACACTTCACCGGTAAGTACACGCTCAAGGATAGCCAAATCAGATGCTATGCCAGAAAGAGAGACATCAGTGCTCTACGCAAGAACCTAAATGGGATTATCAGCCTTTCCAGAAATGCTGACATCTTATTATTTTAATCCACTAAGTGCCTACCAGCTTTACTCCCTCCCACCCCGCACATAACTTATTAAAGTCAAAAGGTTTAGTTCATGTCCCACACAAAGTTCCAAAGCTGCATGGAGCCCAAGGACAAGTAAGATATTTCCCTCATTCCTAGGCCTCAGGCAGTTTATAAGAATGCAAGCACAGCTCAGGCAAAAATATTCAAAATTCAGTATGTTTAAATAAAGTTTTAGGCAGCTAACTTTTTAGACAACCAGGCTTAGTATAGGTGTTTTTATCTACGTATCAAGAGAAAAAATTTAGCACAAGTGTCTATTTGTCAGAATATGGTACTGAATGCTGCTCAATAATTCTTGCATTTATTTCAATAACATATGGCTGACCTATGGGTAATCTTCTAAAGATTTTCAACTTCAGTGTAAAGATTTTCAAGGGAGGGAGAAATCCCCATATTCCTTTGCAATCTCTTTGAACAATTAAATAACCTCACACTAAGCCGAGCTGTTAACAAAGCCAACACTTTTAAACACAGTATTTTTGTGAACCAGAAAAGCACTACATGGCTAAGGCAGGAGTAAAGAACACGATCAGTGATTCAGTGAAGTTAGCAGATGGGACTCAATATCCACAAATCAGTTGAATCAGTAGGTGTCATTTTTGCACTGTCACTTTCTTAGAGTATAATTGTACTTTAATCACATTTTAAATTCTTCCTGCCAGAAAAAATGGTGTATTCTTATTATGCTCACAACTAGATGACAGCATTTAAGAATTGTTTTTAGAGAAATATATAGAGCACACCTAAATTACACCGTAGACACCTCAAGAAGCTCTGAACAAGAATTATTATTTCTAGGTATTGTCAACACCTTTCCTGAGGATGACAAGTGCGGTTAAATCATGAAAGAAACTGCACAAATCCCTTCCCCTCCCCAGGAGGCTGGAGCACTATCACCACCACCAGCCTAGGCTTTCTTTTGGGGGGTGAAGGATGGAGGTGCAGGGGAGAACAAGGTTACTGAAATGCTCCTGGAAGGTAAATCTTATAATATCTTATTGCTTCAACTGTCTCTGACCTTGTCAGTTAGCGATCCAGCCCAAAACAACAAAAAATGAACCAATGTTGTAGCGGGGTCTGTTCAAGGTACTGGATAATGGTGGATATTACCTTTCATGCTAGTGATCACACAGAGATATCAACTCAAGTGCAAGCTGCAAGACAAACAGAGGGGGGTGGCTACTCTCTCTGAGGTTCCTAAGGGCTTTGCTGCCAACTGATGTGCTCCCCGCGGGAGCTCGTACAGCTCCCCGTGGGAAATACAGCTCCCTGTGGGACCGCAGCATTTCCACATTAGGCTCTTTTTCGTTCAACAGGTAACAAAGCTATAAGGGAAGACTGTGAGGAGACTTGGTTCCTCTATGTTTTGTACGCCCACAGTGATCAGGTTTTTTCCTCCACTGAAGGAGATCCAGCAGAGACTGAGTAACTGAAGCACAGATGGCAGCAAGAGAAGAGTGTTGTGATACGGGCTGGATGCGATGCAGCAGTGTGGGAATGCAGCTTAGCTAGATCTGCAGAGTGATCGAGTTATCAGCAAAAATACTTCTAAGTTAATGTGGCACTGGTAATTAGGAAGGTGCCTAATTACCTAATTGTAAAAATACATCTTTGCCTGGCAGAAAGGTGCAGTCTTGTCCTCCTAATAAGACATGCAGCAGATACCTGCTGATTTTTCAGAGGAAGCAGGTATTTGCTGCATCATCTCTGCCTTCATTCCTTCCAAATTAGATTACAGTAATGTGATATACCTGGAGCTATAGTTTATATTTATTTGTAAGCTGCGAGTAGCATAGAAAGTCATTGAATCTTAAAAAAGGAGAAGAGGATTCTGATATTGAACCACTGAAAATTGCTTGTGAACATGTGCTGGTCTAAAACGACCTCCAGATTAAAAGTTAACATGTTGGTTTTGACATACAGAATCCTGTATAATCTGACAGCACACAGCACCAGCTCTCTTTCCCATCATCAGAGCATCATAGTTTTCATCAGATAAAAAGTGCAAATACATGTTTCAAAGCACACTCTTTCTATTTTCAAGTCAACAACTCAAAACTAAAACACCTTGGTGCTCTCTTTTTTTGCTATGCAATGTTTCAAGAAATAAAAGAAGTCATCCTTTGCTGCCTGTAACACTCCCAAGATGTCACTTGGAAGGTGTAGTTCATGGCAACATTACCTGTTCTCCTACCCTCTCACAGAACTCCTTCATAAACAGCATCCTCTAGAATAAAGATTCTGATAGAAACCACATTTTAAAGCCTACCAATCCTAACTGAATTCTACCAAAATCCCAAACTGATTTTGGCATAAAAATACCTTCATACTGAGTTAGTAGGAGAGCTCAGAGAACCATGAAGAGGCCCCTTCTCAGCAGCCACGTACCATTCCAAAGAAGCCCGGTCTGTCCTCGGGTACGTGAAGCTCTGGGTACACGTTCTCCAAGAACCATTTGAAGTCCTTACATTTCAGCTTCTCTCGAAGGATTCTCCTTTCTGTCACATCTCCATATGGTTCCTGAAAGAAAAAAAAAAAAAAAAAAAAAAAAACAGAAAAAAAACGATTAAAAAAACCCCAACCAGAACAGATGCTCTCTTTTAAATTATCTGTATACATTATTAGGAACCGTATGCTAAAGTGATGAGTAGGACTTTTAGCCAGGAAAAATCCCCATGTTTGGGTGCTGGATTTGATTTCATTATCCTTACATTTGTTAAATGTTGACAAAAAAGAATTGGAACTGTGCATGTAAAACTTTAAAATATTCTAGAAGACAGTTCATCTGAGAAAACTCCCCAAATCCTCAAGTAAGGAAGTCCTTGAATACAGATTGCTGGGAACTGAGAAGGCGTACTGGAAAATAAAACTTACTTTAGCTGGATAATTGAAAATCTCAAAAGCAGTGAATTAATCTTGAGAATTTTAAATTATTCCACCATCCATTTGCAAATTACCTGTACCGACAGTTTAACATTTAACTGATGAAATTTGTAAAATCTGCTAATGTTTCCTTTGAACTTCATAGTTTTGGGGGGTGGGGAGTATGAAATCTTAAACCTCCAGAGAAAAGCTTTCATTGCAGACTTTTCCCTGTCTATAGATTGGAGCAGAGTTCACAACTTTTCATGTCTGTCTTCAAAAATCTATCTTTATATTGACTAGGGACTTCAGACAGTGAGGCATAAGATACCATTTGCAGCCCCCAGATTTTTACAGGTCACTTGACACACTCTTTCATCAAACCACAAATATATCTGCATTTCTCAAAGCTGTGAAAATATCACTGAAAACACAAAGTAGATGTAAAACAGAGGCAGAGATGCCTGCTTGAATAAACAAACAGCATGACTTATTAGCTCTGAGGTCTGAACATTAATCTTGAAGCTAAACTTTATGGAACCAAATTCTGCAGCCATAGCATCAATCATTTTTCCATTATGCTACGGAACTGAATATTTGGGTTAGATGAAGTAAAGGGGTCTGAACTCAACGGCTGCAACAAGTGGTGCACAGAGTATTACAGAAACCAGAGTGCACTGGCGGCAGCTTTGATACCTGCAAAAAACCGCACGAGCCTCAGCTTACATCCCCTGTGTTACAATAAGCCAATATGCAAAACTTGCAATACTAACACACAAATATCCTTTAAAGTTCTGTCATCACAGACATCAGCGTCCAGAACTTTACAAGAAAAACTGTCAGCATTTATTGCTGTTTTCTCTTTGCATATGACAAGCAGAATCAGCCTGACATTGCCTGTGAGCTCCCATCTTCGGATACACAAAACCCATATTTCTCTTAAAGTCAGACTCTAATAATAAAACCTAAATGGCTTTTATGATGTTAAAGTAAAACAATTATTACAAATGTGTAGACTATAATAATCTAATTACCCAGTTTAATCCAAAGGAACACGAGATGGAAGCTAACCAAATTCAGCTTCCCCAGTGTCCTCCAGCGTATCTTTTAAAAGCCTAATGGTTTCAAGAGCATTTTTTCCCCCGGCATGTCTATCGGGGTAGGCCACTCAAACATGTGGGGAGCTCCCCATCCCCCTGCCTGGTCCCTAAACTCTGGTCCAGCGTAGCCAGAGGTGGGTGCCCAGCAGCCCACCGCAGGGCAGTTCTCCCCATGCACAAAACCAGAAAGCCAGCACTTAGAAAACCCCCTGTGCAAAGAGAAGTGCCTGGGGAGATTAAGCACCTCCAGAAACAAGCAACAGCAGAGAGTGATTTCTTTTAGGCCTGAATTTTGGACTTTGTGCCAGAGGTTCATATAAGTAATTTCTAGACATTGTGAGGATATTTCAGTGTTATTGTCTTCCAGCCTACAGGGCCCTCACGATAAATATATCCAAGCTATGAATTTGCACACTGCTTTACTGTTTTGACCTAGTCAATTTTCACAGTATTTATCTCCTGAAAAATTTTGCAAACAAATGATCTTGCATTTTCTTCCTCATGGAAAATAAAAATATTCACTTGTTTTTTTAGAAAAACAGAACTGATACTTCAAACATTCTATTAGGAACATTTTCATCTGAGTTCTCAGGACTGATTTTAATTAATTTAATCTTTGCAATATTGATTTTGTATATTTTTTTAATCAAACATTGTGCACCAGTAAATCAAACAGAAAAATCCATTTTGCCTCACATCAGTCCAAAATTTTACAATTATCACAAGACAGGTAATTTTGCTAAAGATTATTACCATGCTGTTCACTTAAAGATCTACTGTCCATTGAACCTTGTCGATTAGCATTCATTAATTGTGTGTCTCTTCTGTAATTCTTTATTGATAGAATCCTGTATCAGCTGTTTTATAGAAGCATACATTTGAGGCTAATCAGCTCCTCCTTACTTGGGTCACCTTGCTTAACTTTATTCTTTCATTTATTCATTAATTCATGTAATATTGACACAAATGTGGCCGCCTTCTAGTCTTACAGAATTTCTGATTTTTTCCAAGGAATTAAAAATTAACTATATATACACTTATTCTGTGTTTGGGAAAAAGTTTCAGAAGAAATAAGAAATAAACACAAAAAGTACTTCATGTTAAATTTTAGCTAAACTAATAGTTATTTCATTGAAAACAAATTCTATTGAAAATCCAAGAACAATGGACTTGAACTCACCAGTCGAGCATGTGGGTTTCGGTGGTAATAAAGTTCTTTATATTCATCCATCCACACTTCAGCTGCACGCACACTGTTTGCCAAAGCTTTGGACCGTGAGTACGGAGCTTGTTTGGGGAAAACATGACCTACATGTGAGCATGGGTGGATCTCGAGACTTCCTCCACACTGCCATATCTGAACAAAGAATTGACATTGTGCATCATTCATTTGACTCTTTGCAAGCAGAAGGATACAGTAACAATAAGCCTTTATAAGGATAACACCTTCTCAAGAATATCACAGCATACTATAAGCAACACATACAATAATTTTGTTTCTCATTTGATGAATAAGCTGGATAAAATGACATTCTTGTGAACTCAGAGCAAATCACCGGGAGTAACAAGGAGATAAGCCCATCTCTGCTTTTATCTGGTGTGCAATTATCCCTTTCTTAGCTTCACTTTCTCTGAAAGCATGATAAGAAATGGTCCACAATATTTCTGCAGGTCTAACTGCGGTCTACAATTCAAGTTATACAGGCATTAGAGAGAAGAGAAGAGAAGAGAAGAGAAGAGAAGAGAAGAGAAGAGAAGAGAAGAGAAGAGAAGAGAAGAGAAGAGAAGAGAAGAGAAGAGAAGAGAAGAGAAGAGAAGAGAAGAGAAGAGAAGAGAAGAGAGAAGAAGAGAGAAGAAGAGAGAAGAAAAGAAAAGAGAAGAAAAGAGAAGAAAAGAGAAGAAAAGAGAAGAAAAGAAAAGAGAAAAGAAAAGAGAAGAGAAAAGAAAAGAGAAAAGAAAAGAAAAGAAAAGAAAAGAAAAGAAAAGAAAAGAAAAGAAAAGAAAAGAAAAGAAAAGAAAAGAAAAGAAAAGAAAAGAAAAGAAAAGAAAAGAAAAGAAAAGAAAAATGTTTGTTGTCCAAATTAACCATGCAAATAGCCATCTCAGAAAGAAACCAATGACCAATAACTGATTTCTTACCAGAAATCTTTGCCCGTATTCTACTGGAAAGCTGACCTGACAAAACAGGTAAGCTTATCATATCGTTGGAGAACAGTAAGTTGTGTTCCCATTTCTATGATTGAGGGGTGGACTTGACCACAGACACTATTGCACAAATAATCCATGCGTGTGAGACATGCGCTGCAATCAAACAAGCCAAGCAGTTAAAGCCTCTGTGGTATGGAGGACGATGGCTGAAATATAAATATGGGGAGGCCTGGCAGATTGATTATATCACGCTCCCACAAACCCGCCAAGGCAAGCGCCATGTGCTTACAATGGTGGAACCACCCACCAGATGGCTGGAAACATATCCCATGTCCCATGCCCCATGCCACTGCCCGGAACACTATCCTGGGCCTTGAAAAACAAGTCTTATGGCAACATGGCACCCCAGAAAGAACTGAGTCAGACAATGGGACTCATTTCTAAAACAACCTCATAGACTCCTAGGCCAAAGAGCATGGCATTGAGTGGGTATATCACATCTCCTGTCATGCACCAGGCTCCAGGAAAACTGAATGATACAATGGACTGTTAAAAGGCTACACTGAGAGCAATGGGTGGTGGGACATTCAAGCATTGGGATACACATTTAGGAAAGGCCACCTGGTTAGTCAACACTAGGGGATCTGCCAGTCGAGCTGGCCCTGCCCAGTCAAAACTTTTATGTACTGTAGAAGGGGATAAAGTCCCTGTAGTGCGCATAAAAAATATGCTGGGGAAGACAGTCGGGGTTGTTCCTGCCTCGGGCAAAGGCAAACCCATCCGTGGGATCACTTTTGCTCAAGGAGCTGGGTGCACTTGGTGGGTAATGCAGAAGGATGGGGAAGTTCGACATGCACCTCAAGGAGATTTGATGTTGGGTGAGAACAGCCAATGATTTGAATTGTACAATGTTAATTGCTATATAACACTGTATGTCATCACTACTATGGTTGCTATATGCCATATCAACAGTATTGCAGTAAGAACCACCCAGATTAATGAAGAATGAATTTTGATGAAACCGAGCAAAGTGCAGCGATGATAGAACCAGACAAGCACAGCAGTGATGGAACCAGAACTAGCTTCAACATGCAACAATCCAACATCACACACCATCTCTCCTGCCCTGAAGGACTGTTATGACACATAAAGCCCAAAGTCATGGACTAAATGAACTCAACGGACATTTTAGAGGGATGGCCCATAGACTTAGGGAATGACACGTGTGTGTATATATCAAAAGACAGGAAAGGTGGTGGTGATTAAATAGGATGTGTTGGAAAGTGTGGGACCCGGGCATGACATAGATAGTGTAGAATAAGAGGTGGATATTGTCCTGGTTTTGGCTGGGATAGAGTTAATTTTCTTCCTCTTAGTAGCTGGTATGGTACTGTGTTTTGGATTTAGGATGAGAATAATGTGGATAACACACTGATGTTTTAGCTGTTGCTGAGCAGTGCTTACACTAAGTCAAGGACTTTTCAGCTTCTCATACTGCCCTGCCAGCAAGCAGCCTGGAGGTGCACAAGAAGCTGGGAGGGGACACAGCCAGGACAGCTGACCCAAGCTGGCCACAGGGATATTCCATACCATATGATGTCATGCTGAACAAAAAAAACCTGGGGCGAGTGGGCTGGGGGGGCACAGCCACTGCTTGGGAACTGGCTGGGCACCAGTCAGCGGGTGGTGAGCAATTGCATTGTGCATCACTTGTTTTCTTTATTCTTTTATCATTATTTTCCCTTCCTTTTCTGTCCTCTTAAATTGTCTCTATCTCAACCCATGAGTTTTACCTTTTTTCTGGTTCCCTCTCCTATCCCACTGGGTGGGAGTGAGCAAATGGCTGGGTGGTGTTTAGCTGCCTGCTGGGTTAAACCACAACAGACACATTGCTGCACTTGAACAAACTTGAGGCTGTCACCAATGGCTCCAATAAACTTCCCGTAGAAGTTTTTTGAGAACTGGCACTCCAGTGAGCTAATCCTCCTCGTGTATTCAACTGTGCGAAGGTGGCAGCTCATCTTTCCTTTGTAAACGGAGGACAAGGGAAACTAGCTGAGATATGTTTAAGGGGTAGAGAGGTTTGCTCCCAGATAACCTTCTTGTATAGCACATGCATTTTAATTACATGTTATTCAAATTAACACAGCAGGAGTGAAAGCTATGAGGTAGTGAATAACAACAATGACAACAGATCAGTGATGGGACTTTTCCCATCTCTCTCCCTGGGACTTTTAGGGTTCTAGAAAGTCACTAGAGATGAAGGCTTTCAGCATACACAAGATGGACGTTGTCTTCAGACTGCTAATTTTTTTTTAAGTTATGATTTCTCTCAAATTTCTCAATTTAGAAATCAATGAATGTTGTCTCCATTGATTTGGTTTTGGATAATGACTTCAGACCTTCACATGTGGCACAATACTGTGCTTAATAACAAAATTGTAAGCACTCTCAATACATACGTTTACTTTTGAAACAAATGGTTTCCTTAAATGTATAAGTAATTCATTATTCACCTATAGGGAACACTGGATAAACTTTACTTCCTGGATTTAAAACTTTAATTTCTTGTTTTTCATGAGAGGTTTCTTTCTTCTTTTTTGTTGCTTTTTGGGGAAGCAATATATTTGTCATGTGAACAGAAAGATGATTAAAGGAATTATACAAGAAATCTAGAATTCTGTACTGATCTTTTAAACAATTTGCATATTTTCACAGGTAAGTTACACTACTGTCATTTTGAAAGCTGCTAAGAAACCAGCTATCCACTTTCACTTTAAGATCTCCCTTTTGGGTATTTGTTTCAAAACAATAGCTTTCTTACATTATTATTTCTATATCCAAGATCACTTTTTTTAAGTTGAAATTTATCATGCAAGATTTGTTTGTCAGCAAATATTAAGCGCCATTAAATTTATTAAAGTTTAACAATTTCCATATTTGTTACATTCCACATAAGCATTTTTAATTGATCGTTACTGTTTTATCAGTCTGTTTTTAAACAAGATATGAGGAACGGACCATAAAGACTACTGAAGTAAAAATGTACAGTTAAGAAGGAAGCACATTCTTCTACTCTTCCATGATAAAGTCTGATTTAAATGGAGTAAAACAGACTGACCATATCTCTGTTAAATTGGTGCCAAAAAGAGTGTGGTGGTTTAGCCCCAGCTGGCAACTAAGCACCACACAGCTGCTCGCTCACTCCCCCCCCAGTGGGATGGGGGAGAGAATCGGAAGAGTAAAAGTGAGAAAACTCGAGGGTTGAGATAAAAACAGTTTAATAGGGAAAGCAAAAGCCGCGCACGCAAGCGAAGCAAAGCAAGGAATTCATTCACTGCTTCCCATGGGCAGGCAGGTGTTCAGCCATCTCCAGGAAAGCAGGGCTCCATCACACGTAATGGTTACTTGGGAAGAAAAACGCCATCACTCTGAATGTCCCCCCTTCCTTCTTCTCCCCCAGCTTTATATACTGAGCATGACATCATACGGTATGGAATAGCCCTTTGGTCAGTTTGGATCAACTCTCCTGGCTGTGTCCCCTCCCAGCTTCTTCTGCACCTGGCAGAGCATGGGAAGCTGAAAAGCCTTGACTAGTGCAGCAACAACTAAAGCATCTCTGTATTATCAACACTGTTTTCAGCACAAATCCAAAACATAGCCCCATACCAGTCACTATAAAGAAAATTATCTCAGCTGAAATCAGGACAAAGAGAATTCCACAACAGCTGATTTTTCAATAATTAAAATTCTGAATTTCTCTAAAAAACAAAAAAAACCCAAAAACTGTAGGTTGCTAAGCAATGCTCATTAAATTCTGCTTCCTGTATTAAAACAGTTCAAAACTTCTTGTCTTCCTATTACAAAAAAAATAAGTATATTTCAGCTAAACAAGTCCTCAAAAGGTTTATTTATTTTTTTGAATGGAAAACACATTTTGACCTCTATATAAAATCAGGTACAAATAGAGAGCAAGAAAAAGAGAGAGAAAGCAAGGAATTCACTAGAGAAACCAAAGTTGACTACTAAATGCTAAATAAGGGACTCCGGAGAAGGTTCTCCCCTAAAACTATTTGCACCTCTTTTAACAGAGAAGCACATTAGACTTCATGTATATTCTGCATGCTCACGTGCATGAAAATATGTTTCTTTACTAGGCCTGTCTAGCTTGCAGCTCATTATAAAAGCATACTTTTTTCCTTATGCACAAAAAGAAAACAAGGTGATGTTCATTTTTACTTTCACTTTCATCTTGATGCATGCAGATTATCGATATTTTTTCTTTTCTTTTCAGAGACAGATGGTGGCATTATGAAAAGCTACAGTAAAAGTACAGATCTCACCCTGGGATCCCCATCCCTGCCAGGGTCTTTGGACAACTGACTTAATTGCTGGGTCAATGAACGCTAAATAAGAAAAGCTCTATAAGCTCTACAACCTCCATTCTAATGTTTTAGGACTCTGGAAAAAATAAAAAATAAAAAAAGGATGCTACCTTCTGAACAAAGACAAACTGCAGAAAGTACTCTGTTCCTGCCCCCCTCTGTGCTGCAACTTTGCTTGCCAGCCTGCGGCTGAGCCCCCCTGCGCGGTGCTCGTGCATGATCTGCTGGGAGCCGGGTGGGCAGAGGGGCCCCCCCAGCTGCACGAACCCATCCCACCTGCTCCCACCGCAAGACAGATTTTCAGATCTGGACAGAAAGAAACAATACAAAAAGATCAGAAAAGAGAAGACCCCAGGCAAACGGAGGCATATCATCCAGGCATGTGGGCAATGAAATTTCCAACAGAAGAAAGGACCTAACCAGTACATAATGTTGCTTTCTTGCACATGCGTGGTTTTCCCTCATGCCGTGATGGTGGGTTGAAGGACAGACCGCAGGTGTATCAAGCGGCGGTCCCCAGAAACAAACTTACATTGCAGTGCCACTAGCAGGACCAAGAGCAGAGAGGGGAAAAAAGCTGCAACCTGGTTCCCCTCGCTCCATGTACAGGAGGAGGAAGATGGAAGGGCATGTTTTGCATCCGTCGGAAAGAGGGGTTTCAATGCCCGTTATGCCCATGAAGTGACATTTTATCCAACCAAACAGCATTAAGCAATTCGCAATCAAGGCACATTGACTCAATCCTGCATTCAGCACGCAGCCTGCATCTCTCTTAGTCATCATGCTTTTAGCCAAAGCTTTGTCCTTGTTGCACCTCTCAAAACCACAGAGAATTTCTTCAGTTTAGAATAATCGAAGTATGAGAAAGAGAAGGCTTGAGGACAAGTCCTTTCTTGTCATTGGGAGAGGGTGGTCTTTTCAGAGACGAGAAGAACAATGAATTAATTTACAGTGTTTTTCAGTATCCCCACTCCTAAATTTCAGGTCTAGCAGGTCTAGAAACCACCAAGATAACAGAATTAACACTGATTTATCCCTCTTGACCTTCTTCAGCACCGTGGGCAGCCAGAACACCACAGTTAAGCAACATCACAGCGCTCTGCTCCCTTCCACAAAAACCCTCACCGCAGGAAGCACGAGTACAAAAGGGCTTGAAATCAAATAGAGGAAAGCATGTTGTGCACAATTTGGATCCAAATGCCTAGATCCTGCTGGCAATCTGCACTAGTAAAATTAACACGCCCAGGCATATTTGCTAGCCATTGCACAGCCCGTCCTGCAAAACTGTTGGCCTCTCAGAAGAGAGCTGCGGGGGCAGCCCCTGCGGGGCACGGCAGCGTGCTCGTGCACACTCCCCAGCACGCTGGCTCCTGGGGACTCTGCTGCTGCTTCTTTGGTGCTTCTCCTGTATGCTAGGCAGCCTCTGATGCCTCCTCCGGCCCACAAGACCACATTTCTCCATGTTGAAGGAGCAAAGGCACTGCTCATACATGCTGCTGCACCCCATGGGGTCAAACACCTGGTTCAGGGGAACCAGTAGCATCAAAAATGAGCCTTGCTGCCAAGCCTGGTAGAGGTCAATGGCAATGATAGCTTGGGTCTAAAGCAGCAGCCAGTGCAGGGGCACTCTGTGTTGTACAGGGCAGGGGTCAGGCTTGTCCTGCCTGCAAGCCTTGATCTCCCAAAAAGCGAGACATGAAGAGCAGAAAGCCAAGAACTGCATGTAGACAGGGCCGTCTTCAAGGCTTTCTACAAGGACATGCAGAAAGCTCCCACAATCCATCTCAGAGGAAGAAACCACTGCCATCTGGGGCGGTGCTACCCCTAACTCCTACTGGTTAGGAGGCAACCATTTTGGTGCCACCAAATCTGTGGCAGCCAGGGTCACAGAAGACTGCAGACATTTCAACAATGTACAGTAGATCCCATAAGGTCCACTTCCATCAACTGTGGCTGTTGTTTCCAAGCTTGCTGCTTTGGGAGAGGTGAAAATTTCTGCTAAGAGGCAGAGCATATAGTACTACTTTCAAAAGCAGCATCCTCTCCACCTCACGGGGTGCTCGGTCTGATTGCATGTGCACTAGCAGACACCAACAAGTGCCTGCAAGAGCCAGTCTTGCTCAGGAGATGCACATATCCAACATGCTTGCTGCTGTTACGCTACGTTTGTCGGAGATAGTGTCATGCTCTCTGATGTAGCTTGCTGCTAAACTGACAGTCCCCTGTCTCTGCTTATTTGTCTGCTGCAACAGTGTCATGTAAGAAAGTGAGACACACAGTGTCACTGAGAAAGTAAGAGACACAGCAAGCCCCAGGTCAGCAAGCATCTGTACCCAAAAATGCATGACTCCCTCGTTGTCATCACCCCTTCCAATCCCTCAATAAGCAAGGAAAACAATTTTCCCTTGCCAGAGTTAGCTGGGGATGGCCTCCACCACCAGGTTGCTTTCCAGCTTAACCTACCTTGGGTTGTGACTGATGACGAGCACAATCATTTCTTTGGGCCCCCAAGTATGAACACAATCTATTGCTACTTCTGGCTCCCCGAGCAGCCTCTCAAAAGGAGACATAAAAATCATTTCATCAAGAGCTATTTCATAGCTCCTGACCCCGTGACTGAGCAACTACCCCACAGAAAAGAAATCCCTTCCACTGTGTCATGGTTTAACCCCAGTCGGCAACTAAGCACCACACAGCTGCTTGCTCACTCCCCCAAGGTGGGACGGGGGAGAGAATCGGAAGAGTAGAAGTGAGAAAACTTGTGGGTTGAGATAAGAACAGTTTAATAATTGAAATAAAATAGCAATAATAATAATAGAATATACAAAGCAAGTGATGCATGATGCAGTTGCTCACCACCCACCGACCGATACCCAGCCAGTCCCCAACCAGCGGCCCCCTGGCCAGCCTTCCCCTAGTTTATATACCAAGCATGACATCATATGGTATTGAATAGCCCCTTGGCCAGTTTGGGTCAGCTGTCCTGGCTGTGCCCCCTCCCAGCTTCTTGTGCATCTCTAGCCTTCTCAGTCAGTAGAGCATGGGAAGCTGAAAAGTCCTTGACTACTGTAAGCACTACTTAGCAACAACTAAAACATCAGTGTGTTATCAACATTATTCTCATACTAAATCCAAAACACAGTTCTATACCAGCTACTAGGAAGGAAATTAACTCTATCCCAGCTGAAACCAAGACACAGTGGAAAGAGGGGATCACTGCAACATACACATCAACATGGGCTACCCCAGAACTGGAGCCAGCTGGGGGACTCCTGCTTCAGAAGCTCACAGACCTGATGGAGGTGGGTAAGCTGCTTTGAGCTTCAGGCAGAGACCTGCTAAATTTACTGACTGAGTCTGGACTTACATGCTAGATAAACTTTTCCCTATGTGAGAAAGAAGGTGGTCGTGAATTCAGATCAAGCAGCAATCCCAGCTGAGAAATCCCTCTTCAAAGAGAAACCATGTCAGCTGTAGGTCTGTGCTTATTATCCTCCCTAATCTTTTTCTTTCCTTATTTTTGTGCCCTCTTTGCTAGGATTTCTGCACTACAGGCAGCAGGAGACAGGAACAGCAGCCACAAGACTCCATGCTTCTCTGGTTAACAAGAAGACATCTCACGTGAGACAGTCTGGTGATGCTTCCTTTCTCAAGAGAGTGGTTTTGTAGCATCAAAATACTATTTAGAATCATAGAATGTTTTGGGTTGGAAGAGACCTTTACAGATCTTCTAGTCCAACTGTCCTGCCATGGGCAGGGACACCTTTCGCTAGATCAGGTTGCTCAAAATCCCATCCAACCTGACCTTGAACACTCATTAATCCCTGAAATCTGCCGTCACCTGGTAAAAAAACAAAACAAAACCACCAACTCTCACTTCCCGCAATCCAGTGATACACAGAAATGCAAATATGACCATAAAACATACCTGATGATGAGCAGAAAAAGCAAGGGGAATCCAGGCTACTAAGCTGTGAACTCCCTGCAAGCCAAAACCAGCCCTGCAGTGTACCTCCTACACCACCAGTGGATTGCTTCACCAAGCTGAGGGTGACACGGGGCAAACCACAGGCAGCCGTGCTCAGTGGGAATCAGCAGCAGCACAGGTAACAGGGGAGTTGAGGAGGACAAGGCTGTTTTTCTCGTCAGTCTGGACTGTCTTGTATCTACTCTCTCTTCCCCTGCCATAAATCCTTTTCATTCCAGCATAGCTATCTATCTGCCTCACACCTGAGCACTGGTCTACCCTCCTGTGGGGTACAGCTCTACAGTTCCTGGAGATTCTTCCCATCACCTTTTACAATCTTTACACAGACTCTTCCTCAAGCAAAACAGAATAAAGCCTTCAAGAAGTACAGGGGCTGGCTTGTCCTGCCACCAGCTGCCTCCTGCTCACTCCATCAATCGCAGTGAGAGCTCCAGAGTCACATTAAAGCATTATAAACGTTTCTTTCCAATGATCCTCTTCATGCCACAGAATGGAGCTCTCATGGAGCCACAGAGGATCACTCATCTGCTAATACCACACCACTACTTACATTTTATACTGGCATTCAAAACAAAAGACTTTTTTTTTTTTAATTGTTTTAAAATGGCTACTCTGAAGGAAAAATGTAACTATACTGAAGCATGGGAACAAGGAAAAGAGATTCATATAAACATCTCCCAAAATATTATCTTCTTAACACTTGCTGACATTACAGCTATCTCATTAACTAAAAGGGCATGAAGAAAGAAATAAGAAATGTGGTTTTGTTCTCAGGAAAAACAAAACAAAACAAAACACTTTCAATTGAGCCACTTACCCTAAATGAGAATTCAAGGTTTTCTCCTCCCCAAACTTCCATTCCTGTATCATATGAACCAAGATAATCAAAATACTTCTTGCTCACAGAAAACAATCCACCTGCCATGGTTGGAGACCTATAAAAGAGAAGAGTAACTCTGAATTGAATAAAAAGCAAAAAACATAAATTAACAAATTGCAGATCAAAAATACAGTATCTTTTTATTGTCCATGTTCTCAGTCTTTTCTGGATACAAAGTAACAGTCAGCCATTGATTGGTTAAGTAGTATATCATCAGGCCATTTAATTTAATTTTGTAGTAAAAAATTGTATCAGAAACAAGCTCCAGAATGTATTAAAATAACAATGAAATCAGAGAAGATGAACATTGTGTTAATACAAATTTTTGCAATTACAGTGTCTTTGTGAGTGGCCATAAATGACTAGCCTCTTACCTTCACATAGTAGAACATAAGCTTTTTTGTGGCAGAATTATTTTAGTCAGCTCTGAACTTCTAAGTGCAGTATCCTTACATATTTTACTTAAGTAGTAAGTCAACACACGTTTATGCTTTAGTAATTAATAACAACATTTCTGATCCCATTAATATCAAGTGGAAAAACTCTCAGACGTCAACTGAGCAGAATTAAGTAAATACAGCCCCTGAAGAGATTTTTTTCTAAGATCTGCCCATCTGTATTTTTTTTAATTGTTTACTATGTTTGGAAGAAAAATCAGGGGCCAAGACTGGATCCTCACTGAAAACCACAAGGCCTGGAGCGACAGCGCACTTAGAGAATGTACTTTCAGTAGGGTAGAGTGTGCACGTATATATAAACTTGAATTTGTTCATTACTGTTCCTAATTGTTTACAGTCTTAGAAAATGACCCTCTTTAAAGTGCCAAGCATATAATGCTGGTTGGAACTAAATTCAGCTGACACTTTATGAATTTTGCTAAATTGCTGTTGAGGTAAATATTAACAAATGCTAGGTGCAGTGATCAGATACTCTTAATCTGTCAAAACTGATTTTACCAGCCATCTTTTTGAAGCGACACTGTCTTACGCTGTCATATGTTGTTTCAAAGAATGGAAAGAGATGAGGTGAGACTGAAGGGAAAAAAAACCCCAAACTCCATAACCAGTCAAGCTCTTCTGTCTCACTCCAGATCTCATCTTTCCAAACACAGCTGCCGGTGACACCACTCTCAGCACCACTGCTTTCTCCAGACACTTGCCAAGCTCACAGTCCTCAGGCCACTGTGAAGCTGTATCCCTCATCGTTTTCCCCTTGGTATGCCAAAGACAATTCTTCTTGTTGTGGAGAAGAAAAGTATCATATTTGAACTAAAGGCTTTAAAAAGATTTACTCTATTTTGAAACTTTTTTCCAGGAGGATGTGGACTAATATATGCTGAGAAGGACAAAATTACTGTCTCGCTTTTCCCATTTAAAAATAAAAAAAATGTTCTCTTCTCTCAGTTCAGGTAAGTCCATTAACATTTGTGAAGTACTGGGTGTTATTACCATGATAAGCGACCTAGAAAAGACTGAGAAAATTCTGGGAGAATTCTGTATTTGTTGTAGTCCATAAGATAACAGATAATAAATAAAAGCAAGGACTAACAAAATTGTGATGTTAAAAATGCCAAACAACTGCTTCATTTCTTACAATACACTACTGAAATTCAGAAACTTTCAAATTGAGTGTAGCAGACCCTCAACTATCAGGATTTTGTCTACAGTGTCCATTTTCCAGATGCATTGTTTGTACTCTTACCTTACCTCTCCTAAAAATACAGTATGGAATGACCGAAAATACCGACTGATTGCAACTTGTCTTAAAATAAAACAAGACTAAAAGCCACAAGGAAGACATCTGCATGAGCTCCTATGAGTTAGCCCTTTATAGAAACTATGGTGGGTACAGCTGTATCATTTCACCCCAATGAAGAACTGGCAAACTGGTTCACCTTTGAAAACAGAGCAAGGAACCACCACTACTGCTACAGCACAGATAAAGTCTTCAAAACTACTTCTGTCTTCTTACTGACTGATGATTTTGTTTCCCTTTTTCATCGTTGACCACGATACGTTTTTTACAACGCGGATCTCTGCTTTGCACAGAGGACATCCTTTAGTATTAATCAGTTACAACCTTTCCATGTGCTGATAAGCATCTGTGGGAGTTTGCCTGCAGGAGTCCAGAGACTGCTTGTGCAATAAGGATTCCATATGGAAGATTACACAGGCAGTTCAGCTTTTAGAGCAGTATTTTTTCAGGAGCATGGTGAGCAGGAGCTATTTTGGAAAAAAGGGGAACTAAACAAGATATGTAATTTTTAGTAATATGCTCATTTCTCAAATATTTTTCAGCACCTGGCATTTCCAAGTGAAGTCAAAAGCACTTGTAACATTCACAGTTTCATAAGATGCATAAAAATTAACCTGATCACATCGGTCTTGGACTTCCTCCTTTTTTGTTCTCTTTCAGGGGTACTATGCCAAGTGAAGACCAGTCTCCAGTCAAATCCGCCAATCTGCGGCTCACCAGCATTTCCCAAGTACTCAAATGTATTCCAGTCAATAACATCAATGACAGGGCAGACGACAGCTGATTCTTCTTCTGCAATCCTAATACGATTTTAAAAGAAAAGGATGACTTCCATTAGAAATGTCTCTCAAAAAATAGAACTGTCAAGAACAGAGAATGCTTACAAATACCAAATGCAAAGTTTTGCTCCTTTTCAACTCACGCTGCAACACAAGAAAAGGACAGCTACAAGAACAACCACCAATTTCTTGCTGAGGATGCATCAGGATGGACTCAGCTGTAGGCATCTGGCAAGCATCAATCTTCCTGGACAGTGGAAGCGAGGTATGCCAGATGGCTTGAGATAACACATTCAGCATCTGGCTTGGCTGCCATATCCAGCACCACATTCTCAACAAAAACATCTATTTTGTTTTGTACAGGTAGCTGCATTCAAGATATTTAGAAAGCAGCATGACTATCATTCTGCAAGGATGAATAAGGTAGGCTCTTGGCTCATGGTTGTTCTTGTAGCTGTGATCATCTGCAAAAAGTTACGCTGAGCACTACAACAGTAACTCAAAAAGAAGCCATGAGCTTAAACAGAAAAAAAACCCCCATGTGACACAGGAATTAGATCTCCAACAGTGAAAAATACATGAAGGAGGCCTCCAGAAACCCTGGCAACATAGGAGATAAAAGGAGAAACAAGATAGTACTGCAGAATGACACACCTATCAGCGAGGCTGATGTAAAGACAGTTAAGATCTTTATCGTACTAAGAATACTGATGACATTTCTTGCAGGTCGACTTCTACAAGGAGATTAACTCCTTCCTCCCATTTCTCAGTACCATGCAGGGTTTTCTAGATTCCTTTCCAAAAGCATTGCCCTTACAAAAGACCGTGGGATCCTTTGCCTTCACCTCAACTTCTGGAAAGGCGTCTCAGTACCAGGAGAGATCAACTTCAAGCACACAAGCTCAAGCTAAGGCTTTTCTCCTAAATCACTCCTTAGCAATCTTCTCTGTACTAGTCTTAGACATCTCCTGTTAGTTCAGTGAAAAACTGACTTGTTTGACTTTATGATGCTGGTACTTGTTTTAGCCCTGCATCTTCTGATTTGGGTATTCCAGAGGAGAAGAAAAACTGAACACTTTATATTGCCAAACAAGGAAGAGACCCGATGTATGTGTCATTCGAGGGGAGCCAGTTCCTCATGGGATTATTAAGCTTAAAACCCGCAGGCTGATCAAGGGGCTCTGACTCTGAAATTAGAGCAGCTTGTGGTGGTTAAATGCAGCAGACAACAGAAACGGTTCCAAAGAAGTATTGTCTGAGCTGAGAAAGACTGCCTTAAATATGAAATAGTCCCTTGTTGCCAGAGGGAAGATGTGACACAGCTGTTTTCTTCTTTATGATCTCCCATTGAAATCCTGTTTGGTAGAGCACACAAAAGGGCTTATACAAATATTGCTATCTCCTGTCTCGCCTGCATAAAGCTGAGGTACAAAGCAATGAGAATGATACATACACAGAGGAAAAAAATTCCCAATAAAATGTAAAAATGCTTTGTTGCTCCTGTAAAGGAAAAGGAGTAAAAATTAGGTATCTGGCACATGATTTCAGTTATGAAAGGAATCAAGTAAGTGAAAATCCATCACCTTTTCTGTAAGTTAAGAATTAACGAGGTGGTACAATGCACAGGCAGCTTACAAATACAATTATGTTTGCAGTGCAAAATGCTAATGCTGTTGTATGGCTTCCATACATTTGAGTCAAGATATGCCATGCAAACGTCCCCTTAGAGATGTACGTCTGCATCTGCAGCAAGAAGGGCAAAAATTCCAAGACATATCCAGGGCTAACTTTTTACAGAAGGCGATTTATCACACTTAAAATTATCCTAATCCTTCCTCAAGATTGCCATCTAGTGGTCTGCTAAAGAAGTGAAGAAATTACAGAATCGTCTCCACAGTTATGTACTGTTTCTTCAGAGGACTGGTTAAAACCATGCTTATTCTTTGATTTTTACCCCTTTTCCTTTCTTCGCACTATATATACTGTTCATAGTTAACCCAAAGTTATCTGGAATATACTCGGGATGAAATGTAGAAACAAGTCAAATATGACAACTTTAAGAAAAAAAGAAAAAAATTAAAATATTATTCCAGATACAATTTCAAATGGACATGGGAAGTTTGAGAACACAAGTTCCACTAGGAATCAGGAAGACTTGCACACCTCAAGACCGCGTGTGGTTTTGGAAATGTCTCTCCAGCTGGAGAGAGATGGATTAGCTCAGGACTGGGAAGACGGAGTTTATTGCCTTCTCTTCCAATCTGCTTATGTGTACGTTGCCCTGCAACAGGAGATGTCTCTGGGCACACATCTTTCCAGACCTTCTCATCCACCACCCAGGCTGACAGAAGTAGCCACCTTTCCCAAGGTAGTTTCAAAGCTGGGGGAGGATTCCTCTTCCTGAAAAAAAAACTTTCCCTTCTCTGAAGAAAAAGAGCAGCCTGGTCCTCGGGAGAAAACAAAAATCCACCTCCTGATCTTCCACACTTCCATTCGCTACCCCACCGCCAGGAAACAAACACTCGCAGTGCCTCAGGGACCAGGCTGCAGGAACCTTGGGTAAACGTCTACCAAGAGCCATTTTTCCACTGCAGAAGCGTGTGCCAAACCGTTTATTCTTCTTCTGCAGCGGGACAGAAAACCAGCCCAGAGCACATCCTCACCTTGCCAGCAGCGGCTCCAGCCAGCCCTCGTGGCATTCGCAGTGGCAGTCCAGGAACGTCAGGATTTCTCCTTTCGCCACAGATGCCCCCAGCAGCCGGGCTCGAACCAGCCCCTCGCGCTTATTTGCACGGATAAGACGCACCTTGCGTAAGCCAGCCACGTAGTTTTCCAAAGTCTCCTTTAAATGTTCTGTAACAAATGAAAAAGAAAGAAATAGTTCTGGAACGATTGGTTTATGTCATGCTACAGAAAGCTCTCTTTTCAGCAGCGTATTACTTATAGCAGTGCTTTAAAGATACCAGTATTTTGAACTCTGATTCTGCTGTACTGTCTACACTAGGACAGGACAAGGAAAAAGCACAGAACTTGGATGGACACAAATCACAGTTACTTTCAAGAAATTGAATGCTTCCTATTTGCCTCTGCAATTCATTTCCAAATTGTTAAGTGCTTCTCAAATGTTACGTAAAACTTTTTCCATGTAAAAGTTTTATTCTTAACACCATTCATGTGTGGTGGAAAATGCCAGCGTTGTCTTTGTGTCCCATAATTCAAATTAAAACAGATAACCAGGTAGCTCTCACTATACTAGACACCAGGGCAACCTTGGAGCAATCGAAACTTGCTCAAATTAGGAAACCTGAATTGCACTGACCAGACTGTACATTATCTATATATGCAAGCACTCATGTTACAACACAGCAAATGTGCTTCCCCATTCTAAACTAAATTTGGTCCAGAAGTCAATTTTTTCACTGGCATGCTACAAGAAAAACTATTCTCCAGTTAGATGCTTGTGTTGTACAATTTTATGGTATGTTACCCAAACAGCATATCTTTTTCTCCTGTGGACTGGCTGACCAAAAAACCCCATCAACAATCAACATTATTTAGAACTATTCTTCCTACCTTTGTCACTGTAATCGTCTACAAGGATAACTTCTTCCAAAAGTATATCTGGAGATGTCTCAAGAACACTATGAACAGTTCGCAGAAGTGTTGACCAAGCCTCATTATAAAAAGCTATCACAACGGAGGTTTTCGGCAGGCTGTAATAATCATACTTCTTCTCTCTGCATCTGTAAGGGAGGCGATTACACTTAGTACAAGTGCAAAAGCATTTGTTAATTTTCAGAAAGCTATTCTCAAATGAAGACTTTGTATGCTATTTACTAACCGTAAGCATATAAAGGATCTTAAAAGAACTGTATGTACATGGAAAAGTCATGCAAACACTTTCAGGAAGCTGGTCTGCCAGAAGTCCCATTTCCGCAGCAGCATTATGACTAAAATTCTGCAACCCCCTAAAATGTCTAAAACCAAAAATAATAGAAGGTATTCTGGGCTGGTGTATGTGCAGTAGCTGTCTTTGCACAATATTATCTCAAGTAGAAGAATAAGCAATAGCCAAAACGTGCCTCAAATTACAGAAAGAAAAAAAAAACAAAACCTAAGCGCGGTAAAAACAGTAGCATAAATTACTGCTAACTTGTGCTTTGGAAAATAAAACAAGCGCTAGACAGCAAAAATATAACTGTGAAGGAACAGCAACATATAGAGAGAAAAAACAGCAACAGAACTGAGACATATGTACACAGAAGCAGATTTTGGGAAGACCACAGAACTGCCAAGATATAATAGTGAAATCCGCAAAAAACACAGACAGACATAGAAATGCATAGTTTTGGCTCTATGGAGAGCCAGGAAGTTTGCAACCCTTTGGATTAAGCTCCAGAATGTATTTCCTATAAATACATATATTTATGAACTTCCCTAAATGAACATAAGGATGCCAAGAAACGTACAGCTGAGCCAAATGTGTAAATTGTTAAAGATTCCCCTGGTCTGAAAGAATTCCAAAATAATGACAGTATTTATTACCATTTATCCTCTTTTCTTAGAGCATTCTGTATGAGCAGTTTTGTTAAAAAACAACAGAAACGGTTTAGAGATGTTTGAATTTTCTTATGCCTCCAGCTTATTGCCTGGAGTCACCGAGGCTTGTAAGGGGCAGAAGGACATACTTCAGCTTCTGTAGACTGCTAGGTCACAACAGATACCGAAGCAGGCAGGACATCCCTTCTACCAAACCAGAACAGCAGCGAGCCCTCCAAAACCTATGTTACGGGGAGCTGAAGAGGGAAACCAGGACTGATCAGTAGAAAACATGACAACAAAATCCCTTAGGTCAATTCAGGGTAACCAAAATTCCCCAAAACACCCAGAAAATGACATTAAAAGAAAACTGCTTACCTATAGCACATTGAGAATATATTTACTGACTCTTTAATGCTGCTGTGTTTGCAATAAAAAAGACTTCTTATAGGTTGCTTTAAAGATTAGGCAATATCTATTAAGATCTGTGGTACAGAAAGAAGAAATAAGTCTGAATCCGAATATTCCTAAAATTAAAATTCTCCTGAAGAGGGGGAAAAAAAAGAGTCTGTAGAGTACTTTTGTAATAAATACCTGAAAATGAGGAAGCAGTAAGGAGAAATGACACTTGGGCAGAGGCGGCACACAGAATGCTGCTGCTCAAACATGAAAGGAATGCTATGCAACAACACTCATTGTATATGGTGCATATGCATGCATACACACATACAGCTATTCACAGATAGGTAGATACACATACACACACCCCTATACAGTGAAGTACAAAAATGCCTGTCTCTCCAGGCTGTAACTTGTCCTGAGGCAAACAGGGGCATTCACACAGAGAACTGCCTCACACCATCAGCTGGTGACAGAAGTGATTTATTTTGCCAAATGTTCATGTACTAACACATGAAAAAGTAGTGACATTTTAATTTTTTTTTTTTTAAACACAGAAAAAACTACTGTATGAATCCAATTTTAGAAATACATATTTACTTTAGCCTATTGAAAAACATTTATGCTCCGTACTGCCAGGAAAAATTTCTTCTTATATATCACAGTCACTTGTACCAGGTAGTTTCAGTTCATTTCTTGATGGAAATAGGAACTTTACCTACTCATTTTAGAAAACCAAAGGAAAAAAGAAAAAAACAGAAAACCTCCAGGAAAGCTTTCTCTGGAAAATATGTCAGAAAGATTCACGGAATAATAATGTTGTACTCCATTATTTAAAAAAGGAAATCCAAAAGGTCTAAAGAAGCTTATAAGCCTAATTATAGATTAAAGACTTCAATGGATTTGCCTGAAAATTACACGCTGGAGACAGCAAACATAATTTGGCACAGAGCAAGGCAATCCCCAAACTGACTGTGATTCACTGTGCATTGCTGCCTCCTTCACTGAGCGTACCCAACACTGCAGAAAACGGCCAGCCTCCTACGGGACATACCAGAGTACAGGTTTCTTCGGTTTCTGAAGTCAAGAAAGAGGCCAAAACTCAAAAGGGTGTTTTATTTACTAGCTCCGTGGTGGAAGGCAGCACGCAAGCGCAGGGAAGTGACTCGCCAGGGAGGCAGGGCAGGCTGCTGGCCACGCTGCCCCGAGCGGTGCCCACTTCCCCGCGACGGGCCGGCAGGCCACGGCTGACAACCTGCCAAAGAGAGAAACCATCTCTCACCTTGCACAATGAAATACACAGAGCACGACTGAAAGCTTAGCTTTTTAGTACATTAAGTTTATTTTGGGGAAAACTAATCATCATGTATAGACCAACTAAAATTTTGGAACTTTTACTTTTAAAAAATTAGAAAAAAAAATAAAGTTATTCAACTTCTATGCAGGTTTGCATATTTATCTCAGAAATTATTTCCAAGACATATATTCCTTACTAGACTGCTACAAGATCTCAACTGTTAGCAGTCTCAAATATTGTTGCTAAAACGAAGCACGCTTTTCCTCATCTTTCCGTACTGAAAGAAATTTCAAAGAGTTTTGCTAAGTCTTTAAAAAATAATCCCATTGGGGAGTTACAAACTCAAAGCATTTAAACCCTGGAAAGATAATAGTGTAAGAAAAATCTTTAAAAAACTAATGAATCCCTGAAATGGAAATACTTAGAAGTGTTGTTGAATAACAAGCGGCATGCATACGGACACTAAACATTACCACTTCACGAGATATACAAACTGCAAAAAAACCCCACTACAAGTATGAAACCTGACTTAAAGCCTAGTGGTCATAACTCAGTTTTTCCATTTCCCAACTCCTATTTACAACAGAACCACCATAGCAGTGCATCTTCTGTATTCACCTTTGCAAACTTCAGGATGCATTTTTATTCTCTGTGTCAGCCAACTATCCAAGCTCCTACTTTCCAAGTGAATCATTTCACTCCTACTTTGGGTTATTCAGAAAAACAAATGCGTATCAGTTACAATATGTCATTAAAATGACAGGGAGGATACAAACTGGTGACAGCAGCCCCAAAATATGTTTTTGCAGATACTGGGAATGTATATTTATACTGCCTATACTGCAAGCTGCTTTCGGCTTCTGACTAAGGTGTTCTTTAGTGCCACCCTGAAATGCGTAACACTGTCCTTTCCCACTATAGGGGATCACATTAAGACAGGATTAATTGCATCTCATGTTAGCCGTCTAAAGGCTAGGTGCTGTCTTTGAGCTAATCATCTGGACTCTGCATGTCCGTAAAGACAGATCCAGAAGGCGACTCACCTCACCCTCCTGTCCTGGTTTCAGCTGAGATAGAGTTAATTTTCATTATAGTGGCTGGTATGGGGCTATGTTTTGGATTTGTGCTGAAAACAGTGTTGATAATAGAGATGTTTTAATTGTTGCTGCACTAGTCAAGGCTCTTCATCTTCCCATGCTCTGCCAGGTGCAGAAGAAGCTGGGAGGGGACACAGCCAGGAGAGTTGATCCAAACTGACCAAAGGGCTATTCCATACCACATGATGTCATGCTCAGTATATAAAGCTGGGGAAGAAGAAGGAAGGGGGGACATTTGGAGTGATGGCGTTTGTCTTCCCAAGTAACCATTACACGCGATGGAGCCCTGCTTTCCTGGAGATGGCTGAACACCTGCCTGCCCATGAGGAGTGAATTAATTCCTTGCTTTGCTTCACTTGCATGCACGGCTTTTGCTTTCCCTATTAAACTGTTTTTATCTCAACCCTCGAGTTTTCTCACTTTTACTCTTCCGATTCCCTCCCCCATCCCACCAGGGGGGAGTGAGCCGGCTGGGGCTAAACCACGACACCTCCTCATGCTATTTACCTAGCACAGACAAACAGACCTTTGTGGGGCCCTGCCTCCCCCATGCCTATAAAGGTTTAACTATAGAGCAGATGCTTAACTTTTCTACGGCTGAAGTTAAACAACAGGAAACTACCTATAGCCCCTACTACTGGCTGCCTGATACATCACCTTGAACCTAGTTATCATAACTACCAAACGGTTCGTAAAAACGTAACATAGACATGAGGAAATGAGTTGCCTGTAGATGTGACGTTTCCAAGCACGGACAATAAATGCAGAAGCACTGTCATTTGAAGTCCGACATACTTCTTTCACTACTCTCATTATCTTATTCAACTACAGGAACCTTACTATTTACATAGATATAATTACATATATTTTAAAAAACCAACACCTAAGTTAAAAATGTGGGCACATTGAGGGGGTTCATTTTCTTCAGAAAAGTACACATATCTCTAGTGAAGCCGATTTTGGAAAAAGTGACCAGATACCAGGATCAGTCACCAGATCAGAGGAAAAACCTATTGCCAGCACGTGAGCAGCTTTTTTAGAGCCAACAAAAGAAGGCATAAGGTTTTAAGTAGGACTGGGATTTCACTGAAAAACACTGATATATAATGGACAACAACAACAACGGATGACACGATGCAAAGGAGTGACACCTGCTCAGCCTCTGCCCTCTGATGGCTCCTGTTCTCTGCAGCCCCACTAGAAAACGCACAAGCAGAGTCTCTGTGCACAGCAGAGCAGCACCCAGAGCAAACGCAGCCGGGCCTGTCCCCAGCCACCTCCCCGGGAGCGGGCTGGGACCCTGCCCTGCTCCAGCAGCAGCCTGCTGCTGCACCGTCCTTGCTCCCCCTCGGGCTCTCTCTGCCGCGCTGGGTGGATGTTCCAGGAATCCTCCTGCCTCACCACCACCTCCTGCTTCACTTCTATACCTTTTAAAAGACAGGTGTAAAACAAGAAATGCCAAAAGACACAGCTTTTGTTTATCAATTTATAATCAAATAAACATCTACGTGTTTAAAATTCTAATTGTATTCAGCCATGAATCCTTAAATTCCGAGACGGGAGGAGAGAGAGAATAACGCCGCGCCTGAACACAAACTTAAAAACCAGTTCACTATGTACCACCTACCTTTCCTGGATCTTTCACTACAGCACCTACTCAAACATCTACCTCCACAAAATGCAAACTGAAGCAAAGCATGTAAAGGTGTATCATCATACATCCACATTCCCGTGGGCTTTTGGTTTTACGTTTTTACGCTGCAAGTCACAGTCTAACTGAGACTATATGGCTGACAAGTTTAATAATTTAACCTTGGAATCTAGTACACTACAAAATCTTCTGTTAGCAAGTTTTACAATAGGTTATTTATTAGAAACTAAGGAGACATCAGTCAGGAAATGCCTAAACAAAATTAAATGGGCTATTTTAGAGAACATTTGTGTCAATTAATGTAATCACTCAATTTATTTCATTGTAAGGAGCTGTTTCTCTCTTAGAGATGCGTATCTATACACAGGGAGAGAGAGCATGAATGCGTGTACACCGGGCATGCTGCCATGAGTTAATTAGGAATGGTTGCTGACATACTTTTATGTAAGACTTTCACCACAACTGCAACAACGACACGGCAAGAGAAAATACATTTTTAATCTCCAAATTTTATGTTCTATATGCCAAGTTACTTGTATTTTAAGAATAAATATGAAATATTCTGTGAGTTTTCAAAGATTTGTTAAGAATACAATTGGCTCAAATTATTTCATGCTTTCTAAAAGTATACTTTTCTTTTAGAAATAATGTATTGGAACATTTTTAATGGAAAAAAGTGTGTGTTGAAAATCAAGATGTTAAAATTATTCTCAGCAATCCACAAAACCAAAATTGTTCAAGACCGCTGACATTTTTAAGTTCTGCTTTTGAAGTTTCATTATGAACGCCTGAAAATACAGAAAGTTCAAGATTCCGTAGCTTCTCCTTGGAAGTTCAAAGCCTCATGTGTCACTGCTATAGCTGATTTAACGTGATTTATATGATTACGGTACTTGACATTGCCATATACATGCCATCACAACATCATCTCTAGCAAACATTGTCAGGATCCTGCTTCAGGCTGGGTTGCACGCAGTGGGCTAGGAACCAGGCTTGCTGGCTTTGTTAGGGTGGGTGGTGGACATGCAGACTCACACCACCACCTCCTTTTCTCTTCCTAATTTGAGCAGGGTTTAGGACACTGAATTGAACAGCAGATGCCCTTTTAGTGCGAGATGTGCTCAAACATGGCATTTTGCAGGCTGTAAGTAAAAACAGCTAATCTGGACAAATGGGCGTCTCAATTTGATTTCGCTGTCTCCACTCCCCGCCCCGTAAACTGCAGAGGAGGCAATGTGAACTCAGGGGTCTGCCAGGCACCTTCACCCCAGAGAAAACACCTCCTCCTCCCACCCCTCCACGGCGGAGGACACAGCTATGCTAGGGTCCTCTTCTCCCCCTTCTACTTCTCCCTTCCCTCCTGCTCCCAGCAGCAGCTTAGAGTTCAGCAGGTCCATCCACGAGCATCCCAAGCTCAGCAGCATGACACGCGTCGCAGTGCTGGTTTCTGAGTCACCTTGCAGAGTTACCAAGGCTGTGTTACCTACTCCAGGATGAACGTGTGTTTGAACAGCCACTCCTCACCCCTCCTACGCATAAAATCCAGCCTGTGAGCCAAAAGCAACGCAGCCCTATTACATCAAAACCTGGGATATAGAAGCGCAACATTTCCAGTGGAATTAAAGGATATGATAATTCAGATTATTCTTATCGCCTCCAAACAGTACCCAACTTTTCATGCTAATTTATTTTCTCACATAAAACTACCTTGAACCATCTGTCAGTTCTGGGGGTTTGGGGGGGCTTTTTGTTTGTTTTTTGGGGGTTTTTTTTGGGGGGGTTGTGTTTTTTTTTTTTAATGTCTTATCTGAGCATGGAAAGACTGCACCTGGTTTTGCACACCTACATACCCCACGTGCGTTCGGATGTTACAGAAAAAGGCACTGATGTTTACGGAAGGTGTGTCTTGGTCCGATTAGCAAAGCAGATAGCAGCATGGTGCTGATAAGCAGCAGAAGAGCTGAATTACTCAGGGCAAGGCTGGAACACATAAGCAGCGCGAGTTAAAGCAATGCTGGCCCACACTTCTCTACCATCCGCTCGCAGCCCGGGTAAATGCTCCCTAAATTGTGTCTGCTGAAACAAACCTCGTTAGGAAAGAGCCCCCCAGCATATAGTTCAGTCCACGACGCTGTGATATGATCAATTTTTGAAAACAGCGGCTAGCTAGACTGTGAAATGGTTTTCCAGATTATTTGATGTTTTAAAGAATGATTCTCCCACTGACAGTAAGGCCTCGACAAGACAGACTGACAAACACTCCTTTAAGATTTCAGATAATAAAGGGCTGCGCTGGCTAGTATGAAAACATTCTGAGAAGCAAGGAAGAAAGCTGGGAAGCCTGAAATAGAAGCAAATACTTGCAAAGTAAAATGGGGGGAAAAAAAAGGCAAATCTGTTTAAAACAGGTTAAAAATACATTAAGAAAAAAATGTCTAGAAAACCCACCTATGAGGGTGGACTAAATCTATATCCTAAAATCCACAAATTTAAGAAATCCATAGATCCTTCTAGTTCCAAATTGTTAGAAAAAGGCAACAGAAATTCCTACCTAGCCCAGATTCTGAATGTGCAGATGAGAAGGCATTTCTGCATGTGTCCATGGGGAAAAAACAATGTTTATTTTATTTTGCTGACCTGAAACAGTGGTTTCATTTTGCTCAAATAGTGACCCGTGTTTGCAATTTTCTTCCAAGGTAGTGAGATACACTTAACATTTGCACAGTGCCATACGATTTCCTACACCTACATCAGAAACTTATTTTGATGTGAGTAATTTGATTCAGGACAAGAAAAATATTTTGCAAAGTAATACAATAACTGAAAGAAGTTATTGTAACCATCACTAACAGTAGGGTGTGGAAGCACCTGGAGACAATCATGTATAGTAAAAGACACCTACAGACAATTGTATATAGTAAAAGCAGTGTTTGAATAAAGAAAAAAAAAAATCAGAATTTGTGGTTACTATCACTGATCTGGGAAGTTTGTCAAGTTAAAAATGAAATCAACCGAAACCAAGCACTCATCTAGACACCAGAGGAAGCTGAGGATCTCTATCAGAAGCTGTAAAGAAAAACGGTCAAAAAATAATCATGTTAGCTCTTCTAGAAAATGTTTGCAGGTGACTATTAAACGAAAGCATAACGGCAAAGAAAACTGACACATTTTTACAGAAGATAGGAAACAAAATAGTGAAATATCCTAAATATCAAAGCACTTGCGGAAGCATTGCTGTATTCTGTACTGCTACAAAATGCAAGCCTGCTTATTTTAAAAAAAAAAAAAAACAAAACCAACGGTGCAGATTTATTACTCCCCCACTTAACGGTTTGAGGGAGGAATGAGATGTCCCAGAGACACACTGCTTTGCAGGTCTAAAGCCTGTTTATAAATGCAAGGAATCCTGCCAACTAACAATAAATTAATGTCGAAAAGGTATTATGATTAATGTAATTGCCAGTAACCAATTATCCATTCCAGAAAAGCTCAGAAAACAAACAAAACAAAAAAAACCCAACCCCAAACCAGTGACCACAGCGTTTCGAAACTACTAAAGCAAATACACCTCCAAGTGTTTTATGCAAAGCAGTTGCTCATACGTAGAAGAGCATTGCGTCTTCTGGACTCTGATCAAATGTACAGCATGGGAATACCTACGCCAAAGCAAGCGCTGGGCGCCGAGCGCGCAATCAGCTGTGCGTTTAGCAGAAAGGGACACACCGGCATGGTCAAGCTGCTGCAGATAAGCTCTCCAAAGAGGTCACTTTTACTAGACGCGCTGCAAAAAAAGTCCCTGCGGGTATTTCACCTTTAGATAACAGCTGAAAGAGAAGCTCCTGGGTGAAGTCAGGCAGTCGCGGTGTGCTGGGGAGGAAACACCCGGCTGCTGCGCCACTTCCTGGAACAGGGTCAGGTTAAAACTCCTGGCAGGAGCAGCGTGTCCATCAAAATCAGATGCTATGATTTTTGGAGTAGAAGAGGGACCAAAACCTAGTCTCGAGGATTACTCTGGGAATTTGCTAGCGAGATACTATCAGATAAGCAGCCTGCATAATTTGGTATTTACAACCCCGTAAACAATACAAACCATGGTAGCAAGTGAGACTGTAAGAGAATCACATTCAAGTCTGGGAACAGACGGGAAAAGCAGTTTTGAAAGTCGGAAAAACCTTAGCACAAGATCGTTACACTAAACTCAAAGACAATATCCCCAAAATTAAATAATATGATAGGCATAAACGATGGTGACATAAGAATTTAAGTATTTGTGTGTATCTATCTATATACAGATACTTAAATATATATACACAGATACCTAAAGATATATAAAAACATATATATAAACAAGCGCTCTCTCAAAAACACAGAAAATTATCCAGAATTAAAGAATGAACCTCTAAAACTTTTTTTATAGCTGCTAATTATTATGCAGACCACATTCAATATTTTGGGGACTTTTGTGGCTACTCATAATCATTTGCCAGGTAAGAAAAGACAGGAAAGACTTACAAATCCATTTGCTTGTAAGCACAAGTGAAATGAGGCCCAAGGGCTGATTCAGGCTTCTACCATGAAAGAGACAACATAAAACGCCAAGTCGGCACAAAAGTGCCTATCCCTGCCTTGTTCCTTTTGTAACAAGAGTCAGCCAGAAGGCGGCTGGTGTGATTTTACAGAAATCATCCCTGAAATAAACGTGTAATGCATCCCTACTGTGAGACATATAGAAACAAAACAAAAAAAGAAGGTAGAACGTCTAAAATCAGGAACAATGCTTGAGAACAGTCCTTAATCTAAAAGAACCCAAGCAGAAAAACTGGAAATGTATTTCTTACATGTTGTAATAAACTGTCTAAGGCTGTCTAAGAGACCCTATCAGTTGTCTGCCTAATCCTGCAGTCCTGTAAAATGAGCAGGTGACGAGAAGCCCGGCAGGATGGGATGCGGCCATGCTGTTGTGCAAGGGGAAGGCAGAGCAGCAGTGGCCAAAACGCATGGCCTAGAGCTCATCCCGCTGCACTTACAGGGCATCAGCCCCAACACGGCCCTCAGCAGGTCAATGTCTGATGGAGGATGCTACAATTGTTGCTTCCCGTATGTGTATAAACTCATGAAATGACGGATAGACATTGGGAAGACAACCTGGGCCATCTAGACAACGGTATGATTGGGGGCAATACAAATTTCACTGTAGCAGTGATGTAGCCTTGAAAGAGGTGCCCAGAGAGGCTGTTGAATCTTCATCCTTGGAGACTTTCAAAATTTGACAGGACAAGGATGGCCTTTAGCAACACGCTCTAATGCTGAAGTTGTCCTGCTTCGAGCAGGAGGTTGGACTAGAAACCCCAGAGGTTTCTTCCAACCTCTGTCATTCTCTGACCCTATGGCATATTTCACTTCTAGCCTTGTACACACTGTATCACCACTTAGTAATTTCCTTACATATTATGCATATTATGCATATTATTACATATTAAATATTATGCATAATATTTTACCAAAAGAACATTTTTTATAGTTTTTATATATATGCTTACATGTATGTTTAAATATATATATTTATGTATACATATAGGTACATATATATACATACATATATACACACACACAATTCTAGCCACCAATAAAACGAAAGAGTTTCTGTGTGACGAAACACAGTATTATCAGTTGCTGACCTCAAGCGCAGACAGTTAAAGGAAGTTGGAACTGTCTCAAGGAAACAATAGAAGTTGTTGAGTTCTTCAGGTCTGTGTTTCAATAGAAACAGGATCAATTCTCAGAAAAACATGTTACAGTGGTCTGTGAGAACAAGAAGGAATAAAGATCTTCTGAATATTTACATTGGCAAGAATATATTAGTAGGAGAAACACCTAAAGTTGAAAAAACTTCATTATAAAGTAAATAACATCTGTATATGATTCATAGTTAAATATTGTCAAACAATACATTATTTGGGGGAGTAATCTCAGTCAAACTATTCTTCTTCTCTTCCTGCACAGTATTACCAGACATAGGTATTAGCAAATAACTACTGCCACGTCGCTGGTCTGATAGCAGGTCCAGGATGGACAATGTGTAGCAGTGGGAAAAGATTTTTTTGTCATCTATTTCTGATAAAGCAACATCTTGTATACATAATTTTCCAGACCAGGTTTAAAGGCTTACTGGTTCAGATATTCTCAATCTTATTAGCAAAATTCTAGTTTTCACTAGATTCAAGTTTGTCATTTTCACAATTCACACCCAGTGAGCGGGTTCACTGATGAATGCGGGATGGTATTAAGGTTAAAAGGAGCAGTGGGGTGTCCAGGTGGTGGGGATGTTGCCTATCTTTATTTCCCTTTCTTTCCTTCTACCCATTTTCCTGGGATCTAAAATTTCCAGACTCACCTCCACACATATAAGAATATGCTGAAACAGACCAAAAGCCCATAGCCCAGAATAATGTCTCTAAGCACAGTATCTGTTAATATCTCATGAATACTCAATGTCAATTTTCTAGTAGATGGAATTCCTTACACTTTACAGTAAACAGATTTTTGGAACAAGGTGGCAGCAGAATTTGTGTTATCCACTTCATGCATCGACCTAGTACTGCAGCGGCTCAGCAAGAGGCACCCTCTCAAGTAGCCTGTCTGTCTTCCAGACTGAAGAGCTGTAAATTAATTAGTTACTTCTGTATGGAAGCCATGCTGTAAGTTGAACAGCATTGGGTCCAACACAGATTTCTGTGGAACTTTACCAGTGACCCTCCAGTATTTAAAAAGAAAAAAAAAAAGTGCTTCCCAGCTTTTATCCAGTTATTTAAAAATGCAAGGCATTTCCACCTTATTTCACAGCTGCTTAAGGAACTCATCAAAAGCCTCTGGGAATAACACCACAATTCCTTATCCATATAATTACAACCTTCAAAGAACTCCAATAGGTTTGTGAGACACGTCATCCATGACAAAGGCCAAGTTGACTCTTTCTCAATAGATCACATCTACCTGTGTGCTACTAATTATTTTCCTTACCACAGTTTGTAAATAATATGCCTGGAAGAGATCCAAGGCTTGCCAGCACACAGTTCTCTGGTTCTCCTCTGGGACTCCACTAAAAAAATGGTGCATTTATCATCTTCTGGCCTTCAGGTACCAAAATTGTTTCATTGATCACATCTAAAAATTTAGCCTTTGCATCATTTTTGTGGGCAGCTGAAGTCTACCATTACTACCTACTTCCTACCATTGTAGCCTCACCCAAATGTTCATTAAAGATCATGAATGGTCAAGCATTACCAACCTTAAAATAAAGAAACTAAATCATATTTTTCCTAGACTTGACTTTTCAACCTATATAGACTCTAATCGTACACTGAAGTGCAATGAATTTTCTATCGCTACAGGCTTGTGGATACCTTTTTCAAGATTTTTTTTTTTTTTACTTAGATCTCTTACATGGTCTTCCTTCTTAAGAGATGTAGTTAACTTTATCGCACTAAGAGAGATAGTTAACTTTATTGCAAAATTGTCTTTGGAGAAGTTTTTTTTTTTTACATTTGCTGTGTGAGTTGGATAGATGTTCTGTGATATTTCTGCCATAATTTAGATTTAACTGTGTGAAAAGGCATGAAGCACCTGCCAGCAGACACAACAGTACAATACAGCCCCACCCTCAGAAGGCAATTATGTCTGAGATTATGTCTGATTATATCACTGATGCCTTGCAATCCTTTTGGTTTGGATAAATTTTGTCATTTCAACATCCAAATATTCACATGAAACAGGATGTGCCATTGTAGCAAAATCCATCTGCCCACTTATTTTCATTTCAAGAATCTCCCCCCATCTATGAAGTCCCCTGCTCAACAACTGTGATCTTCCATTTCCTCCAACATCCTGTCTGAAAGAAATGGCAGGAGTCCAGAATAATTCACTGAAATGATTTAAACTCTTCCTGTAGAAATACAACTAAAATGGTCCCTTTTTTAGCCTATGGTCTATAGACTGCTTCTAAGGGGAGAATAAACGATAACTAAGAAAAACAAGCTTACTGTCATGCTTAAATTTATGGTAAAAAGACCTTGCACTTGCATTGCAGTTTTTTAAGAGCTATTGTAGGACTCACATTTTAAATTCAGCACTTATCACTAGAGTTGGGTGAAATACCAGACAGGACACACTGACGTGAAGCGAACGCACAGTAGACAGAGCCCTGCTTTTTCCCCAGCTCTTTGCTACCACACCACACAAACGTGTTGCAATGAAATAACCTGGCTGAAGCCAAGCTCAGGTGAAGCAGAGGAGAGAGGACTCTGCAGCCATGGCTCTGTCCTGACCCCTTTGGCTGAAGGCACATACCTGCAACTACTCAACCCATTCCTCTCACCAGCTGGCTGCTCACTGACAGGACAGCCCTGAGGTGAACGACTCGGCTAAACTGAGTATTTGCGTTAGGCCAGAACTGATCATACAGTCGGACCTGCTGTGCAGCACTGACTTCACCGCTGCGCTGAACTGGTGCCTGTAAACTAGAGTCATCTCATCAAACAGTACCTAATCCTTAGTTTACAATTGCTTATGCCATCATCTGGCATTAATGTCATAATTGTAAATGTAATTTGTAAATGTAAATTGTCCCAGCAACTAAGTATCCAGGAACAAGCAAAGTCCCAGTTTAGAAAAACGTTATGCATCTCTGCGAGTGTTTCTACATCGCTCCTGGTAAACCTGATGATAAAACAATCTGCGTTATACTGCGTGGCACAAGACATTTGAATACAATGCAAAGCCGAAGCCTGGGAAACATAACATCTGTAAAGCTGGGAGTGACTGGGAAAGTACGCCGCTGCCTACGGTGACTTATCCAGGGGACAGCAGCAGGAGAAGCCCGGCAGCATGCCACTGCTTAAGGGCTGAAACCATGCTGCTAGGGCTACCAGAGGAAGCCAACCTCTCCCGAGTTGCACACGCACCACCAACACGCTTCTGTTTCTGCCTTGTGGAAGAGCGGGAGCCAGGCGAAATCATCGACGGCTGTAACTTTGTGAGCAAACGCTGTGATTTGAAAGCGTGGGGGGGGAGAGAAAGTTTTAAAAGCCTCCACGTTGCTGAGCGAGCTGCAGCTGAGACACGACTATCCCGCGCTGCCCGCTGCCACCAAACGCTCCTCTCTTTGGAAGAGCTGCCCCAGCCGGCCACACCGGGGGCAGGCACGGCTCCTCCGCCCGCGGGGTCACCCGGCGGCGGAGCCCGGCGGCGGCAGGTGGAGCGGCGGGTACTCACAGCGGGTGCCAGCGCTCGGGCAGGCGGCGGTGCAGCGAGATGCGGTCGCTCAGGTAGATGTTGATCTGGTGCCGGCGGACGCTCTCCTCCTGGCGGCGCTTCTCGGCCGGGCTCAGCTCCAGCCGCACCGCCCGGCCCAGCTCGCCCAGGGCCCCCGGGTCCAGGGCCGGCTTCGCGTACACCGGCTTCCGCAGCAGCTCGGCGTCGGCGAGAGTCGGCGGCGGCGGGGCGCGGCGGGCGGCGTGGCGGGGCGGCGGGCCGTGCCGCCAGGCGAGGACGCCGACGGCGGCCAGCAGCCCCAGGGCCAGCAGCGCGCCCCCGCCCCGGCAGCCCCGGCCCCGCTTGCCCCAGCACATCCCGCGGCCGAGCCGGCCGGCCATGCCGAGAAGGCGGCGGGGCCGCGGCCGGCCTCTCCCGGACACGGACGCGGGCGCGGGCGCGCCTCTGCCCCGGGCGGACTCGGCGAAGTTCTCACGGAGCTGCCCACGCCGCGCCGCCCGCCCGCCCCCAGCGCTGCCCCCGCCAGGAAACCCGCCCGGCTCCTCCGCCGGCGGCTCCTCCCTCCTCCCCGCCCCGCCGCCGGGCAGCCCGGAGGGGCGCGGCGCGGCGCGGTGCGGCGCAGAAGAGCCGCGCACGGGCGTTGCCGCGGGGCGGGGAGCGGCTCTCTCCGGCGCCCCGGGCGGGGAAACCGCCCCGCGTGTCCGCGAGGGGGGCCGCCCCCCTCCCCTCCCCAGCCGGCTCCCCGGGAGCGATGCTCCTCGGTTTCACGGCGGTCGGCAGGCTGCTCGGCCCCGAGGGCCCCGGCACACCAGGGAAGGCACACGCCGCCAGCTTGCTCCGGGCTGTCACTGGGGCCACAACCGGTGGAGCCAGCGATGGCCCTGACCCAGCCCCGGGCGCTCCCGGGGCAGGCAGGGAGCGGAGCAGGGCCAGTCCGGTGCTGCTGGGTCATGCACTGCTGGGGTGCGGGGAGGAGGGAGGAAGGCACGTCCTCTTCGCACACTTGCCATTACCCTTCGTGGAAGAGGTGATCTGGTCACCCTGAAGCTTGAGGGACCTTCATGAACACTGGTAGCTGTATGGCAGATACGCAGGGGTACCCCCAGCAAGGGAAAGTGGGGCTGGCACAGGGCTGGCACGGCCACAGCAAGCTGCTTTGGCCATTGGAGATCACGGGGACGGCCCCAGGGCTTGCTGCCTCCTGACAGAGGTAGCCAGGGCAGCAGGAGGGCAGCAAGGGAGGTTATTTGCCACAGAGGGACGAGGAAGAGCTTTGCGGCTGAAGGAAACAGGTCGGTAGGAAACCAGGCTTCATCCATTCTGCTGCCTTTAGAATAGCATGTGCTTTAGAAGTAAACAGAACATGGGCCGAGAAGCCATGGGAGTTAATGACACACTCTTTCACTGAAGAAAGCAGTGTTCTTGGTTGAAAAAAAAATGTCAACCAATGTGGCCTCAGAGAGAGAAATCCAGAAGACAAGTAAAAATCCTAAATTTATTAGCCAGATAATGGGCGGTCCATTTCACAGCTTGACAGAATTATGGGAAAAAAGCAACTGTGCCATTTAGCCAAAACTTTCTAATTTGCTTCATCCTCAACACCGCATCCATACTGCTTTTTCACTTCACCCCCTAACAGGATGCAGCCCCGTCTGTCGAAACTTGCGATCCTGAGGCCATGAGATTACATGAGAATTTGTGATGTTGCGTTTGAAAAACCTTAACGTAGGTGTAACATAACTGATACAGTTTATCTCACATTCAGCAGGGAGCTGAAACTCTGCTTTTGAGGTGTCATTTGCTCTATGCATTTTACAAAGAGACGGTTTACTGCACTATCCTCTGCTGTTGGAGGCCTGTCAAGATCAACCCATCGGAGGACTCCGGTCATCCCCAGAGAGCGACTTCAGCCTGGTACGTGGTATGGGGCGGTGCTCACCAGCATTGCTGAGGAGCGGATGAAAACACGCCTGACACTAAGGAAGGGGAAAAACCTCCTCACTACCAGACAGGGTCATGGCATACAGCTATGAGCTGTTTCTGATTTTACATGATAATAAATATTGTATGTGACAACAAACACAGAGGCTGTCAACTACTGTGGAGGCCTTGCTCTGGACAAAAGGGTGCTGAATAATAATGAGTCATCCTGACGCTGGCAAACTAGCATAAATCAAGTAGTTTAGGTGGATTTGCGGATGAGTGTGTGTGTGTATAGATATAATGTCATTATTTCTTATTCAGCTGTACAGTTATCTATCACAGATAATTATATATGCATAAAATCTAGTTTGAAAGCATACATACCGGCTGGAGTAACTTAAGCATAATAGTAGCGACATATGTGTGTGTAAATATGCATTGTAGACAACTACTAAATACCAATGTGCTGGACATAAGAAAATACATTGTATATAAAGGAAGCTGTGTCTAACAAGATTGGGGTCTGAGGAGTTAGGTGGCACTAGTAATTGCACGCCTGGTGATTGCGTTGTCTCCTTGCTCGCCATCCTTCCTGAATAAAGGAAGCCCAACCGGTGTCGTTGGTATTGAGTTTATAGCAGGAGTTCCCTAGTGTCTGGATGGTGGAGGGGTGAACCCTAAAGATACAGCCAACATTTCTGGAGCATGCTGCTGGTTTAGATCTGGTTGTCTGGAACAAATATTCTTGGGTTTTTCCCTTTGTGTAAGGTTGCAAATGACTTACAACAGGGTAACAGAAATATTAAGCATGAGGAGCCCAACGAGTACTTCCTGGAATGAATCAAAGGAGAAGGAGATCCCCATGGACTCCCAAAAGAAAATATTGGGGGAGACTGGGAAGAGGAAAAGAGCAAAATGTAGGCCTGAGTGTTAATTACGAACAGTGAGAAAGAAAACAGGAGAGTTCTGCTGCAGGTGTTCTTAAGTATTAGAAGAATAAGTATTTTATTTAAGTATTTTAAGTATTAGAGCAATATGGAAGAAAAACAAGAATATGATCACATGACTAAAACAAATTTTGAGATAAAAAACTGGGAAACAGAGAACAGAATGTGACAGGACTGCAGGAGGCATGCTGCAACCAGTGGCAGACAGGGTAAGATCGGACAAGACTGCTGAAGAAGACAACCAGCATAGCTACCTCTTGGTCAGATTTTAAAAAGGAAGAAAGGGCTTGAAGAAAAGGTAGGAGAGCATCAGCTTGCTTCCACAGAAGCAAGAAAGGTTACAGCTGGTGGGAAAGTAAGGGTAGTAATAGTAGTAATAATGCCCTTAATGCCCTCAGTAGTAATAATGCCCTTAGAGCAAAGTATCTGGGAAGGCTTTCTGTGATCATCATAGCAGTGAGGATTGAAAGTAATACTAGTAAATAGTAGTTCCCCGGGGATGATTTCCAAGCACATAAATCTGAGGAAATTCAGCAAGGGAAAGTACAATAATGGTGTTAATGCAAAAATCGTTAAGAATAAATCAGTTACATTCACAAATAATTTTGGACAAGATGTAAAGAATGTGAAGTCAAAGACACTTTTTCTTAAACCTTTTTAAGAGTGTATGGAGTTTAATTAAGATGGGAAGACTGAAATTTCTGAGCTGAAATACTTAAAGTATGAAGACTTCTGTTCTGAATGTAAAAATAAGCCGCAGAGAAAAAAAATCTACTGTTAATAAGGCAAATGGGTTTCCTGCTATCCGTAAAGCTTGTAGTAATGTTTTAATGGAAAAGTTCCGTTTAAGCAATTCTATTGTTTTTTTCAGGTTTAATAACAATGGAAGCTAAAACAATTGGGTTTAAGATTTTTTTTAAGATTAGTAAGAATGTTTAGTGAGCTATAAATTCAGTTGCTTCAGAAGTTTCAGTCAGAAATAAGAAGAGTAACCAGACAAGTCATATAAAACCTATAATTACTTATCTAGGAAGATCTATTATGCCCTCAGTTGTCCAAATTAAAACAGAAGATCGTGGAATAATTAATGCATTTGAAGAGTTTATTTTTAAGAAGTGAAATCATATTTTTTCACCAAAAAAAAGAAGAAACAAAATATTAACTAAACCTTTCAAAAAGCACTAAGAGAAGAACACTAAACACAACAATATGTAATTGTCCATAAGAACTTACATTATAGTGAATGTAATAGCTGAAGTGAAGAGTTTATCTGTTGCTCACTAAAATATCCATTTGAATTGCAGGCAATCTTCAGTTTACCTAAAATACCTGAGCTTATTGAAGAAATTGGTCTACAGACAAGGAAAACTTAAAGTGGTTTAGTTTTAGTTAAGATGAACTATTTTACACATCTATTATTATTAAAAGTTATTTTATAGTGATGACATACACATTGCAGAAAAAAAGAGGTATTAAATTTTGCAAAGGCTTTAAAATTTTCCTCATCCAAAGTTTTCTTTTTCTTTTTTTTTTTGTTAGAGCTGTACTTTCAGTCAAAATGAAGCAAAATTATAAAATGGAAATGGGGTGTGGAGAAGTATCAGCTGATAGAGACTGCGTTTTGAATAAACCTGAAGTTCAAATAGCTTCCTAAATTCATACTTTCAGCAGAAAAGAAAGTATCAAATAATGTGTTTCAAAATAATGTTCCTAGTTTTAGTAACAGCCAACGCTTAGGTATTCTAAAAAAAAAGGAAAAAAATGATCAGAGGAACATGGTGTACAAATACATTGCAGATAGATAGGAAATTTGTTCAAGGAGAAGATTCAGCCAAGTTATAAAACATACCCACTGGAGATAGCTTTGGACCTATGGGTTGTTGTTCACTGGTGCTTTAACTCAGCGTAAAATAGCATTGCCCTGCAAAGAAACGGCCCCTCTCAACTTCCACCTTGGCTGCTCTTTCTCTCCTTTGTCAGCACAAGTGCACCTGTATTTTTAAAATATTATTATTCATCCCATTGTTCGACCTGTGCCAAGGATTTTTTTTTATTATTAATATGCTTGTGTTGAAAGTGCTGTTAATTAAGGCCGTTGCATAGCACAGGCAAAACATGAAATGGGCTGAGAACCCACTTTTCCAGCTGCAGGTCTGCGCCAAAAGGTGGGTGTTGAGGTCCTCGGTGATTCAGCGGGCACCCTGTTTTACAGGGTAGGCTTTGGGTCAAGAGTGAAGCTGGGTGCATAGTACAGAGGCAGAGCATATCAGGAATTTAGATGAGAGGAAGAACAGTGGGTACGGAGTCCTAAAAATAAAATAGATTAAAAGCACAGACTTGATGAGTGAGATAGAAACTGTCAGCTATTTCAGGGATCTGCTATCAGACTGATGAATGCTGTGTAATTCTCATACAGACATGCCAATAAAAACAGGCAGCATTCAGTGGATGCTACTTGGGCAAGACCTAACCTGTACGGGTTTGCAGATCTCTGTAGTACATGTATGTGCATATGTACATATATATGTCTACATATATACATATACACACACACACAAAATATCTTGTTCAAAAGGTCACATGCAAGCCAGGATAGCTTAAAGGTAGTAAGGAAGTGCATGGCAAAGGCATCGATCAGTATATTTGTTTGCTATAGGTATGTATTGTTGATATATAAATGTTCTCTTCAGCTAAACAGCAAGCATGAACTACAGGCAGTAGAAGAGATATCACACATAAAGGAAGCCATGGCTAGCAAGCTTAGCTGTCAAACACTATTGGAACAAAACTGCGGTTCTGTGCACAGAATATGGTATGATGTGGCGTCTTACTGAAGGGACTGTTTGAGGTCTGTTATATTGGAAACCTGACTGATTTTTCCTACGTTCTTGTGCAGACACAATGAATTGAAATACTGACTGCAAATAATTTTTGAAAGTTTGATCAAAATTATGGCATATTCAGAAACATATAAATGGAGTAATTTCATCACAAAGTTATAGTAGCTGGGTATAGCAGACAAAGTGCAGACCTGCTATATATGTCATGATTAAAATTCTGAACCAGGAACTCAAAGGAATATTACATGGCAGAATTAATCTTAGTCACTGTAGGCACTTACCACCACTCTTTTTTAGTCATTTTTCAAGGTTATTTCTTTTTCTATGCCTAAAAGGAACAAAGTTCACATATGAGTCTAATGATACTGGAGAAATATCTGCTTTTCTCTGATGGTATGTCTAATATATGTGTCTATGTTTTTCTTTAAGATGGAGATAAGAGTCTTCACACAAAACACATGCTAAAACTTTCAGTTTTCGTTTTCTCAGAAGCATGACTTCCTTGTGATTCACATGGTAAGATTTTACAGTAGAAAATAAGCTTTTTATTCGTTGAATTGCCATGAAAATAATGCCATCGTATTTGCGAATTTGAGATGCCATCATCCCCAGACTTTCATAATGAAGATTATGACTGAGTGAGCTATCTCTAGTTTTCTGTATTTCTTTGGAACAGATTGCTTGACTACTTGCATTTTTCCCTTTCTGAGATGCTTTTGATTATGATGGTAATTTTATAGTCTTCCATATTATGTGATTCTGAATTATATATGAGGTAGAAATTTGCTTGTGTATCATGGTATGAGGATAGGTCCAAATGTATTACATCTTATTACTACTGTAAGAGCAAGAGAATTTTTTGTCATGTTACCTGGCCAATTTGTAGTTTTGCATCACTGCACATTTGCCATATTATACTTACTTTACTAGCTCCACAGGTACATTATATGTCCTAATGGTTTCCTAGGCTTTGTTTTGCAAATGATGAGTTCTGCCTCTTGCAGAACGATGGCTCTACGTTTATCTCCTTTATGTTGCCTTGTATTATAAGTAGCTTTAATAAAGCTTACATTGGCCCATTTATCTCCCTGCTGGTGTTTTGATATCATTAGCAGTGGAGACTTCTGCTAGAAAAGTTTCACAAATGTTGGCCTCACAAATGTTTGCTCTTGCCTTATCTGTTCTGCTTTTTTTGGTGTGCCTATTCTGTTCCCTGCACTTTTCTCGTCTCCTTTAGTCTAAAGTCATTTTTTCATTCATCAGGTTTTTCTGTCACTTTAAATGATTTTAACCTCATAGCAATCCCACACTGACCTATACAAATTAGTACATTGGTGATGTGAAGGAATTTCTTGTCAAAAGCAATGTATTTTTCACTGACTGGACAAACCAGATGCAGTTTGGACAAACCTTCCGAGCAACTAATGCACAATCTGCACTTGAGAATCTTGGTTTTGTTTTCTCCTGTTTTCTCTTCTAACCTAAGCTTTCTCCATCCTCTTACCTAATGAGCAGTTTGAAAGGCTTAGGTTGTTCTTTCATTGGTGAAGAAATCAAGTCCTCTATTTCCCAGCAAGCTTGGTACTGCATCACCATAAGAATAGCACATGATTCTCTATAGCACATGATTCATTTCAGAAGAGATCTGATTATTTCTGTCTTGCCTCATGATATTTTGATTCTCTATCGGTGACAGAAATCACTGAGTGATCATATCTGTATAAATGCCCAGGATGCTGACTGAAGACAGTAATGGCCATCAGATGACAGCAGAACAATCTAGCACAAATAATTTCCTCTCTCATTTTGTAAACCCCAGCAAATATTTCCTGTTGCTTACTTATGAGTTTCTTTAAATAAGAGTTGCATCTTTTGCTGTTAGGTTCCTTATCACATTCATGATATCTTTGTCTGGAGTTTCAAACCATTAGTAGAATTTGATAGCGTAATCATCAGGTACATAACATAAATTTGTACGATCAACATATTCAGTAGTTTATCTCAAAGATAAACTGGAGCAATCTTGTCACTAATTTGACTATATCCGAGCATGCACTTTGATGTGGTAAGTATGACCCAGTTTTCTTCAATCATGAATAATGTATTGCATTAGTCACTCTTGCCATTCCCTTCTTCCAAGCTCTGAAATCTTACACAGAATGAATTGCACCATCCAGCTTTATTGATAATGGCAAGCTCCTCATACTATCGTAATGAAAGAATGGTTGTACGGGGTAGACCAAAAGTCTACCTAGCCGTGCATCTTGCCTCTGATGATGGCCACTATAAGCATCTTTATGCTTAAGGAAATTATTTAACTTAAGTGCGTATGTTACATATTTAAACTTTTTACATATTTTACATGAGTTAACACATGGTATCTATAATCGAGGAAGCATCACTGAATATTTACCCTGTCTAGGAATTTGTCCTATTCCTTCTGTAATGATAAATTTGCAAAGCTGTAAGTAATTTCTTTTTCTTTGCTGTGAATGGTGCTTTCCCAGAGGACTGGTTTAAGTGGCCATAAACACAGCCAGGACTCTTTGTTTGCTGGAGTCTTTCTCCAAGTGTAACTTGTTTGGCCCTTTGCCATGATGGTCTGGCAATCTGGATTTGCAAGTGGATCAGAGGCAGAAAGCCATATCACCTCGAAGATATGGATGCCACTGCCTAAAAACAGGGGATGGCATCGTTTAGTGGCATTTGGTGGTTTCACTGCACTCCCTGTAACGTCTCCTAGCCCTCTCGTCCCCAAACCCTCCACCACTGTAATAAGTGCCACGTTCTGCCATTGAAGTCACCGATTTTAATAGATAATGACCTGCCTGAACTTACAGGGACACGACACGATATTCTTAAGTGACTGGTCAACTGCAGTTCAAGAGTTATTTCATTGGTGCTTTATTTTTTTCCCTCACTTTAGCTGTTGTAAATCAATATAACCTGAGAAGGATTTCAGGTTACCTGGGAGGCTGAAGCTAAAGAGTAGATTCTTAGAAACCTCACAGGAAATCCAAATTTTATGCTCAAACTCTTTAAACTGAAAGACTAACTGATCAGTACAATCAGGGGGCAGGAAATATATATGTTTGTTGGGGAATGACTCAACTGTAAATCCTCAGTGCAGGAAGAGACTGGTTTGGAGCTGAAGGAAAAACAAAGTAGGAAGGTGCAAGTAAAGGCTGAAGTATCGCATAAGTGGAGCGGGGCTGACAGAGAAGGACCGTGCCAGGCTGTAGAAGTCACGCTGTGAAGCCAGAAAAAGGGATTGCTGCGTCAGGTGAGAGCAAATAAGCCCCATAGCGAAGCCTTGCTGCGATGACCCCGGGTAGAAAAACACGTAACGCAGACACTTCTTTGTATGGGAGTCAGTAATGGTAGCAGGAACGTGGTGTGGGAAAACGGCTGCGCCCAGACGTGAGTGGGTGACAGAAGACACCTGGGGAAGGGGGCAGGAGCCGTGGTGACCAAGGCGCTGGCTGGGGCGAGGAGGGGTGACACCGCCGGGACTGCCAGCGGGGACAGCGGAGGGCGGCCCGGCGGGGAGAGGCGTCGAGGCCCCCGGCACAGGCGGGGAGGCCCCTTGCCGGCTCCGAGGAGTGCGCCGTGCAGCCCAGCCCGCCTTCCCCTCCCCGCCGTGCGAGAGCGGCCGGGGCGCTGCGGCCGCCCTCAGCCGGCCTCCTCCCGCCAGCGGAGTCCCCTCCTCCCCGCTGCCTTCCCGGCGGCCGCCGAGCGGCCGGCGGCGGGGGCGGTCGCGGTCGCGGGCGGCCGAGCTGCTCGGGGCTCGCCGGCGCTGCCCATGGGGGAGTGTGGGGTGCCCCCCCAGGTCCAGCTCTTCCTCCGCGCCTGCGAGCAGGGCGACTGCGAGACCGCCCGGCGTCTCTTGGGGATACCCGGCGGCGGCACCGCCGACCCGGCGGCCCTCTCCTCCTGTGGTACCGAGGAGGCGGCAGCGGCGGAGCCCCGCGGCGAAGCGTCCGCCCCACCGGCCCCCGCCGTGCCCGTAGACTGCACCGACGAGGCCGGCAACACGGGTCTGCAGTTCGCCGCGGCGGGGGGCCACGAGCAGCTGGTGCGGTTCCTGCTGCGGAAGGGGGCCTCGGTACAGAGCAGGAACCACTACGGATGGAGCCCTCTCATGCAGGCGGCCAGGTAGCGGGGCGGATCCTGGGGAGGGGGGGGGGCCCCCGGCCGCCGCCCCGCCTCGCCGCGGGCCACCGGCCTAGTCAGCGGCAGGGCGGCTATCGCGCCGGCGGCAGCCTGGGGCGGGGAAGGGAGGGCCGCCGAGGCTGCGCCTCGGCGGCCCTCCCTTCCCCGCCCCGGGGCTGCCGCCGGCGCTCGGCCCCTTCGCCCTCAAAATCCCGCTCCCCAGGCTGTGGGAAGGCGCTCGGGAGCGCTGGGGGGCTCCAGGCGAGTCGGCGTGTGTGAGGGTGGGCGGGGAGGCGCCATGTTGTAGGCCGCGGTCGCCCGTCGCTGGTGTAGTTCTCCCGGGGGGATCCGGGTGGTCACCTGTTCCCTTCCCCGGGAGTGGGTGTGGAGGGGTTGTCGGGTTTGAATTTGGATAAGTATTACACTGGGGCGTTAGGTTGTCTCTTTCCATATTAAGGATGTGGTGACTGAGGCTGTGCACACTATTTCTTGGGTAAAGCCAGCACAGAATCGCAGTCAGAGGTAACCTGAACGTGGAAACACTGCTCCCCTCTTTCCTTCCGTGGAAATAAGATACGTGCACACCCTTACTTCATTTTCTCTTGGGTTTTTTTTTGATGTGTGCGTGTCTTACCTACCTGTTGAAAAGTCACCTCTGACATAAAACATATTGAAGCAAACAGATATAATTAATTTCACTTGGCTTTTCTGTATTTTCCTAAATGGCTCACTGGAGGGTATGGAAAATCATTGCTGAGGTTTTTAATGACAAAACTGGATTGCTTTCTGCATCAATGACGCTGTGCTTCGTGTAATCCACTGCTGGGTTGTGGGAGGTTCCCGTGTTGCTAATGCTCGTGTTTGCATTTATCTTTATGTATATAAGTACCCTCTGAATTTACAGACATGTTTTGCAAGGTTGGAGGGCAGTGTTTTCCTATAATAATTGAATGTTTAATTGAGAGGATAAATGTTTTTTGGGTTTATTTTTTTTCTTGTTTCATAACAGATTAAAACACTTGGAAGAAAAGAGTCTGTTTCAAAGTCAACATTTCTCTTTTCAATAAAGCCCATAGAAAGTTCCCAAAGAATGAGTCACACAGCTGGCTTCCCAGTAAGAACAGGGAAGACAGGGTTCAACAATTTTGTTATTTTATGAAGGTTAAAGAAAGGAAAAAAGTTGCAGAAGCATTCTTAGATATTTTTTTTTTCCTTAATGAAAACCATACACTCATTCTCTAAAAACAATAAATCACTATAACCCTCTCACTCTTTTAAAGAAATGACTTGCTGCCATTTGAAAAGTACGATAGATATCACTGAAACCCGTAGAGAAAGCTTAAAGTGGAAGAGCATGTTTCTTTTTTCTTTTTAATGGGTAACCAAAAAGGAAACATTGTGTTTGTACAAATGCAGGTATCGAACTATGTACATGTTTAATTTTCTGGCAGTGGTTAGTCCTGTTGAAATTGGACAGGAGATAGCATATATGCATAAAATTAATCATGTACAGTGGCTGCAGGCTATACTGAGGTGACACAGTGAAGGCTACCAGGATAGACCTAGGGACTAGAGAAGGCCTGGATGCTTCCTTCTGCAACTATGTACTTTTCAAAAGGCAACGGGGGAGTTTTGGTCTCAGGTCCGCTGTTAGCGGTTAGTAGCGTTCTTCAGGATTTCCTCAACTAATATTTGCTTTGCTGCAGTGTACAAAGGCTGCTTTCAGGATCAAACTCAATTGTGTTAAACACTGCACAAGCATATAGTAATGCATGATATGTGCAACAAGAGCACAAAGTACACATCTTGTCAATGAATTATGTTTATTAAAATGTGGGATTCCTGAGCTAAGGAACAGTAAAGGGTGTCCCATTTTCTCATGGTTAACTAGGCTGGTTGGGTGTATGGCATGCATGATTGTCTTTTGCTTCCTGACAAACTACCAGAGCCTCTGATATTCAAGTGGTATATCAAAGCTGGGTTACTGGTGAAACTGGTGTCAGAGTTCAGTATGCTGACCAAGTTCTTTTAGGTATTCCACACAAGAAGGGTTTAATGCTTTAATACCAAGTTTCCTTATTGGAAGGTACTTGATGTTAGGCAGGATTTTGATTTAGCCTAGTGATACAGCAATCTCCTGAAATCCTAACACAAGCCTAACCTAGCCACTGCGACACAGTTGAACCACAAGACAAACAGCACGCCCATTACCAGTCCCTGTATGCTCAACATCATGATGCTGGGCATCCCCAGTTGCTGGGAAGGAATATGTGGCTGGAAGCTACCTCAAGCTCCTCACTCTCTTCAAAATTTGTTTCGTTGGTTGCTCAGTTTTGGTGCTCTGCATTGGGCTGAGCTGCGTAGGCACTTCCCCCATGCTGGTCTGGCTGACAGAAGATAATAGTTTTTATTGATTGTTTTAGGGAAGGCCACTCTGCAGATAGAGCCATTTCTCTAAAACAAAGGCCACCCTCTGGTCCCATTTGTGTTGAGAGAAGTTCAGCTTTCTTTACAACAGCTGTATCCACTTGATATGTTCTTCCCTGAGCTTCATGGGCACATGTCTGTCTTCTCTGACCCTTCTTCCATTGTGGGGGTTTGTTGATGGTTTACAACTGGAAAGCAAGGGATGATGCAAATACAAAAGATTGGCTATCCAGTTCATAAAACGGTCTTTTTTTTTTCCTTTAGCATTGACTCTTTGAGGTTTTTACTCTAGTTGTTCAATAGTAATGAGAGTACTTAGTTAAGATCCTGCAGACAAACTGGCTTTGATTCCTGAATGTGATACAAGCCTGGAAATAAGAGGATGAAAGTGACTCTGTGGTTTATGGAAGTTACGTGTTGATGTCATGCAGCTGAAAATGAGGCTAGCATGTTGCTGCTTTGGCCAGAATGTCCTCTTAAATCAGTGCCTGGTTTGTGAGCATGGTCACTGGTATGTGTGGAATGGTTTAGTTTACAGTCCTCAGCTGTTAATTGCTCCCCTCCAGTAAGGTCACCACTGTCACATTCAGTGGTGTGTACAAGATCCCACATAGTATATTGGTGAAAAGGCCAATTTGGTAACAAAGTTTTCCATGTTCAGAGTATGTTGGTTTTCTTTGAGAAGCTTCTGCCATCCAAGGTGTTAATTCTCCTTATCTCTTTCTCTCAAGGTTTGGACATCTAAGTGTAGCTCACATCTTGCTGGAGAATGGTGCTGATCTCAATGCACAGAATAAGTTAGGAGCCAGTGTCCTCACAATGGCCTCTAGAGGTGGCCACGTCAGCATGGTGAAATTGTTGCTGGAATCTGGAGCTTTTGTAGACAATTATGACCATTTTAGCACAAGTGTACTTAACAGCAGCAGAGATGACCTTCCCGATATCACTCCACTAATGGCAGCTGCTCAGCATGGACATGAGGCAGTGGTACATCTGTTATTAGACTGGGGAGCTGATTGTAATTATACTGTGAAGACTATGGGCTGGAGTCCTTTAATGCTGGCAGCTGTTAGTGGAAAGGTGAGCTTGGCACAGCAGCTCATGGAGAAAGGTGCCAATCCTGATCACCTGAATGTACTACATAAAACACCTTTTGAAATCTCTGTTGGCTTCAAACACAAAGACATGAAGGACTACCTGGAATCTCTCACAACGATCAGACCCCAGGCAGGTACGGAGTGTTATTTTTTGTTTCGCTTTCTTGAAGGTTTGCATATTTAGAAATCGAAGGGGTTATTTTGTATATACATGATGTTCTTTATAATTTGTAACTAGACTCTTTTGAAAATATTGGAGTAGGTACACCTACCTCGGGTGAGGCAGGAATGCCCAACTTCAACAGATTTCCTCCACGTTAGCATGACAAGATTCCTGTCCTGCAATAAAAATCATGTGAAACATTTTAAAATGTTGTAATGTTTTAAATGTTTTTTGCTTTTAAAACACATGATCCAGGTGCTCATTTAGGAAGAAAATTACACAGGCCTACTTGAAATGGCACTAAAGAAGGGATGTCAAAAAGAGAATAGGATATCAAAGAAAGGATATCACAGACTCAAAGAAAATGTAAAAGATATAAAATCTAGAAAACCTGCCTTATAAGGAGAGACTGAGGAAGTTCACTCTGTCTAGTTTCATGAGGAGGTGGTTACGAGGTGCGATTAATAAAATGTCCGTGTTAAGGACAGGAAGTCCAATACTGGAGGGCCTTTTTATATGGCAGCCAAAGAAAAAACACCTGTGAGTTTAAAGTTAGAAGTATTTGAATGGGAAATAAGATGCTATGTTTTGCAGTGAAGCTTAGACCTGGAGTGACTTAGTAGAGGTATGCAGTCTCTAACAGTTGCAATCAAGGTTAAATCCCTTTCTAAAACTCGTTATCGGATTGTCTTCACTGGGTGTCGCATAAAAGGCCTGTGATGTGCAGAAAGCCAGATGAGGTTAACCTAACATTTTCTTCTAGCACTCTCTGAATATATGAAACCTCCTCAAAGTCCTTCGATAGTGGACTGTGTATTCTAAGAAAACCAAGTATTAATGTGGATGAATAACAAGTCAGCATGTCCCCTACTTTTCTGTTCCTTATAGGAGAGAGGGATACTTAATTAACTTCAGGACTTCATAAAATTTATAAGCAACCTCCTCCCCTCAAATGTGAATATGCCTGTGTGTGTGCACTCACACACAGGTAGGCACACACACAGTGCTCGTGTATGTACAGAACTAGATTAAAATAACATTATCTCAATGCAAAACTCAAGTGAAATGAAGTTAAGAAATGCTGCTTTTATGTTTTTTAATTTTGCTCTGTCATGCATTCATTATGTGCACTGAATGAGATAAGAGAATTGATAAACATTTTGTGACCGTGTAATAATGTGTGGTGGTCATGTAGCTTTAGCCGTGAGCGTGGAAGGATATAAGAAATCCAGGATTTTGTAGAGGGAGGTAATACCTTGTACTAGGTGATCTGAAGGCTTAGAAAGGTGTGAGCAAACTTAGACAACAACATTTTTCCTTCAGTCTTAACCAGTATATCCAGTACTGGACACTCAACCGAAAGGACAGAATAGTATATCATGTGTCTTTACCAGTAATTTTCTAAATTTGTTTTTAACTACTAAGCAAATTTGTATTCTGTTGACAGTTTTTTATATGTGATTTCCTAGGATTTTTATTTTTCTTGAGGATAAAGGTTAAACCTACTTGCTGTCACCTGTCAGTTTGCAATGTTAATGAATTTAGTTTTTAAAAATTTTTTACTTACTGAGGATATATCTCCCAGTTATCTTTCCAAATTAGCTTTTCTTTCTAGCTGCTTCTAGAAAATAATGTTATGAATGTCGTATGTTAGTTTTGTTAAAGTGTTGTGGATTTGCTTCTTTTTCCTTCTCCAGAAGTTTGTTTATGCTAACAGAAATGCATTAAATCTGTTCCTGAAATCAGACAGTTTGGTTTGGACATTGTGTTGGACATTTGAACGTCAATAAGTCATTTCAGAGATTGAGACCTTATTCTGTATGTGGCTGTTTGGGGACACTTTTCAAGGTATTTGTGCTTTATGATGCAAACCAGCACTGGGAGGTGCTTAACAAGAGGGTTTGGAAGAGCTGCATCTGGATTTTTCAGCTTTGGAGTACTTGCTATGAAATCTAAGGATGTGGCTAGCCCTAGAAAGAACCTTTTCCAGGTGCTACCACCCATCCAGCCATGGTGGCAGAAAGCCTGTAGGGTAGGATAGTCCACTCCAAGCTCTCTGCCACTTGTGATACCCAAATAGGCTTACTTAAGTCTTATCTCATTATGTCTATATTATACTGTCATGAGGACATGTCCACAATCCCCCAAATTGTTAATTTTTATTTAAATTTGATGTCATTCTTGCAGGTCAAGCTTCCCTTGTACTTTAAGAAGCAAGGACAAAAATCTGACATTTCTTTCTGCTTCAGAGAAGGTGTTAGCTTAGTCAGATGTTGACTCATAGGTTAAGTTGGAGCTAGGGCTTTCATACAGCCATGCTGCCAGACAGAACCGGCTGACTGTAGACATTTGCTCATGACCAGTCTCTGAGGAATAGACATCAGTTGGTTACAGTACACAGAGAGAATCAGACATCTGTGGGATTCACTAGTGCAGCGCTTTATACCTTGCCCATGTGTTTGCACTTAAAGAATGTATATGCAGGCAGAGTTGGCCTGACGAGTCTTGAAAGTCTTCTGTAGTCATATGACTTAAAGTATTGAAAAAGTCTGTTTAAACTAGGAGAGTGGAGTTGTGTTAAAGCAGGTGAGTGTTCCTGTCACCTCTGCTGAGGGGGAGTTTCCATCAGCAGAAGGGTAGTAACTAAAAATAAAATGTAGTAGGGTAGTAACTAAAAATAAAATAATGGGGATAAAATGTTAATCTTCCACACAAATTTCTGCATAGGTTTTTGACCATGGCTTCAGTCTCCTCCTAGCACTGGAGTGCAGCTTTCTCTCATACAGAAGGCAGCAGAAAAGGAACTTGTCTTCTGATCCATTGCCATAGATAGGGCGAATTGCCTCCCAAAAGCAACTATCTTCTTAGGGCTGTTTTTGGTAACAAATTCAAAACTACTTGAAACGGCCTGGGTGTTGCCTGTATTCTGTCCCTGTCCTTGCTTCAGCTTACTCGGACGGCAGTCCTTCCTTCTGGCATCTCCTCATGGTCTCCTGCCCCCTGATGCTGCCTCTCTTCCAGGCTTTTCACATGCCACATACGGAGTCTGGTCCTTTTCTAAACTAGTCTTTTGAAATCTGTTGCTCACACACAGTTTCTTCTATACGATCAGTTTCTGAACCAGGAGAAAATGTAGGACCCACAGCTCTCTTTTTCCCAGTCTTAAAATAAGAGTTTCTCATGGTTTTGGGGGCTTTCCAGCAATTGCGTTTGTTCAACATTTCCAAAGTACTTCCTTTGGAGTCAAGCTATGAACATTAACCTTTTCTGTATTTTCATAAAAATGACAGAATCAGGCTCAGGAAATCTCTCAATGCCTCCTTGTTTTCCTTAAAATCTTTTTACCCCATTGGTTCTGTAGCGTCAGTAATGCTTTGGAAGATGGAGGAGGATATATTTTTCTGGCTTGAGTGGAAGGTGCAAAATATGTCACTGTTTTTTCCCTCGTCTCACATAGTATCAGCAGTTTCAAAGCACTTTGAAGGCATGTCAAAGGAAAGATCCTTCATTCAAAACATTAAAATTTGTAATAATTACATCTCTTATTATGGGGATGATGATCTGGGAGCTGAAGGATATCTATTAATGCACAAATAGCAAGCTGTATAGTTAAATCATCACTGTTATTTTTGTGACCTTCACAAATTAACTTGGCAATACTGAAGAGGAAATAAAAATGGGACATCTTGTAAAACTCCTTTTGAGTCACCTTTCAAAATAATCCTGTACTATTTGAGTGTTTGCTGTTGTACAGAGGATTACACCAGACCACAGAACCATACTGTGGTTCTTTAATTGATACTTTAGTCTTCCAGGCAGGAAACACAGAAGTTTCCAAATGCAATTTCCTGATAGAGAATGAAAGTTGAAAGGCAAAAGCCTGTGCTGGTGCTTTATTATAGTTTGTAGCTTTAACTCAGGTGAGTCATTCTTCCCAAAGGGAATAAACAGGTTATCAGTACTTTCTTTGTTCTTACTAAATGTATGTCCAAACATAAGTTTTATAGTACCTTTATGTAAATTTTTAATAGTTTTTGCTATAAAAATTTTACTAGAAATTTTTGCTTTTTTAATGATTGGTAATAGAATTATTTATATTTCTTCCAGATACAGAAAAGAGGCAACCTGATGTCTTTCATGCTTTGAAATTGGGTAAGTACTGACAGGACTCTTCCGCCATGTCTGGTTCTTGTAACTTCAGAGCATGTTTGTTTGTTAACATGGGAAAGAGAGACGTGTTCTATTTTTACACGTGACTGGTTTTTTCCTTATTTTTCTTTTCATTTTAAAAATACATTTATTTCTGTAGTTTATTTTTCTTCACATTCCAATATGAGAAAATCTTTATGAACTCCTGGTTGTGCCCTTCATGCCAAAATGGCGTGATTTAGTAGTTCCAGTTATTCCATGACCATGCTACCTTTAATATAATTTTTTTTTTCCCTTCCTGATAAACTTGAAGTATGAAAACAAAGGTGCTAATTGGTGCAAAAAACATGCTGGCCTCTACTCTGTATGAGCATTGTAATTGCTCTTTAAAGTTGCTTCAAGAAAAGAGTAGGTGTCTCAGATCTTGCATGTTCTGTCATGAGCAAGAGTGACTTTCGTGAGCACACAACTGGTAAAACTGTTCTATGGCAAACAGAAAGAGCCAGTGCCATCCTGTTGATTTAAATTTGATCCAGGCTTTGATGGGTTGCACCCGTGGTGGATGGCAAGCTGCTTTCCGGTTAGCTATTTTCCTGGATTTTCCATCATAGGAGAGTGCTGAAATTATGGGATTGGCTTGAGGCTTGCTATCAGATGGCTTTGGCATGGGAAACAGGACTATTCACTTTCTGCTGAGGTTCCTGATAATGTTGCAGGTCAGAAAACACTGCACTGTTTGCAATCTCTTTGACAGGTTAGAGAGATTCAGTACTTGAACCTTATCTGATTACTGCTCTTACAATTGGTATTTTGCCATTGAAATACGTTTTCAGCTATATGATAGCACATTTAGCCTATTGCCAGCAGTCCTAGCTATATAGACAGTCAGAAAAAAAATAGTCACTCAGTAGTAAAGAAAAGTTCCTGATGGATCTATTTAATATATTTTTTTCAAATATTGGAAGATGTCATTCTCATGTGAGATTAAATCTCATGTCCAGTGAAGTCACGAGAGGTGTCCCATGAGACCTAAGAGGTTTGTTTCTTCTCCAGTCAGCCTGCCCTTACTTGGGACTAAGATGCCACAGGCACTGAGGAAACGTTGGTAATACAGCCTTGTGCGTGCAGTGGACGCACAAGGCTGCACAGCCTTGAATAATCCCCAGTGCAATAATCCTTACTGGGGCTGTGCCTTCTGTGTCCATGGCGTAGAAAATCTGGTCATAGTGCACTGAAAGCTGGCTCTACCCCTCCTGACTGTGATATGTGCATAAAGAATAAGCAAGCTTTAGGGTTGAGCACAACTGCCTCTCATTTCAGCTTTTTTGTCCATGTACCCACTCCTGACTGTAACATAATCATAGATTCATAGAATGCTTTGGGTTGGAAGGGACCTTTACAGATCATCTAGTCCAACCCCCCTGCAAGAGCAGGGACATTTTTCACTAGACCAGGTTGCTCAGAGCCTCATCTAACCTGACCCTGAATGTTTCCAGGGATGGGGCCTCCACTACCTCTCTGGGCAACCTGTTCTAGTGCTTCACCACCCTCATTGTAAAAAATTTCTGTCTTAAATCCAGTCTAAATCTGCTCTCCCTTAGTTTAAAACCATTGCTCCTTGTCTTGTCACAACAGGCCTTGCTAAAATGTCTGTCCCTGTCTTTCCTGTAGGCCCCCTTTAAGTACTGGAAGGCTGCAGTAAGGTCTCCCTGCAGCCTTCTCTTCTCCAGGCTGAACAACCCCAACTCTCTCAGCCTGTCCTTTTAAGAGAGGTGCTCCAGCCCTCGGATCATTTTTGTGGTCCTCCTCTGAACCTGCTCCAACAGCTCCCTGTCCTTCTTGTGCTGAGGGCTCCAGAGCTGGATGCAGTACTCCAGGTGAGGTCTCACCAGAGCAGAGTAGAGGGGCAGAATCACCTCCTTTGACCTGCTGGCCACACTTCTTTTGATGCAGCCCAGGATACTGTTGGCCTTCTGGGCTGCGAGTGCACATTGTTGGCTTGTGTCCAGCTTTTTGTCCATCAGTACCCCCAAGTCCTTTTCTGCAGGGCTGCTCTTGATCCCATCATCCCCCAGCCTGTATTGAAACTGAGGATTGCCCCGACCCAGGTGTAGGACCCTGCACTTGGCCTTGTTGAACCTCATGAGGTTCACACAGGCCCACTTCTCCAGCTTGACCAGGTCCCTCTGGGTGACATCCCATCCTTCTGGCGTGTCAACTGCACCACTCAGCTTGGTGTCATCTGCAAACTTGCTGAGGGTGCACTTGATCTCGCTGTCAATGTCATTGATGAAAAATATTGAACAGCACTGGTCCCAGTATGGACCCCTGAGGGACACCAGTTGTCACTGATCTCCATCTGGACATTGAGCCGTTGACTGCTACCCTCTGGATGCGACCGTCCAACCAATTCCTTATCCACTGAACAGTCCACCCATCAAATCCATATCTCTCCAATTTAGAGATAAGGATGTTGTGGAGGACTGTGTCAAAAGCAATCGTGAAGCATTTGGTGTGGTTCACCTTCTTGCTTTCAACAGGGAGCTGCAACCTGAAGAGAGCTCTGAGTTAGCAACTTTCACAGTTTCTGATGGATTTTTAGATCTTTTTAAATTATTATTATTATTATTATTGTTATTTGTAAATGAGTGATTTTTGTGAAAGAAAATACCATTTTTTCTCAACATCTGTCCAAATGGATTTCAGCAATGCATCTTTAAATTGACAGTTATCTTCCAACTTTTATTGTCGCTGCATTCCTATTGAAAAGTTAGAGGTGTGTTTCAAATGGTCAAGCCTGGCCTTAGCGTTCAGATCTCATCCTGGGTTTGGTATAACAGTTTAAGAGTTGCTTTTCAATTAACCATCATAACTCACTGTCTCAGGAACTTTATGGCTTTTCAGGCTGCCAGAACTGGAAATGGGCAGACATAATAGTGGAGTGGAAAGAGGTGATAGGTAGCAGTACCGGGATCTCTCTCTTAAATGTCGACTCTTCACACGTAAGCTACCAAAACCTCTTCCTAGGAAGGCCTCAGGTCTGGTAGATTTTAGAGAGTTCAGCTGCCCTTCTTGTACCCCCGTGACTTTTAGCTTGAGATTTATAAACGTTAGTGCTCGGTCGGAAGGAGTCTTAGAAGGGGAGCCAAATTAATACGGGTCAGCATACTCCATTTGTTTTTTTTCTGAAATACTTGGCTATGGATGGCAGCACTGTTAAAAAAACAACTCACTAGGTTAAGAAGTGACCAGGTCAGAGTTCAAAGTCAGTTCTGGAGTCTCTGTAGGTTTCAGGGTTTCTGTTTAACAAAGTCTGTGATGTGGGTCTGGGTTAAAAAAGCCACCTGCTGTCTTTTACTGAATTGGGACATAAAAAGAGTAGTTCTGTGCTTTTGTATCTTTCCCATTCCAAGAAATTAGCTGAGTGGCACAGGTGGGTGTTAGTTTCAGTGAGCGCATTCAAGTGCCTGCAGGGGTTGTCTGGGATTCTGACTGGCTTCCCAAGGAAAATGTTCATGCCTGTGATTGAGTTGAAGGCAGCTCATGTCATGAAGCAGTTTACCATCTGAAGGTTTTTTTAAAGGTGAGAATTTTTCCATTTGCATGGCAGTTGATGATTTGCTGCTTCTTGCCTCTGTTCTGGCGGTGTTACATATTCGGTCACAGAGATCTTTTTTTCCTCTTAGCTTCTTCTCTGTTTTTGCCTGCCATATGTCATCAAAAAAATAAGGGAGCTGGGTGAGCTTAAGCTCTCTGCTTAAGATGACCCTGACTACCTCATACATTTTTAAAAAGTGCTTGTTCCTACCTTTATTAAGATTTAGAAAAAAACGCACAACCTGGTTAAAATATGTTCAGTAGCATATTTTGTACTGCTTTTCGTAATGTAGACAAGAACTCAGTGACTACCAGCCTCTTTATGTGAAAACCTGAATGTTAGGTTCACTTTTAAAGAACTAGAAAGATGACAGGAATAATGCATTACTCTTGAGAAGGAGAAGGGAAGTTTTGCACTGGAGATTTAGTTTAAATATTGGAGGCAAAATAAAAAAAAAACTTTCTGAATATAAGAATGTTGATCACTGAAATAGATTAATTCCTTGGGAGGTTGTGGAATTGCATCAGTAGAAGTTTTTAGAATCAGTTAACCGCCTTTGTAAGAGGAACTTATGGGCCAGTGTGACATAGGGTGTTGTTCTATCTGCTTAAGGCAAGGGATGGCCTCCACCACCTTTCAGAGTGCCTTTGTACCCACTCTCTTTGATTCTAAAATTGTTGCTTTCTGTGATTTCAGCTTATGGAAATGCAACAGGGATCTTCGTCCTGCTGAAGGACAAATCATGGTGTCTCAGCATCATCAGTTTTCTTTGCACAACATCATCTTATGACAATTTAATAGAAATATTCCCTACTCATGTCTCTTCACATGTGGGATGCACTGCAGTTTATACAGCCTCTATAGCTTAGTCATTAATTTCAGAAAATTATTCTTGTAATGGGATTGTACTATAAGTGTACAGGTGGGGAGAATGAGGGAAGACAGTGCCTCGTGCTTATGCCACAATTTTATGTAGCCTGGAAAGACGTACTGATCAACTAAAAGACAAAAGATCAATACAAATATTTAGCTGTAGCGTTGCAGTTGCTCTAGTACTTTATTTTTTCTGTTCTAATTCCACTAAATGTAGACCAATGTCAGCAAATCAAAATACATATGAATTCAGTGGCTAAGCAGTTCTCTGTTGCTCATGTAGTTTATGTTTTATCACTGTTTTACAGGAAACTTTCCGCTGGTTAAAGAGATCGTTGATGAAGACCCAAGTCAGGTCAATATTACCAATGTTGACGGCGCATCTCCATTAATGATTGCGGCTGTAACTGGACAGCTGCCCCTTGTTCAGCTCCTTGTTGAGAAAAATGCTGATATTGACAAACAGGATAATGTTCATGGCTGGACAGCACTAATGCAGGCCACGTACCACGGGTAAGATAAATGCTCTTTTTGGGTCTAGCAGTAAAGTTTCATTCTTCTGACATCCCAATAGACAAAATCTTTTTGATACTGACTCTGGAAGCAGAGGGGTCTTACAAGAAATTGAGAGACTTGTGGTCTCAGTTGTCCATGACTCTTGCACTGCCCTCAGCTTTTCAGAGCAGACTGGAATGCCATTTGGATTTCAGAGTGAGTGGCACATTTGGGAACTCGAATCTTCCACAGTAAGTGCTGGGAACATAGTGCTTCAGGCAGGCACTAGGAGCTTTGGTGCAGATTTCAACTTCCGTCCTTTGATGTTTTTTAGTGTTTTGTAAGATAGTATCACCCCCTGCCAGGGTTGTAGGCCTACATCAAGTTGTGAAACTTAAAGGCAGTCACCCTTCTACGTGCCATATTTTCCAGTCTTAAAACCACTCTTATGTTCCCCTATTCAGCCTTTAGTTTTCATGGAGTTTTCTGAAATGCACCCACTGGAGAACTGATTGTCATTTTCTCTAAAGCTACTTTATAAATGCAGGTAGGCACTTAAGAGTCAGACCCCAGAAATTGGCCTGGTACTTCACATGTGATCTCTGTCATATACTTAGCATTGTCTGAATACAGGATATTCAGTTTAGGAAGGTGAACTTTTCTCCATTGTTGTAGATGAGGCCCTCAGCAAGATGAAGATTCACTTCATGCCTGGTAAAGCTCACATTAATTGTACAAATGCAGATATTCTGCTCCAGCTTTTATTTTTAGTCATCAGATCTCACTGGACTATGAAAGTGCAACAAAGGGGGAAAATAGGAGGTCAGGTTGTTACTGCTTTGTGAAAATTTTCTGAAGTAGTTCCTGGGACCTACATAAGATGAGATTCTCTGCTTCCTCACCAACTCAGTACTGATAGTGATAGGCCTACTCAGCGATAGGCATTTCACAGAAGTGCCTGAAGATCAGTTTTTCTGGTGCAGCCATTTTGCTTATCAGCAGCCACCCCAGTGCACAGTTGGAGTAGTAGCAGCCAGCAGAAAGTGATGTGCAGGGCTGCTGGCATGTCCCCTTGACGGTACTCAGGTACTCCTCTTCTCTGTGGAAGCACAGCACGCAGCTGAGTGCTGCATGTGTTCAGGTACTGCCCTTTCAGTTTCCTGGGGGACTGTGTTATGAAAATTCCCTTCCGCTTTATATCGATCAGTCTTTATAGTATGAAATTGTATTAACTTTGTTAATACTCTTAATGTTTGAGGTAGTGGAATTTTACTGGAGACTTAAGTTCATGCTTAAGTAAAACAAACTAAAGGACACCAGCTCAGTGGAAAGACCAGAAGGACATCCTCACCCTAGAAATAAGGACTTGGCTTCTTGGAAACTTAGAGCTGTCCACGAAGGATAAAAGATACCCCTAGTCAACCAAGATAACGCCAGCATCATAGCCCCTCTAACACGTCTTTAAAACCCTCCCAGTGTTGTCTGGTGTCATAGATAGGTAACGATAACAAGATTGACTCCAGGGACATCTGGATCAATAGACGAGCAGCAAGAATGCTGCAGAAATACAGTTGCTTTGCAAAGTTTTACTATGATTAGTAATCGGTAGTGTGGGTGTTAGTGATTAGTCAAATTGTGTTGTACCTAAACGCTCGAAGTGTACAGGAACCCTGTGTAAAACCACATTTGGGGTGCCCCACTGTGGCTGGGACACCTCATGTGCATGAATAAATATTTGCCTTGTAATTCTATACTTTGCGTCCTAGCCTTTCTCCTTGGTCGTCATGGACCAGTTGCAAATTTTCCTAACAACTGAAAATCTTTAGCCTCCACAGAGCCTCAGTTTACCCTTTCTCAGAAGCAACAGTGGTGTGGAGGGTCTCTGGTTTGAAGGAGGGAGCAGGCAAGGTCTGTGTGAGCTAGGGCCACTAAAGGATTATGTCTCTGTGTGCCCTCAAGGTGCAGGACTGGAAAGCAGGATGGGGGGATGACACAGTTTTAAGGAAGAGAAGGCAAGTGATGGGAAGTATGCAGAGGAGCTGTGGTGGGGATAAGCAGAATTTTTGTTAGAAGAGAGGAGGAACATTCCTCCTCCATTTTAGGTTGATTTTATCTGGAGTGAGTTCAGAAGTGAAAACTTCGTCTGTATGGTAAGAAGTAACGCTCTGAAGTGGAGAGGTTGAGATCTGTTTGTCAGCTTCAGTATTAGAGTTTGCAGTCACCTATTGCTACTTAAGAACATTTTTGCTCTGTGTTGCTTACGCATGTCAGAGTTTGTTTTTATATAAGGTCAGTCTCTGCTCAAGAGGAGTTTTGTATTGAATATATTTTCCCTAGCTTTGTTGTCTGTTCGCTTATTTTGTAGGCTGAATTACAGTATTGTTTTTAACTCACAAGGCAAGTCCTGCTTATTTATTCAGGCATATGAGAGGGGAGAGGGGCCAATGGGAATGGGGTGGTGAGTTCCTTTTATGCAACTAGCTTTTATGAGCTTTTGTTGGAAGGTGTTTGTGTTGGTTATAATTTAATGCTGATTGTTTTTTCATTTTAAACACCTCAAGGAAGTGATAATGTGCCTTCTCAATTATATAATTTATATCTCTAATTAAGTGCAGCACTATTTGGAGTTTATAAATTGTCTTCAGTCAATTTGGCTTTTCTGTATGCAATTTATTGCCTGTTCTGAATATGGAGCTGTGTTTGAAGTATTAGTGATGGCGTATGATGACTACTGGACTCACCTTTGTCTTTACATCTGCTTTTTTGCCGTAGGCATTAATGGCCTTTCATTGGGAAGGTGTTTGGCAACAAATTCCAGAGTCAGTTCCAAAGGGTCAGCTTAAGAAACTGACTATTCAAATTAGGTTTTTTAGGCTGACTTTCTGCAGGTTGATTAGTGTAATTCATAGTGAGTAAACAGTGACTGACAAAGGAATCATGGGAGCTTCTGAATAGCTTGTGAACAAATTTTAGATTTGTTTAGCTATAGAAAAGGTAAAACTCTGATCTGTAATTGAGGAGCAATGGTATAAAAGGATAAAATGGAGCGTTAGGGTTTTCTGGTTTTTTGTTTGTGTTTTTTTTTTTTTAACATGAGCAATGCCTTTTTTTATTCCCTTAAAGAAACAAAGACGTTGTAAAGTATTTGTTAAATCAAGGAGCTGACGTCAATCTTCGTGCAAAAAATGGATACACAGCTTTTGACTTGATAATGCTGCTCAATGATCCAGGTATGTAATTTCAAAGAGCACTGAGGAAATGTACAACATAAACAGATAAATATCCCTTCCAATCTAGAAAATACATTAAAGTTGCTAGGAAGTATCCTCTGAGGTCTGGGCTGAACTGGACCAAGAAAGGATACTGCCTGAAAATGGTGGGTTTTGAGTGAATTGGTTAGGTGAGTGTATACATTTATGGGATAACAGATTTTGTGCATTCCTCTTGCCTTTGTTTTTGAAGATGCTCCGAAATGTGTTGTTTGTGTCACCAGATCCAATTCAGCGGCATTTGACTGCGGTGACCCAGGTATTCTGTAGTGTCGTTAGCACAGAGCTATGAACTGGAGCTAGCAATTTCCACACAGTAAACAGCAGTAAAGGGACAGGACAAAGGGAGTGCAATCAGAATAAAACTAGTGAACTCCTGGCTGAACCTCCCACTAGGTCCGTAAAGGCTGAGAATAAATCACATTTAAGGGTTCAGGTTGTTTTTATGGGAGTGGTTTAGAAAAAGGCAGCATGTGTTGGGGAGACTTCAAAGAAACACATTTAGTTTTTGTTGTAGTTTGTTTAGCCTATATAATTTGTTATTATTAACCTTGCCTGGTACCTGAATTGCTTTATCTGAAGCCAAAAAACGCTACTGCTGATGGAATTAATGTTTGTTTTCTCTATATTTACTCATTATAGTGTTTTTGGTCACTAGCAGATACCTTTCCTTTGTCAAAAGTAGATCCCTAATAGTATGAAATTTTAGAAAATAAATACAGTGAATTATTTTATAACTAACTTCTTGTAGGACAGATTAGTTTTTCTTGTTATCTCTCTCTCTCTCTCTCTCCCCCTCTGTCAGTTCTGTCTGCCCTTCTGAAAATCTTTCCTGACTTCTGTATAAAATACAGATTTACAGAGTATTTTTTACTTTCCTGTCCTCATCTCATACTCATTCTTTTTTCTTCCTCTTCCTTTCTTTTTTCCTTACTTTTTTTGTCCACCTTTTTTCTTACCATGTCTTTTCAGTCCCTGCATTGTCCAGGCTGAACATCTCCTTTCTCTTTGGGATTTAATTTCAAGCTTCTCTTCTGCAACCTACGCTTGAAGAAAGAATATTCATTTTTCTCTACTCTCTTCTGTGTCAGGTGAGAAAAGGGAGCATCACAATATCGTTCTTAATTTCTACAAAGTGCGAGAGGAGGCAGTTCACTTGGTCACACATTACTGATTCCGACTGAATAGCATGCTTATTTATATTGATAAATACCTTTAGAGAGGTGATGGTAAGAATGCAGCCCCCCGTGTGGGGAGAAGGTGTGGGAAACCTAGGTCAAGAAATAAGGTTTTGGGGATTCATCTGCTTTGTGTTTGAGAGGTAGATCAATTACTACTTATATGGGATTTATATGGAAAGTATCAGTGTATCATCATAATTTGGGAAAGCAAAACAGACTAAACATTATCTTAATTTTTCTTTTAGACACAGAGCTTGTACGGTTACTGGCATCAGCATGCATGCAAGTAGACAAAGACAGGAATAAACAGAACAACAGATCATCTTTGCCTTGTTCCAGAAGTAGGCAATCCTTAAATGTCCCAATGTTGCCAGATGACAAAGGAGGTCTAAAGGTAAATATATTCACTTTTAATAAATAACCAATGCATTGTTTCCTGTAATGTATGAAGCAGAGAAAGTCATTGCTGAGAAGTACTTCAGATCTATTATGTAACTGGGTTTTTTGGGGGGTGTGTGTTCTGAATCCCTCATTCACAGCGCTTCCTGGTTTTATGAAGTGTAGCATGCGTTCAGCTTTCTTTTTGTCAGATGGCAAGGCAAGGGGAAGACTTTTAAGGAAGAGTTTGCATCAAAGCATTTCAGTGCCTAGAAATAGATCTCATAATTAAGTAGTGGAAGGTACTATGTTCATAAGTTTGGAACTGAATTTCCATTATTATCTTAATTTTAAATCTGCCTTTAAAATCCAAATGTACTCCAGTTTTAGTAGACTGTTTTTTAATACTAATTGCTTTTTTTTTTTTCTTTTTTTGAATTTGGAGTGGATGTGTTACGGGGATTTGGCTAGTATTTCCTAACATAATGAGAAACTGTGTATTTATGTGTTTGTTCTATGTAGGAATTGCAGCAGTAGTTCTTTTATTTTATTTTTATGGTATTTAGTAGACTCTAGAAGACAGAAGGATGATGTAGGAAGGAAACTGAAGCTCTGGTAATGTACTTGAAAATACTCCTGGGACTCTGCGCGGGACAGCCCAAGAGACTGAGAGACTGTATCTCTTGTCTGCCTCTAGGACAGAGGGTAGAATTCATTTAAACCATACATGGAAACAGGCTATTGAAATGAAGAGTGGAAGAGTGTATAGTTCGGGCTTACATGTCCTCTGGCATGCTGTATTCTTAACTTGAAATTGGTGGTAGTCCAGTAGGAAACAACATAGAGTCAGAACAAGTGCATGCCACTTAAACAAAGATATTGTGATTTCCTTTGTCTGTTTGTGAAAGAGAAGGAAAAAGTATTAGTTTATTTTGTTGTTGTTGCTGTTGTTTATTTAGGGGAATAATTTTCAGTTATGGTGTACCTCAGAATTTCCTTGAGCCCATGATCTCGCATTTTTAATATATATATTATCAGGGTCTTGGAAACACACATGGTAATTTCCAGGCTATTGTTGACATGACTTTTAAAGACCATTTAAAGTTCTACTTTAGCTCAAATGTGTTTTGCAGTTTTAACTATGAAGCAACAAGTGGTTATTTTCATATTATTATTCTATTGTTCAATATGATACAACTTCAGTATCAATTTAGATGGACCTATTTAAGAATGCAGTTACTTAGATGGGAGATTGTCAGAACAGCTTTTGGCTTTATGGAATACAGATCAACAACAGGTTGGATTGCAACTCTTGCAGTGTTATGACGCAAAGGCTTGAATTAGGGTCATAAAAGATTATGAAGTGAAATAAAAAAAATATAAGATTTGTCAATGATAAAGATGTACACATGTGTACTGACAGAAATTTAATATTTTGATGTGTGGAATGTTTAAGTATTTGGTCTGAAAACTACAAAATATTACAGTGTTTACAAGTTAAGTCTTAATCAAGCACTTTTGCAGCAGAAATTGTATTCTGTATAGTTCTCTGATATATATAACCTCAAAGCCAATATAGCCCCCTCTTCCACCACTGCTCAATGCTTTATTAACCATTCTGTCTGACCACAAGTACGTTACGTATCTTACTCTCCTTACAAATGTTCAGAGAGGGTAAAAATGACATTTTCAGATTGGCTGGGGGGGGGGGTCATCAAACTCATCTCTCTTTGGACCAGCATGTGAAGCGAGTGCTGAAGTGAGGGACCTCTCCTGGGTTTTATAGCAACAGTGCATGGAAGCACTGGACAACTGCTCTGTGCTGAGCCAGGACAGTAAACCAAAGATATTTATGGTGACTCAGCCAGTACCTAAATTTTCTGTCTGGATCAGTGCAAATGACAGAATGTGGGGTCTACAGAATCATGGAAATGTAAAAATGAGAGGGAAGCTGAGAGGCCCACCTGCCTTTATGTAAGGAGACAGAATGAACATGCCAAGAACATCCTTGACGGAAGTTTCTGTTCTCTCTTCCTTCACTGCGGTGAAGAAGGTCCCTTGGTCTCATGGTCTCCGTCAGCACCCAGTTCCACTGCTTGTTGCTTCTTGCAGTCAGAATTTTTCCCCCCGATATAATCTATATCTCTCTTGCTGCGTGTTGATCGATTCTTGTTCAGTGGCCACCTTCATTTTTATAATAACTATATAAATACGTAAAGAATTATCATGTTCTCTTCAATCTTTTTTTTTTCCTAGACTGAACAAAAATAATTAATTCAGATTTCCTTGTTTGCCGGTTATGTTTCCTAAACTTCTTACTATGTCTAATTTGTCTGTATCTGTCAACGTGAGGGATCCAAAACGAGTCCTGAGAATCCAAGTAGGGTCTCAGTATCACATGGTGGTGTACAAAAACTACTTGCACAGTTGTGTGTTTCATGCTGTTATCAGTGAAATTTGCCTTTTTTGCAGCAGTAAGTCACTGTGCATCTACACTTTGTGGTATGTTACGACTCTGATTTTTTTCTTTAGTACAGCTGCTTTGCTACTTACTTCCTTTTATGTATTTGTACACTTGATTTCTGCTTCTTACATGTCAGCTTGACCCCTGCTGAATAATGTCAATTTGTCAGTGTTTAAATTCAGAGTATCTAAGGTGCTCACGAAACTGTCCAGATAGATGTCTTCCATAGACTGTGCAAAATATGTTATGTTTCATTGTTGCTGTTGTTAATGAACATTTCCAAACTCCTGTTTCACTCCACGAAGTATGTCCTCCCAATTTGAGATCAAATTGTTGGTAATTTGTCTCTTAGTATGTTTTTTGGCTATGGTGCTTTCCCTATATTAATTTTGCTTGAACCATATTTTCCTCAGTCATTCGATGAATGTTGCATGGAATAGCGATAAAAGCTTTATTAAAGTCAAGCTATGTTACAGCTTTTCCTCCCTTCTGCCCACTTGACCAGTTATGCTGTCAGAGAGAGCAATTGATTTGGTGGGATTTATTCCCAACAAACCCATGCCAGCTGTCTCTTATGAGCTGTGATAACGTACAAAGTTTTTTCAATGATGTCCTTTCAAGTTAAGCTTTTTGATCAGTAAATTCTCAGATTTTCCTCTTTGGGGTAGAGGTGATTATGTATTTGCCTTTGGCCTGATTTCTGTAACTTTTTCCATCCTCTTAACTTATCTTTAAGATAATCAATATTTGTTCAGAGATCGTGTTGTCTATAATTAGGGTAATTATAATCAGTCTTGTCTGGTTTTAATTTGTGTAAGCTCATTTAAATATTCTTACCCTGTTAAGCAAATGCACATCTATGTTCCTACCTTCTTCCTGTTAATGGTATTCATACTAAAATATCTGATCGCAACTAGGCTGCTTTTGAAGTTTAAAAAAAAAACAAACCCTTTTCAGTGTCTCCTGTTTGATCACTTTTATCATTAACTAGTAGACTTTTGTGTGTGTTTCTTTTATTTGTAATTTATGCATAATACAGGCCCGTGTTCCTTTACCTACTGATTACGTATTGGATAACCATTATCTCATTCTTTACCCCTTTCATACAGGAACTGTTAACTGCTTTGTTTCTCACATTTTGTGGACTTGAAAACAAAGTTGTGCCTTTTCCATACGCAGAAAGTTTATTTCCTCTCTTTTCTTCCTGCCTGTGCTTCTTCAGCAACTTATACTCCCAATGTCAGTATTAGAGCAGTGTGAATTATCACATTCAGTTTCTTTTTTAGATTAAAGTTGTTTGAGGGCAGAGATTTCCAGTTCTTCCCCTTATTATTTCATTCCTAATATTGTTACAAAAGTCTAAGGTATTTCTCAAGTGGCAACACCATTTTTCTGTTCTTTGATACTATTGCCTTCTCCCACTGCTACTAGATTTCAGCCTTTTGACAGACATTATTTTTAACCATAAATGCATTTTTGTTACTTGGCTACTTCAGCCTAGTTTAAAGCCCTTTATTCCAGCTTCTGTAGACGTGTGATGTGGTAGGGTATATGGAGAGGCCACAATCTTCTGCAGCAGCAGACTGGAAACTCCAGAGCTCAGACCACCATACTTTGAACACTAGAGGACACGATGAACCTCTCCACTATCATTCCTTTCTTGCTGGAGAGCAGTAGTTTTTTATATGGTAACATAGTGGCTGTACTTAATCCATTTCGGGTTAGTTTGTGGTGCAAGCATATGTTAACAAAGCAGAAGCACTGTGAAGAAGAGTGCCAAAGATGCTAGGAACTTAGAAGTGATCTTTGTTACAGAGGCAAGCTAGCTTCAGTGAACAAAAACAAACCACATTGTGCAAGCAGTCTCTTTTGTAAGCTCATTGTACTCTGTGTTAAAACTAGATGGATTTTTTTGCCCTTTCAATTCCTTTTGGAAGGTGAATAAATGCTGACCCGTGTGGGTTTTACTGCTTTCTCAGAACTATTTGTCTCTCTTGCCTTTTTCCGTCAGGTCTTTGTTGCTGAAAGTAATGTAAATCTTTATTAGTTATGTCTCCAAAGAGATACAAAGGTCTGAGAACTCTATCCATTACTAATGCTCTATGCAGATTTAAAATCTTTTTACTGATCATCTGCTAGAAGGATTGATTTACAGGGAATAAGTTTACAGTTTATATTACTTCTACTGTATGACAGTTGGGAAGACATATATCAGTAAGCAGCTGAAAAATGTTAAATGCAAAAGAGAGAGGGGAATATATATGATGAGAAGGAATGGCTGAGAATAAAGAGTGAACTAGGAAAGTGTGTTATCTGGATTGGATATCATGTAGAGCTGCCTTGATGAAGTATCATCACTTTTACATGACTTCATTTTTTTTTTTTTTTTAAGTATTACAGAAAGGGAAGAAGAAGTTTTACTAAGAAATAATCAGAAGATATTTATTATCTGACTTAATTACCTACAAGCCACATAATCTTTAATACAGATTGCATAGATCTTCTTAATATAGCCTATAGGTCTCGTATAGTCTAGAGAAAAGTCCTGCTAAATACTTGAAGCATCTTGCACTGTCTGCCTGTAAAAATGTGTAAGCCTGTAAATGCTTGGATAAATTTTATTTTGAGCAAAGATGGTCCTTTCGTGTAACAGTTTGCACATATGTGATACCTATATGGATGGAGATTGTAGGTGCAGTAGTCCTAAGGTTTGTGTTGTTTTCACACCTGGTATTTCCTTGCCTTGCTCTTTTTCAGTTTATAGTCTTTCCAGTCTGACAGGGTTTAAGTTATCTGTATAGCAGCACTGTATGGATTGTGGATCTTTAGTTTGACAGGAATATTATCAGAACTCTTCCAGTTTGCCCCTGATTTTGAAAATGTTAAGGAGAAGCTTTTCATGCAGATCGGATAAACTTCTGTGCACACCTCTAAAAAGCAGAAAATGTACATGCCAGTTCATTGATGCCAGAGAGTGTAAGAATGGATGGCGAAATTGGAAGTTAATGGGAAGATTAAATATTTGCAATGTAGCTGTAAAAATTTCCTATTCAAATTGCCCTAATGCTTTTATCTACCTTGTCTTTCCAGATAGCGTGGAAAAATATTGTAAGGCATTTGCCAGATGAAAAATAAGGAAAGAGATTAATCTTATGCATACAAATTATGGTGAAGGATTCTGTTGATAATTGCAAACCACTTTAACATTGCTTTTGTAGTTTATCTCAAAAACTTCTTGACAGATGTATCACTGCTGTAAGGATTACTTAATTGTACATTTCTTTTTCTTTTTTTTCTTTTCGTTGGAACTGAATTGTTGTGTCTTGTTATCAATCTAGTCCTGGTGGAGCAGGATGTCCAATCGATTCCGCAAGCTGAAGTTTACTCAGACATTGCGCCATGGATTTTCTTCCAATCCGTTTGTGCCCTTTCCTGATGAGCCTGAACCATCATTAAATTCTACCATAAAAGCAGTTTCACAGGGTGATACGGACACCTCTGGAAACCTTGATGCTGCTACAGCTCGGATCACAAATAACAAAGCTAGTGGTAAAGCCAGAGTTGTCTTGCGGGAAGTGAGGTCTCATGGGGTAGTCAAGATGATACTTTTTCTAATTTATTGATTTAGTTTTTATTTAGCTTAATACAACTGAAAAGACCTGTAATATATTTGTAGTATATAGAAAGAGAGATGTTTGTACTCCTGACTGTTTGTCATGCTGAATGCTGAGTGCAGCATCATTTAAGCAGGAAAATGCTAATATAGCCATGTTACTGTTGTGTAGCAAGCACCATGACATATGACAGTAGAGACAGGTCACTCAAAAGTTGTTAGTCTCTTTGATAAACTAAATTATGTAATGAAAATCAAGTTATTTAAACAAATAAATAATTCTGAGAAGAGAGATTGGAAAAGCCCAAATCATAAAGCACATCTACTGAAATTGTACAGCTCTCCATGCAAAATTCTCACAGTTTGTGATGTGAAATAAGACTATTGGCTTAACTTTAATTTAGGTACATGACAGTGTCACTGGAAATCTTGGTTCTGTGCTTACTGAGGGTAAAGCTGTTGAATGTTTGAAAACAATAAGCTGTCCTTGAGAGCAAAAGTAGGAGCCTGTAAACAATAAAACATCATGTATATATTTTTCAGGTGTAAACATTGCAAAAGGAGGAAAGGATGATGAATTATTGACAACCATGGTATGTTGCAGTGTTCTTGGTTTGTTCAGTCCAATTCAGGAGGTCATGCAGGTCCCATCATTTTTTTTTTTTTTTTTTTTTTTTTTTTTTACCTCCTATCCGAGTCACCATTAGAAATAGAGCTATCGTTTGTTTAAAGTCACTAGACAGGAACTGGCAGTCTGTGATACATCAGTAGTTCTTAGACTAGGAAGTACTACAAATAGTATGGTATGGAAGCTGTTCACAAGTTCTGATTTTTTTCAAGAGTTAGCCATACCTTTGTATGATCAGCAATGAATTAGTAAAATAGATGGAACAGCTGATTAGTTGCTGACAAGCAGTATGCTGTGAGGAAGACATGGGTGGAACACGTTACAATGTGAAAGTGAGAAACTACTAGTAGAGGCAACCATGAAATATTTAGTTCAGGATGTTTATTTGTATTATTCTATTTCTTCTTCTGTTATTCTGTAGCTTTAAATTCCCTTACAGCTTACTCCTTGGAGATGTCATTAAATTTGGCTGGTTATCCTTTATGTTCTTTTTTAAGAAGATTGAGTAACTTTTGATGTGACTGACTGACAGAACTCCAGGGAGCCAAATCTGCTGGAGTTTTTTCTCATTTCAGAGAACACATAGAGCAGGAAAACAGGCAGTTGTTCACTGTTTCCAGGTGTCCTTTCTGGGAATACAGAGAGGACTGCCGTGTTATTTCTTTGGAAATTAATTGTTAACATTCCTGTTAAAATCAATTTGAAGCAAGATTCAGCCCAATGAAGGAAGAGACAGTTTCTGCCATTTAATGAACTATATTCATTGTATTAAATGAATGAGCATACTGGTGGGTGCCAGAATGTCCATTGGATTATTTCTTTTATTATGTGTTGTTCATCTTCACAAATACTACTTTTGTGTCTTCTTTCCATTTTATTTTGTTTAAAAGTGCATTTGTCTCCATCTTTTTATTTAACTTACAATTTTGAAACTACATCATCAGTTCCCAGTAATCTTTCTTAAGAAGAGGCTCTTTTCTTTTTCCCTGTTTCCCTCTCTCAGTTGAGAAGTAGCGCTCCATTTACCAGGCTGCCCAGCGATAAACTGAAAGCAGTGATACCGCCTTTCTTACCGCCCTCAAGTTTTGAGCTTTGGAATTCTGACCGAACGCGACTCAGCAAAGATGGCAAAGCTGAACAGATGAGAACTGCCTGGCCACAGAGAGCAATCAAGCATGATTTTAACAGCAGCGGGAACTCTGATATAGTAAGCAAACAAAATGTGTATAAAAATACTGTGTTATGTCAAGGCCATGCTGACTGGTGCGCCACACTGTGTTTCTGATTAGAAATTACTTTAAACCCACTGTCTCAGTGATGGCTTGTCCTTTTAAGCTCTGCTGTTTAGGAAGAATACACATCTCTATGGAAGGAACATAAATGGAACAGAAGTTTGTATGAAATGAAACGAGTTGTTTGCTGTTAACCAGAATAAAGTCGAACCCTAACGAATTTGTTGCAAACTGCTAAAGTGGCTGCTGGTTCCACCTATATATTTTAGTTGCCAAAGTAGGTACAGTCATTGGAGTGTGGAGGAAACTGCTCTGGTTTGGAAGAAGACTAGGGGCAGAAGAAAAGACTGAAAGTTTATCAGTTTTTAGGAGCTGAGGGGGAGGGAAGAAATATCAGTGAGACATAAATATACAGACATAACATTCTGAAAGATTAGTAATAGATAAAATTGTAGCAATTAGTGGTCAAGTGGGCTTGAAGGCATACAGCCTTAAAGTGCAAGTACTGTAAAAAGGGAAAAAGTCTGAATAAATTCTGGTTTTTACAGAAGGAGCTTGCCTGATTCTACAATGTTTTTAGTGAAAACGCAAAACAAAAGGAAAATAGCTCATTTGTCTTGAGACAGGAAGCAAAACAACCTTGACAACCTTTGCGTTCATAGGTAGTAGGAGAAAAAGGAGAAGTGCTTACTCCCCTGATTTTAGAGTCTAATAGCCAAGTGTAGAGAAGAGTTTATTTTACTAGTCCAGAACTGCATTTCATGTCAGTTCTAGAAATGGGACAATGAAGACATTTTAGGAGGAATTTTTTTCTGTCTTCCTTCTTTAAGTGAAAGTTAGCTTAATACCAGTAGAGGTGATTTAGGTGGAATAAGGTGGTGTATTAGAAGGGAATTGATAGATCACAAGAAGGTAAATGTTTATCATCCTAAAAAAGATGATTGTAATAACATAAGTGTATAATTGGTCCCCATATATAAAATGAGGAGCAGGGGAAGTAGGGGAGGACTAGCCATTGATCCTTCTGTGGGGAAAGAAGGACTTTGCTAAGGAAATAGGGAGAAGGAGAGAACCTTCGTAAGTCAGAGTTGGAAAAAGTGATTGAGCAACAGGATAAGAAACATGAAAAAGCTGAGCTGCAAGAGCCATATGTCAGATGGTTGGCAGTGGCCAGTGGTGTAAAAGCAAAAGAATTAAAGGAGGATGTGGATGTGGCTGAGGATTTGGCTAGCGTATAGCTAGATCATTAGTGCCTCAGTTAACAAGAGCCAATAAAATGGTGCAGGTGGATGTTTAGATTGAAGGGGATATGAAAATGCAACTGGAGGAGAGAAAGTTCATGTCACTTGTTGCAGCTTAGTAACAAACAGGGAATCATATGAGATACTTCTCATCTCATATGATGGATGAGAAGTAGGTGGTAGCTGTTTTGTAAGATGGGAGAGACAAAACCAGGATTCTGCAGGAAAGAAGTTTCACATGTGATCATTCCTCCCCCCCCCCCCCGTAATATTGTGTATATCATACAGGTGCATCATATATGCTCATTTTATGTTGGCCAAAGGTAAAGGAGAATTAATGCCTTTATTATGGTGTAATTTCTTTTGTTGAATATATATATTCATTGTATATATATTTATATAAATATATATTCAATATATTTGTATATGTAAAATAAGATTATTTCTGATATCCCTTTTGTTCTTCAGTGGAAGTTTCAGAACTTACAATAAATAAAATAGGAGTTGAAGTTTGATCTTTGTTTTGCTCAAACAAGAAAGATGAAAATTATTTTTCTTTTTTGTTTTCCAGACATCTGTTAGCAAAGGTACTAGACCAGTCAAATTACCAACATTTGCAAGAAGACCTGCATCTCCTTCAAATTCCAACAACTTCAACCATTCTCCCCATTCTTCTGGTGGATCCAATAACATTGCGGGAATTAACAGGCATGGAGGAGAACTGCATAACAGATCAGGTACCATGCTGCTTTTATTTTTAATAAGAAAGTAATTTGTATCTGGTTCAGCTAAAAAATTAGTGCTTGTGATAATGGTAGAAGATACTAAACCTTTTCTGAGGGCTCCTACTGCTGTATAAGCAAAACTTCTATAAATTTGTTGGAACAGGATTGAACTGTGGATACCTACATAAGGGAACAAAAGCCTCACATCTGTTATAGAAGTCTCATAGGTTAGCCCCTGTCTCAGAAAAAGCATGTTGATTTTATTGAGTCCACCCACGATGGATCAGGTGGATGCTTGTTCATTGTAACATACATTTCATAGAGCTGTCTCTTACCCATGTTGCTTGCTTTTTGTTTAAAATAAAAATCAGTTTGCAATTAAAAACAAAGCTGCAAGCATTGTATCTGGCAGCTGTAAAGACAATATGGTGAAGCAGCTCATGAAACCTACATCCAACAGTATGAAAGTCAGCTCTGTGTGTGTATAGACAAGGCTGGCTTCTCTCTTCTCCTGTGGCTGATTTTTGTTCCCTTTCCTGAAAGCTACTGATCTGAACCTTACAGAACAGGTCTGAACCTTACAATTCTCTCTCTTACTTTATCCAGTCAGTTTTTAAAAGAAAGTGGGTGGTGGAGAGAGGTGAATTAAGTATTAATGAATGTTTTAAAATTATGGTTTCCTTGACTCTGTTTTTATTTTATTTTTTTCTTAGGTGGCAGTGCAGATAATGTTTTGTCTCAGATTGCAGCCCAAAGAAGAAAAGCAGCAGGCTTACCCGAACAGAAACCCAGCCAACAGCATAGTCCAGTCCAGTCAACTCCTTCATCCACTCTGTCTGATTTGCAGTGTGCTCAAATTGTTGGCAATGGACATGTTGTAAAGGTACAGAGAAATGTAAATTTTTGTACTTCCAAACTGGCTAATTTTAATAGGTCATGTCTCAGTCATGGATGGTTAATAAGTATAACTGCATGACATTGCACAGCCTAAAATGAAAGAACACCTGCTACAGTAGTGGAAACTTTTCAGCTCCACAAACCTTCCTTTTAATTACCAAGTCTACAAAAGATCAGACCCTAATAATAAAACATGATTTTGGTTTGTTAGTAGTTTCACTCTATTTTAAAAACAGTAAATGTAATACTTGACCTTAGGGTAGATCTGTACTGTTATTTTGGTTTCTCGTTATTTCTTTCTATGGCCCTGATTGTGTCCAGCATTTTATGTTAGTTATTCCTGGGCTTTACTCGGAAGTGGCGTAGCTAGTTTCCTTCCAAAGGCACAACCTGAGTGCAGAACATGAGATAATTTGTACCAGCATCTGCCAACCACAACAATATGTGCATACCTAGTCTGCTCCACAAGGTGTTATTTTTAAATGGTATGAACATTAAGTTGTCATCACCAAAGTCAGGTTTTGCTCCTGAGTGCAAGCCATATTATCTGTGCTGACTTACCTATCAATTTCCTGGAATAGCTTTACCCTCATGACCTGCCCATTTTTGTGCATGTACTTTGAAGTTAACAACTGCTTTGTACTAAATTTTTAAGGATTAAGATTTTAAATCTTCAAAATCTGCAGAGACACAAGTTAGAAAGCAGCATCATAACAGATGTGATACACTATTGTGAAATGTATGGGTTTATTCACACAGGGAAACATTACATTTCAGAGAACAAGAGAAAGAAAGCACATAATTTGGGTTTTATTTCTAATGTCTGGTATTCTGAAAATGTTAGAATACATGACCAAGAGCAAAATTTCTTAACTTTTTGCTTATGTAATCACCAAACAGCTCATTTGTTTTGTTTTGTTTTCCTTGCACCTTTTCATGAGATTCTTATTGAAGTTTTGCCCAAAGAAACAAAAATGGCCAAAGTATAAAATTATTACATTTGCTGTCTCGTTCTGTGATGTCTTATATGGCAACAATAAGCAATATGTATATTTTATCAGTAAATATCAATGATAAATGAAGTTACAAAGCTGTTCAGTGATTTAATTGAAATTTCTGGAGGACAAAAATCAGAAAAAGAAAAGTGTGCAACTACCAATGCCAAAACAGTTTCCATGAATAGTCACTTTATCTCTGATCTATCAGTCCTGATTCTGAACGGACTACTGGTTGCTTTTCAAAGATGAGATTGGGAGCTAAAATTTATAACTCTGCTGGACCCCCAAAAGCTATCAACTCATACTGATTCTTTGGCACATGATAATCTTTCCTCCCTTTCTATCCCACGTAACTGCTCCCCAGGTTATAAATGATCTGTCTCTTTCTTTCCTGTAGACAAAGCCACTTTATTATTCTCTTCCCTCATTAAAGTCTCCTCTACTGAACAGCTATCAAATGCTTTTTCTTTCAGAAGTGGCTGGACAAATATATTTCTAATTAAACTCTCAGCAGTTCCTCTCAGCTTGTTTTCATCTTGGAAACAATTTCAGAAGAGCTGCTTGTGTGCCCCCAAAAATCTTATTTTTCTCCAGTTATATTAGTTAGCCTATTAAGAGATAATACCTGTGCCTGTGAGCTTTGGTCTGCAGATCTTGGGGCCTGTTGTTACAACAATGCTGCCACTAAGAAGTTTAACTATTATTCCCACTCACAGTGGAAGACATTAGGGGATAAAGAAGTAGTGAGGTGCAATGCACTGCAGATCACCTTCTGGGAAGGCAGTTCATACTGTTGAAAAGATTTTTAAATAAAAATGATGTCAGTATGTTGGAAAGGCAACAGTTCTTTCAGTGCTCCTTGCTTAGATGTCTAGATGAATTTCAGTCCATCCACCAACAACAAAACATGTAATCAGTGTGGATCTTGCTATAGATGTTCATGTATCACGTCTGAGGTGATTTTGGGGACATCAGTGTCTGTTGGGGGTACACAATCACATATGGATTCACACTGGCTGCAAAAGCTTAAACAGCCTTACTTTGTTGTTGTAATCAAGAACATAAATGCTGAAAATTTAATGTCTATATCCATTGTGGAAATCCTTGTGCCCTCCCGTTAGGATCATGCTGTCTAAACTTGGAAGTAGCTGATCTAAAAATGCAGCGATGTTATGCTGATCAGTTTTGCAAAAGTTATCCATGAGCGGTGGGATTGTACAAGCCTTAAAGAAAGGAAAAGAAAAACTGAATAACAACTTACAGGGCAATGTAATTTAAATAAATGCAGTCAATGCACTAGAGAGGGAAGACCATTCTGAAACACAAATGGCCGATAACAGAATACAGGGAAATTTGGGACAAAAAATTGAAATGAGTTCATCATGCTTTTCAGAAGCCTCTCAAATTTGTATCATGCTACGTTACTTCTAGTCAATTCAATGCAGGGCTAAGGACATAGTACATTCTGGCATAGGACAGAGTAATGGAAGAATGTTAACACTCAAATCAGTTTATCTTTTTAATCTGCATCTCTTTCATTAACTAGAAAAGTTCCATTTATGCCGTAGCACAGAAGCAAAATTGTAGAGAGGCAGGAACCACTGCCATTCTCCCTTCTTGCCTTGTTACCCAGCTCAACTTTTTTCTTACATTTTTCTTGTAGCAGCCTGACTGACAAAAGGTATTTTAAGTTAAACTCTGAATTCAGGAATCCAGGAGAAAATCACCTAAGACTTCTTTTTAGGTCATATAATGCAAACATTGAAATGTGTGAAGTGATACGTAGATTGAGGAATTTAGGAGATGAGGTACATTAACTTGTTTTGGAAAAGACTGATATACATATATATATATATTCTTATTCCTCATTTTAATTCATCTATGTTCCTGTTTGCCATGCCTCCAAATGTATTAAATATTTGCAAAATACTTAATAAATTTGAATCATTTGATTCCTGGTAGGTAATAACAAGTTTAAGGGTTGACTGGAAACTTTCATTCCAGTGCAGCAAGGGGTTTAAATGCACCCAAAACTTAGTTTATGCTTGCTACGTATTTCTGGTTAATCCAGCATGAAGTGCTACTTTAAATTAGCATCTGATATACTTTGAAAAGCTTTAATTGAGGCTTTATTTATTTAATTAAACCTCTGAATGAAAAAGATCTGTTTTCGGAGTCAAAATAATTTCAGCTTTTATGAAAAGAATAATTGTAGCGCTGGTGTATGGTATTGCTTTATAAGAAATCATTTTCTTGTTCAAAAATTACGGCCTTAATAAATGTATTTTTCGTGATGAATTTGAGGGGACAGACTCTCACCTGGGATAAATCAGTATTGCTCCAATTATTTCAATATGAATCAAGCAGAAGCTTCTAATTGTGACTACATGCTCTGCAGAGATGATATGCAACTTAAGTAATATTGAAGCATCATATATAGGTGAACACTTTTTTTTTTTTTTTTTAACTGAAATGATTGTATCATTAACTACAGCAAAAACTGGAGATGAACAAAAGACCTCCATCTGGGACTTCATCTACATCTAAAAGCACATCACCAACTCTCACACCTTCCCCATCACCCTCCCCGTCTCCTAAGGTTCACAACACAGAGTCCTCTCTCTCTTCTTCTCACAGACAGACCAAGAGCAATGGTTCCAGCAGTGGTACAATTACAGAAGATGGTGAGTAGGTCACTGTAATTATAGGAGATTCATTCATCAAGAGTACGAGTGTTTAAAGCTAGAACTGTACTGGATTAGTGTGTATCTGCATAAGAGTGAGAACTTTTTTCTTTCTAGAAAAAATATTTTGGTGTTTCTTACTGCGAGATTGGCATTCCTGCAGCAACTGGCTATTTCTCTCGCAAAAGCTGTGATGCTTTCCATTTAGAGGGAGATTGGTACCATCTCAAAGCTAGCAGAGAGCATGTAGGTAGGCCACTCTGACGTGGCCTCCTTCCTTCCCCCCTTTCTGGCTTAAATCCTTTTTCACCCTTTGCTGAGGGTAGAAAATGCACTTTCTCCACATTCAAAATGAATTTTTTTTTTAATAAATGCAGTGAAGCACATCACTGCAGAAATACAGTTTTCATTCATAGCAAGTCATAGCTACATGCAATTGATTTTTAAGAGCTGTATTGCATTTATTTTTTTAAATTGCAAAAATAGGCTTATTTTGACCTTATTTTTAACTTTAGGTCATAAGAAAGTATAATAATGTTACTTTTCCAATTACTTTTCCAATAAGATTGCTGCCTTTTAAGTTGAACTTTTAGGTCTAAATTACAACACTTATTTTAAAAAGTCATGTTACTACACTGGAAACAGCATACCGATTACTTTGTTTTCTTCTGTAAACAACTCAAAAAAGTGAAAAAAATAACATGACTCAGAATCTTTTAAATAAGAGATGGAAGTACCTTTTATCTGGTTTCTGCAAGAGGCACTTGTACTATTTTTGGTTTTTTGAAAGTGTCTGCATTGATTTTGTTTTGTTTTCATTTATGCTAACTCTGTCTATTGACACTGTACTTCCATTTGACACTAAAGAGAGGTGATATTTGACCCGCTTTCTGTCCTCGTGTCATGGCTTAGCTGTAACATATTGTACTGACTGCTGGAGAAAATCCTTTCACATTTTAGTTAGTGCCATTTTGTAATGATGGTTTGATAACATAAGAATTGTCAGTTTAGAAATATATAAAGGGAAGAGAACTTGCTGTCAGGGGAATTCCCCACGCTATCAGCTGTTCTAATCTCACCTCGTGAGGCTGGGCTTTGTGACTGCACCACTAGTGCCATGAAACAGTGAGTTTCCTCTGTAGCAGAAGGATGGGTTGTCAGAAGCCTAGGTAGTTCTGGGTTCATTGTGCTTGTAAGCTTCCATAGTTAAGTGGCCCTTTAATTCAAGGGCTTCTCTTACTGTGATTTGATTCAGCAGCAACAGTACAAGTCCTTGTAGGCCCAGCAGTAATCAGAAGAGTAAGCACAAAAGGCCTGCATGTTACCTTTTCTTTTTCTTTCAAGTAAACTTAAATGAATTAGAAAATTGATTTGCATTGAATATTACTGTGAAGAAACAGTAGGCGGCAGGGTTCAGAGGTGTGCATGGTTTCTTTTTAGGCAACCACTTGGTGGACCATCAACAGCTTGTCCCTATTCTGAGAACCAGTGATGTAGAGAATCATGAAAGACGAAACCATGTGAGAGTAAAAGGAGGCTCTGAAAACTTGGAGAAAGGTAATCTTACCGTACTACTACTACGGAGTAGTACCAAAGAGGTGCTAAATAGGAGTAATGTGGCAGAAGTAGTAAGAGCTCTGAGAACCTTTGCTTTCTCCAGGGATGTAGGTAAGGAGACAAGATATGAGTAGAGCAAAAGAAAGACTTAGTGAAAAAGCAAAGGAGAAACGATATGTTACGCAAGCGTTGTAAAACTGAGAGGTTTCAGGTTTTGTTCAAACTTAAAGTATAACACAGGAACTGGAAGAGGGAAAGAGGAAAAGAAAACATGAAAGGCCTACAGTTAAAGCATTGTCTCTGTGTGTGAAAAGTGTTAGATGTTATAGTTGTTTATGACAGCAAGGCTTTGGGCTCAGAGACCCTGAAAGTTTCTTCCCATATCACAACCTATAATTTAAGCACACCAGTGTGATGAAAAATGAGAAGGCTAACAAACAACTTAAAGAAAAAAAGGTTAATAATATATCTAAGGGCTTCTAATTAAACATTTATTTTCTTTCTGTAAGATGATATTTTTCATCAAACTGCATGGAGAAGTTCTTGCTCTATGTTTTTAAAGCTGGTTACTCTTTCCCATGGATTAACCTCAGTTAGGGTAGTAAAGCTTTTAGCCTGAAACCATGCCAACCTTTACAAATCATGTTAAGTATACCAATTAATTGGCCTTAAGGTAAAAAAAAACAACCACCCTAGCAGAAAATAAGACTCAACCAGAATTTTTCACTTGTTTTCTGTGGGATTTTCTATGTAAAGAAGGAGGCTGCCAGAATGGTGCATAGAAAAGTGTGTCCATCTCAAGATACTTGATGTCTTTTGAGAAGCTTAGAGAGTGAGATTCTCTTTCACGTTTCTACTGATGATGAAAGAAAAGGGACAGTCAAAAGACAAAGAAGTGAAATAAATAAAAGCAAAGTATATTTGGGAATGGAATAGTGATGTCTTTACAATGAAAGTGAGTTTATATGGGGAATATTAAATATAGTTTGGTTGTGTAATGTAATCACTCATGTTCTTTATTTTGACTTTGACTCCTTAGTTTAAAGGACCACTTTGCAACTTCTGGAGAGAAAAAAATATCGGTCACTTGTGACAGTAAAGCAATAAAAATAAACAGAATCCTTAGTTGAGAGAGGTAGTGTGTAATTAAGAGAGGTAATGGCGGGTTATTCTAAAACTGCACTTATGCTTTTTAACTGGCTAATCACATTTTAAATGTGTGGGAAGAGTCACTATCAGGTCCTCCAACTTTTAATTTCCTTAGACTTTGAGAGGAAATCCAATATCCAGTGCTCTTAGCCTTGGAAGTTAATTTATGAAACTTAAATTCTGCCCTGGTTTCATGTTAGCTGGACTTCAGCTGTGTTCAAGATGCCTGGATGTCAGGCACTTAAGGATATAAGGTTCAGATGAGTTCAGATGACTTAAGGAGATGAGGTTCAGGTTAAGGAGATGAGCTTCTTGTATCAGTGTTTTGAACGAGCAACTGGGTGGCTGCTTGCTCTACACTTTGCCTTCCTGGATCATGACATGGAAATACGCCATTTCAGTTCATTGCCTGCTTGAGGAGTTTTGCTGTCTAACCTGCATGATCTGGGTCAGCCATCTGGGGCCAAGCACCTGTGTGTTAGGCATTGAAGCACCTAAGTTGTCCTTAGTGGTTTGGTTTCTTAAGATCCTTTTAATGAGGAAGAAAGGGCAATACAACAGAAAGGTTTTATCCTAGCAAGGTAAGACTAGGTGGAATTACAGTATACAGAAATAGGTGAGAACACAATAAGGCAATATTTTAATTTCTGATGCAGAGTAAATGTGATTCAGTTTTTGTTATCATAAATCACTGTGTGGAATATATGTTTTAATATATATTTTCAGCAGTTAACAATGCAGAGATCACTAAAATCTTTCCTGATCTTTGGGGGGTTTTTTGTTTTCTTTTTCTATTATTACAGATGAGCTGACTGGCATCCTTAAAAAATTGTCACTTGAGAAATATCAGCCTATTTTTGAGGAACAAGAGGTACGTCTTTTTTTAAAGATTTATTTTTACTGTTTTAGAAAAAGTAGGGTGCGACACATACTGCATCAGAATTGTGATCCGGAATCTCAAATTTAAAGTTTTACAACCATTTCTGGTTGCATGGAGGACCTTGAAACATGGACCAAGCAGTATTCGTGACATTCTTCAGGATACTGCAAATATCGGTGCTTTTTACAGTGAATGTACAATTTTGATATAGATAAGGGCTTCAGATTCTTTTTTTCCCCTCTCTGTTTTTACACTCTGCTTTTTCTATATATGTCTGTATCCAATGTGGCTAACAGTTTATAGGACATACTGTATCAACCCTGGAATCACAGCTGGAACCTCATTTGCAGATGGAGAACAGCAGGGTGTGAGTCACCGAGATGGCTGCTTTCCCTTCTTTATCTGCTATGAGTAAGCAACAGGAGGATTAAATTGGAGAACCTAGGCATCACTGTAGATGAGGCCTGTGACAGTGACTTGCCTGAAGTATGCAATGAAAGGAAACATTGCTGAAAATAAGTAAAATTTAATCATTACAATGTTTAAGACAGTATCAGATGTGAGCAATAATTGTGTGTTTGGCCAAAGGCCGAGGGTAGTGAATGGACATACCATATATTGACATTGCTGCAGAGTTCAGGATTCAGCACCACAAACACAGATTATTTAGCTGCATCACAATACACTGGGCTTATTATTGTTCCCCTGCATGATAGGAAAGGGAGCATTTTTTAGACATGAATATGCTCTGTGTGTGAAGGTTATATCAACATGAAAAGTTTTAGATGTTTGTTGTTATCACAGCCTTATGGATGTGTTGATATAAAAAACCTGATATATGAACAGACCCTAGGTTTTCGTCAGGAGACACTGGAAAAGTATATACAGCATTCTGAAATTCCAAAAATACCTGGGAGGGGAGGGAGGGAAAGAAGAGAAGAGGGAAATCTTAGGCTTATTCAACTAGCTGCTACTGTAAGTAGAGGAATTTTTGTGGAGAGTATATATTTTTGTACTGATAGAGCTTGTCTGAAAAAAAAATTAAAAATCCTTTAATATTTTAAATATACTATCATAATTAATTGAATTATTAACAGCTGATTTAAAACCTGACAACAGAGTGGTAAAGCGGGTACCATTTGGTGCTGGTAATTCATGAAAAATTTTTGTGTGCACAATATTTAAAGTAAGTCTATACGATTAAAAAAAACACTTTTAACCTGTAATAGTGAATCTTTGCCTAGGTAAATTTGTCTTGTCTTTTTTTTTTTTTTAATATGCAGGTGGATATGGAAGCCTTCCTTACACTTACTGATGGTGATCTGAAAGAGCTGGGTATTAAAACCGATGGATCAAGGCAGCAAATTTTGGCAGCTATTTCTGAACTGAATGCAGGAAAGGTACATTTTGAAGCACTGTACTTAGTAAATTAATTCAAGGTTTGCTTATATTGTTAATTCAACATACATTTCAAAATTCAGTTGCAGATGTTAGTTAGAAAAGCCAAATTAATGTTGTCCAAACAAAATATTTAAAGTATTTGATTAGTGAAAAATATCTTTCTTTGTGGTACTCGCTGTTCTCTTTCACTAACTCTTTCCTAGTTCAGTCACTGTACAGTTCTTTTACAGAGTATTGGAAATTATATCAGAAGCTACTGGTAACATAAACATTGGCAATATTGCAGTTACTGAATATTGATTTCAGTGATACTAAAAAGAATCATCTGGCCACTATAGTCCAGCTAGAGAATATAATGTAAAAGGAAAGGTCTCCTTTGTTTTGCCTAAGAGTTTTTGATTTCTCTGTGATTAGGTAAATAGCACTTCTCTCATTCCTTACACTTTTATTGCCTTTTCATTTTATATTGACATAAACAAATTTGCTAGGAATGTCATACAGTAAGCAATGTTCTTGTCAGAGGGATTATGGAGTGGAGCACCTCTTTAATTAGGCCTGCTGACACTTTCAGCTGCTTTTTCAGTTTTTGAGGTCCATTCTCTCTCTGGTACTGGAAGCTCAGATAAGCAAAACATAAAGATAATTTCCCCAAGTTAAGATCAGCAGCAGCAAGTGATGAGACTAAAAATTAGGGGAGGTGGATGATGCTCCATACTATAAAGCTATGAAGAAAATAATGAAAATGTTTCTATTGCTGTCTGGTAGTTTAAGGAAAAGATTACTACAAGGTTTTCTACATATCTGCGAGGTAAGGATTTGTTATTATTCCTAATAGTACACTATGACACTCTGGGCATAGACACACATATTTATGCATTTTTTTGTCATCTCTTAATAAATTAGTTTTTTAAACAGAAATTTAAGAATACTTTATTTGAATTTATTGTGCTTTTACAGGGACGAGAGAGACAGATTTTACAAGAAACTATACACAACTTCCACTCTTCCTTTGAGAGTAGTGTTAGTAACACACGACCTCCAGGTCATTCCCAGTGTAAGTAGCACCTGAAATTAATTGAAAAATGTATGGATACATTTAATTAATACTGCCTAGAAGACAGAATGTGACAAACAAGTCAGTTAACTGCTTTCTGGGTTAATGATTGATGTGTGTCTGTGTCTTTTGCTGAGACTGCAGAGAAGATTTCAAGGTAAAAAGGTAGAGATAGCTGTAAGATTTTTATACACACTTCATAAGATTTTTGTTATGCATTACTAAATACAGAAAATGGATGTAAGTATAGCAAACTATAGTATACAGTATACTGTATATAGTGTGTGTGTATATATATAGCAGCAGTGGGAGGTGCATTTCTGTATGATACATAATTTATTTTTTCATACTCTTTATAGGAGACAATTTTCTTTAGTGTGATCAAGTAGATTAAATACATTCAAGGTTTACAATTTAGTATACTGGCTTAGATAGTGATGTTAATTATGTATTTATGTATGTATGCATTTAGTTATTTTGTGTACGTAATATTTTTATATGATTGTCTGTAGTCTGTTTCTTTGGAATACATCTATTCCAACCACCAGTGTTAACTGCTAGCCATTGCTGGAGAAACTGCCTTTTAAAATGTACTATCTATAATCAAAATGTACAGAAAGGTGTTGCTGACCTGTAACAAATGAATACCTTTACTACAGTCACCCCTAGATACAAAAGTTGCAAATCTCTGTCCTGCCAGCCACCTGAGCCAAAGGCAGATATGCATCTGTTACTCAAGATTAAGGAATGGGGCAAAACCTATTCAAATGTGTATTTCTGGATCCATGTTTTAGAAGGAACATGAAAGCCATTGAATGGCCTCGAGAAATTCACCATGTTAAAGTGCCTCTTACTCTCCTTCAGTTGCTTATTTTGCTGCTTGCATCCACTCACAAAATCATTTCATTTGTTTAGTGGTTATGTTAAGTATTTCAGGTATTGTATGCTTTAGGAGGCCTTAATAATGAGCAAGTCCCAGTTGTTCCAATCTCAGTCAGCTGAATATCATTAGATACGTGAAAGCAGGTGCTAACTGTAGTCCTACTGCTGTCTTGGGGAAAACTGGGCATTGATGGGGTAGTTAGTCAATGTGGGCTACTTTCTGTATAGTCTGCTTGGCTGAAAGCCACTGTCAGGTGTCACTGTATACTTTGTACAGCTTACTTCCCATTCTCAGAGTAGTCAACATGTGTGGGAACTTCTGGATGTCTCTTGATAACATCCCAGACTTGAAGAGCCTCTTCTGTAGGTACTACTTGGTGAGTAGAAGCTGCTGTTTGGGATTTGATAACGTGGTGCAATGAACTGGAATTACTCAAGAACTGAAGAAGCATACAGATGTAACATGTCTCCAAGCAACTTGCTGAGCCTAACCACTGAGCTTAAAAGTGTATTGAAGGCAGCAGAAGATGGTAATGGTGGCACACAGTTGGGGAGAACATCCTTTTGCAAGAATGGAGGCAACAATTGCTCCTGCTGACCAGTTGACAAAAGGCTGCCATCAGAGATCTAGCTTTTGGGTTTTTGTGTGTGAGAGCTCCATGAAATAGATTTGGCTGTGAAACAGCAACAGAAGCACTAACAGAGAAGGAAGAGGAAGAGAACGCGTAGTTAAAAGAAGTTTCTTCACCAGGTAAGCTGCTTTTTATTGTAAAAAGTAGCAGTGGGACCCTTATGCAGTCTGGAACTTGAAGTAATTTCCAGGAATGTGTAATATTTTGGAGCATAAGAGCAGCTGTACTGAGTCAGATCCAAGGTCCATACAGCTGTGTTCAGCTTTTTCATCCGGTCTCATTTGACATTGGCGTGAAGAGCTGCTTGCTTTCATTTGCTGTGAACTTGCCATGTCCTGACTTCTTTTGCTTCATCCTACTGGATCAGAAGATACAGTCGACAATTGTTCCCTCTTCACTGCCTCCATGCCACTGATGATTTTACAGATATCTGTGATACTCTTCCTCAGTCATGTTTTTTTCCAGACGGAAGACTTATGGGCTGCTTAATCATTCCCTATACCATAGTTTTTCTGACCTCTTTTCCTTTTCTACTATATCCTTTCAGACTTGGAGATACCAGCCTAGCATACAATATTCAAGATCTAGGCATACCGCAGATTTACACACGACAGACGTTTGTTTTGTAATTGTGTTCTCCATTTTCAGTTCTCTTGCCCTTTCCTAATTATTTCTAGTACTCTGCTTTTATGGCTATAACTGAAGACGGAATTGGTATTAATTGGAACTACCTCTTATAAACCAGCTGAACTACTGAGCTTGAGCTCAGAGCTTATCATTTTGTATAACCACTCATACATCGTTTTTTCCATATGTCTTACTTCATATTACTTCATATTTATCTTCATCAAATTTTGTCTGCCATCTTATTGTTTGGGCACTGATGTCTCATGAGGTCCTTTTGCCAGTCTTCTGTTTGCCTTTCTTTTTATTTACATGGATAACTTAAAGTTTGTCACTTCACTCTATATGGCCTTTCGAAATCATATCTTGAATATCCTGAGTCCTCATGCAGATCCCTATGAAATGCTAGTGGTGAATCTCTACTATGGAAAAAAGAAAATCACTGTTTACTCCCACCTTCTGTCCTCTGCCTTCCTAACTGATAATTTATCCACACAAGAAATTTTCGTTTTACCCTGTGGGTTCCTTATTGTCTTAAGAGCCAGCCTTGGACCTTGTGAAATACTTTGTAATAATCCAGGCATCAAGTGGGCCTCTTTTAGCTACAAGACTGTTGGCACCTTCAAGGAATTCCAGTAGGTTGGTGAGGCAAGACTTTTCAAATCCCTTTTTGATTGCTTTCCACAAAATTTCAGATTCTTTGTTATAGTTTATGCTTATCTGTCTGGAACCACTGGCCATCTCACTGGTCTGTGTTTCCCTGGATCTCCTCTTGAACCATTAAAAAAAATTAGCATCATTTTTATCACTTCTCAGTTATGTGGCAATTTAAACAAGAACCTGTGCTCCGTACTAAGCAGTTCAGCTGCTTAATCCTCATGTTCCTCTAGAACATCTGGCTTAGCAATTTGTTATTATTTGCTTTGTGTATTTGTTTCATAACCTTTTTTACCAATACTTCAGGTTAAGATACCTTGGACTCCCACATAAAGAAGGCTTCTGAAATGGGAACCTTCCCAAGCTTTTCCATGGTGAATACATTTAGTTTTTCTGATGTGAACTTACTTCTGTAGCTCGTTACAGTCTAATCATTGATTGGCATCATGGCATCTGTAACTGGCTGCCTCCTGTGATGTGTTGAAAAGTAATATGTGAAATTTTTACTCTTTTTGCATGGTCCACAATCACTGGTTTCTCTACAGCACTTCCTAGGAGCCTGTCTGGACACTATTAGCAAGAAAGCCACTTCATTATTTGCCCTTTTAGAAAGCTAGATGTAGCTCACAGGGTAATAAAAACATCCTGCTCTTCCAGCTGTGTCAGTATCACTGTTTTCACACCTATCACTGTGATTTCCTCAATATTTTGAGTCATTTTGAAAGCTCAATACCTAAAATGGTGTGGCTGCCAGTGTAGCTCTGCTTTTATGAAGTTTCCAGCCTGTAGGGGTGTAAAGAAGATAATGAAATACAATCTGAATATATCCATAAGACTCAGAAATGAAAAAGCAGGGGAAAAGAAACTAAATCCTCACTTTCTAGAAATGTAGCTTATAATTGTGGGAGGTCTGTAGGCTGACTACCATCACCAAACCTGCAAATGTCTGCAGCTTCTACACCCTCCCCCATCCATAGCTCCAATGCCCACTTAGCTTCAGTTCCCCCCAAAATGCCCCAATCCACACTGCCCAGGCTCAGCCCTTCCCCTGCTGCCACTGGGTCAGGAGCTGTTGCTGCTGGTCAAACCTGGTATGAGATGGCAGGCAACAGAAATAGGAAAGCATCTAGATGAGTGTTTCTAGAATGGAAGAGAGAACTGCAGTGATTATCTGCATTTACACTTCTAAGGAATGCAGTAGAAAGAAAACAATGAGAGGCAGAAAAAGTAAAAGCAAGACCATCAGAAGTAGGGGATTGATAGTATAACTAATTTCGCACAACAGGCTTGTTTAGGGAAGATACTACAGTTTCTTCTCAGTTTTTTTGGCAGTTTGAAATCAATTGCTGGCTTGTATCCTCAGCTAGCTTCTGGGTGAGCACCTCCTGCTGAGGTCATTGCTCCTGAACTTGCTGTGATACTCACTACAAGAACTCGTAGAAAAGTTGTTGAGTGTTTGTTGGGTTTTGGCAGATGAGCTATTTCAGTTATAATAAAGCTCACTGTTGGGAGAAAGATTCCTTTGTACATCAGTTGCTGTGTTATCCCTGGGGCTGGAAGTGAGATGATTCTGCTTTGTGGAAAACAACAGGCTTTGACATACATTCGTTTTCTGTCAGAAAGATACTGAGACCGCTTCCTCCCCACCCCATGCCAGTGATACTAGGTTAGGCTGTGGGAGCGCCGTATTCCAGTCCTTGCCTGAACTGCGTATAAATGCCTGCCCTAACTGCAGTATAAATAATTCAGTGGTTACTGGACCCGTAAGCCATTAGGTTCAGGAGCACCATAATTCTTGTCCCTATTCTGAATAGGCAAACGGTACTTGCATGGAGAGTGTGGCCTCTGTCTCTTTTTTTTTTAATGGAAATGAATTGGTGACCTTCAGAAAATTCTGCCGAAATTAATTCATTCCAAGAGTGAATGTTTTTTTGACACTTTGGTAGTTTTCAAGGGGAAAAAAGTATGGCTTGGAAAATTGCCAATGCATGCTGATCACCCTGTCCTTGGTAAGAGAAACTACTAGGAAGATACTGCTTCTTTATAACCCAGTGAACTGTGTCAAACAAACACAGAATTAGCTTGCTGCTTCACCATTTAAATTTAGAGCAGATGACCAGCCCATGCCTCCATGAGGCAAGATGACTGCTCTGAGGAACAAAATGCTCCTCCTTTGTCTGGACTGCAGCTTCAATGAAACAGCAAGTGGCAGCATGAAGTCCAGATTTCTGAGGAAAGTGGATTTAAGAAATTTTATTGCCCCGGGAAATGTTTATGTTTGTAGTTTGAGGTGACCTTTCTGCTTACGTGATTCTGGTGAAAAAGAAAATCAGACTTTTTGAATGCCTAATTGCCAGCACTAATTGTTTAGGGGTTGGGGGTTTTTTTGGGGTGTGTCAAGATTCATGCAGTCATCAAGTACATAATTGAGGAGTTGAACAGATCTGGCAGTGGTCTGCAGGTTAATTGAAAGAAGTGACACCAAAGAACAGAGAGCTGCATCTCAACACAGACTTGCCAAATCAGAAACGAAAAGCTGAAAAAAGTTCATATGGATTCTGTGAACCTCTATGGAAAAAAAAAGGAGCAAACCAACTGAAATTATTTCCTCCAGAAGAGTAGAAATAAAATCCCATATGCTATTTATAATACATATGTAAGCAAGTGTTACATTTTAGATCTGTGATAAAAAATGGAAACAGTTCATGGAGTTCCCTTGCCCAAGCCTGGGGCTTGTAGCAGGATTTGCAATTTCTACAGAAATGACATGAAAAAAGCAAGAGAGCATCCAAAGTTTATATTCTGAAGGACTGTCGTGGTTTGACCCCAGTCGGCAACCAAGCACCACAGAGCCACAGGCTCACTCCCTCCCCTCCCCCCCGGTGGGATGGGGGAGAGAATCTGAAGAGCAAAAGTAAGAAAACTTGTGGGTTGAGATAAGAACAGTTTAATGATTGAAATAATAATAATAATAATAGTAATGAAAAGGAAAACAACAAAAAGAGGGAGGGAAACAAAACCGAGGAAAAAACAAGTGAGGCAACTACTCACAGCCTGCTGACCAATGCCCAGCCTGTCCTTGAGCAGCGATCGCTGCCCCCTGGCCAACTCCCCCCAGTTTCTATACTGAGCATGAAGTCATATGGTATGGAACGGCCCCTTGGCCAGTTGGGGTCAGCTGTCCTGGCTGTGCCCCCTCCCAGCTTCTTGTGCACCTCCTCGCTGGCAGAGCATGGGAAGCTAAAAAGTCCTTGACTAGGGTAAGCATTACTTAGCAACAACTAAAACATCAGTGTGTTATCACATTATTCTCATGCTAAATCCAAAACACAGTAGTGTACCAGCTACTAGGAGGAAAATTAACTATCCCAGCCAAAACCAGGACAAGGAAACAATCTTCTTTTTCTCCTAGGGCATTTCTTAACCTCATTATGAAAAAAAAAAACCTAACAAAGATTTGTTGGAGGTAAAACTAACTGCCAGTTAGCTTAGTTTACCTTTTAATATGAAGTTTATTGAAATGCTCAAAAGAAAAAGATGCACCTCGTCACCTGGTGTAGACATCCAGCTGCTCTCTCCCACCTAAACATAGCACTTCTCTTATAACAGGTGGGAAGAAAAGTGAACACCCCGACATCTAGCAGGGGGACTGAACAAAGGGAGGATTTTGATATCAAAAGAGTAAACTGAATATTCTCCAGGTACAACTTAAATGCAGAGTAACTGTGCCTATGATGAAAAAAGGAATATGATGCCATTCAATCTATAATTCTTTGCAGAAATTCTGGTCTTCCAGTTTCTCTTTACATAAGATATTATGTTGCATATTGATACATACTTACACATATGCATCTGCAGATACATACCTAGATATTTTAAAAGATGTGACAATAAAATGGAAGAGAGTGGGGAGTCGTTTGTATATTTAGTTTCTAATTTTAGATTCAAAGTCAAAAATATCAAATGGAAATTATCCAGAGGAGGGAGTTACAGAGATTGTAGAGTGAGAAGTAGAAATAGGAGCAAAGCCAATATAGACTTGCAAATAAAAATCATACAGGATTCAGGTAGTCACTTGCTGGAAAGGTACACATTGAGAAAAGAGAGATAGTGGGAAGGTTTGTGGCAGTAGATGACCTTTTCACACGTGACTTTGACTTTTCATACCTTCTCCATACAGGAGATGAGTAAAATGTATTACAGGGTCAAATTGTTGGAGTCTGGTATAACAATGATACTGGGAAATGTGGGTCTGTTTCCTGTTTACTCTGTCTTCTTTAAAGCTGTGAGTCTTGCTGGTTGCAGTTTTTCAGATTTATTTTTTTTCTTTTACAGCACCTGGCTGCTCTATAAAACCACAAGAAGCTGTTTCTCCTAAAAGGTAGCTACTGGAAAAAAAGGCTTTTTTTCTTATGGTGAAGTTTGGCATCTGGCTGAGTAAATCCAAGTATACAAATGAAAATTTGAAAAGTTAGTTCTAACTGCACCTGTATAGGACTTGGCAGTAATGTGCTTAAAACTCGAATCCCACAAAGAATCAAAGAAAATAATAAAGAGATTGCTTTTATAGTTCAACCTAAGTGTTGAATTGTTCAAGGCGTCAGTGGTCTGGACTTGAGAAGAGCAAAGTCAGAAGAGCAGGAAGAGTGAATGACCATATAGGATTCCTGTTTTCATTCTACTCTTGCCCATAGATGAAGAACCCACAGGAGGCCTACATGGGCATAGTCAGGAACAACGAAAGCATGGAAGAAGGCATGAAACCACCACAAATTATGAGAGCTTCTACATGGAGAAATACATAAATTGACTATGCCTATATTGACTGGATACAGATAAAGGAGTCCAAACTGAAAATGTAATGGTTTCATGAGAAGGAATATAAAGGAAAAATAATGCTGCATTCTTCATTAACCAAAATACACTTTATCTATTCAATATTAAGAGGTTAGAACAGCAGTAAAAGAAAATATGAAATACCTATTTGTAAAAATAGCACTTTATTTAAGGAAATGCATAATCTGTCACCAATATTTAAAGTGTTAAAATATTTTATATTGCTGATCGGTTGTTTTGAGAATAAAACCATTTAACTGATATTGGCTGGGTTTTTTTGAACAGTAACATGAGCAGATCCTTAAAATACATTTTTATTATTTGACTTTTGTAATAATTTTGAAAGGACTAGTTACAGTAATTATGAGTGGAAATAATTTGCTGCTTAGTAAATACAGTTTTTTGTTGAGCAATTAAAATACCAGCCATCAGAAGCTTCTGACACTACATTTATCTTTTGAAGACTCACAAATATGTAACTTTACCACTGACTGAATTCAATTTGAGTTCAGGAGTACTAATGCAGGTAAAGCCAAGAAGATCTTGGAGCTCCAATGCAGAGGACTGATCTCAAGTAATTACTTCCTTACAGAATTAAAGATTTTACATTTCTCCACCTTCCTCACTGTACTGGTTTTAGTGGAGTTTAGCAAAAATAGGGATAGAAGTGGATGTAGTGATAAACAGAGGTAAGGGCACCAGGGAAAGTGGTGATTCCCCTGCTGTCCCTCAGGTGCCTCTGGGTGCGTCAGCCAGTTCTGTGATGGCGTCATTGGTTTGGCCGTCTGAGGTACCACTCCAGGTTGCTGACAGCAAACAGCAGAGCAGCTGAGCTGCACCAGGTTATGCAGCTGTGCTGTATCAGAGCTGACCTTGAACACAGGTAGCTAAATCCCTAGGAGGAAGAGGAGAAGAAGTTACAGGGGGGTATTGCAGAAAGAAGATGCTTACAAGCTGATTAGGGCAATCAGAGCCTGTTAATACCCTGAGGTCCTTGGTGGTCATGCTATTAACATTTCAGATGTTAATAGTATAGCCATGTGCAAAATAATTTTTGTTCCATTTTTCTTTTTCAGTGCACATATGTCAACAAACTTATAACACTATTAAGATTTAGCATGGTATTTTATGTTTCCGGCATGTCTTATGCCCAAGAATATCACTCCTTACGCAGAATTGTGCTTCAGGATTAATTTCAGCTTTAGGGTAAAAATACATAATTTCTGCTTTCACAGTTTTCAAGAGCTTCTAGTAAAGATGACATGGCAGGACAGATCTACAGGAATGTTTGGTGCAAGCCATATAGCATTAAGCTAATGGCCCTGTCCTTGCCTGAAGAAATGTGGACAGTTTTGGTTAAAACACTACAAAATGCAGCAGAGGAATAATTGCAGCTTCTTATTAAGACTAGGAAACAGTTGCTGCTTCTGAGCCGAAAACGTGCAGTGGCACCTTGGAGCCCCTGTCAGCGTAACTGGGAATAAGTGATCTGTAATGAGCCGAAACATCTCGCCTACAACGTAATGGCTATGGGCCCTATGGCAGCACAATTTCCCTGCACAGTTTTGTGCTTTTAATGCAACAGGTGGCAATCCAAACATCCAATACACTCTGCAGAGAGTCACCTCAAGCCCGCTAATAGGGAAACCTCAAGGTGAGAAGGCTTCAGGAGTTCCTGTTAAGAGCTTGCAGGCCTTATTCTTTGGAAGGAGAAGTACTCACCTGCAATAAATTGAGGGGAGGGGTGTGTGTGTGAATTCTTTTTTTAGGTCCTTTTCAATAAGACATTGAACAATAGTTCAGTGTGAAAAACACTTTGCAAGCTTGAGAGAGGTATTCTTTCTACAATCTAAGAGGGTTCAAATTCATATATACCAGCGCCCAGAAGACTGTAGGAACCTCAAGGCTATAACGCAAGGTAGGGGCATGCTTCATTCCTCTGGCTGAATCTATCTCAGTGCAGAAAATAATTCAAGATTCACAGAGGGTGGCCCCATAAGACATTGGTCTAGGATGGGGAAGGGTTAGGCTTTAGTTCCTCTAGTTGATATATTTATTTACCAATTGCTAAGCTACATAGTACTGAGGATAAATAGTGCTATACATTTGGGACCGTTAGCCAAAGTGCATCAAAGAACGAGCAGCAGAGATTTAAACGGAACATAACACTGTCAAAGGAGACTGACTGGTGCACAAGTGTAGGCTCTTTGTGTTTACACAACAGGCAGAAAGGGTTCTTCAGACTGTCCCATCAACAAGTCCCACTATCTAAAGAGTTAGCTTTATTAACATGGGAACAAAAAGACACAGTTTTAGAGTTTGGGAACCTTTCATATCTTCTGCTGCACTTATTTCTTCAAGGTGGTCTGTTCTTTCTGCCTGATTTAGCCACCATCGTAAGTGGAGAAAGAAAACAGGTTGCTTACCATGGCTGCTTTTTATGGCTCTGAGAGGAGGTAAGTTTGAGACCGACACCTACATTTATGTGTAGGCGCTGACGTGGTTAGCTGTAAAACTCCACTGTAGGCAGTGGAGGTCTGGTCAGTACAGTCCCTGTGCTTCAAAAGTCGATATCTGACCAGCCTAGACCAGAAGCTTGATTCAGTTGTCCAGACATCCACTGGCACTTGCGTGCCCTAAGGCATCCAAAGCACCCATAAGGGGTGCCAGACATGACACTAAGTGAAGGTTATGATCAGTTTGTTTGTTGCAAACAGTCACTTGGACAAAGAGACCATTCAGAGATGGAGACTGTCATTTCATTGACCTGTCCTGATTTGTCACAGACATTCAAAGGCGAAAAGCTGTTTCCCATTTGCTGTTCATTTTCTGTGTCCTTTTTAGTTTAAATGAAAATCTTTGTTAGCAAAGTTTGCTTACCTCATAATGAAAAGTGATACCTTCAGGGTTTTGCCGAAGAAGTAAACACTACAAGAAACAGTTCTTGTTCTGATTCAGTCTAGAATTACGGACTTGACTAATCTGTAGTTGTTAACCCTAAGATGTCTTATTTTGCTGAGGATTGCTGTTGTTTTATAAGGTTCTTTGAATTTAATTTTCTTTTTTTCTGCACTTTGAGCATTAATCAAGATCAGATTTTAAATAAAGATACTGTGTTATCTGGAAATCATTCAAGCAGTCATCTGTAGTATTTCTCATGCTTCAGCAAATGCCTCAGAAGCCAGGTACGTTCTCAAGGGAACAGCTTTGGGTTCCAGAGTGAAGGGGAACATAAAAGTTCATGCAAACAGATTTCTTTAATACCAAGATCACCTTAGTTTAGAATTGCTTGGCTGGTCTGACTCTGACACTAATAGCCTCAAACTTGCCACTTCTAGATTTTATTTCAAAGCCGTCTTGGCAGTACCAGGGTACATTTCGTGGGAACAGGCTTTGTCCATTAAACCCAAAACTTCTTATGCTATATTTAAAGCTCATTTGGAATACTTAATTTCCAGCCTCTCAGAAGTTTGTACTATTAAACTGTTAATGCAATGTCCTCCTTAAAGTGTCACAGCAAAGAATTGTTTCAAAGCAATTTTTGCCACTTGTCATTCACAGCATTCCAGGGTGCATTAAAACTTAATGGAGTTAATACGCAGTCATAAAAACAAAAGCAAATAGATTTTTGAAGTATGATTGCCATATTCCCAACATTGCATCTATTGCATTTTAACTGGCTTCTTACTCCTCTCAGATCTCATCAGTAGGTATGTACAACACTCTCAAAATAGGTCTGTCTGGTGTTGAGTGCCGTATCATGGCTGTTAGCAGAGCGGCTAGTGCTGTACTCGAGCAGGGTTCTTGAAGGTGATAAATAGGTAAATGTGAATGTAGAAAAACAAGCCCCTTCAAGACATCTTCTTATAAATGGTCTAATAATACTCTGTGTTCATGTATATACTTGATATGTGGCTGTCACTTCTTGTTTTTAGTAAGCCTAAGAAATTCGTAACACCACAGAATCGGTGGCCTGCAATTAGCTGGAGCAGAGATTTCCGTTTTGCTGAGCTGTGCAACAAAAACACTTTGCACAGAGAGCAGCCAGCAAAGTTCAATGGATTTGATCACCACGGGCCTGATTTCAATTGTTCTCAACAGATTTCTTCCTTTATGTTTTTTCCAAGTCACTCTCTGCTGCCAGTTTGTCCTAAGAAGGGGAAGATGGAATAGAAGGAAAACAAATTGAAAAAAGGGATAGAAGCACGGGTAGTGTTTTTACTAGATTGGGATTACTGGTTTTCTTTCCAGGACCTGCCTCTCCTTTAAGCTGTTTCTTGAATAGTCAGAATTAATATTGAATGTCCTGGGACTCACTTTCTTCAGCAGCTCAGGACTCCAAAGCACTTACTGTTTATCACAGACTCGGTTCAAAATCCATTGCTCACATTTCTTTCTCAGACACAGAGCAAACAAAGCATCATTCTCTGTGCTGGTAATTAAATGGTATATGCAGAGGTCCACCTTTCCAGCTGTCTGGGCCACAGAATACAAAATACAGCTCCCATTTATAGATGCTCCTAATACATTGTATGGTTTATCTCCTATCACACATTTTAATTGCTTATTTGGTGTATGTGTCAAGCACACACACAAACTATAGTCCTTAACAATGCCACAGATTCATTTCACAGAATCACAGAATGGCTGAGGCTGGAAGGGACCTTTGGAGATCATCTTGTCCAACACCCCCTTGTTCAAGCAGGCCACATAGAGCTGGTTGTCTGGGACCATGTCCATTGTTCTCCCCTCATTCTCGGAGACAGTCATCGTAGAAAGCTGTCAGGTTGGTCAGACATTATTTCCTCTTTGTAAATCCATGCTGACTACTCCCAAGCACCATTTTAAAAAATTTGGAAATTATTTCCAGGATTATTTTCTCCATCATATTCCCCACAATCAAGGTGAGGCTGATTGGTTCTAGTTCCCTGGATCCTCTTTCTTGCCCTTCTTGAAGATAGGGTTGACATATGCTTTCCTCCAGTCCTCAGGAACCTTGCCCAATCACCACAACCTTTCAAAGATAATTGAGAATGGCCTTGCAATGACACCAGACACCTCCCTCAGTACATGCGGGTGCATCCTATCAGGTCCCATGGACATGTGTATATCGTACAACATCTCTTGGAATGCCATGTAAGGATATTTTGTCATCTACACGTCCCCCTCAGACAATACCACAGGTATTCTGCATACACCTCTGCTAGTCCTTTGATGGTTTATAGTCATCCGCTTAAGAGTGAACTCCACAGTAGTTTGTCAGCTATATTCCAAGCATCCCATCATTTTAGTTGCACAGCGATAGTATTCGTGGTTCCCATTCGTCAGGCATGCTGCGTTGCTTCTTAGCCTACACAGTGATCCATCAACTTTGGGGTCCTCCTTCCACTTCCTTGGGCAAAGTGAGTGAACAGGTTCAGCTAAAATTTGCCAACACTTTTTTGTGTTATCAGCATTCAAGCAAGCCCAGCATCATCATGAAGTGGGTGAGCATCTATTTTAAAATGCTGAGACTTTGGTGGGCTCTGAATATTCTGAGAAAAAAACCTAGTACCTACTGAAGACTGAAATACCCTATATTTCCTAGACCGACCTAACATCACTCTTGGCACTCACGACATTGACGAGTGCAGTAAAACAAATTCATCCAAATAAATACAGAAGCCATTAGATTTAGAAACAGATAGCAAATCCTGCAATAATAGAATGCCTCTTATTAGTGTAGCCACAGGTGTTTTTCTGTGTTTTAACCAGACAACAGACTGTGAAGTCATGCTGACTAGTAGTATGATTCAGCCAGCCAGCCAGCAGACCTGGGTCCAACTCTCAGGAAAGCCAATCGCTCCAGGTGCTGTTTTCCACACACAGCAATAATTACTTGCAGCCAAGCTCTTCCTTATTTCCTCTGCCTGAGGAGAGAGGCACCTTCTGAAGTATCCTGAAATGTTAACCTTGATAATCAGACAAAGATATTGACTTACAACATTAATATTGTCAATTTGTTACTCAGTTTAGAGGACAAGGGTGTTCTCGGATCAGGCAGTGCCCTGTGACAGCTCCTAAATATGCTGGGTTTTGTGATAGCACTGCTTAAACGCAATAATGGTTTTCCACTTGTGGCAAATATGCTCGCTGAGAAGTTCTAACAAAAAAGAAATGTCCCTTTGTACCTTCCAGTAAATAAGTAGTGAACTAAAGAGCCAAATACTGGCCTGATTTGTACTGGTGTAACTCCACCAAATCCAAGCCACTCTGGATTTAAGTGCGGGGAACTGCAACAGAATCTGGGCTGAGATAATCTAGAAATGGAGCATCCCACACAGCATGTCAGATTGCATCATTTCTGCATAAGCATGATGTGTACACAAGGAGACTGTAGGTATGTTCTTAGACAAGCAGCTGAAGAATGTGCCTGTCATGCTGCTTTAGCTATCGCTTTAATTTGTTGGAGCTCACCTCCCTGTTGGCATTCACTGTGCTATTGTTTAATGCCTTGGAAGGCCCTGCCGCTCTCTAATCTGATAAGCAGTAATTTGATAAAACAAGTATTACAAATGTTAATAAAGGACTTGTTTTATATTGCCTTTCTTTTCTGTTGGATCAAAGCAACATAAAGAGCAATTCATACATAGAGATGGGGGGACAAAGAGGACGAAAGAAAACTAAAAAAACCACACCAGAAACCCCTGACTTGGCTGGATATAGCAACAAAACTAAGCAACTGATTTAGCCTGTTTATTATGTGAAAAGTAGCAATAGCCTTGTCATATGTTAGCCATTATGTACATGTGTATATTTTAAATTAATTTGGGACAACTGTGCATAAGCACAGCATGACTAACACCTTCATTCTCTCCTGGAGACAATGTGCAATATAGGAAGGGTCGCACAACCGTTTCACAAAAGCATTCTTGGCTTTCTGCTGCAACTTGCTTCTTCCCCACAGGCAGGAAAAGCCAAAGAAAAAACAAATACAGAAGCCAGAGCTGATGATGGGATAGAAATCCATGTTATGCTGTTCATCTTCTATGTACGGCTCCCCATGTTATGCTGGATTCCTTCTAGTGTACTTCCACACAGACACAGAAAAACCTAGATTCTCTGTTTCGTGCCTTTGAGAAGACTTCTGGCAAAGGCACACCGGTGATTTCTTAGACGGAGTAAGGATGATTCAGGAAGGGAAAAAGAGGAGAAAGACTCTCCTGTGCTTTTTGCATTTTCAAATTAAAAATTGCATAGAAAGTTTTAAAACATGAATGAGAGCTGTAAATCAAAGCAAAAAACACCCATATTTAGAAATTTCCCATAAAAACATGAAATAAAAAATTTTTAATTTCCATTTAATTTCCAACAAACATATTTTTCCCAGCTTTGCTGTTTTCAGTTCATGTACCTGCTTTTTTCAGTCTGTCATCCTAGGTTTTTTAACATTCCCAAATGAGCTCGTGTTCCCTGTAAGCGCTTATTATCATAGCCAAGTGCATGTTGCAATCCAGAAAATTCACTTCACCATTGTGTTGCTTTTTTGTTTGCAAATTAGATATGTATATTTATAATGCAATGAAACCTCAGGCTGAGGTCACTGGATGGAAGAAGTATTTATTTGTCTCATGGTTTTGAATGGAAGAGTATGTTCTTGGCAATAGTTGTCATGTGATGAATTTGGGCATGAGTATGTGACCAGGAGGGAGTACATCCTGAGTTCTGATCCTGCCTTGACAACAGACACATTGTGTGGTGTTGAGTAAATCAATTTTCTGCCAGAGTTTCCCTTCAGCGATAGACAGCTGGTAATATTTCATCTTTAGCTGGTTATGCAGTGACCAACACTGACAACAGAAAGCTCTAGGAAGAATTAACATTGGCATTAGTGGTAAACTGCTCTTTGAGCTGCTCAATATTTTCTGGGTGTTAAAATGAGAAAGTAAAAACACTATAAAAACATTTGCAAGTGGGTTGGTGCCCAGACAGAAACACCACCATCCCCCTGGCTTTGGATCATGCTCCTCGCCAAGATTCATAATGAAAGCTGGGAGAAGAAAGTGACTGGGAAGAGTCAGCATGAGTTTACCAACTGCCTCACCAACCTGATTGCTGTCTATGATAAAATGTCTAGATTTGTGGATGCAAGAACAGCAGCTTGACTTTAGCAAGGCTTTTAACACTGTCTCACAATAATCTTATATCCAAGGTGAGATACCACAGTTTGGATGAGTAGACAACTAGACAGGTAAAAAATTGGTTGAATCAAGCTCAGATGGTAGTAGTTAATGGTTCATGCTTTACCTGGCAGTCAGTAGTAAGTGGAGTACCTCAGTGGTCTATCCTGGGAACTGTCCTGTTTAACTGTTTATCAATGACCTGCAGGAGGTGATGCATTGCTTGCTCCTCAAGTCTGCAGGTGACCCCAAACTGGGGGACCAGTTGATATGCTCAAGGGAAGAGCTGTCATCCAATTGGATCTGCACAGGGTATAGGAATGGGCCATCAGAAACCTTACAAAATTCAACAGGGACAAATGCCAAGTCCAGCATCTGGGAAGGAAGAACCCTGTGCAACAATACAGGCAGAGTGGTGGAGGAGCAGCTCTGTGGAAAAGGACTTGGGCGGACCTGGTGGACATAAGACAGCAACACGGAGTGCCTGCAAAGAAGGTCAACAACATCCTAGGCTGTAGTAGCAGCCACCTGAGAGGAGTGACAATCCCCCTCTACTCAGCATTTGTTAGACCCCAACTGCATCCAATTTTGGGACCCCCAGTGTAGGAAGCACATGGATAAACTGGAGGGAGTTCAGCAAAGGGCATGAAAAGGGTTGGGGACTGGAGCTCTTGCTCTGTTAGGAGAGGCTGAGGGAATGAAGCTCGTTCAGCATGGGGAAAAGAGGGCTTCATGGGACCTTCTGATAGCTATGCAGCTAGTGAAGACAGCAGCCTTCTGATACCCACGAGGAGGTCATTGAGAAGATGGAGCCAGGCTCTTCTCAGTGGTACAGGGTAGGAGGACAGGAGGCAACTATCACAGGCTGAAACAAGACTGTGTATCAGTGATGCTTTCTCACCACGAAGATGGCCAAGCAGTGCAGCAGGTTGCCCATGGGGCTGTGCAGTCTCCAGTCTTGCAGGACTTCAAGACCTGAGTGGATGAAGCCCTGGACAGACTGCTCTTACCTCTTAGCTGACCCTGCCTTGAGCAGGGGTCTGGATTAGAGCACTAGACCTCCCGAGGTCCCTTGATACCACAGATCTGTAATGAAAGGCTTCCACCAAATGGTGTACCATCCACTCCCTCCCGCCTCGTGTCAGCTCCACAAAAGGAAAGCTTGACATTTTGTGGAGGAAAAAAACCCCCGCTGCCAGCTCCCCGTGTCCTGCAGCTGCATTTCAGGAAAGGAGAGGGTGCATTAAGCATTTCAGGACTTTTCTGGATGAAAACTGCTACACGAGAGCCAGCTGATACAGGCAGACCACGCATCGGAGATCTAGTTTAACAGTTTCCCCTTTACTTTCAAAAAGTTTGAGTCTCCTCTGATCTCTCGATACCCTTATCACGGGCACCTCAGCCTCCGCGACAACGCCTTGCATTATTCATGATATTGACAATCACCGAAATTAACGTTCCCTCAGCAAAAGCTCCAAGAGAGCGCACTGCAGCACCGTGATAATAATGATCAAAGATTAAGTGAGATTACCGGCGGCACCCTCAGCACCGGGGCCGCTCCCCGGCGCTCCCCCCCCCGGCCCCCGGCTCCCGGTCCCGATCCCGGTCCCGGCCCACGGACCAGGCCCCGGCCAGGCCGGGAGAGGCGCGATGCCGGCGGCCGCCCGCCAGGGGGCGCTGCCGACTCGGCGTTGGCGCCGCGCGGCCGCCAGCAGGAAGCGGTCGAGCGGGGGGATAGCGGGTACGGGGGGGGTATAGCCGGTACGGGGGGGGGTATAGCCGGTACGGGGGGCGTATAGCCGATACGGGGTGGGGATAGCCGGTGCGGGGTGGGGATAGCCGGTGCGGCGTGGGGGATAGCCGGTACGGGGTAGGGGATAGCCGGTACGGGCTGGAGATAGCCGGTACGGGCTGGAGATAGCCGGTAGAAACTGGGGGATAGCTGGCAGCTGGTGTGGCCCTTTCCCTCAGCAAACTGCCATGGAGCCAACAGGTGCTCACGCGCCCCACCTTGCCTCACCTCACCTCACCTCAGTCAGCTGCTGCACCGTGGCCTTTGGGGAGCCCCTGCGTTTCCCAGCGGGGACGAAGCCCTCACCTCCAGCACGATGGGTGATTTAAACACAGTGGGCCTCCAAAATACAGTGGGGGGAGCTGGTGCGGCCCATGGCGCTGGGTTGTTCCCCGAGGACCGAGGAGGAGGCCGGAGAAGTGTCACTGCCCAAGGCCTGTGCGTCCCTTGGCGGGGAGAAGGCTGTGCTCATGGGGCTCCTGCTGCCCTGGCAGGTGTAGCAGCAGCTTCAGGTGGTGAGGGAATCTCATAAAGCATGTGCAACGCCTTATTTTGCTGTGTCCTGAACAGAGTCCCCAGGTTTACTGGGAGAGGGCAGCAGAGGAGCCAACGTGCACTGACATAACAGCTTAATGCCACCATCTGAGCGTTTCTGGCAGTTGCTCTCCCATTTAATGCAATTGCTGCATGTGAACTGATGCGGTGACAGCTTCGTGGGAAGCTGGGTGAGCTCGTCGAATGCTCTCTGAAACAGACGCAGGGATCTAAGCTTCCCCCCTGTTTATATACCGGAAAGGAAAACCCACAAAATAGTACTGGTGAGTGAGTGCCAAACCAAATTTTAAGCACTATCTAAAATTGTCCTTGTGCATTCTCTGCCCCAGTCATGATGATATATATTTACTGTAGAAATAGGATAGAAAGCTCAAGGAAGGGAAATGTGATGGGGAAGGGCATGTTCTCACATAGGCCTCACAACACACCAGCGTTGTTCTGCATTGCAGTCAGCATCCCCACTGCAGTGGGAAGTTTAACTCACCTGAACCCTCCAGGTTGGGTATCTATTAGTTTAAGCCATATGAATCAAAAATTTTTATGGTAGTGAAAAATCTCTGATCTGCTTAAATTCTTCCAAATTTAAGTTCAGGGTTGAGTCATCATTATTTCCTGTCAAATGGTTTTGTGAAGTCACCCAAAATAATGAGATGTCACTTGCCTGGATACATTAATAATTAGAAGGATTTATTGTAGCAGGCATCATGGGAAAGTGAAACTTTCCCATTAGATGTCCTTAATTAGAAAAGAATGTGTCAGATTTCAGATCAATGTAGGGGAACTACAACTATCCATTAAAAAGAGAAGGACAAATAACACAAGTGACAGCCCTTGCAGAAGTACAAAGATTTAAATACTTTATAAATTAAGGGGATTGAAGGTGCTCATTTTCATCACTAAAGCTCTATGACCTGTCTTCATTGTCAGAAGGATGCAGTCTGCAAACTGAATTAAACAACATAAAGAGCAAATGCTGTATATAATTCTGACAATAGAATATTTCTGTAATCAGCGATTATTCCTTTTGTCTTTCAGCAACGTCTCCTTAGGATGGGCCAAACGGCTCTGGAAAGTGTTCAGTTATGCTAACAGGAAAATTTGGTGGTGACAATGGTATCTCTCGAACCACAAGAACCGTAGCTAGTACATTTGTTCAGCTGGTGGCAAGATGTGGGATAGAGAAGTGGTTTGACTGGCTTTTAGATAAAAATTGGAGGGCTGTTAGGTAATTGTAACGTGTGGGAGGCATTACTGTAAATCCAAGCAGAGTGAGGCGCCTAACGACTCGGGCATGTGTAAGGGGTTAATTTAAGTACCCGGCTTTGTGGCTTCCTTTTGGCCGTGGATAATTCCTCACAGACCCAGACCAAGGGTTTTACTGGGTGGTACACAGAAGCTAGAAAGTAGGTCTTACAGTGCTTACATTTACTTAGAGCCATGAGTGGAGCCAGTTTACACTCATACTTCTGCCCAGTGCTTAGTTAACATACAGGTGGTAACATACATTTTATTTGGGTAACATACATTTTATTTATGCAGTCTTAGAATCATGCCGTGAACAACATCAAAACAAGAGTAATTAAAGGAAAGGGAACATGTGTCCGCAGTTTATTTCAGCTTGCAAAGAGATGATGTTCCAAGATGGGGAGACTAAAATTTTGCAGCATAAGCAACCTATTCCCTCTGGGACATTGGATCTATTCATCCCATGTCAGTTACACCTGAAAGTTACTACAAGCTAATGCTTTTTCTGTGGCCTCTATGAAATCAGTCAGTAACATTGGACCAGTGCCTAACTGACAGGTGGCCACATTACCAAGTTATCAGCTCGTTTGCTTCTCTTGATAAGTGTTTCATTAGGGCTGGTTTTGGTAGGAAAGCTGAATTTGTTTCTTATGGGGAAAGGAAATCCTTTAACAAGGAGGCTGAGCCACACAAACAGGGCCTTGTTAGGTAAGCTTTTCAGTTTGAGTGACCATTTTGTGCAGCATTTTGCTTGAAAAATATGTTTCTGGTTTTTATGACTGTTTATCCTATGAGCAGTAGGTTTGGATTTAGAAAAGGGCAGATCTAGTTTACCAGAGGGCCTGGTGGAGATAAGTGTTCAAAACTTGTGTAGTTTAGTAGGATTGAAAAATGTGCACGTATTTCACTCAGAAATTAATTAAAACATAAAGTGTAGGTAAAACTTCAGAGGCATGTCATAAATGTTCTTTTGAAGTACTGGGTGGAAGCCCTTTTTATTGTTAATTTAGCCTTCTCTTTTCTAAATTGAACCTTTTATCACATATTAAATTGTAAGAGGGCTAGGGAACACAGGGTGTGTTCCAAGGGGATACATAAAAATCACCTTACTTCCATAAGTCGTTAGCATCCAGCATTTGTGCTTTTAATGAGCTGAAATGAGAAATCTTGTAAACTAATTTGAACAAACTACAGTGTCTTACTCACAGCAAGATGCCTCAAACATCAATCAGCTCGTGAAAGTTTGTTTGTGAGATACTTCTCTAAGAATCTTTCATCCTAAAAATGACACTTGAAAACTGTGCAATAGATCTGACAAGATTCACACGTGAATGCCCAAGAGATGAGTGATGCATTGTTTTACTGTGGAAGGTGGTATAAATATTCCACTTCTGAAGCTAGGTCTAAACAAAGCTTACCTGCTCATTAAAGCATAATGGAACCTGACTATTTTACATACTGTTTTGTAAATGAGATTTCCTAAAACACACCTTTATTTTCAAACCTTCTCTGAAAAACCTTGGGGGATAAGCCAAGTTCAGTACAATAAAGAAAACATTTTATTCAGCTTTAAGAGCTGGAATGCCTGCCTCAGAACAGTGCTATGTAGGATGGCTACATGCCACACCATCAGTGGAGTTGACTATTCTCTTTTAGTAGTAGTAGTATTTTTAGTTTTAAATTAAAATCTGCCTGCAGCCACAGGTGAGTTCTCAGCTCACTGCTCTCTGAATAAGGATAGAAATCAAAATTGGCACTTTCCTCAGAAAGACACTTTGAAGGTTAGCTGTCCACTTGGGCTGAGTGAAGCACCTTTGACTTCAGGAAGACTGCTGTGCTGCAAGTGCTTGCAGGCCTGGAGTGCCCTCAAGCACTTCAGAGCAAGAGACTTCCACTGTACCAAACAGTAGCTGTTTCAACTGTTTAAAATATGGGACAAGTTATGCTAGAGAAAGAGACAAAGAAACAGATTGAAGCCAGATGACCGTCCATTTATTTTTTCAGCAAGCAAGGGTCTTCACATATCTGAATAGAATAATTTTGGGATGGGAGATGGGATGCACCCACGAGTGCTGAGGCAGCTGGCTGATGTCATTGCGAGGCCACTCTCGATAATCTTTGAATGATCATGGCAACTAGAAGTGTCTGAGGACTGGAGGAAAGCAAATATCACTCCTGTCTCCAGGAAGGGCAAGCAGGAGGACCGAGGGAACTACAGGCCAGTCACCGTCACCTCAATCCCTTTGAAGGTGATGGAGCAGCTGATCCTGGAAACAATTTCCAGGCATATGAGGGACAAGAAAGTCATCAGGAGTAGTCAGCATGGATTCACCCAGGGGAAGTCATGCTTGACCACCTTGATAACCTTCTACAATGAAATGACTGGCTTGGTAGATGAGGGGGGAGCAGTGGGTGTTGTCTACATCGACCTCCGTTAAGGCTTTCAGCGCTGTCTCCCATAAGATTCTCATGGAGAAGCTGATGAAGTATGGGTTGGCTGAGCAGAAAGTGAGGTGGACTGAAAACTGGAGAGAGTCCAGCAAAGGATCACTAAGATGATAAAGGGACTGGAGCATCTCTCATATGATGAAAAGCTGGGAGAGCTGGGACTGTTTAGCCTAGGGAACAGAAGGCTCAGGGGGGATCTTGTCAGCGTGTACAAATATCTGAAGAGAGGGTGCAAAGAAGATGGAACTAGATGGTTGTGGAGTCTCCATCCTTGTAGATGTTCAACAGCCATCTTAACATGGTCGTGAGCAGCCAGCTTTAGGTAGCCCTGCTTGAGTGGGGCAGGGTTGGACAAGATGACCTCCAGACGTCCCTTCCAACCTCAGCCATTCTGTGACTCCATGAATTATGCCATGCTTTCATTTCAGGTATGAAGACAGATTAAATAAATAATTTTAATCTGCATTTACAACCCAATATCTGAATCACAAAGTGTAAAATTAAAGTGAGGAAAAGAGCTGCAGAGGGTCAAGACACTGCAACAAGTAGGGTTGTGCTCTCCAAAAACTGACCAGTAGTTTTATTGTCTCACTTTGGACTTGCTTTGAATAAGTAAAATGGCTAAACGGTATCCAAAACAATAGGGAATTAAACACCCAAATGAGAGATGTATTCATTACTCTTAGTTATGGAAAGAGAAAAAGCAAGATGTGTAAGAGAGGCTAAAGGGAAGAGATGATACTTCCAGGGATGTCCTGGTGTTGCATCAGGAATTCTTACCTGTTGTAGGCAGTCAGCAGAGCCACTGTAGATCTTTTCCTGCTATGCCAACAGAGCTGCCCTTACTGCTCCCTGACCCAGGAACTCCACATCAGGATTCTGGAGCAACCTGGAGGTAGGGAAGAAGTCTGTGTGTTCACTTCTCCCATTTAAGTCTTGATACTGCTTACAAAAGAATTTAGTCTGGTTTTCACAATGAAAAAGAGGTCCAAAAACTGGTGCCAGAGGAAGATTTGTGTAGCCATATTGATATAGGACCACTTGAGCTACATCAGTTCTCAGTCCTCTGCAAAGAGGGCCTCAGACTGTAGGCCAGATGAAGTGGTTAGGTGCAGATGGGGGTTGGTCTGAATCCTGTGAGAAGTGAGTTTAAACATCTGCCTCAATTCTGTAGAGCAGGGAATGCAGAAATGAGCTTCCCAAAACATTACAGGACAAAAGAGGGGCACATGAAAAGGATTTTGCAAGGAGCCCTTCTTCCTCTGCACTGATTTGTGAAGTCAATAGCTCCTTGCTCCTCAATGTGCTGGCCAAAAATGGCCTCTATTTAGAGGTGGGGGAAGTTGATGGAAATAGTTAACATATGCCCAGGCCCTTTTTATCTGCCTGACTATAAACATCCGTGGATATTAGCACAGTTTGTGTATATTTTTCCAATTACCATGGAAGTGAGAATTGCTGCACTGTAAGCATTTTCATCCATTTGTCTTTTGAGTAAAACCAAGAAAAATAACCAATACCAGAACATTGAAAACATTGCAAAATCAGTAAGTGTTCGTTACAGCTCATACAGATGTCCACTTTGACCTATTGTAATGCCATGAGTAAAGTTCTCAGTATTTTGGCAGAGTTCATTTACCTGGTTTCATTATAATTTTAATTAAATGAGATTTCAGCTGTGTATTATTTTATTTTATTATTTTTTTGCGTGTGCAATATGAATGTGATTGGAAGGATTGCAGCTTTTTGGTGTATCCAGTAAACGTGGTCTGAATTGTCTTTATACACCCAAATATGATTACAAATATGAACAAAGTCACCAAAGCATTTCCTATTCCATGTGACCGACAGGGCTGAATTGGCTATCACTGTGCTTGATGACTGAAGCTTCTGCTTTTCATCCTACATTTTTTCAAAGCATAATGCAGTTTCTATTTCCCTGTTGTTATGATTGTATGAGACAATCCCTAGCTTTAGAAAAGGCAGCAGCAAGTCAGGGCATTAAAATTAAAGGGGAAAAAAATCTACACAAACCACTTAAGCACACTCATTATTATGGCCCTTGCTACCTCGGGCCACTGGAGAACTTATAATTTAGTCAGCATTATGCAGTTTGAAGTGTTTTATGTTCTGCATGGGAGCAGGCTGCAATTCAAATATCAGTGGCCATGAAAAATATGCACATACGTTTAGTATGAAAATCTCCAAGGGCATAACAGAAGAGACGGGCACATGTAGCTGCAGTGTGATGGAGAATTTCTGTGAATTAATCATTTGGACATAGTTTATCACCATTTTATATTTTGCCAGAGACGCTTCCTCGCCATTTGTTGGGAAAACTTATTATACATGCACATCTTAGAAAGATAATAAGGCCAAAGCCTTTGATGCTTAAAGGCAACAGGCTTTGTTAGATTCTGTTATGACACAGACAACTTCTCCACTGACAGAGCCATTCAGATAACAAGAGTAATTGCTTATTTTATCGAGTTTAGGGAATTGTGCTCCATTCTCCCTTCTTGCCTATTACATCAGCTATTATGACCCATCTTCTATCATAATTTAGTGGGAGTGGAGTATGTGCATTTTGAAAGCTTTTCTTGAAAGAATAGAGTGCTGTATTTACATGTTTCCTTCATTATCCCAAAGTGCAAATACTTTAATGTATTCCTTCCAAAGAAGTAGGGTGGCATGCATGTGCATGCGTGCGTCTGTTTATGTGCCTAGGTGTTTGTGTGTAGTTTACCCTCTGGAGTCGGTAGGGGAATAAGAAGCATTCATTTAGTTGTTTCTTTATACCCTCTTCTGACTGGAGACAATACCATTGTAATTGGTATTAGCAAAACTACAAACAGAGCAATCGCTTCTGACACTTTAAAAGAACTTTATTGACATCCCCAAACACGTGGGGAATTTTAAAGTAGAACTTTTCCATCTGTAAGGCTTGGTGTGATCAAAGGCCTGATAGCAGCTCCAGATTACTGAAAATGAGGCTGCAGACCAGATTCCAGCTCTTTTTGGAAAAAAAAGCCTTAAATTTGATTCAGCCTATTCCTCACAAAACCATCAGAAAACTAGCATTGCAAGGAGAGAATTAAAAAAAGTAAATAGATGCTTTCAAATTTTATATGCCATCCAAAGATTTTAAAAGGTACAAACCCAAAATTTCAGTGTCGGATTCAGTATCTTAAACTGCTGCTGTGCTGTACAGTTTTATTACCTAGAATAACCAATTTTCCCCACTAAGTTAGAAGTTTTAAAATACGATCACTGTAGCAAAGTTATGAAATCGTCAGAGTCTGGCTTCTGAAACAATACAAAGCGATACTGACGTTAACAGAAGGACAACTTTCAAATGGAAGTTGGGAGTTAAATAGAAACCAAAGTGAGTTATACCTCTTTTACTATCTAAAAGTATAATAATTTTCCAAAAGAGTAACCACATACAAAGGCCAGTTCTGAGCACATTCTATCAACTATTTTATGAAAAAGGAGTTCATGATTTTTTCCCCCAAACAGGATGGTGCACTTTCACACTCCAGAAGCCCTAGTGAAGAGGCTGTGACTCGTAAGTGAGAACTTTGTGTTCACTAATATTTGTTTTCCTGGTTCACGTGAATGTCCTGGTAGAGTATCTGAACTCACTCACCTAGCATCACTGCTATCAGCTGGGTAGACTGGATGCCAGCTTCATTTCCCTGACACATGTTCTGCTTTTGTCTCCATGAAAAGGTCTTGTTAATACATCCACCTTTGTGTTTGTCATATTTAAATGTGCAGCCAGATTCTTAGTTTTGCAAGGACCTTTTCATCATCTTTTGAAGTCACTCCATGAGACTGGTAACAAATGAGAACTTGCCAGCTACGGAATGGGTATTAACAATGAATTTTCCACAGCAGACATTCATGTGTTTGTCTTGTGGCTGGCTGAAAGGACACAACTGTGTTCTGCATCTCAGTGGAGCAGCTGGCAAGATAAGCAGAGTGTCTGGATTAATGTGCTCTGCTCTAATTAGCTCCGTAAAGAGGCAATTGGCCTGGGCAGAGGGCTATGCTGGAGTAATGGAAGTACACTTTTTTTCAGGACACCCTCTTTGCATAGCACTGGTTTGTATAGATAGACCAACTCATTTGGGCCAGCTTATTTATGACTAAACTATGCTCCATTGTGCTTGCTGCTTTGTAATTTCCAACTACTAGGTCAAGAGTGACATAACATTTCTGTAGACTTGATTTCCTTGGCAAAACTAAGGAGATTTAGCCACCATGTATTCAAGCAGTTTTATGAAACTGAGGGAAATAGGATAGCAATTTGATATTTCCTTTCACAGATATTCCATCCTTATTTTTCTTTATAGGGCTGTCACTTTGGGTTGTTTCCTGCAGTGGCAGCTGCTACCCTCTAAACCTCCATGACCGTTATGGCTGTAGGGCTGTTGGGTCAGGAATGTGTTGAGATTCACAGGTAGGTTTGCACTGTCTCTAAAGGGCTGTCCTACTGCTACCTTCAAGTCAGTTGTATGTACAGACAGTGAACCTGCAAATGGCCCTGCAGCCGGGCTGTAGTGCAGCTGGGACTTCAGTTGCCCAGCAGCTTAGTGCCCAGCTACGTGCCCGCACACACAGAGTGCTGTGCACATGCAATGACTTTGACATACCGGTCATGCCAGGCTCACCATGCATGCAAGCTCTGTGTGTGCAGCAAACCTGACACATTGTGGATTCACTGAGCTTGCACTGTGTGCCTAGTGACTCCTCTGTACCTAAGCAGTAAATCCAAAGTGTGCCATGCATGCATGCACACTTGTAGTCATTTGTGACTGAGTTCTGGGCGTCGGGCAAGTCCACGCTCCTGCCTCTGCTCTGACCTCTAGTCTAGGACAAGTGTCCAAATTCCCTTTTTCCTGTGGGAACAGTGGAAACTGCTCCAAGGAGAACAAGGCATCATATCTGGGGAAGATGAGGCACATGGCAGCTATATGGGAGGTAAGCAGATCACCACACAAGATGGGTGACTGAGAGCCACTTCAAGAAAGACAGACATAGCCATTGATAACATTGTACTGAGATCAGATTGTGTTTGACCCAGTTGCTTCTTGACAACACTGAAATATTCTCTGGCTGTGGCACATTCTGCATTACATTGCCGGCTCCCATGCTTCATCTCCTAGGGGGTCCAGTAGTTCAAGTCCCACACAGAAATGGCATCAGTAGCTTTTTAGGTTTGCTAAGAGTTAGCATGGCTTCTGTATCAGGATGTCATTTTACAGCAGAGCTACTTCAGGATTGTCTGAAGTGTTGGTGATGCTTTACTGCAGCTACTGTTGAGTTGCCTGAAGTAACGTGGAGCACGTGCTTCACTGTTTAACCTTCTCCTCCTTCCCACTTCCCACTCAAGTCTGCCTCCTCTCCTCCTTTCATGTTGCTTTTGATACATACTGCTTCCTGTTGGTGTTTATTGCTGGTAGTGAGAGTAAATGAACAGCAGGAAATGAATATTGATTCAAGTAGGAGCAAGCAGTGTGGGACGTGCCATGGCCACCCTTCCCAGGCTTCCCAGGACAAGGGCAGGGAGAACTGGACAGAATCTTTTATGGGGAGTCCAGGAAGGTATTTCCCTCCGCAGTGCCGAGTCGTGTTTCAGGGCACTCGCAGCCTGTGGTCTTTCTCTTACTTTTGATGTAGATTTTTCTTTTTAGAAGCAACAGCCAGTGAGTGTATTTTGAACAGGAGTCTCAGAGAGTTTATTAATTTTTCCGTATTGCTACATCCTTTCCAGTTTCTGTCACTGTAGCCTCCCTGTCAGCAATGCATTCTCGCTCTTTCAGGTCATCTTTCAGGTCATTTTTCTGGTCTTTGCTGCCCAGCTTCTCACTGTTAATTTGTTCTCTCTTGGTTCATGCTGGGCTCTAAACAATTTTTTATGCCTTCTAGTTACAAGTTTGGCATTGTATGTTGCTGTTCCTTCTTCTCTCCAAATTAACTAACCGCTACTTTATAGATTCTCTGAAAAATGGAAAATCCAGGTCACTTCTGAAACCTGAACATAAAGACTGTAGTCTAACAGAGCACAAGGCCTAACAGAGCAGAAAGCCTGTGGCCTAAGTCTATTGCTTAATCGAGGTTATATATATATTAATAACAGAAACTGCAAAGGTAGCAGAAATTGCAAGTAGGGACAGGCAAGATCAAAATGGCTCTGGCAAAAGTTATTTTAGTCAGGTAGGGGTTTTTTTTATTTATTGCTTGGGACAAAGTATGAACGCAAGCTAAAATTGCAACAGCAAATAACCCCAGAGCGTGGCGAGTTATACTTAGCTAGCATTAAGGTAATGTCATGTAGAAGCAGAATATTTGTGGTTAGCTAAAGTGACAGAAATACAGCTGCACTGATATTAATCCTGTATTAATCTTGTAAAGAGATGGGATTCTGAGAAATAGAGGTCTTTGGAAGGGATCTACCTGCTTCCTCTGCATAGACCAGTTTTCTCTTTTTAAGTATTAACTGAACTTGTTATTCTGATTTTGTTGTTGATAACCCAGCTAAGTAGAGAGCTAAGCTTTACTGCTCACTTATCTGTGAGTTTTATGAGTTTATTTGAAATCCTTGTAATAGCCCTTAAATTCTACTGATCATTAGAAGTCCCAGTTTGGGAGTTTTACTGATGTTTTAATAACTGGTCAGTAATTCAGGATGTGTTTTTAAAGATGCAGCTGCTGGCTACTTTTCAATTGCAATGTAAAAATCTGAATGGATGTAATGTGATTTCATAAAACATGGTCCTAACTCAGGAAAGGATGCTTCGAGTTATGTGAATATATAGATAGAAGTGGAATGCTTCAAAATCTATTGTATGTATTTTAAAAACATACCCTGGCTTGAAAGAGAGCATTGCAGGTGGTATAATTCTGTTCTGCAGAGGGCAGTAGCATATATGCATGTATCTAATGCATAAATATGAACAATATTAGTATTACTCATTATAAAGTCCCTTTTACTCAGAAAAAGGTGACAAATCGTGTAGTAAGTAGCTGTTATTCAATATGGCTACAAAATTTGTTTTTGCTGAGATATAAACAGGGAAATGCTAATATTTGAAGTAATTTGCTGTAGAACTAGGCTAAATTGAATCTGTGAGAATACAGTCAGCCCTTGCAATTTATGCAGTGCACAATGCTCATGTTTTTACTCTCTACTAAGGGGTTAATAGGATCCCATTCTGTTGTCATTTCTTAGCATTTATTTTAGTTCTTCATTTCCCTGGGAAGTACTTAGGTGAGAAATGTTGGTAGTGAAATGGAGACAGCTTGGGTAGGTCTAGGAACCCTTGAGCTTACATTGCTGGACATCAACCTTTCTAACTAAATGACTACTGAGAAGCGTTTGCACTCAGTGGAATTTTTTCCAATAGTAAAAGAGGAGGAATAATGATCTTCAAGGTGTTTATAGCTTTGGCCAGTGTCCTTTTTCCCTTTTCCAGTTTCCACTCATGTCACTGTGCCTTTGGATCTTTTTTTCCCCAAACACACTCTGCAGTGTTTAAAAACTGTCTGCACCACAGTTCTTTGAAAAAACGGTGGCTGTTTGCCTCAGAACTTTTATTTTCTGTATCACTGGATTCACGGTTATTGTGTTACTGGATTACAAAAACAGACTGGTGATGAATACTGGGGTGTTCATGACTTTTCTCCCCAGGGAAATACAGTGCCAAAATGTGTTTTCCTTTTAGTGAAGAAAATGTTGCAGGTGTTTGTTGAGTTTTCAAAGGGAAATTACAGAGCAAACTTGGAACTTCTCATGCCTACACTGTAATTTTAAAAATTGTAGCATGGGTATCCAACATGGATGTCTGGGGTATCAATCCTCATAGAATTAAAGTATTGCAGAGGGAAACGCTATTTGATTTGGAGTACATGCCTTAGATTGTATCCTCTATAGTTTAAGTGAGGTAATTGGTGAGACGATATTGCATAGCTGTTTCACATGGCTTCCCCTGCAGCCTCAGCTGCTGTGGGATGAAACAGCACTTGAGGTGGGGGGATTTTCAAGATGGTTCATGCTTTAGCAGGATAAGAACATATTTTAGACAGCTGTACAAAAGAAAAATCTACAAGATTTTTTAAAGTGTTGATGCTGTTACTGCCACATTCTGACCAACTAAAGATATTGATATTTGCTCGAGTGGAGGCTTTCTAGTAGTCATCTAATTGATTTCTGAGTTAGTTTATTGGCTGTTCAAATGTCATTAGCATTTACTTCAGTAGAAGAAAAACTCCTATAGTCTCCATCCTCCCTTGTTTTTCACTCACAACACTATTGAGCACAGTGAATGCATACTCCAGTTTGTTTCTGTTTTAGTTTGTTTCTCTTAAATGATATGTAAATTCTGGTCAGTACAATGCTATGAATCTACCACGTTATTTTTAATTAGGTTTCTTAAAAAATGGAGGAAAGGAGAAACTAGGTCATTCCAGGTAGCTTGAAGAAACATTTTAAGAACAGCAGGTATCACAGGAAAAGTAGGAATACTTTGGTAAAAATGAGAATATGCAGACAGTTATTTGGACTGCTGTATTCCTCTTTTTGATGTGGATTTGGGTACTTGCCTGCTAGTCACCTGCTTCTCCACAAGGCAAGGGAGGACATTTCCCTGTTGCCTGTGTAACCCACAGAGGCAGGAGAAGAGGATGGTGGGTGGCTCTACCTTAGTCTTGGGGAACAGATAGGGCAAATGGTTTCCTTCTTATGGAGCTATTCCTTGTTGATCAGGTGAGAAGGAGAGGAGAAATACTAAGGATTAACAAGCAGATACGTGTGCAAATTGACTGAGTCTTCGGGAGGGACCATCCATTTAGAGTGAGTAAGGAAATCATTCATATTCCTTGTCCTCAGTGTGACTACAAGATGGCTGATCAAGTTGTCACTGGTGTTGGTCTTGCAAAAGAAACATGTACTTGAAAACTGGAGGGAGTACCTTCATATTTACATGGCTAGTGAGCGATGATAAGATCATTGATGTTTTTTCCCAGTGTTGGTCAGTCTGAGCTAGATTTAAGTTACACATTTAACATATGCATCAAAAAAGGAATTTGAAAACTGGGTCTTGATACCAATGGATGTTAGAAATAAAAAGAAAATTGAATCAGTCATTTGATGTTACTTTGTTTTGTTTGCAACATAATATCCTAAGCTAGTAACAATATGATATACTACAATGTCACTGCAACAAGATACAGTGCAATATTAACATCTTCAAGTTTTCTAGCTAAAACGTACCAATACCACACAGATTTTGTCTTTAATTTTGTGTTGCAGAGTTTTTAGTTGTTGGCAAACACAGGTGAAATCAGAGGAACTTGCAAGGAAAGTAAGGAGAATATAAATGAGTATTGTTAAAGAACAATCTACAGTATTTTTAGAGTGGATGGCTTACTTGGAGGCCCAGATTGCACAGTTCTTGTTCATGGTAGATTGCTGTTTTATTTGTGCTTAGAGGTGCTGATTTATGCTCTTTATAAAACGTATTATTTTCCAGGATGATTGACTGGGGGAAGTCTGATACATTCTGGGTGCTAACCACATGCCAGACAGTGGAGGCTGCATACAGTGTAATCCTCTTGCAGCCATCTCATTGTTGGAGTTTTTATAAGAGAGTGAAGCAGAGCATGTAAGCCAGAAAAATTTCTGTTGACTTCAGTGGATATTGGCTTATGCACTGAGAGGTTCGTTATAGTAAACAGAGTCAAAAAGAGAGAAGACAACAGAGAAAAACCTGGGAATGAAACTTTTACCGCAACCTCCTTGATTCCAGACACATAAAAAGCCCGGACAGTGCTGACCTCTCCCTGCATATGACCCATTCAGGTTTGATGTAAAAGCCTTAGCTGAGGAACCGCAGGTCCAGCCTGCACCCACTCTGTAGCTAAAAAGAGATGTGTTTTTCTCAGAGCTGTCAAGCTATTGCCATTCATAAGCAGTAAATTTATACAAATTAATTTTAAGAGATGGAAAAAAGTTGAGTTTGCTCACAGGTAATACATTTGGACTTCAACAATGTGAAAAATTTAAGAGCAAGTGAAAAGAGAGAGAGACAGAGCAAGCCATATTTTTTCCTTATATTTAATGAAGCACTATGAATTTCTGGCTCTTTGGGAAAGGTGTATTACTAAGAGTCATTAATGGAACCTAGGCTTAAAATACACTCAGCTGAATTGCTGACTGAAGAAATGTCTATGTAAAACTTAATGTTTTCCTTTTTGTGAATATTTTAGAATCTTTAAAAAAATTTTTGAAGAAAAAAAATCAATGTTACACTTCTTACCATTTGCTTTAAAAAGGATTTTCGACTTGCTTATTTCCAGAAGGTCATCTCTGAGATGTACAAGCTAGCCCTTCATTTAGGTCTCCTCTTACATTCATATTTAACTTTCTTTCATTCTGTGGCCTTTATTAGCTGAGCTCAAGGAGCTTGTAGCACATTTTAAACAGCAACACTGGGAGGATGTAAATGCAGAATAATGTATCAGGACTCAAATTTGCATGGTCAAATGTCAAAAAAATTAGGCCTTCCCCAGAACCATGTCAAGAGAAATAACGTAAGTGGCCAGCTCAACAGCAGGCATGCCATTATCAGTTAGTTCAACCTGTCATCACTGACTGGGAGTGGAAGCAGTGGTCATTAGCTTTAACTCTGCCAGGGAAGGTTGCACTTCTTTTTATTTTATTATATATATTTTACGCCATCTGACAGTATTTCACAGAGCACCACAATGTTATGGTTTCCTCCTTGACAGGGGAAGGAGGGGGAGGTGCAGGTGAGGGAGTAGAGAAGAACACTTGCAATCATCTGTTGTCAGCTGGAGGGGGCAGGAATTGCATTGCCTTTCGGATAAATACTCATTTAGAGTAATCACTTTATTTCAGCCCTGTAATGACATTAACAAGCTTGGAATACAGGGAATTACATGAGTCAGAACAAATAATTGAATATTCCACTGCTGGGGAATGCAGCACAAGTCTGACTTAATGTCATGCCGTCTCTGAAGCCAGCACTAGCATGCAATTAGATAATAAGCTTAAACAGCATATAATTGGCACTACTAGTATGAAAAACATACTATTAATTGTTAAATTCTTACCTGCTTGTAACTTTCATGAAATAAAAGTATCTTGCATGTCTTTTTAAACAAAAAGAACCAGAGGAAACATTTCAGTAATTTAAGAAAATAAGGGTTGCTAGCAAAGAAGAGGGGAAGAACTGGAGTCCAGGATCTAGAAGGAATAACTTAAAAATGAAAAACTACAAGTCTTTCTTTGTTTTGTTTTGTTTTTGGAAAGCATTTGATTGAGAAAGGATGAGAATTATTTAATATATCAAATGCTGTTATATTTCATATCCAAAGGGAAAGGTCCTCATTTGTCCTTTTTTCTTCAGTACATTTGGTCAGTTCACTGTTTTGTCTCCAGATATTGTTGCCCCACAAACTGTAATCTCACAACTCTGAGCCTTTTTTTCAGTCATTCATTGTTCTTGGAATGTGGTTAATAATGCAAAGGCCTTTTTAGACAAATATACCAAAGTATCCACAACTACTCTGGGCTCTAGCAAACAAGGAGGTGGAGGAATTGTAAAGTGATTAATACAACACCTCATAATCTGTCTGATTTATCAACAAACTCTAGGTTTAATTTTTGACACATTCTTACAACATCCCAAGTCAATATAATTTGGCAAGTTCCATCATCTTAAGCATCAACTAAACTGACTTAATCCATGAAATTATACACTCTATGGTAGAATGTTAAAAGAATTCAGTTGCATATATTGTATACATTGAATGATTTGATAGCAGTTACCACAGGCAGCACAATTCCTCAAGTATGTGCCAGTTTAGGTAAAGACTAATGTTGGACAGATAGAATGTAAATGCAGAAGCAGCATCGTCTCCATCACCTACGTAGATTGGCTCTGAAAATCACAGTCTTATCCAACAGACAACACATTAAATTTGCAACACTTGAACTGAACACAGTGGAGAACTTCTCACATTTATTATAAAGATGAAAAGATTAGGCCATCTTAAAACTAAAATCCTGTTCTGGATCTTTGGCCATTGATTTCAGCAGCATTGGAGTTTCCCTATAGTTAAAACAATAATTGGTACTGCAGTTCCTATTTGTTTTTCTCACCAGTCTATCATCAGGCCACTGCTGGCCCTTCTGTTGAGGCCTGAGCAAAGCACTTTGGTATAGGAACATGGCAGGCCTAGGGGAGAGCTCCTTTTTCTAGGGGAGGTTTGTGGGGAAGCCCAGGCCTTGTGCAGCAGTTCAAGCTGGCAGGTAGGCTTTTGCTTCGAAAGGAGAGAGGAATCCAAGCTGCCGGGGAATTGTAGGTTCTGATAAGTGAAGCTTTGCATGGCTAGCCGAGTCTCAGAGATCTGAGACTTGTCATGTTGAACACTTATTTCTGTTTTCTTAACAGAAGAGAATGACCCCACCTCTTGCTTTCCTGAAGATAAGGCATTCTGGGTGATCGTACTTGAGATTATCGCTGGCATTTGGAAAATGTGACCCATGTGTTTGACAAGTTGGCTTGAAGAAAAGCTGACTGTAAAGTAGCAAGCACAAGCTTTAGATTAGAAGGTCAGGTGAAATATCTACTATAAAGGGATGTAGTTGATCCCCGGATAGAATCCGGGTATGCTGCTTCTGTAATGGTGTAGCTTTGAAATATATGAAGCTTTTTTAAAAGGAAATATTTGGTGCATTGGTGTAATAAAATTTTAATCACATTTTTATTATGACTTTTACTCAACAGATGGCATACTCTTAAGTACTTCCATTTATTCTATCAATAAGAATACCTGCAAACCTCATCTCTCTTAATTTTAATAATGATACTGCAATTAGAGAATGCATTCACAATTGACCTATTTAACAAAATTTAGCTTACTAAAACAATATTAACATTTTAAAACATTGCAATTACTATCAGCAATCTGAACATTTATATTCATTTGCTATAATTTTCTATCTGTTCATATGTGTATTCATTCCAAGAAGGCAATATTTTTAGTATATTAGTATTATCCATGCATGTGCCAGGATTTTATATTATTGTGCTGTTAGTATTACAACTTCAGTTGTTTCACCTTGGAACCGTACTAGCACCCCTGAAGAGGCAACTAAAAATGTTAATTTATGCCAGAGTAGAAATTTACAGATAATGTGCATAAAACCCACAAAAATATTAGGAGGTATCTACTGAAGAAAGGTAAATGAGTGCAGCACTGATTTCCATGTCACTTCCTAAGTATTTGTTGGGTCTCTGAGTGCACCCACTCCCCTCTGCGGGTTTGGCAGCCTGGGCTCAAGGTCAATGCTGATATGGAGCAGCTGCATGGCCTTGGATCCAACTGCTGTGAAAGAAGTTGTGTGAGAAGGAGCTGTGAGAAGCCTTGTTGGGGTTTGTTCCCATTTTGCCTGAGTGCTGTATTTAAGCTCAGACCCTTGCTCGTTGCTGCTGCCTGACCTTTCTGCAGCTATGCCTGTGCTTGTTGGCAACATACCCCACTGAGCCAGACACTGACTTGTGGACTTAACTGCCTGGTTTGGCTGTGGACCTGCCTCAGCATTACAGACTCGTCCAGTAGTCTGGACTCTTGCTTCTGATTGCTGCCACTAGACCTGCTTTGCTCTTCTTTTTTAGGTACTGTGGCTCTGCGCCCTTGCTGTTGAAGCCTCTGCCTGCCTTGCTGCCTGGCTCCCCTTGCCTTACGGAGCAGCCAGCCCTTGCTGCTCCCTGTTGGTTGCCTTGGATCTTCTTGAGCCCAGAGTCAAGCACTGTGGAGCCTGGTCTTTGTGCTGTGCAAAACCTTTCCCCCACCTCACAGTCTGCGCTCAGGGTCCTGACAGCATTCCAAAATCCTTAACAAATAACTTTAAATAGCAATGTAATATATTGCTATTACATAATAACTTTCATAGCAATGTAAGTTTGGGAATGACTTCAAAAAGGCTAGCTAGTGCCTTTCCATTCATAGATAAATATACCTAACCCATCCCTTACAGACACCCATGTAATGTTTTCTTCAAAAGCTTTAATGACTGAGATTCTGCAGCCTCCCAGGCAACTTTGTCCAGAGTGGAATGGTTCTTAAAATTTTGCCTGAGAGCTAACCTGAGCGTCTTCTGCTACCATTGAAGCTGATTGCTTTTTGTTTCCCCCTCACTGAATATGAAAGAGTACTGATAATTTTATGTTGTACTATAAATCTTACAATATTTTTAGAGATTCTCCTCAGTACTTTTTTTCCCTAGGCTGGACAAACATAATTCCTTCCACCTGTCTTCACAGTCCATGCTGCCTAAACCTGTCACCATTCTTCTCCTGAGCACTTCTCTCATTTCTCTGCTTTCTTGAAGTATGGTGCTGGGAACTGGCCACTGTGTTCCAGCCAAGGCTGACTGAACACAGAATAGAACGATCTTTATCACTTTGTTCATGTATATGACAGTCCTACCAGTATATGCTAAAAAAGATTTTCCTTTCACAGCAGCAACATCACAATGTTGAGTCTGTCAATTTATGGACCATAATAACTCCTCACTGCTCTAGCTGTGCAGTTATTCTTTATATCATATTATGCACTTCACTTCTTCAGGCCGCAGTTCTTTGCATTTGCCTTTTGAATGTCTTCCTGACTTATTAGGTTCATTTTAATACCATTTCTATCTCTGGTGTGAGGCCAGATCAGTGACATCTGCAAACTGGTAACTTTTTTTTCTCTGCCATTCAAGTTTTAAATTAATGTGGTGAATAAAGTTTGGCCAAAGACAAATTCATTTTCTACTCCAATTGAAATGTATTCCCCATCTGACACTGATATTCCTAATGTGCATGTTTTCTACCAAGTGACTGGTCACCTTATTGTAACTTAATCTCCACTGCCTAATCTCCACTGCCTTTGCTGGTTCACTTACAAGACTATCATGATGGAACATACCAAGTGTTAGAAAAATGAGTACAACACATCTGCTGCTTCTCTCTTTCCATTATGCCGGTTATGCTGTCAAGGAAGAAAAGTAGCTTGAACTGATGCTACAGGTTCTTCATGTGTTGGCAAATTCTTTGTCTTCTATGTGCTTGAATGCTGATTAATACATAGTTCTAGGATCTTGAAATCGGGCTGCTTTGTAGTTCCCTACATCTTCCTTTTTCTTCCTTTTAGGTACTCTGTTTCACTTTTGCTACTCTACCAATCTCTCCAAGTTCTCAAAAATGAGTGGTTTAGAGATCACACTGACTCTTAAATGTTGCAGGGCACTGATTCCTCACCAGGGAAGCCAGTTTCTCACCAGGCGGTGAAAGATAAGGCGGCAGGGATATTCTGAGGTGGCAGGGATAAAGTACAGATTCCGAGCTAAGAAATCATTGCCAGCCACGTTCTTGTGGTAGAGGAAGCACAGCAGCCATGCTGAGACTGAGGTAGCAAGGAAGGAGCTCTCCCTGCAGAAGTCCAGGGAGCTCTCCCTGCAGAAGTCTGGAATGGTGCTAAATTTCTCAAATACGGCTTGATTACAAAGATTGGCAATCTCTTCTCAAATGATTTCTGCCAGGCTTTGTAGATTTGAATACATGTAATTTATTCTTCTCTCTCTCTCTTTTTTTTTTTTTTTTTTTTTTTTTGGTGGGTCTTGTATTCTGTCTTTGATGAGAATTAATTGTATTTAAGTTTTGGGAAAGACTGATATTATTATGAAGGGGTAGACCATGCTCCCTTTAGGGGAACTGAAGACAAGGTTCCTGGAGAGGGAATTAATCTTTCCTCCCTCCTTTTGTTTTGATGTTTTTCAGAGGAGAAGCCACCTACATGTGCAGTGGTTGAAAGTTCTGATTTCCTGCTATTTCTCCACCTCTCCCCTGCAGTAAGCAACCAGAGCAGCTTTGCTTCCTGCTTATCCTCTGATAATTCAGCATTCAGTGGACTAATAATATGGGTATTGAGGAAGCCTGGAACAGAAAGTCTGCTTGCTGACAAAGCATAAATAAGCTTTAGCTTGGTACTTACAGACAGATGTGTATAGCAGCTGGATCTGAAAGAAGATTTGGAGTGCTCAGCATTCGTTTGAAGGCTGCATCCATATATGGTTTTCATGTCTGGATGAGCAGCATTTTGTGTTGTCAAATACTGCATGGGGGAGAGAGGGAGATATTATGGCAACATTTGGTGCTTAGCTGCAAGAAGGCACTGATGCCAGAAAATATTTCAACATCAAGAATAGCTACATTTCTGTACAGGCTTGAATAGGATCCAGGGTGTCAAAACATCAGATTCTTGTTTTCACTCTGCGACTTGTGGAGTGGTGGGAAAGGGACATCAACACAGGACCAAAGGAGTTTTGAATTAATAAATTAAACTTTCCTTTTATTCGGAGTGACCCGTCCCATGTAGTGTTAGGCATGATTCATTACGAATCTTCTCTGGCTATTCAGCTGATAGTTATTATAGATTACTTCCTAAAGAGAAGGAGCTTTTGCTCTACAGACTTTGTTTATTGCTAAGTTGTCTGTACCCTCATGAATGCAAGTAGCTAGACTGATTACATGCCACAATGTAAGCAGGGAAATAAGAAAATTTTATTTCATATCTGAAAACAGAATGATTTTTGATGCAGTTGTGGAGTTTTTGACAAGAATGTCAACATTTTAAATTGAAAGATACATTATCTTAGAGTGCTCTTATGGCTGGAAGAGCCAAGTTTTCTTAAGTTCTCTTCACCACAGAGGGAAGTGACAGTAGACTCTTTTCCTTCTTTCTCCAGGATGGGAGTAAACCCACCATTTCTTTATAACTCCCCAGATGGTCTTAGCAGATTCTAGCGGTTTTGTTCATCAGCTAGCCTTGTCCACCACCACAGTGGAGGAATGGGAATGTGACCACAGGCCCAGTTCCCTTTGAAACTTTCTGAAGTATCATTAGAGTGGAGACTTGTAGAGTGATTCTGCCTGTCTGTATCTCCATACAGTAAGCTGGAGGTCGGGGGAATGCGCCATCATTCACTGATCTCTGTCTGGCATTAGGAGCGGTGTGGCAACTGGCTTCCCCTGCAAGGAAGGAGTTTTACGGGTCAGTGTTGCTGTGAAATTATGAGGATTAGAAGAATAAAAGGAAAAGTTTGTTGGTTTTTTTTAAAGAGGTCAAGGACAATGATTCTAAAAACTTAAGAAATCTTAAATGAAGAGATTTGAATGATCCCTGAATGAAAACAAAACTGCCATAGGACTCATAGGAAAAGTCATGCCTACTGTGTTTAATAATGATTTACCCAGTATTTGCTTTTCTTGCTGATAATCATAAAAAATACTCCCAATAAAAAGTAGTTTCCAGCTGGGAAAGAGGAATAATACATTCGTATGTTTACGGTACGTCAGCAAAGAAACGTATCAACTTAAAACCAAAGAAGAATCCAGTTCCGTGATACAAACAATATGCATATAATGAATATGGAGCATTCTGTACGCACAGGGACTTTGGATACATTTCTGAATAAGGGCTGGTATTTTCATGGAAATGACAATTTTTACATCAGTGTCAGACTGGCAAAGGGCTGGTGAGACGAGAAACCCTCCTGATGCGTTTGCCCAGACAGATGTTTAAGAAGAAGATATTTCAAAGACATCTGCATCTCTGTGGCATTCTGAGGTTGTGCTGGTTCATGGCTGTTCTGCCTGCTGGTTCAAAGGAGGCTGACAAGGCATACAAGTACAACATTTGGCTTACCTGCTCTTCTATTTTTCCTCACCTCGTAGTTTATATTAAACATTTCTCTGACCTTGAGAAGGCTCAGTAGAAGGGATTTTAAATGCTGCAGTCCTCATTCTATCAGGTTGAGTGACCCAGTGAGTATTCCTGCAAATGTCTTTGATACGTCATCCTTTAAAAACCTGTATATAAATATCTTTCATGTCTGTACCTTAACATAGGTGCTGTTTCTTCCACTTTGCAAATTTATGCAAAAACGTAAGCCAGCTTTCTTCCTTTCTCTATTCCTGTAAGCAGAAGAGTTTTATAAAACATGCAATACTAAAACCCCTGCTATTAAGTTGTTACCTATAGCTTCTGAAGAGATGCAATATTTGTCATGTTCATAATTTCATTAAAGATATTTTCATCCTCTTCTCTAGTATAGATCTATGGAACATCAAAACTGCTAATACGTGAGTCATGGTCTGTTTTGTATAAATTATCCCTGGCATTACAAATTTCATTCTGTGGCAGTGTTAACTATCAGTCCCAGGTTTGTTCATGATTTGAAGTGGGTGGGTCTGCACAGGAACTCCAACACATGTCCATAGAGTTCAGGGTAAAAGCTGTTCAGATATAGTGATTTTATTTAGCCTAAAATACAGACCATTATTAAACTTGATTAAGATTCCGCAGACCATTATGGCTGTTCAGTCCTACTGATTTCAGTGTATTTGTGTAATGATTTGTCCCCTTTGAGATCCCCATTTGTTAACCTAGAAACCATGTTTACAGATTGTAATCCTTTGTTCTCTACAGGCCTGAGTAATCAGATTATAATACACCAACTTTAAAGAGACTTGCTGTTTAAAACTGAACAAATTTGAGGCAAGAATTCAGGACCAAATTTCATGTTAATATTTTTCCATTGATTTGTTGAAAAGTTGTTATAGACAAGACATTGCTATGGTGGTCACAAGGTGAATAGACCTCAAGAAGAATTGTGCAGCCTGAAGAGGCTGTCAGTTAAAAATAGATATTTTTCCATTTGTTTCCCATACATTCTGATGTAGAAGTGCTGTTTGGGGACAGCTCTAATAGCTATAGGGTCCTTGGAGTTATAGTTTGTGATGGACGCATAGGCGAAGGTTCCCAAAGAATGTATCACAATGAGCATCCAACACCCCGAATGTTTAATGACATCTTCTGAGTTCACAAAATCAGACATTAATATTGAGACAAGAGAATCTTCCCTCCACTGCCCTTCCAGTTCCAAACAGAGGTAGGATATCCAGTTTTTTAAACCTTGATAGAATTGGTGTCACAATATAGATAAGTTTATATTAATAAATACAATAGGGCCAGGGTCCTAGTCCTTTAAGCTGTACACTATTCATTTCATATTGCTGCAAAAAGAGTCCCAAATGCCCCAAACCCCAAAATTTCTGTTAATATTTGAGAAAACGTACAAAAAATACTATTTAGCACTGATTATTTGAAAGCACAATTTTTTGTTAAGTGTCCATGGGCAACTGAAACATTGGGTAGGTGGTAATGAGATTTTTAATTAATTTTGAAAGCACATAAAGCACATTTCTGTGTTTTTACGATTCAAAGTATAGCCCTTTGGGGCTGCTGCCTTGTACGTGGCCCTTGCAGTTGCTTTCACTGCAGGTATGGAGGCTCAGAAATATCAGCTTCCTTTGCTACAATTCAGTCTTTCTCATTAGAATATGAGACCTTTTCAGGCCATTATGCTGAAGAAATTCAGGGACTTTTACCCATGAGTAGCTTTAGAATGATGTCCAGTTTTTCAGAAATTAGTTTCTCATCAACTCTATTAATTATTAATTATTATATTTTACAACAGCTGTAGTTTTCTGAGTTAGCATTAAAATGATCCTTACATTGTCTTTCTATAGTTTTGTTCAGCTGATTAACTCTAACTGGTTTATTGCTATGCCATCCATTTAAATTAACAATCTGCAAAGAAAGCAGATAAAATGCTTCACATGTCCCATTACTGGGGTAGTAATAGTTACTCAATTAGGCACAGCTACTTCAGTTTCCAATCTGTTCTTTAATGATCAAGACAAGACATCATTAATTTAAAATATTATTAACCAACATATCTATTTAAGAAGATATATTTTAGCAGGTAGAAACAACATTAATGGTGAGAAAAACATGCTGTTTTACTTACTAAGCATCTGCACTACAATTGCGATCATATCTATGAAGCAGTGTAGTGTTACAGACTTTCTAATTGCGACCTGCAGTTGCAAGAGTATAGCCTGATCGATTGTCCATTGACTTTCACAAGCGATGAACTAGGAACATTTCTGAACACTTTTTCCCATCACATGGATGGGGGGGGTGGGGAGTTGAGGGGGGGGACAGTTCCTATCTTGCTATAAAGTTTATCTAGCATTTGATATGTTTTGGGAACTCCTGTGAAATAATGGTAATAATTAATTTTTAACAGTTATTTAAGCAGCTGCTGTGTTAGCAATCTGATAACGAAATTGGTCATAGGGAACATAGCTCAGAACAGGGAGACATTAAAAAGACACTTTGATGACATATAGCAAGTCCTGTTCTTAAGCATTAACATTTTTACACACTGGAGAAAAATAAAATGGAACATACTGAAAAAACTGACAGTCTTTCTGTCTCAGGAGCACTACTATAGAGCTGCATTTATACCTTAATACACTTCCAGTATATTCAGTGCTGCATGAGCAAAATGGCAGCTCTGACTTGGAGAAATACTGGCATGTTCTGTCTCTAAAATGTGAAAAGCATTAATAATTTTAACATTTAAAAAGTGGAACTACACTCCGTTTTTACCACTCTGTTGATGCTGCAAACATAGGAAATCAAATGTGTTGGTACTGCCTACATACACGCTACTAGGATTCTGAAGCTGAGTGCTTCTGTGAAGATTGATTAAACATCATACTAATTCTTACACAGTTTTTGTAGGTGCCTAAGCCAAAGCATGGAGAATCTGCTTTGCCCGAGATTACACAACTAAGTTGATACCCTTAAAAACACCGGAAAAAGAGTAAAGTAAGGAAAAAGTATGTGCAAGCATGAAATAAATAAAAAAAATATTATTTTGCCTCAGCAGCTGATAACTGGAAAAACATTTCGTGTTTTATTGAAACTAAAACATATAATGAAATTTTGTGATGAAATGAAAGGGAAAAAAGTTAAAACTCCTTGAAAAGACAGATATCGTTAGATCAAATTTGCTTTTGAACTTATCTCCCTGTTGTATCCTTGCAGATATATTTTCAAAGTACGTTGTTTTCATCAAACATCCCATAATACTTTAACTATAAAATGATTGGTAGCATTTTTATTCACAATTGAAACAAAACTATGCTTGTCAAAATAAATGAACAAAGTACACTCTGTGATGCAGTATCCTTGACTTTTTTAATCCTGTTTGTTTATTTACACACTAATTGCAAAAATTTATAATCCATATGAGGTCACCTAGGTCCATGCAAATGAGTTTTTACTGTATGTTCTGATACTGTAAATATTTATTTAGCTGTCCAAGTTATTGGAACTAATCACTATAATTTTTCTGTAAAGGGCAGGTTTCTCTGTAAGAGCTTCCTGAAGGGGAAAAGACAGTAAGAGAAGAGTTATTTGTGGAAAGGTTCTTTTTAATGTTAATTTGCAATATTATGTATATTTTGTATAGTTATATAATTGTATAATCATATGAATGCATACTATCATCTATATTTATCATAGTATAATATACCATGACATAACCAGTCTTATTTGCTGTGTTCAAACAGCGAATTGCCAATTCCAAACCAAGTTGCAGTCACCTTGAAGTTTTGGCAGAAATATATGAAAATATATTTCAGCATATTTCTACATTTTCCACTGGCTCACTTATTAGGTGCTAGACAACCATTTTTACAATGGACTGAGGTAGATAAAATCTCAAACATTGAGGAATGTAACCTTTTTATCACAAAGTTGCTTCAAGTGCCATATATATTTGATGAACATACACTGATAATGTCAGATATTATTATTTTTAATAATAAATAATGACTGACAAAAGTCATTAAGCTTTTGTCATACTTTTTGTCCACATTTGTGTCTTGGCAGGTTGGAGTTCTATAGGAGATTAGAAATATCAAGACTTCTTTAACCTGTCTGATTATTATCCTTAACATTTCTGTTACAAACATACAAGGTAAGTCACACTATGTGGTTTATATGAAAATGCGTCTATAAATGTCAAATGCGTATTCTTTCTGAAATATTTCAGGCTTCATTATGTGTAACAATGCAGAATTAAATGGGCTTTGACTTATATTTGTCTCACTGTATACTCATAAATTAATCCTTGAGGGAACTACAGTTTTCCTGTTAAAAAGAGGTGTCATATCTTCTTTCCTTTAGGAGAGAGTTTCAACCAGTTTCAGTCTCTGTTTATTAAATATCAGGTGAAGCTGCAAAAATGATTCAGACAATAGGATTGTTTAGTAATTATGCTGAATAAAAAAAGGAGGAACGCATGATTATAGAAATGTAGTTGCTCTGTTGTTCTATCGGAAAATTCAGGATTCTGAATCTACATCTTTGTAATAAAATGCAGGCATTAACAATTGTATGCTTCTGCAAAAGAGAACTGCAGATATTAACCAGACTGAGAGTACAGCACGTAAGAATTTACATATACTGCTTCAAAATCACTTCTACATACAAATATTTTAATGTAAGTATTTTTAAGATTAAGATTATTTTAAGTTAATTTTAAGATTAAGTTTATAAAAGGGCCTTCAATGCATCTGCATTAAAATATTACATCTGCACGTACATATGAGGAATATCTGCATTCATACACACTAGTGTGCTCTCATTCTGTAAGGTAATGGCTGCAAAGCTCTAAGTGTTAAGATATTCCCTCTAGTGTGAAAGAGACAAAGTGTGTGTGAATTCAGATTTGCTCAATGGTAGACACATAAACAATTAGGCAAACACTAGCATTTTTGAATATGTTCCTTAACTCTAAATATTGCAGAATTGTTTATGGCTAGTTTTTGCTCTCAATTTGTTGCTGATAATGGCAGTTCCCTTCTTCCCCTTGGCCACTAAAATATATTTTGAGGACCAAACATACACAGTGTTTTCTGTTGTTACAACTTCAAAATTTCAGGTGTAATGTTCTTACATTTTAAGTTCCATATTCAGTGTACTTAATTCGTATTGTTGACACACATTGGATTCAAGTGCCTGTCTTTAACAAAAGTAACTTCTTTAAAAAAAAAAAAAAAGATTTTCTGTGGTTTTTGAACCACAAGCAGCCGAGGTCCTCCAATCATTTTCAGAAGTAATTGGCTACATGTTATCTAGTCCCAAAAAGGCATGGAATCTGAACTCCCAGAAGTGATGTCATCCCTCTTGATCCTGCAACATAATATAAAGCAACACAACTCTATCATATTTACATTAGTATAAGCTTGACACATAAATGAGAATGTAGTCCCTTTCTTCCCCTTTCTCCTCGGAGAGGACCAGGGGGCTGGGGAACACAGTGGAGGGAAACTTTCTGCTAAAATCTGCTGGAGAGAAGGGGAAACAAATGCATAAATAGGCATCAGGAACATGTTGAGACATTGTTCTTTTGCAGGAGGAACGAAGTCACCAGCTTACATGTTTCTTCTGCTCATTTTGTTGCCTTTCCTAGGAAAGATTTTAATTTTTTAACTTGAGGTACCATAGGATGATAGTTGCTGGGATGAGACTGTAGACATTTCTTTTGCCATCTCAGTAATATTGTGATTTGTTAGCTTTGGTTTATTGCCTGTTGAAGGCACCTCTTGAGCTGGAGGTCTGACATTTGTGTTGATTCTGTTCCAGTGTTATCTTTGGGCACTTCATACTCTGCTTGACCAGAGATGAGTTTTGCTGGCTACCCTTACTGCTCATTGTTTCCTTGCAGAGATAGCAAGTTCCTTGAGAATGGTCTTAGGCTCATACGTTGACCTTTTCCTCCCTCAAGTCCAGATGCAGCAGCCACAGTCCCCTTTCTGAAGCTCCTGAAGTTAAATTCTTCAAAAGTGGTAGTGTGCATAGACTTCAAATCCTCATCTCCACTATTTCATTATTTAGCAATGTCTTAGGTCTGACATAAAGACTTTTTCTCCTCATGTATGAAGATCAGAGCTGTTCAGACTAATTTCTAACATGTAATTAATTCCATGAATTCTGTTTGCAAATTGCTGAGTGCAAATTGCTTGTTTATGGATATGCTTTGTTACATGGACAATTTTATATGAAAAGTCTTTGAGAGTGAATTGTTGAACTGTTTGCTTCAGCTGTTCACTCTGTGCTGTTCATTCCTCATGCTGAGTGAGTGGCCACCTCAGCTGTCTAGGACTGAGTTTGCTCCCTGACTGAATGACTGAAACTTTCAAAATGCAATCAGAAATGAATAATATATGATAAATGTTCGTGTTCACACATGGATAGCCTGGTTTGCATGCAAATATTGGAATTCAGATTGTTCTCGGTGTTTTAGAATATCTGTAGGAATAGCCTGAGAACAGCAGCTCTCATGGTGTTATTTCAAGCATTCATACCACATCACCGTTAAGTGTAAGTGCACTCTCTCTCCACCAGACCTTTCATGGTCCTGCAAGTTTTAATGGGCTCTTTTTTGTTGCCATTGGGGATCCACATCCTCCATCTCTCAACCCAGTTAATAAAATTGCCTTCAGTTTTGTTTCATAGTAGGAGATGGTAGTATTGCTCCATTGCTACTTGAATATACAGGGGTGATAGCAACATCAGAGATCAGATGGCATCATGACTCTTGACTGGTGAGCTCAAAGTGGTATGTTGTGTTGTCTTCTAGCAAAGAGCTCTTTTGCTTGACCTCAAGGGAGAAATCTGGTTGATAAATGGCAATAATGAATTGAATTTGCCTACACCTTAAAATAGATAAATGCATATATACAAATATATATTAATATATATACATACATATATAAACAGATACATATACACATACATACATTTGTGTGTGTGTGTGTGTATATCTCATGGTGGAGAAGACTAAGAGGCAGCTATTGCTCATCCTTCACAAGTAATTTGGAATTCTTTACCCTCTGTGTAAACATCTAACTGCACTCTCATGAGTACAGCATTTCTTCCCTGGGTGTCCATCCCTGATGGTCATCGTAATGGGCTTCTGGGGTTATGAAGCTAGCAAGGCATGTCAGGGAAGGTACACAGTGCCTTCCCCAAGGTTGCTGCAGTGTGAAGATGTTCCTTAGGATTATATAGTTCCTGGTATTTTAGAGGTCTGACCTGACCTTCAAGAAGCTGTCCTAGAAATGCTTCATCCACAATTTGCAATTGTTTTGTCTTGGAATGAATTCTCCTGGCTTATCACTAAGTCTTAAATCTGCAGGGGAAGCTTGTAGCAAGTTAAAGAATTTCTCAACCAGTTTGGACCTGAACACATGCTTCTGTATGCATTCAGGCTAGGCCAGAAATCCAGCTTGAGAAAATGAGGGAAAAATGCATGGTGAGAATGCCATTCTCACTGCCTCTCAGAGAAGAAGCAACTGATAAGTGATATAGAAGACGACAGAGAATTGGCAGTTTCAAAATTCTGGCTCAGTAGTGTAGCCTTTGCCTTCAGAAGCTGGATATAATAATGTCTATAGAAGCTGCTTCATCTTTTATAAAGGAGACTTCATCCTCTCAGTTGAAGGAAGTAACTATTCCCTGCATGTTCCACATTTTTTGACATTGAGATGTTTTAAGTTGAAAAAGGTAACTGAGTCTACCCAGAACATCTGCATGCCACATGGGATTCCTGTGGCCTTACCATCTCTCTTTACGAAGAAATCTACATGATGCTTTACATTATACATATTTGTGTATGCATAGTGCCAAATAACACCTTTAATTATATCAGCATAAAGAGGGATACAACAGCTATCAAACATCAAAAGTTTTTACCATCATGTGCATTCCTATCACAGCTATCTGTTGACTTCTTGGACTGTTTTTCCTTAGTACAATATATCTATATTCCTTATGCAAATTCCACTGTGAGTGATTTGCCTGTTTTGTAAGCTAGACTGCACCTGTAACATGTGGGATTGAGTTAAAAATGACAAGCAGACAAGCACAAGGCACATTATCTTGACAAACTCAGCCTCCGAAAATTAGCCTGTGCCTGAATTATTAAAATAACAAGGAATATTTCACTCAGCTGTGGAGAAATGCTCCTAATTGTCCACTTTAGCCAAATTCTTTCAGACTTCACGATCGGTCAATTTACAGTAGCGGCTTGCAAATTCCTGAACTCCCATTAGAGAAAAGTGCAACAGCAGTCCAACACACCCTCATTTATTTTAATAACCTGCCAAGCAGACATGAAAATGTTAAAGTTGGAAGGCTATAACATGACAGGAACCTGACTTGTCACAGCCACATTATAATCTAGTTAAACTACTTTCTTTCTGCCTTTCATGTCTTTTCAGGTAAGTGGAAAACTAATTGTCAAATTACTAATTTTGTTGGCATTAATATCAATACTAAAGCTAGAAAAGCATGAACAGATAGGCCTGTGGTTTTTCTTCATATTGTGCTTGGATGCTGGAAAGCATTCTGAAAATACAGAAGGATAAAATCAGAGCCCAGTCTTTCCATCAACACTGACCTATTTATTTTAAGAGGCATTGAAGCTCTATAAAAAGGCTAGTTAAAGTCTCTGGGTTCTTTTATTATTATTTAATGCCTGGAAATCTTGTTTACTTCAATCTTGTTTCCTTTGTGCATAATAGTGTACCTGATGTAACAGGGCCAGTATTCACATCTAAAGTATTAATGGCAGAGTCTGATCTTGTAGGAGAATACAAGGAACTGCACTACCGAGAAAAAAATCTTCAACAATGTCAGGGTCATACTATCTTTCAAAATCAGCTGTAAGTAGGTCATGCTTCAGCTGCAGGCAGGGTCGAGAACATTACTGCAAAAAGTGCTTGGGATGGTTGAGGAGCATGTTGAGAGAGCTGGGGACAGCTCAGGTGACTGGAAGGAGGACCTCATTGTGATGGACATGGAGATACGAATCCAGCTACAGGCATGCTCCTAGACCCTTATACATACAGGGGGTTACTTGCCCTACATGACATGAAGGTTCCCGGGTGCTTTCTCAAGGCAGGACTGAATCTATTACTTACGTCTTCAATCCATTTTTCTGTTTGTTTGCTCGCTTGCTTGTTTGTTTTTCTTGCCCATTTAATGATAACCTTTCTGAGGCATGGGGCTTGGCTTCATAAGTGTTTGCACAGATTTTACTGGCCATCATGGCACAGATAGCTTCCTATGAATTAATAAGCCTTCCACAAAGGAGAGTGAGACACCTTAATAACAAAAGAAGCACAGCCTTTCCTGGCAATACATGGAAGCTTTTCCTACCAAGTACTTAGCTTTGCCTCTATTTCATCTGGAATGGGCCTCTTATAATGGGTCTAGGGTACAATGGCAAGTCTTAATAGCTGTGGTTTTGCAGGGAGCTGAGTGTTCAGATTGTAGACACATGTTACTATTTCATGTACAATTTGGGACAGAAGTTATTTTCCTTTGTCTTTTACCTGCTCTTTTTTTCACTGCTGAAAAGAAACACGTAGAAGCCCATTCCCACAGCCTTTTAGTATATCAGTTCTGTCCCAGCTGGAACCAGAAAATGTAGCATCGGAAGGCAAAACTCTTGATGTTACTGACAGGATTAACAAGAGTGTGATTGCACTCAAGTGAGTCCTGATGGCTTCCTAAATATTTCCTTGTGGCGAGTATGAACATAGGCAAACCCATAACAGCACTCAGCAGTGGTAGTTCTGTATGGGGCTGAAAAATGAAACTCTGAAAGACTCTATACCTCTGTCTGTCTTCATCTCCTCCTCTTGTCTCACCACTCTCACCATACTTCATGCAAAATGGGTTGGCTAGGTTTGGGCTATAACACAAACATTTGTGAAGTGGCGTTATTGCAATGAGCAGGAAGAGAAGAAGAGAGGAGAAGGAAAGTAAGCCTGCTGGAGCACAAGCAGGGAAGGGTGAGCTAAGTGGTACAGTTAGCCTTTCAGTTCCCGGAAGATAATAAAGATCATGTGCAAACTTGGGATGGTAAATGAGGCAGCTAAGGGTATAAGAGCAGTCGAGCAGCACTGAGACTGTGTCTTACAAATAACTGGTTCTCTGGTGTTGCTGGCAGAGCAGGGAAAGTTTCTGTAGTCCTTTGAGAACTGGGTCACCTGGGAGCAGCTGTTACAGGGCTTCACTCAGAGTAAAATGGTAGCTACTTTATGAGATGTTTTGAGAAAACTCACTGATTCCCAAAAAGACTGATGATTTGGGTTGGATGGAATTTTTGCTAAATCACTTTTCTGCCTAATTAAAGCTTTTTGAATAATTAGAAATTAATAGGAATACAATGATTTTGTGTCAGTGACACTGCCTTTGTGTTCACAGGTGTACGTGTGAAACATACTCTCCTGTACTTGGTTCTTCCTGTCAGCAATCTACGAAGTACTTGTAAATGTGCTTTTTACTTTTCCCATTGTCTGCTTTAAAAATGTCTCCATTTTGGGAGACAAGAAGACAGCCATGAATGTTTAACTTGCCATTAGCATCTATATTTTATATTTGAAACATTTAAAAGCTTCTGTTTTAAATGAAGATAAACACATCCCCAAACAGCTGTGCAATGCATGACACAGAACAATTGAGTAAGCATCAAAGTGCTTAACAGATAAACAGTGCTGGATGTGGTAAAATAAACAGGACTTAATCCCTTTATAACTTGAGTAAATAAATACAGCTTTAATTCAGATACAGTTTTGCCTTTAGGTTGCTCTGTTCTGTTAACACCTATCTGTCAGCGGTAATACCATGTAAATGAGCCACTCTGAGCCTTTCCCCTTGCATCTTGTTTAATCCTCTTCCATTCTTCTAATCATCCTACACACAGAGGCCAATATCTATTTTCATCTGGCAAGATAGGATCTCCTAAGGAATTAAAGACGGTTTCCACTTAGCTCCACAGTAGGCAAAGGCTGGGCTGTGATCTAGGGCTTTAGGGACTTCTCATAATGCGCTGGTGCTCGCTAGATCGAAGAATTGAGTTCTGGCTACTGGATTTTTAATCCTCCTGTGGCTGATGTTGGGAGCTCCAGTGATTTAAGATCTTTGATTACTCAGAGCTTGGCCCTTTGATTGAGTGAACTTCTGAAGACAGCGTGTGACTGATTTCAAGTTAGTGGTTTTAAGTAACTACTGGAAAAAATAGATAGGAAAAGCCCTGTGATTAAGATGCACTGTCTCTCTTTTTAATCGACTTTCTGAAGCTATCTGATGCTTTACTCTCTATACACAAAAGAAAAACTGTATAGACCAGTATTTGTTCTAATGAAGAACTCAAGTGTCACAATATTTGTCTGTACTTGTTTGTAGTGACATGTCTGTTAAAACTGTAGACACTAAAGGATATATTTTAAAAACATACTTCTCACAGGGCATGTATTAGAAGTAGCAGCAAATATAGCCTTAATGCACAGAGCTAAGTTAAGCAGTTGATATTGTTTCAGTTTGCAATACACTTTCAGATACTATATACTTGCCAGCAGAACTGTACATGCATAAAGGCAGGCAGGAGTCATGGAAAGCTGTTTATGTTGGCAATTTGAAATATTAGCAGTTTATGAAACTGAACATAGGTGTTTTGATGCATCTAACCATATTCTTGCAGAAATGTTTAACAGCAGTCTGAAGCAGGTGGAACTTCTCTGCCAAGAAATGTTCCAATAACAATTGCCTTTTTTGGAAATAAAACAGCTTTTTCGTAAAATAAAATTTTTAGTGCAGTTACCTTGTTTCAATGTGGTCCTCAAGAAAAACGAGTGCAGATGTTGGCTATTTATATCTTAGGTGCCTGTTAAAAGCAATGATACCCTTCTTGTACAGAAGGTGAGATAAAATACAGTTACAGTTTCAGTGGGAGCATTGCAGGGAACTGTTCAGTTTTGTCTCTTGTTTGAAGGTCCAGCATCTCTACCTTGGGAAATAAAAGAGAAAGTAAGATAAAAAATAAATGTGAAATAAAAGATAAGAAAATTGGCTTAGAAAAAAGAGTGAATATGTGGGAGCCAATTCAGCTTGCCCATTCATCTTATGGATAAGCTGCAGAGTTATTAAGACGCATTAGTGAGCTATGGAGAGGTCCCGGACTTATTTTCATGTACTCAGTAAGATTTTAAATATGAAGGGAGTGAAAGAGACCGAGTCTCTGACTTATTTATATCAACATCATTTAGCATTTAGGTTCACATTTAAGCAAGCCTGACCTCCGGTCACTTTCTTGGAGAAGAAAGGGAAAGAGCTGGGAAGGATATTACCTTCCCAGTGGAGGGCTTGGCCATGAGAGAACAGAGTACACATAGACTTCTCCAGAATACTGTACATCAATTTTTTTCCCAGAAGTAGAACCCCATGGATGCACAGAGCAGCTATGCAAGAGCAGCTCCTCTGAGTATATAGTAGAAGATCTCATAAGGTAAAGCTTGCCCTTATCAAAGCTTTTTTCTTTGACATTAGGATTATGATCTATCACTTTGGAGCGGCCTCATGTATTCCTTTAATGATAAAGCTAGGGCTTCTGAAGTAGGATGGTGGGTGGGAACTGAACTCCTTTGCTAGCTGGGAGCTGAGTTTTCCTTCTCCTGTCTTACTTGCCACTTAATTTTCAGGTTCACAAAACATTGCAGAAGGATGCCACTTTTGCTCAGTGAGTCAGACATAGGGTATTAACCATGTTTCAGGACAGCCACAGCAGTTACGGATATCATTCCTATTCACTGGGTATGTAATTTCATTCTATTTCTTAGACCTCTCTGCAAAGACAATAGCATCAGGATCTTTGCCTTAAAGGAATACAGACATTTCAGGTATGCACCATGAACAGCTGGTTGCTTGAAAAAATATAAATGACACTGCATCCCTTTATTGACATTGTAGATAAAGGGGGGTTGTATATACTTATATAGGACATTTTGTATGTTTTGTATATGTTTCTATCTATAAACCACATGTGTGCACATCCCCTAACTCCCATATATGTGTTTATATGAATGTGGTAGCTTCAGAGCTATGACAATGATTATCATTTCTCCTTTAGCGAAATAAAGTCTCGCTTGTCTTCTCCAGTGAGGGTTTCTGGTGTATTCCCTTCACCCAGCTGTCTGTTCAGAACACAATGTCAAGTTTTCCTCCATGTTTCACTCCCTTGTTGCTTTTGCTTTGTGCAGTCTCTGTTGGCTTACTGTTTTGGGTGCCTGTCTCACAGTAGTTTTAGGTCTTTCCCACAATTCTCTTTCACAAGCTAATGTTTGCAGTCCTCCCAGATTTCAGCTTTTGCATGGGAGCTGCACCAACTGGAGAACGGAAGTGTTTGATGCTGATACCCTTTTGTTCTATGTGAACATCCTCTGTAATCTTCTTGAGCGGGCTTTAGGGAATACACAACTTTGCTTTTGCACTTGAAACTGGGCTGTGTGAATATGCTAATAAACTGTACATATGAGTTTGGGAATCTCATTCGTATAGTGTAGACCGTTCTGCTGCATTTCCAGTGGGCACATACTTGGTCATTTGGGCATGCTTTTATGTGTGCGCATGGTGTGGCAAATCTGCATAACCAAATATTGAACAGTATAACACTCCCTGTATAATCATTCATTAATTTTATTAAAGGTGGGCTGGGACTGGAATAAGGATTAATTAGAAAAAGTAAAAAGCATAATTAGTAACATCCTTTTCCTCTCACAGCTTTCTTTTTCTCTGGATTCTTTTTCCTGGTGCCCTAATTATTTCCCATCTTTTAAAATTCACTTTCATTTCAATTTAACTCTCCCTGGGCATGCAAACTTGACAGTGGGTTTTTTTTACCAAAGATTGATTGACAGCAGTTTCGAAACTGTCACAGTGCTAATTAAAACCTTGAATATGTGTCTTTATGAGGCCTGAAACACTCTGCATTGCTGCAAAATCCTGGATCTTGTGTTTTGAATGAGGTTTTTTAACAGGTAATATGGAATCATTATAAGTTGCCTTTCCTCAGGCTTGATATCCAGCTTTCTCCTTCACACTTTATTTATCACTGAATTTAGAGCTTATGTTGACAACATGAGAAAGAGAAGCCCTCCCAGGCAATGATACCTGCTCTGTCTAGCCAATGTCATTTTACACTTTGCCTTTTCTGCTTGGCAGAGCTGGACAGAGTTGGCCCTTACCAAAGTGCAGCACAGTTTGACTCACAGTCCTGTGGATACCTGTGGAATTCATGTTAGGGATACAGTGGTCATATTTTACCATCTCTGGGCTGACTGACTACTGGAACTGTGTTGTCAGGAACCTGCTACGTTACCCTTAAACAAAGAATATTGATAGCATAAGACATTGATTGCTGTATGCACCAGTCTTGGGTCCTGTTTTCTAGCTTGCAAACTTGCTGGAGGCCAGAATATTACCAGAACCTCAAGAAAGGCACGGCTGGAGGCTAAGGCAAGTATCTGCCACTAAGCCACGATTGTAAAGGCAAGGTAAAATAACAGTCCTTGGATTCAGTTGGAATATGGCTGCCTTCCTCTCTCTAACCCTGTATTAATCAGTTTTCCAGTAAAGCAGAGAAAATTATGTGGAGGCAGGGTGAGGATTCTGCATCCTTTCCTTCACAGCAACCAGCAGAAATTATTAACTGTGTAAACCTGTGTGAGAAGATATCCTGTGGCAAGCATGCTACCAGTCCTGGTCAGAACGTCCAGAGCAGGGCTTGCTGCTTCTCATGGCCACAATAGGACTGTGGTACCTCTTTGTAAGTACAGTTCATTTCATAAAATAATATTTAGTATGACAATATTGATCACATGAATAAACTAAATGAAACTGGCCTGACTACTTCATGTTTCAAGAATCTGCTTAAATATGTTGCACAGAGGAATTAGACTAAGTAATATGTATTATCAAATTTTGGTTTTTTTACTGGGGACATGGTTTGTTTGTTTGTTTGTTTGTTTTTAATTGCCTATCTGACTATAGACAAGTGATATATTTGGATTTTCTGCAGTCTTACACTTAAAAATTGACAAGGTTTTGGTAGTGGGGGGGCTACAGGAGTGGCTTTCTGTGAGAAGCTGCTAGAAGCTTCCCCTGTGTCTGACAGAGCCAATGCCAGCCGGCTCCCAGATGGACCCAACACTGGCCAAGGCTGAGCCCATCAGTGACGGTGGTAGAGCCTCTGGGATAACATGTTTAAGAAGGCGGCGGGGGGAAGCCCTGCGCAACAGCAACTGCAGCCATTGAGAGCAGAGAGAATAGGTGAGAGCAACAACTCTGCAGAGGCCAAGGACAGTGAAGAAGGAGGGGGAGGAGGTGCTCCAGGCGCCGGAGCAGAGATTCCCCTGCAGCCCCAGGTGAAGGCCATGGTGAGGCAGGCTGTCCCCGTGCAGCCCATGGAGGTCCATGGTGGAGCAGACATCCACCTGCAGCCCGTGGAGGACCCAACGCCGGAGCAGGTGGATGCCGAAAGGAGGATGTGACCCCATGGGAAGCCTGTGCTGGAGGAGGCTTCTGGCAGGACCTGTGGACTCATGGAGAGAGAGGAGCCCACACAGGAGCTGGTTTGCTGGCAGGACTTGTGACCGCGTGGGGCACCCATGCTGGAGCAGTCTGTTCCTGAAGGACTGCACCCCATGGAAAGGACCCACGCTGGAGCAGTTCGTGGAGAACTGCAGCCCATGGGAAGGACCCACGTTGGAGAAGTTCGTGGAGGAGTGTCTCCTGTGGGAGGGACCCCACACTGGAGCAGGGAAAGGTTGTGAGGAGTCCTCCCTCTGATGAGGAAGGAGCGGCAGAGACAACGTGTGGTGAACTGACCGCAACCCCCATTCCCCGTCCCCCTGTGCTGCTGCGGAGGGAAGAGGTAGAGAATTTGGGAGTGAAGTTAAGCCCAGGAAGAAGGGAGGGGTAGGGGGAAGGTGTTTGAAGATTTAGCTTTTATTTCTCATTATCCTATTCTGATTTGATTGGCAATAAATTAAATTAATTTTCCCCAAGTCAAGTCTGTTTTGCCCGTGACGGTAATTGCTGAGTGATCTCCCTGTCCTTATCTAGACCCACGAGCCTTTCATTATATTTTCTCTCCCCTGTCCAGCTGAGGAAGGGAGTGACAGAGTGGCTTTGGTGGGCACCTGGCATCCAGCCAGGGTCAACCCACCACAGTTTTTTTTGAGCTAAGTTGATATTGCTACAGGTGATAATTCTTGTAGAACCAAAACCAAAATTTAAACAGTTTGGCTAAAAGTTCTTTCCTCTCTCAGACACTCAACTTCTGGTTCCTTAGCTTTAGCAGTCTTGTAATTGTTAGTTCTCCCAGCCACCATGCTGCTTAGGCTCTGATTTTCCTATTCTAAACGTACAGCAAGATCACCAGGATCACCTGCTGGAGAAGGTGATGGCTTTTCAGTGCCTGAGACCTTTCTGAACGTGATGCGCTATCTGTCAGACTCTGCCACCTCATCTGTGGGCCTGAATATCCAGTGTAAATCTTTTAGTGTGAGTGCTTTTTCTCTCTGTCTGAATGGCTATGTTTTCATCCTCATCGTCTTCCTCCGCTGAATCAAGGTCAGCAAGACTATCCAGAGGGAAGGACAGAAAACCAGCGTTGTGACAAGAGTTAGCAGAGCTCAGTATGAATTGATTGGTGAAGGATGATTTCAAAAGTTCTCAGCTGCTGTAAAAACAGCCACTAAAAAAACCCAACATCTCCTCCAGCTGATGATAAGGATGATATGACTCTTTCCTCTCCATCCCCCATGCCATGCACACTCTCCCTATATATTTAAACTGTATGTATTTCTTAAGTCCCTGCCTGCATTGCTCCTCTGTCACAGTAATTTTCATGGGAAAAATTGCTATCCATCAATTTGTGAGCTGTTGGACTTTTTAGGAATACATCATAAGCATATCAGCGTATAGAGAAGAGAGGTGAAAATGCATTTAGCTATGGAGGGCAAAAAGCAGATGTCAATGATACATTTTTCCCTTCCCTGTGCAAAAAACCTTTCTGGCAAAATTATTATAAGGAGCTAACACAGTTATTCTTAAGTAACTGCTTTTACTACATATATTCAGTCTTGGATAGAGTGGCTATTGCTTACACTTCCGATTTTAATATGAACATTTGCACACAAAATTGTGTCTGGTGATAGTAACTGCCTGCTGTGGCAGTGATTGTGCCGAAGTGCAGGCAGGAGATATCCATAGGTCCATCCTCAGGCAAAAGCTGCTCATTTGGGTCCCCTCTGCTTGTAGAAGTGGAGGGGATTATCAGATTTTGACTCCTTTTTACCTCAAAGGGACCTTTATCAGTCCCTGAACACTCTGCACCTTTTCAAATAGAAAAATTACAATTGTTTAAATATAAAAATATGAATTTTCTTTCCCCCTTCTTTAAATTATTGGTAGTACTTATAATAAAAGTGCCCTGATTAAGAAGTGCTAGGCTCTGTATAACATGTAATATAAATACTCTTGCCTACAAATGCTCATAAGGTAATTTTATGACAAGCACAATATATTATAACCAGCTAAATACAGGATGGGAAGGTGGTAGGACAGCGTAATGATCTTGTTTTGCATGAAAAGCAATAATCTTAGTTGATCACACTCTGAGACAGACTATAGTTCAAAAAAAAAGGAATAAGCAGTGTTAAATAAGACAGAAGATGGCAATTTATTTTTTCTGAGCAGGACTTTCTTATCAGCGTGCAGACACTGGAGGCTCCCTTCTCCTCTTGATGGGTATCAGAGCGCAAAAGGTCTAGCTGATAAAATTCTTTAATGATCTAAAGGTAACTTTGGGAAGTAAAGGATATCAGATATTGGAAGCTGAATGAACTATTGCTCTCTGTATAGTAGCAGTGGCTTATCTTTCATACAGTGAAAAAAATGAGCAAAGTTTGAGGCAGAATGACTGCTTATTTGGCTTTGTAAATCTGGATTTAAACAGCAGGTGGAATGGAGAGAATAGAGCAGTGGGAACCACTGTGGTTTTCATCTTTCCTCAATGAATTTGTTTCTGTTAGCGTTCTTGGACACAAAAAAAAAAAAAAAAAAAAAAAGAAGAAAAATCCTGACATTGTTATTAATCATATTTATTATTGCAGTGGTTAAGGGTCAGCCAAGTATTGATCCCCATTTTGCTAAACCCTGTACAAACACGGAGTTGACAATCTAAATAGACAAATTGCAAATAATGTAGAACATAACTGGAGTAAACTGGGCATAGCAGGACCCATCTCGTCAGTTCCACAATTAATTTTAGGAGGAGATGAATCATTCAAAAAGAGAAGCAAAAGGAAGTTGGTTAGGAAGTGATTGAAGGGCAATAAAAGGAAGAATGTGGAAAAAGCTAAGCATATGCCAGAGTCATAGAGCTGCTTACAAAATAAGAACTGCATTATTATTAAGACACAATCAGCGACTATGGAGTCATCTCTCTCCTCCAAAACAGAAAATCATAGTCTCATGATTGACATTAAATCTGTGTTCAGAACCTCATTCAATCACACATTTATTGAGAGCAACATACTTTTTTGTGTTGCCAGGATGCAAGCAACTTAATTTCATCCATTTTTACAATATCATGTGGTAAGACCCAGAACAGTTGAAGGAAACCTGGGGCTGATCACAGCTTTTTAGCTCCTCTCCACCCTGTTCTTGTTTCCCGCAATTTCAGTATAAACCCGTTTCTAATTTTCCAGATCAGTTCTTTTGTATCACTGACACTGTTCTGCCCCTTCAGACTAGGACATACTAGACCATCTCTACAAAGTCTCCTGAGGTTCTGGTGTGGCCAGGAATTGCATGTGGTTGCAGGGCCTTGTGGAAGTGCCACTGCTCCTGTATGTAGCCCGCTTCTTGGGAACCCTCTGTCTAAGCAGTCCTGCATGACGTGGAGCCCTGCATCGCTTACTGCTGGAAGAAGAGGAAATCCTTAATGCCGCAGTGGCTGTCAGACACCTCCCATTGCTTGCACTGTTTTTCTAGTACCGTTACTGCATTAATGCACTGGAACAGTTTGCCTGGACAGGTTGTGAAATACCCATCCTCAGAGAGCTTCAGAATGCGATTGGACAAGGCCCTAGGCAATCTGATCTAGCTTTGATGTTAAACATGCCTTGAGCCATATGTTCAAGCGGATGGCCTCCCATGGCCCCTTCATACCTAAATTACTCTGTGATGACCCAAATTACTCTGTCAGTAGGTCAGCAAAATCTCTGGGCAAAAATTTTAATTTGATCATCTTTTAAGTATTTAGGGAGGGATGGAAAAGATGAGACTTGAGTTGCCTCCAAGTGATAGCATAGATCTTCCAAAGCTGCATTTGAAGCAACTGTGACTGCTCCAAAAAGCTTGTCACAAATGTCAGAGGCTTTTTTGATTTAATTTTCTTTTGTGGATTTACCTTTTCTTGTCCATGGAGTTTAAAACAGCTGGTGCACAATTCTTCATTATAGATGATGTTTTATTTAAGGACTTTGGTGGATTAAAGGAGTTCTCAACAGACCTTAAGTTTACATGATCTATTTCACGGTACCTTTACTAGCCACTTCTATATGTCTGTTTCAGAGTTTCAGGAAAAGATTTTTTGGGTTTTTTTGAGAGTTGTAAACATCTAGCTACCAACAAACAGTCTTTTGGCACTGTGCTGGTTTTGGCTGGGACAGAGTTAATTTTCTTTACAGTAGCTAGTATGGGGCTATGTTTTGGATTTGTGCTGAAAACAGTGTTGATAACACAGGGATGTTTTAGTTGTTGCTAAGTAATGTTTACGCTAGTCAAGGACTTTTCAGCTTCCCATGCTCTGCCAGGTGCATGGGAAGTTGGGAGGGGGCACAGCTAAGATAGTTGATCCAGACGTTCATAGACGTCATAGTTGACAGACGTTTGGAGTGATGGCGTTTGTCTTCCCAAGTAACCGTTGCATGTGATGGAGCCCTGCTTTCCTGGAGATGGCTGAACACCTGCCTGCATGGGAAAGAGTGAATGAATTCCTTGTTTTGCTTTGCTTGCGTGCGTGGCTTTTGCTTTACTTATTAAACTGTCTTTATCTCAACCCACGAGTTTTCTCACTTTTACTCTTCTAATTCTCTCCCCCATCCCACTGTGGGGGGAGTGAGCGAGCGGCTGCGTGGTGCTTAGTTGCCAGCTGGGGTTAAACCACGACAGGCACAAAGCCAACAGATCATCTGGCAATGCATATATATTTGTAAAAAAACTGTCTTAATTCTTTCCTCTTCTGAAATAAATGAGGAGAACTTTTGTGTTTTTAACTGAAATAGCTTCAGGTGCATTCACAGTACAGCAAAGTTTGATCATTTAATCAAAACTCTTTTCAATATTAACCTGTTTGTGCCTTTAAAACCTGGCTTTCTAGTGTAATTTTAAAATACCTGAGAATATATTTTATGCATACAAGCTGTTAGCTGTTTTTTTCAGTATTATTATTGACTGTAAGGAAATGTAGACTGGACACAGCATTACAGTTTTAGTATCCTTATTCAAGCCAAAGGGAACAAAAACTATGAATCATTGATCAAATAAACACTATATATATATATATATATATATACACACACACGCACGCACACACACACACACATATACAGGTATGTAATACGTATTACATGTGCATCCCCATGTGCATCCCATCTTCTTTTTAGTGTGCCGTGTTCAGTCTGATTAAAACAGTAATTTCCTTGAGAAGACGACTTGGTTTTCTCCCTGAATATGTAATATTTAAGCAGTATGGTAGATCCAAATTCCACTGAAGTCAAGGAAACTGGCCAACTTCACTGGTCTTTCATTCTAGGTTCTGGTGATGTGTTGGCAATAACTTAAATGCCTGTTTCCTATTCAGTGATGTTAATTGTTTATCAAATAGGTGCACAATAAGTGTATCTTTTGTCACGTGGCCACTCCTAGATGGAGCTGTATGAGATATAAGAGTGATGCTGGAGTTTAGTGTATGCTTGATCAACTTGATGTAACAGTACTGTACTTCATTATCAGTTACACTGTCAGATAAATTCTTTCTGGCTCCAACATGTTCAAATGCTGCAGCAACCATGTGTTCCAGTTCCTAGTGATTATGCTGTTACCACTACTGTTCTCTGTCCTCTGGATTGGCTTCCTGTCAGGTTGCACGTTAGTTTTTAAATTTTTATCGTTGACTTTCAAAGCATGTGAGGGTGAAACCTTTCCATTGTCATTAATCTCCAAAGTTTTCACCAACCTGTATAGGTGTGGGCTGGGATTTGCAAAGGTGCATAAGGAACGTGGGTATCCAGCTCCATTGGCACCACTGTGGGACTGGCTGTGCAAGTTCCTTAGATGCCTTTAAAAATGGCAGACCTTAGAATTTTCCTCAACAGGCTAAATCTTAAATGTTTACCTCATTGGATGTTTTGTTAAAGTACATTTCCCTCACCTCTGGTTTCATTAAGGCTGTGTGGATCTGCTGAGGGTTTTTTTAAGGGGACAGTACATCATCCTTTCATTATGTATGTTCATCCAATATATTTGCTGATACATGCAGATTTTTCTAGGTTGCCATTCTATTATAAACACATCAGTATAACTCCTGTACCCATTTGGCACCTCAGCCTAGAAACACGACTGTGAAGAGACTGACATAGTTAAGCAGAGAACTCATGGTGGATCTCCACTGCAGACAGGCAGTATGCACAGATGGTGCAAGCAGGGACAGGCTGTGAAGAAGGAATTTCAGAAATACTGCCCAGAGATTCATGGAAGGTGTTATGAGGCCATACCTCAACTGGAGTTGACACCTGTGCTGGATATCAAGGGCAACAAGAAGAACTTCTATTGTGACATCAGTAATAAAAGGCTGAACAAGGAAAATGTGGGCCCATTGCTGAATGGAATGGGTGGTTTAGTAACAGCACACCCAGATAAGGCTGAGGCACCCAGTGTCTTGTTTGCTTCAGTCTTCACCAATAAGATGTCCCTGGCCTCTGTGCTTAGTGAAAGGGTTCAAGGAGAACTACCAGCAGTGGATGCAGATTGAGGCAGGGGTAACTTGAGAAAACTTGACCCGTACAAATCCATGATCTGTATCCAAGGTTGTTGAGAGAGCTGGCAAGTGCTCTTGTGAGGCTGCTTTCTAGCTTCAGAAGGCTTTCGGCACTGTCTCCCACAAGATCATCGTAGAGAACCTGATGAAGTGTGGGCTGGACGAGCACACAGTGAGGTGGACTGAAAACTGGGTGAATGGCCAGGCCCAGATGGTGGTGATCAGTGGCATGAAGTCTAGTTGGAGGCCAGTAACTAGCTGGAGTCAATACTGGGTCCAGTCCTGGTCAACATCTTCATTAACGTTCTGGATGATGTAGCAGAGTGTGCCCTCAGCAAGTTTACTGAGGACACAAAACTGGAAGGAGTGGCTGATATGCAGAGGATTGTCCTGCCATCCAGAGGGACCTCGACAGGCTGAAGAAATGGGCTCACAAAGTTCAACAAGGGAAAGTGCAAAGTCCTGCACCTGGGGAGATACAACCTCATGCACCAGAATATGTTGGCAGCTGACTGGCTGGAAAGCAACTTTGCAGAAAAGGACCTGGGGTTCCTGGTGGACACCACCATTGAACATGAGCCAACAATGTGCCCTTGTGGAAAAGGTGGCTAACGGTATCCTGGGCTGCATGGGGAGCGTTGCCAGCAGGTTGAGGGAGATGATCCTTCCCCTCTACTCAGCACTGGATGAGGCCACACCTGGAGTGCTGGATCCAGTTCTGGGCACCCCAGTACAAGAGAGACATGGACACACTGGAGAGCGGTCCAGCAAAGGGCCACTAAGATGATTAAGGGACTGGAGCATCTGTGATATAAGGAAAGGCTTAGCGAGCTGGGACTGTTTAGCCTGGAGAAGAGAAGGCTCAGGAGAGATCTTATCAATGTATATAAATACCTGAAGGGAGGGTGCAAAGAAGACAGAGCCAGGCTTTTTTCAGTGGTGCCCAGTGACAGGACCAGAGGCAATGGGCATAAACTGAAACACAGGAGCTTCCATCTGAACAAAACACTTCTTTACTTTGAGGGTGAGTGAGCACTGGCAGAGGTTACCCAGAGAGGCTGTGGAGTTTCCCACCTTGGAGATGTTTAAAAGCTACCTGGACATGGTCCTGAGCAACTAGCTCTATGTGGCCCTGCTTGAGCAGGGTGGTTGCACCAGGTGACCTCTGGACATCCCTTCCAACCTTGACCATTCTGTGATTCTATGACTTCTTTGAAAAGACATGGAGATCAGGGAAGGCTCCTAGTGACTGGTCGGATCATCAGGCTCAGAGAGCAGTGGCTAGCTGGTCATAGTTTACCTGGAGTTGAATGACAAGAGCTGCAGAGGTTTATTCTGGAACCTGTCCTTTTAAGCCCATTTATCAATGACCTGGAGAAAGCAATGGAGTCCTTGCTTCTCAAGCTTGCAGGTGGCACCAAACTGGGCAACAGTGACCAATTGTGATCAAGGCCAGGGCTGCCATTTAGAGCCACCTAGAGAGGCCAAAAGAATAGATTAACAGGAACCTTTTGAAATTCAGCAGCTTTCTGTGCTTGGGAAGGGAAAACGCTCTGCAAGAATACAGGCCAGGGACAGAGTGGCAGGGGAACAGCTCTGCATAAGCTGGACATGAGTCAGCAGTGTGTCCTGGCAGAAAAGAAGGTCCTGGACCATATTAACAGGAACACAGCTGGTAGCTGGAGGAAAATGATTATTCCCGCCTGTTCAGCACTCATAGACCCATCTAGAGAAAGGCATTGATAAACTGGAGCAAGTTGCAGTTGGACTAGGTGATTATTGTAGGTCCCTTCCAACTGAACTATCTATTCTGTTCTGTTCTGTTCTATTCTATTCTATTCTATTCTATTCTATTCTATTCTATTCTATTCTATTCTAAAGCTCATCTGAGGGTGTAGAAGGTTGGACTTGAGACCTCCTGAAGTCCCTTCTAATCTGAGTTATCCAAAGAACCTATGCTCCTATCCTAAGAATCCTTTTCACAGTAGACAATCTCAAATATGCAAAATCCTTGTGAATAGGAGTGATACTTTCACCTAAAATTTCATCAAGAATATTAATGATGGTCTGAGCTTACCAATAGGTTGGTTCCTTTAGTAGGAACTTGACTGAATTTCTATCTTGTGTTTTTTATATGTGCTCTTGCTATGTGTGTCTTTTCTTCTGAGGAGGATGAAGAGAGAAAAAAATGTTTTTTTAATGGCTTGACACAGGTAAATTTACTCTTCTTCCTCTTCCTGTTTGACTCAGTGATTTTTCACATTCAAAGAGGCGTGTGGCATCTGCAGTTTCACTTGCCCAGGTGAGCTTTGTCACTTATGTCCCTCAGCATTGAGTCATGCTATAAATTTTTATCTGACTTTGCAGTTTCTATAAGCAAAATAATTATGAGGTACAAAATAGATACGACTTTTGGCTGAAGTCTTTGTTAGGCCCATCTGCAAATTCCTTAATTTATTGGTACTTATTTGCACCAAGAAGGCTGAAAAAAGTAGTTTAAATTTTGTGTTTCTTTAAAAATCATGTAATATATAAGTATTATGTATTTGACAGTTCTCAGTAAAGAGTTTTCTGAAGATGCACTAAAAAATATCTTGTTTGGGTATGATCAAATTATTTTCTTGAATAATGAGCTAAAGAATCAAACAGATGTGAAAGTAGCTACAAAAATGAAAGAATGACAACTTGAGCAAATGCTGTATCTCACTTCCTGTTAAGGTGTACGTTACTTGGTGTCAGCACTGATTTGTCTAAGAGCTGAAACAGTCTAAGCCAGGATCTTTTGGATTGTTAGAGGGGGAAGAAAGTGATACAGGAGGGATATGATTCTCTTTTTCAGGATCTTTCCCTTTCCCTTTTAGCTTTTTACACAAAATCAGGCTGTAGATATAGCAGAGTGAATGGCAGAATAATTCTAGGGGCCAAGCCTCAGTGAAGAAGGGCAGCATGTGGGATACAAATTTGCTTCAAAGGTTTATGAATAGACATGAATGGCATGTTGGATTTCTTTGCAGATCTACAGAGTTCTGGGGCTTCTCCTTCCTGAGGAGATACTGAGTCATGCAACAGGTGTTGTTTAAAGGCACTGATAAGTACCAGATTTTTCCTTGTGAAAAATTAATAATGGTAAAACAGGAAGTTTCAAGGTTAGGTGTCTAATTCTTTATGTGACTACCTAAGTGAGTGAAATTGTTTTCCTTTATGGCAAACAAGTAGAACCTTTGAGCAGAATTGGGCTTCAAATGTACTTCTTAAAACAGGTAATTTTATTTCATGTTAGGGTACTAGGCACTAAATGTTTATACATTATTGATCTGTACAGCCAGTCTTCAAAACTGCTATTAATAAAGAGAAGTCTTCATATGGAAGCATCTTCTGAAGAGAGAATAGTTTTGCTCTTTTTAGTGAACTAGAAGTAAATTCTGAATTTGCTTTCTTATCATGTCCATACTCTGGCTCTGTAATAGGTTATTATATGTTTCAAGTTCTTGAGGTTTTGGATATGGTAGGAAAAAATGTAAGTGTCACTTCTAGAGTATACAGTAAGTAGTTTACTTTGTAAAAAGCCAATAACTCAGCTTTTTTCTTCTCCCTCCAAAATACAGGTGACAGGTTATTTATAAATACACATCTTAGGTGAGTAATTCAGACCTCAGATTTTTATATTCCTTTAAGTGTCATTTTTTCCCTAAAGGCTGTTATCAAAATAATCTAAATCACTTTCTTTATATTAATCAAAGAATTACAGCACTTAAATTTGTAGTTGTCACTCACATAGTTTGTGCCTAAAGCATTTTGAAATTGTTTTGTGTGGTCTTTTCAATCATTGTGGGTTTTTTTCTCAAGACATTGTCAACATGCACAAAGAATGGGATCACAATTGTAATGAATTTCATTCCTTTGGGACTTTGAAGGTGAGGTGTAATCTCATCTCCAAGGGCTTTAACAAAACTAGTCATTGTTTCAGGAACTCTAACATTAAGCACAGTCAACAACTACTCAGTCATGGAACATCTTTTCCAGCAAATTGAAAAATAACAAAACCAAGAGTTTCCTACTCACTTCGGCAAAACCTAATGAAATCTGTAAATGAGCATCTTCAAGAAGTAGGTTCTAGTTTTCATACTGAAAGTTCAAAGACAGTTAACACCTCATCATTACTTAGGGCATTTTATATTATAGCAAAATTCCTAAAACAGCACCTGCATTATGACTTTATATAACATTAGATTATTCATATTATTATTACTAGGAATTATTTGTTCATGTTGTAGAAACTTGGAAAAGCAGAGTATTGCTATACTGGAGAGCACATGAGCTTCTTGAAATAAGTATTTTTGTCTATAAATAACAGGAACTGAGAAAAAAGATGAATAGTTCAATGACTGATAGAATAGATACATTTGATTATTGGACAGTCATGCATAAAATAAATGTGAAAATAATATCTCTAATACAGGCTAATGTAAACAGTTTAGTAATTTTAAGTAGACTCATCAATTAACTGGACATTGTTGAGGTCTAACATATTTATCTTTGACTGTGTATCTTTGTAATCAGCTCAAATTCAACAAACAGGATTAATCTAAAGACTTATGGGATAAATAAATACAAAATTTAGCACAGCATCTTGGATATATACTTTCTGGGGTGATATAGACCTTTTTTTATTACCTCTGAGTAAGTTTGCAAATTAAACTGTAAAGGACAAAAGAGAGGAATATTAATTATTATGTATTAATAGAATATTATTTCAGGTCCCTTATAAAAAGTCAGTTTCACACTTTGCTTAGCTCACTGTAGTTATGACAGTTAACAGAGACATAATTCATAATAGAAATAGTAATTAGTAATACTTAGCACTTAGTGTGGTATGTTTTTGTAGAGCAAAATAAATATATATAAATTATCCATTGAAGTTGGCCACCACTTGTGTAGTCACTCACATCCAGGGTACTTATCTGTGACATGTAATCTCCTTAAGTTGCACTGAATTCATTTAAAAATCAGGCAATAAAATCAACAGTAGTAGAAAAAGCCCAAGAAGGAATTATGTTTGGATTTGGACATGTACATTGAAAGAAATAAAAATAAAAATGAAGGAAATAAATGTGTTCTTTTTTCTTCATTTTATTCAAAGAACAGCCAGAACTCTTGGGTAATTTTATCCACCTTTTTGACAGCCCTGACAGAAGTGAATGTTGTGGTTTGATGCCTTTTTTTTTTAATCAGTAGGACAGCAACTAAGATTTTCACCCATGACAGCCAAAGAGTCAGAACAAGACAAGAAAGGTAAATTTCCTCTGGTTACTTTTATAAAGTTACAGGCAACTCTGCAAATCCTTGAAAGCTTTATTTATTTTAATATCTTTCAGCTGTTTTGTTGATAATGTAAGAAAATTGTAGATTAGAACAATGAAAAATAAATTTCCTAGATAATTTGCACATTTAATTCTGAGAATAACGAGATATTGAAGCTAATAAATTACCTTGTTTAAATGGCTAAGTTTGGAAACCTTCGGCATATTACTGAAGAGGTGGGGCAGTTCCATTTCTCAATGCTAACTAACTCTGAGACACATCACAATCAAAATATTAATAATAGCATCTTTTAAAAAATATTTTTTTTATTTTATTTACTATTTATTCTTCTATTAGTAGATAATTTGGATATGTTTAACAAGGTGATCTTGCTTTTTTCCTTGATTTCTCTTTTTTGTTTCTTTAATGATGTCTTTGATATCTCTGGATGCTATAGCAGGGAGAGGACAAGAGAGAAAGAGAAAATGTGGAAGTGAACATATTAACTGAGGAAGAAAACAGAATTTGGCAAACAGTTGAATTAACTGTGTTTAGTAGGTGGCTTGCATCATGTTATCTTCTTCCCACACACAACCCTGGACTGTTCTAGTGTATTTTAAGGAAGATATCTGAAATCACACAAAGAACTGAAAGATCAATAAACTAGCTTAGTTGCTCAAGCAGTAAAAATCAATTTTGTGGTGTCTTGTTTTCTAAGCAAAGTTTGTGGAATTACACTATAATTATGGACAAAGTATGCAAAAAATTAACCTCCATGAAGGACTGAAAATATGCAACTGTATATTTTTTCTTTCACAATCAGTACTAAATTCCATTCTTTAATGACATTTTCAAACAAACAAAAAAAGGTTATCACTTAGTACAATTATATATCCAGTAAATAAAATAGTTAATTTTCTTCAAATATATATTTTATTTCTATTATTATATAATATACATGTAATAATATGTATTCATCTTCATCCTTTGTGTGTAAAATGGAAAAAAAAATGTGTGTCTTTGATTACAGTATTTATTCTGATTTGAAAGACAGACCTTTCCTGTCGTGAGTGGAACAGATATGCTAAGGGGGGCAATGGCCAGTTTGTTCTGAATTTTTTTTCAGTAAATCCAGAATGCATCCATACCAGCAGTGACAAAAGAGAACGCGTGGTCACGTGAAAAGTCTGGATGTCAGATTTGTTGTATTCAGTGAGAGACTATCAATGACTAGGATTCAGTGAACATATGACTACAGTGAGATTTGCATCAAGTGCTGTATTTTTATATTTCAAATCCATCCCCTCTAGAAGCAACTTATAGGAAGGTTAAACGTGCCTCACTCAGTCTGGGCATGCATCGCACCTGTTTGTGAATGTGAGATAACAGCTGCTAAATGACCAGTGTGGGTTTGAAGGATTCTGGATATTTTCATGGCAGACATGTCAAAACTCACATCACTTATAGGATCACTTTACAGTAGACTACCTAGGAGATACAGGTTCTAGTCCTTAGGCTTCATATATAAAAGGTTTGCTCAGCATTTTTAAGAAGGAGATGCTATCCCTCTTCCCAGGATTATTTTACAGAATTGTCTTGTGAGAGGTGGGGTCAAACACCTGGCCGGCCCAGGAAGAGGAAAGACTGACTACTCTTACCTCTATGCCAGGCAAATGCTCTATCTGCCAGGTAAAAATTAGATATTGCATGTACAACGCTATCACCATCTAACCATTATGGCTTGTATGGAGTCTGAGAATACAAAAATAATCAAAGTGAACCCTAGGGGTGAGATAGGCAGAGATGCACCTAGTTTGAAATTCTGGCTGACGTGTGAAGAATGGCTGCAAGAGTGCTGTGTGCCATCAGGAGATGGCTCAGGGGCTCAGAGACTTTAATCTCCTCATCAAGCTCAGTCTTTCTCCCTGTCACAGTTGCATTGCTGCTGCAAGAGCCAGGAAAAGCTGTGGCCCTGTGTGTGGGATGTGGCTGGGAACTGGGGTATCTAAGCCCTCTGTTCCTCCCACCTAGTGCTGTTTTTTTCTCCTGAGAAACTTCTATCCATATAACCTGATGGAAGAAAAAGTAAGTGCGACAGTGGGTAAGATTCATAGTTCTAGGCAAACATTTCAGATATTTAAAGAAATGGACAAATTGTAGTTGTCATAGTGTTTCAAAAGTCTTAGAAGGCTTGTTGCTTGTGTTTTTAGAACTTACTCTACTTAAATTAAACTCCAAAAGGATTTTAACAGAATGAAAGATTCACAAGTAGCATTTCTTAGCATTTAGAATTAGTGTCCTGCTGGAGCCAATGCGTCAATGAAAAAGAAAAGCCAAGCTTGGCTTTCCGAGTTCTTTAAAGAGAAAGACTTATTTTGATTGTAACAAAAACACCCATAAATCTATGCACATATATATTGATCTTTCTTTCCTCTTAAAAATGACTCTGTCCCAGTAAGTTGGCATAT